>NW_026652280.1:144013082-144648465 GCF_009828535.3 Hylobates moloch
AAAAAAAAATTTGCCTAGTTTTTGGGAAAATATTGTCCACCTTTGCTTAGCAAAATATAGTTTCTAAAAATCAACAAACACATTGCCTGCGTCATATTTTGGTGTAGTGAGTTTGTGTGCTATTTTCTCATCAGGGGACCCATTTAGGAGATGCAGTACCTACTAATATATTTTTCCCTAATTTTTTTTCCTGAAAAACCCATGGGGGCAGGAGGAAAGTTTTCTGATTATTTTTCACTCTGGTATCAAACATACATAAGATCACACTTAGGAGTTGTTAAGTTGAATCAATTTGCCCAGTTAACCTTAAAGTGGCAATTTATATAAATTGAGTAAAAGTGTCCACATAGGGATAAAAAGGGAAAAAAGTCAACTGATTGGAAAATTCCTGGTCATGCATGTCTTAAAACGAGTTGCAAAAGCTGTTGAAAGATGGCCAGGAGCGGTGGCTCATGTCTGTAATCACAGCATTCTGGGAGGCTGAGGCGGGCGGATCACCTGAGATCAGGAGTTCGAGACCAGCCTGGCCAACCTGGTGAAACCCCGTCTCTACTAAAAATACAAAAACTAGGCCGGGTGCGGTGGCTCATGCCTGTAATCCCAGCACTTTGGGAGGCCGAGGTGGGCGGATCACGAGGTCAGGAGATCTAGACCATTCTGGCTAACACGGTAAAACCCCATCTCTACTAAAAATACAAAAAATTAGCCGGGCGAGGTGGCGGGCGCCTGTAGTCCCAGCTACTCGGGAGGCTGAGGCAGGAGAATGGCATGAACCCCGGGAGGCGGAGCCTGCAGTGAGCTGAAATCGCCCCACTGCACTCCAGCTTGGGCGACAGCAAGACTCCGTCTCAAAAAAAAAAAAAAAAAAAAACAAGAAAGTACAAAAACTAGCTGGGTGTGGTGGCACACGCCTGAAATCCTAGCTGTTTGGGAGGCTGAGCCAGGAGAATCACTTGAACCCTGGAGGCAGAGGTTGTTTTGAGCTGAGGTTACACCACTGGACCCCAGCCTGGATGACAGAGCAAGACTCCACTTCAAAAAAAAAAAAAAAAAGCTGTTGAAAGGTTAATATTTGTGGGATGGCTACACTTTCAATCATGCTTTCTAGAACTACTGAGATTGACAAAACAGCCCTAGAGCAATCTGAGTTGTTACTATTTAATTTTTAAATTTATCTGGTACTGCCTTGACAAGAAAGATGAGATGTTTGACCTTGAATACAAAAGTCTGTTTTCTATCAATTAAATTTGCTCCTTTTCCCACACTTAAAGTATTACCCAATATGATACTTGTTCTGGTGTGCATGATTTTATTTTGAAATGAGTTTTTTGTAGTTTCTGTTTTGTTTTCTCTCCTTCCTGAGGTATTCATTCTGAATCTCTGTGTCAGGAAACAGAAATGTGATCTCTGAATGAGAAGTGTATGTAAGAAACTCTGCCATCATTGAATTTCAAAACTTAGTGGTTCTAATGTCATGAAACTCTGTCAAATGTTAACAGAAATTATAGACAGAATTCTTAAGGAAGCTTTCAAATCACAACCTTTTCTGTCAGCATTTCATAATAACCTACCATCTATAATCTATCAAGGTACTGAAGTACTCCTGAGGAAAAATCATGACTTTCTTGGGCCAATTTAATAACAAAATGTATTTCCAATTTCAAGTACTTCTAAATCTTCTAATTGTGTTTTTTGGATCTACTGCTTGGCAGATAAGAAAAATAATGGACAATGAAAACATTCATTCATTTGATACTTGGGACTATTTCTGATTAAAATGATGGTATATTGATGTAACAGCTCTCTCTTTTCCCATTTTAACAAAAAATGAGTACGAAAAATTGTATAGGCCTTTCTTTTTCCAAATGTTCTAAATGGAGGTATAACAAATATTATTAAGCAGATCAACCAAAGCATTAGATACAATTTTTTAAGTCCTTTCCATTTTATCTATCCACATCATTACATTTTTCTAAAGACAAGAATGTAATGTAGATAATGTCGCTTGCCTTAACTTATTCTACACTTTTTTTAAAATGATGCAAAAGTCTATGGAAATCAAGAGGCAAGGGGCAGTGGAGATCTTGGAATTCTTACCACAGTTTACGTGTCCAAAGGATGTCACTTTTAAGTTAACTAATACTACCTCCCATTTGCTCTCTTCCTGCTTCAGCTAATATCGCCTACATTCCTGAATATTCAAAGCTGGAGAGGTAGACCTATGAACAGAGATTTGGAAACAATACCAATCCAAAGAGAACCCTAGACCTGCCTTTATTCCTACCTTTTTGGGCCTGATAACAATTGATTCCATGATGGCTGATGTTGGTCCAGGCCAATATTTACCCCCACTGTGAGACAAGACTTGGGACACAGAGTAGGTACCTTGAGCAAGACATCATGCAGGTGATGGAATTAACAAGTTGAGTTACAATGGCTTCTTCTACACACAGCTACAAGCAAAAGGTCGTGTTCTCATAGTGTAGGGAAAAGGTTTGTAGAGCGGTATTTTTAGGCATGTTCACGAAGTATATATGCTGGCAAGGAATAGCCAAAGAAAATGAAAACACTATTTCAGAGAGAGATCTGTACTCCCATGTTCATTGCAGCATTATTCACAGTAGCCAAGATAAAGAAACAACCGAAGTGTCTGTCAACAGATGAATAGATTAAGAAACTATGTTAGACCTAAAACCATTAAAACCCTAGAAGAAAACCTAGGCAATACCATTCAGGACATAGGCATGGGCAAGGACTTCATGTCTAAAACACCAAAAGCAATGGCAACAAAAGCCAAAATTGACAAATGGGATCTCATTAAACTAACGAGCTTCTGCACAGCAAAAGAAACTACCATCAGAGTGAACAGGCAACCTACAGAATGGGAGAAAATTTTTGCAACCTACTCATCTGACAAAGGGCTAATATCCAGAATCTACAATGAACTCAAACAAATTTACAAGAAAAAAACAAACAACCCCATCAAAAAGTGGGCAAAGGACATGAACAGACACTTCTCAAAAGAAGACATTTATGCAGCCAAAAAGCACATGAAAAAATGCTCATCATCACTGGCCATCAGCGAAATGCAAATCAAAACCACAGTGAGATACCATCTCACACCAGTTAGAATGGCCATCATTAAAAAGTCAGGAAACAACAGGTGCTGGAGAGGATGTGGAGAAATAGGAACACTTTTACACTGTTGGTGGGACTGTAAACTAGTTCACCCATTGTGGAAGTCAGTGTGGCGATTCTTCAGGAATCTAGAACTAGAAATACCATTTGACCCAGCCATCCCATTACTGGGTATATACCCAAAGGACTATAAATCATGCTCTATTTTATTGCACTATTCACAAACAAAACTTGGAACAACCCAATGTCCAAAAGATAGACTGGATTAACCATGGAATACTATGCAGCCATAAAAAATGATGAGTTCATGTCCTTTGTAGGGACATGGATGAAACTGGAAAACATCATTCTCAGTAAACTATCGCAAGGACAAAAAACCAAACACCGCATGTTCTCACTCATAGGTGGGAATTGAACAATGAGAACTCATGGACACAGGAAGGGGAACATCACACTTCAGGGACTGTTGTGGGGTGGGGGAAGGGGGAAGGGACAGCATTAGGAGATATACCTAATGCTAAATGACGAGTTAATGGGTGCAGCAAAACAACATGGCACATGGATACATATGTAACAAACCTGCACATTGTGCACATGTACCCTAAAACCTAAAGTATAATAATAAAAAAATAAAAATAAAAATAAAAAAGAAACTATGATATATGTATATACACACACATACATACCTCACACTACATATATATTTATATCTATATAGAGAGAGAGATGTATGTACACACACACACAATGGAATATTATTCAGCCTTAAGAAAAAAAGAAAATCCTGCTACTTAGGATAGCATGGATGAAACTGTACAACATTATACTAACTGAAATAAACCAGACACAGAAAGACAAATGCTATATCATCTCACTTAAATGTGAAATATAAAATACAAAATTCATAAGAACAGCAAGTAAAATGGTGGTTACCAGGGGCCTGAGGTGGCAGAAATGGGGAGATGGTAGTCAAAGGGTACAAGCTTTCCATTATGAGGTGAATGTGTTCTGGACAGCAATATACGGCGCAGTGGCCATAGTTAGTAAGGATGCATTGTATACTTGAAGTGTGCTAAGAGAACAGATGTTGTGTTTTCACCACACACACACACTAAAGTATGTGAGATGGGGCGATGGATATGTTAATTAGCTTTATTGTGGTAATCATTTTGTAATGTACAGCAAATCATTACCTTTTATACCTTAAATATATACAATTTTTTATTTGTTAATCATGCCTCAATGAAGCTGGCGGGACAAAACCAAAGTAGATATACTGTAAGCTGAGGAAGGACAGGGCTCATGTCACTTCTGTTCATGGCTGTTTTCTGTATTCACTGAACCTAGCACAGCCTTTGAAATGGAAGACAGATGCTCAAAGATACAGTAGATATATGCTCAAAGAATGAATTTGCCAAAGCTCAAGAATCAATATTAACCAGCTATATGGGTTTCCCCCTCCTTGATAGCCTCACCAATTCCCTGGAGCCAAAGTATTCTTACCTAAGGTAGATATAACTCTGTGTGTGTGTGTGTGTGTGTGTGTGTGTGTGTGTGTGTGTGTTAGTACTGTGAATGAGATACAGGAGCAACGAATATCTTCACCAAGAACAGGAACTAACATTTTTTTATAATGCTTTAAAATATAGCTGTTAAAATTATGCAACTTGAATTCAAAAGCAGAAAATAATGTAATGTTTAGAAAGTCAAATTTCCCCAGATTTGAGTTATTATGGGGTAATTCAAAATTTGTAAACTCCGTTGCTAGTTAATAGGGATTTAGGCTTTAGTCTTAGACTAACTGGAACGCTCTGAAAATTAATGGAGTTAAAATAATAATTTGATTTTAAAAGACCTTTCAGCTGAAAATAAAATCATAAATTGAAATTTAAATCAGAGAGAATAAAACTATATAAATACAACAGAAACAAATCTTTTTAATGCAATTTGGTAAATCACAATATAAATATAATTTGTTCTTTATTGAGGGCATTGACTCAAATTCACAGAGCTATATTTGAATTACATTTCACATATCTACCATTAAAAGGAAGAAATTGTCTTCCTCTCTTCTTATTTTTAATGGCAATACTTCTGACTTCCTATCTGTAGTTTTTCCAATGTCTTATTTTGTATTAATAGAGATAATTTAATTTACTCTCATAGCTCTAACTGCGAACTTGCTCATGTTCTAAATAGTTTTAAACTGATTTCATCCAAGATCTCTTTTCTGAGATTCAGGCTTACATCTAATATATATATATATAAAATATCTATTCAAACATGCCCATTTGGATATTCTACCAGCCCCAAGTTCACTGTGTCAAAGCTGGTAATATCGTCTCCTAACTCCTAATTTCCAGTATTTTTTTCTTTATTGCTTATCTCACTTGGTTACTCCAAATAGCAAAAACTTAACATCAACTGTTTTCCCTTCTTTACTCTCTGTACACAACTAATCAATTCCTATCAATTCTACCTCCTGAAATTCTTCCAGATCTATCCACTTCTGATTCAAGCCACCAATGTCACTGGCCTGGCCAACTGCCACACTCCTACTCTCTCTGTGGCTGATCTTGCCTCTGCCACTGACCCCACCTCTATTCATCCTTCAACCTGCAACCAGAATGATCCTGATGCAGCGCAAATTTGATCACAGTAGGCCATTGGACAGACCTTTAAATGGCTCACCAGTGCCCTATGATTTATTAACTTTAGATGAACAGCTTGACATTCAAGTGTTTTACAAATTTTCTATTCCTTTATTCACTGACTAGACTTAAATGATGCTGAACTGCTGAAATAAGCTCATTACTTTCTGTTATGGACTGAACTATGTCCTCTTCAAATACATAGGTTGAAGTCCTAACCCCCCCATGCAACTGTGTTTGCAGATAGAGCTTTTAAAGAGATAAGGAAAGTTAAACGAAGTCATAAAAGTGGAGCCTTACTCCCCGCATATGAGTGCCTTACTCCCCTTATAAGGGCTGGTGTCCTTACAAGAAAAGTCAGAGACACCAGGAGTGCATGCACTCAGTAGAAAGGCCCTCTGAGGATACAGCAAAAAAAGTAGCCATCTGCAAGACAAGAAAAGAGGTCTCACCAGAAACAGTCTCTGCTAGCACCTTGATCTTGGCCTTCCAGCCTCCAAAACTGTGAAAAAGTATATTTCTGTTGTTTAAGCCAATAAGTCTTTCATAAACTGTCATAGCAGCCGTAGAAGACGAATACATCTTCCTTCCATTCCAAGCCTAGGAATACCCCACCCCTCTCTTTTTGCATACCTTTCTCACTCCTCCATTGGATGAACTAATTCCTGCTGGTCTTTGATGCCTCAACCAAATGATGAATACCTCTAACAATCTCAACCCCTCCTGCAGGAAATACTGGATTAGTTGCTCCTCATAGAAGACAGACCCTGTAGCCCCTTTTCATCGTGTTTTAATGGTCTAGATTTTAAATTCCACCTAATTATAAATTATTTGGGGGTAGGGACTATATCTTATACAGTCTTTTATCCCCATAGCTAGGACAGGCAGTCAAGTAATATTTGTTGAACAAATGAATGAACAGTACCTGATACACAGTAGATGTTCAGTAACTGATAAATAACAGGTTGAAAGTTATGCTAAAAGCTTTTACTAAAATTGAGGATAATTCAACTGATGATAATTAAAGAGCTAGGAGTAACTGCAAAGGTTCATAAAAGAGCAAGTCCAGGAAAACAAAGCACTTTAGTTTGATGTAAAGACCTATGGGTAGCACAGGATACATAAATAATAACAGGAAACACGGCGAAGCACATATCAAATAGCATATTTGAAATAGATTTAGACACAAGTAATTGTTCTACATCAAATAGCCTTATGCATTTGTGTACAAGAGTACAAATTTCATCTCCTTCGTTTCTTTTTCCTCCACATATGCCTTTAGAAAAAAAATGGTTATAAAATAAACCTTTTAAGATTTCATGAGATATTTCATGTTTTGTCCCTCTAATGGTTCTATTAAGTCTCTTCAAACAGGCACTTTTCTACCAGAGCAAACTTGAAAGAACAGAACATTTATTCCAAAAGCAATTTCCTTCCCCAGTTATTTTCTGTATTCCCTTGGCAGTGTTTTTCCACAGTTTTACTTGAATAAGAGCTTATTTGGTCTCAAACCAGCTTCTCCTGCTGCTTGAACCTGCAGTCAAGTCTCAGACCTTTTCTGTGTGACCTCCCAATTTGCTACCATGGAAATGATTACAATCACACAAGTGTATCTTTTATTGCAAGATGAGTTCAGATATTTATTTTTTAAAATTAAAGCAAACTCTTGCAAAATATATTTAGAAGAACATTGTGTGTCTTTCTTTCAATCCATTCAAAGAAATTGAACATGTTCCCAAATGGAAGCTTTCATGTTTACAGGAAAATGTTAAAAATAAAGAGATAATGGTGATGATGATGATGATAATAATGATTTCTTATAATTTCATAACATTGTAAAGTTTGCAACAGGCTAATGGTTTACAATAACCCTGGGGGAAAAAGCATTAATTTTAATGTCCCCATTTTACAAATGGGAAAACAGAGCGGTTATTTTACTTAAAACTGTAAAGTTTTTCCAACCAGAAGGGGCATTATGAGTCATCTGTTGCCAGTACTCTTGTTTTGCAAATAAGGGATCTTAGGTAAGTGACTTTCCCGGGATCAATTTTCCACTAAGTGGCAAGGCTCTCGTGACTGCTGTGTAGACAGTAGGAGACACAGCAGCTGAATTCTTCTGAGCACTAGCTCCATTCCAGGAATAAAGCCAGTCCCTCAGGACAAGTGTATGCATTATTTTTTGGCCTCTATTTGTAACAGTTGAATGTAATCAAGTGGCCCCAAGTAGCCCTAGGTATCAATAAAAGGAACCTTTCTGGGAAGTTTGAACAGCAATTAACAAAAATAATTTGTAGAAGACTGAGACATTCGATGGCCTTTCGAGACCTGTCTGATGTCCCTCCTACCTGACTGTCAACTCTCTCCTGCTCATCGGTTTCTGGGATGTCCATCCAGGAGTGGAGCACATCTACTTCCAGCGGGTTTTCAATTGCCCCAGCTTTGCATGTTCACTGTCTCACCGCCTCATCACAGCTCCTACTGGAGATTCAGAAAAAGCATGTTGGAAAAAAAAAAAACTAGACTCCTCATTACAAAGTGGTCATGGATTCATGGTGTCAGAAGGTTGTTTGAGTGCAGCTAAACTTGGCAAGCACCCACTGAATACAAAAGTATTTTAAATGATGCTGCTAGTAACCTGACAGGAAAAAAAAATGCGTAGTATTTTTTTCCAAGCAGGGAGCTATAAGATGGTTTGTTTCTGTTTAAACCAAATTGCAAATTTGTTCTTTTGTACTCCTTTAGTTTTCTCCGATCTCCCACTCAAACCCTTTCCACAACTTCAGAACTTGTGTTGAATCCTAGGCCTCTACCTTCCAATCAAGAGTTTTCCATTGAGGGTGGCAAGGGTAATCACTGTAGTCCTTTCCTGGTACCTCCCTAGATAGTTAGATTACTTTATGAGCTTTACAAATTGCTTTCTCTCTTTCTAAACAACCACTTCTACCAAAGTACCTGGATCTCTTCAGGTAGGAAGAATGATCGTTTTGTTCTCTTAATACACATTTCACGAACCACTCAGCAGATTCCACCTGCTCCATAGTCGTGAATTCTGAGGAGGAAATGAGGGCTTTTTCCATACTTCCAGCTCCTTGGTAATACTATCTTTAGGAAAGGACAACACAGGTGCTTTTCACTACAAGATTCCTCATCCAAAGTCAGCCCCAGTCTTCACATCTCCTTCCTCAATTACTCTTCCTACCTCACCCTGCCCTTTCATACCACTCCTCTGCACCCTGCTTTGCCCTTTCCAACAGTGCTGAGAGGATTTGTATCCTGAATGATGTTTTAAGGTTGCAGTCCCCAGGTGTCTCAGCTAAAATTTTTAGGGCAGAGAACATTTATAGTTCAGCGCGTGCTTTCATAGTCAATGGGAAAAAATTCCTCCTCTACTCCTAATGGACTTCTTCAGTAACATGATTCCCCTGGATGTGTGGGAGACTGACGTTGCCAGAATATTTCTTTTTTATGGCTTTCGTTGCTTTGACAGCTTTGATTTTATGGCAACTTTAATCATGTGTGTCCTATTTCTTCACCTCTGGCATTTTGCAAATATTCGATTTCTCTATTGCTACTACCATAATGGCCTTCAACAAACTGTGATTCATCAAACTGTTTTCCCCAGGTTCTTCTGCCTCATCCACAGGCGAAACCCCAAAGGGAACTGCATCAAGCAAACAAGGCGATGCTAAATGCTCATGAGTGAGAAAATCTATTAATTAAAAAAGGGAGGAGAGAAGAAAGAGGAAGGAAGAAAAATTACACATATAAGTTAATGCAGCCCCAAGACACCACTGGCAGTAACTTATGCATTGACACTTTAAACAGGCTTTATGAGTCTGTTTACTCTATTCACAACTATTCATGAAAAAATGTGCTATCAAGTATAACACCGCAAAGTATATGTGCTATCTTAAAAGATACAGTGAGTCAATAAATCATACCTGAGCTTTAACAATATTATATTTCCCTTTCTTGTATATTCATAGAATAATGGATGTGGAAATAAAAAGGAGCTAGAAATGGAAAAGACCAAATAGGTTATCCATTTAATCTTGTTCTGACAGAGGATCAGTCTAGAGCAGTACGTCTTAGGATTTGTAGTTTAGAAATTAGTGCCTCTACTGTGTCACAGCTTTCAGCCACTTTTCTTCCCAGTTTATTTCTGAATAGCAGAGTTCCAGTTCTTTTCCCTGAAAAGCAGAACTAAAATTTGACTTTGCTAATTTGCTCACCTTTTTCCTTATTCTAATTCCCTAGACCCTATGTAAAAATTTCCTCTGCTGTGGATATTTATACTATTTTAATATGCCTTCAATTATTCTCTGGTTCCTATTATTCATCTAGAATAAATCCAGTGGCCGGCTCCCTTTCTTTCCTGAGAGGCTGCCCTCAGGAAATATAGACACCTCTTCCCATGCAAAATGTTTTGTGTGCACTGTTTCCCCAGGAGAGTGAGATTAGGATAATGTCCTGAAGAGCTTTGCAAACTAAAATGCCTCTCTTTGGCTACCCTCCTCCTAGCACTCTCTAAACTAAGGAGAGATTTGCCCATGAGTCCTGCAGCCCTCTCTCTATACCTCGGCTGTCATTTCTGCCTATTGTATTTCTGTGTTTCTGATTAGTTTGTCTCACTTTACACTTAAATCTCACTAAGCTGCAAGCCTTATTCATGCTCCAACACTGCGTGGTCCATTTTTTCTGATTCTTCTTACAAATAAAGACATTGTTTCCAAATTTCATTGAAGCACTATTTACTATTTTACAGAGATTATTAAAGTTTTTTTGTGTGAGTCATATTAATGCTACAGTTGACTAACTACCTCTCCAAATTGATCGACTCCTAGCCATTTCAAAGCACTGTGATGCTTTGGTTACAAAAACTAAGTTGGTTTTCGATATTTTCCCTTTGAGGCCACCCCCACTCCCACCTCCCTGCTAAAGAAAACAAGATATGATGCGACCAAATATTTCATACAAGTCATTATAATCATCAGAAATAAACAAATGTCCCCAAAATGTGTACAGTTTGTGATACTGATGCAAAACAATATGGATTAAAGTGTCAGTAGTTTATTCACTTTTTACCTCCAGATTACCTCTAGATTTGGCATAGATTGTCAATAAATATACAAACATTTGAAATTGTATTTTTAGACAATACTTCATTTCCTCTGAACCAAAATATTTTAACTGTGTTAATTTTGCTATGCAAAAGACTTAGATTTAACTTACAAACACGAAATCAAGGGTCAGAAAATGTCTGTGTAGATGCCCAGAACTTGTGTTGTGCATGTCACATGTATTTAGTCTAAACCCCAGAAGATTCCTACAAGTCAAAGGGACAGACTACAGTGCAGAGAGGTATCTTGCATAAAATCACACACAAAAAAAGATTAACGGACTATATTAGTCAGAGTTCTCCAGAGAAACAGAACCAATAGGATGTGTGCGTGTGTGTGCATATGTGTGTGGTATGTGTGTGTGCATATGTGTGTGGTACGTGCGTGTGTGTGTGTACGACATTTATTATGGGAATTGGCTTACCTGATTTTGGAGGACCGGAAGTCCCACAGGCTGGAGAATGAGGAAAGACAGTAGTGTAATTCAGTCTCAGTCTGAAAGTCCAAGAAACCAGGAACTTCAAAGTATGAGGACAAAAGATGTCTCAGCTTAAGAAGAGAGAGAGAATTTGCCTTTCCTCTGCCTTTTTGTTCTCTTTGAGCCATCAATGAATTAAATGATACCCACCCACTCTGTTGGAGGTGGGTCTTTTTTACTCAGTCTACTTATTCAAATGCTAATCTCTTCCAGACATACCCCCACTGACATACCCAGAAATAATGTTACACCAACTATCTGGGCATCCCTTAGCCCAGTCATGTTGATACACAAAATTAACCTTCACAGAGACTTAGAATTAGAATACAAGTGTATTAGCTGGGCGCAGTGGCTTACACCTGTAATCCCATCATTTTGAGAGGCCAAGGCAGGCAGATCACTTGAGGTCAGGAGTTTGAGACCAGCCTGGCCAACATGGTGAAACCCCATCTCTACTAAAAATACAAAAATTAGCCAGGCATGGTGGCACGTCCCTATAATCCCAGCTACTTGGGAGGCTGAGGCAGGAGAGTTGCTTGAACCCAGGAGGAGCAGGTTGCAGTGAGCCGAGATCGCGCCACTGCACTCCAGCAGAGTGAGGCACCATCCCAAAAAAAAAAAAAAAAAGAAAGAAAATAAAGAACACAAGTACATCTCCACAACATCAGGCAGGATGCGCAAATATTGATTGAGAGAAGAAAAGACCAGAGCTAGGAATCAAATAACGAAACTCTGTCTGTAGGGTAGTTATGTACAATGTACAGAAGCATGAAATAGTGTAGAATGTATTGGGAACCTGCTAAATTGAAGATGGATCCAAAAGGATCTGCAGTGATTACAATGGGGGAAATCAATTACAAGTCAGCTCATAGGGACCTTGTTCTTGATTTGCTGCCAAAAAAGAGTTGAGATTTTATCCTATTGCAAGGCAGACACAGAAGAGCTTTTGCTTAAGCAAAAACCCTCCTAGGATCCTTCTGGCTTCTAGCATCAATAACTGATTTGAAGACAACAAGGAGAGATAAGGAAACATGCTTAGAAGGATACTGCAACAGTCCAGGTAAAGAATGATGAGGTCCTGAAC
The DNA here is from genome assembly GCF_009828535.3 of Hylobates moloch. Lineage (NCBI taxonomy): Eukaryota > Metazoa > Chordata > Mammalia > Primates > Hylobatidae > Hylobates > Hylobates moloch. The sequence continues at coordinate 144,025,554 of NW_026652280.1, forward strand.
TAAGGCAGGAGCTGTGACAGTGGAAGTAACAAGTAAGGTTAATTAATTTCATAGTGGAGGAAAGATGAATAAAAGGGAGATTAACTCACTGCTAAGTGAGTTTATGGTGATGCCCTCCATAGGTAAAAAATGTAGAGCCTGGAAACTGTTGTGGAAGATAATGTGGGTATGGGATGGGGACACTGAAGACAAAGGGAGGAGTGAGCTGGATGAGATTGGAAATCTTGAGTTCAATTTTGTACATCTTGAGTATGATGATACATGGGCATCCAGTCCAGTAAGATACTGCTGGTGGTGAGACCATGGTATTGGATGAAATTACTCAGGAAAAATGTAAACAGCTGTGTTCTCAACTGTAAGAATGTTCCAAAATATGCACACTCAAGCCTTGCCTTAGATATTTTCAGTAGTTCCGAGGTTAAAGGTGGGTTAATTATAAAAAGCCAACAAATAAATAAACACAGTGCTCAGGCCTAACAAAACACATCTGTCAGACTTCTGCTGGATGGACAGAACCCAAAGTCTCTAGATTGCCACTGTTTTCACTGTTTTGTACACTAGTGTTTTATAAGGTATGAGTCATAGCCTATTGGTTGGTTATAAAATTAATTTAGTAGGTTGTAATAGTGTTAAATATCACAGCTAATTTCACATAAAGCAGCATGTACTGTTTTCCTATACCTTCATATCCATTTTATATGTATGTATTTGTGTAGAGACAGGTGGCATGTGTGTGTGAGAGAGAGAGTGTATGTGTGAGAGTGTGTGTGTGTTCGCAGTCGTTCATAATACAAAGTTAAATTTTTCTTTCACAGTTAAAAAGTTTTAAAGCCACTGTTGTAGATGACAAAAGAAACTAAGACGAAATGTTAGAATGTATTTTTAATGTCAAAATGGTCAAATTCTAGAAAGAAAACCCGAGCCAGATATTTAAAAACATGATTCTATTTCTAGTTTCATTACCTTTACATTGTTTGTTCCTGTGCAAGTCAAGATCTCTAAATGGCTTTTTTTTTTCTAAACAAGGAACAAATAGCACTTGTAAACTACTTCACTGACAGCAATTTAATGACCATTTATGTCAAGTGTTTTGAAATCCGAAATAGTCTATAAACAAAAATATCACATGGATTTGTTTAACTTTTGGAAAAATACGTAAGGATAATTTGGAACAACTCTTGCTTGACTCATGAATTTCACTGTAGATCTTCCTTCTTGTAAAGTAACAACTTTTGGATTGTATTTTATACTTTATAATGAATATTTACATATAGAATAATTTTGGCTCCCAAGGAAAGTCTATGAGGTAGGCAGGGCAAGTTGCTTTACCTGCATTTTGCAAATGAGGAAATGAGTCTCACAGAGGATAAATGATTTATTCATGGTAATCACAACACTATCTTCTCAAATATTAACTGATATTTCTGATAAAACTATGACTGTTTCCATTTATATGCAAAGCATACTGATCAATTTCTATGACGCTAATAATCTCCTGACATTTTTCATCCACCTATCACCCACTGAAGCTAAAGTTACAAACACACATTCTAAATGAACCTACTTGTCTAAAAAACAATTTTTTCTTCATGTTTCTATTTAACTCTTGTAGAAGAGATTGATGGTTGCCTCCCTGTAATTTTTCTTTTCTTGCTCACTAAGGAAGCCCTAATTTTATCCATATATTTATACTTCATGGAATATAATTCGGTTTTCAGTTCAGGAGTAAATCCTGAATAGTTTAACTCTATCCGGTTAACTCATACTGCTTTATGGATGGAACTATGACCCATTCTTGTCGTAGAGCTAAGAAGCAGGTCTCACGAGTCTAAGGACAGCGACTTAGAAAAAGAAGCACAAAGAAGAGATTGTCATTTTATTTCTCTGAACACTGACATGTCTGGTTGTGACTATGGAGCTATGGTAGTCAGACTGCAACCTAAGGGAAGCTAGCCTGAGGATCAAGACTAGCTTGATCCAAAATCGTGGTAGTGGAAAGATGGAAAGAACTTTAATTTCTTGTGACACTTGTATCATCCTATATAGAAACTCTATATGAAACAATAAACTTTTTCTAGAGTTAAGCCTTTCCAGTTGTGTTTTTAAATGTTTGCAACCAAATATGTAACCAATAAAAATCTCCATTACATTTGGTTTATTGGTCAACCTTGGAGACTAAATAGTGTAAGTCACCATTTAACTGCTTGGTCAATAACTTGGGAAATACAGTCATGCATCACATAACATTTCCATCAATGACAGACCATGTATATGACTGTGGTCCCATGAGATTAGAATACTGTATTTTGACTGTATATTTTCTATTAGATATGTTTAGATGCAAAAATACTTACCATTGTGTTACAATTCCCTATGGCATTCAGTACAGTAACATGCTGTACAAGTTGTAGCCTAAGAGCAATAGACTATACTATATGGCTTAGATATATACTAGGTTATACCACGTAGATTTGTGTAAATACATTCTGTGATGTTCACACAACAAAATTCCCCAAAAACAGATTCTCAGCATGTATCCCCAACATTAAGTGATGTATGCTTGTATTCTAATTTGGCCTACGTTTTAAATTCAGTTAATCTAAAATATTGCTTATATGCTTATCTTGTTTTTTCATTGAGAGACCATTTTCCAAAGCTTTCTAGATCTTTAGAGAATCCAGTGTTTTTATAAATCATTCAGAAACACACTGGATAAATAATGACATCACATATATTTTTTAAAATCACATGCTAGCAATCTTTCACAAGTGTTTAATTTTGAAAAGTAACAACTTTTGGATTGTATTTGATCCCTTAAAATGAACATTCACATATATAATAATTTTGGCTCCCAAAGAAAGTCTCTGACGTGGGCAGGGCAAGTTTAGTTAAACCATTTCACACTCTTTTAATTTGGTAGGCACCATATGTGTAACACACACAGACACACACAAACACAATGTGTCAGAAAAGGGGATACTTGCCCAGCTGAAGGACATGAGGAAAGTATGAACAACCTTGGGCTGGCATCTAATACCTTCTGAAATTTTATTCAAAATTGCTTATGTGTGTTTATGCATATTTTTCTGGATAGACCATCCATAGCTTTGATCAGAGCCTTAAAGGATTAAAAATACACCGTATATGATGAAAATAATCCTCTCCATTTATATTCTTGAATGAGATTGACACAAGTCAACATTGTTTATTCAAATAAAGAGTGACTTGATCTTGGATTTGTACCTTCATATAAACCTAGCTCATGTACATAGTTTATATATAAAGCTACACCACTTGGTGAAGGCTGGAAAATACTAGAAGCATTAGATGCATTTTCAGAGAGGCTGACATAAATTAGGCAATTGGATTTTTAGTTCTGCATCATTTCATCCACAGCAATATAGAGTGGCTTTTCTTTCCAATACTCAAAAATATAAGCATATGAAAAATATAGGAAAAAATATTTGGAATGGTACAGTATTCATAAAGTGACACTGCTAAACTTTGGAAGACAGAGCCTAACACACTTACAGTGTCTACCATTTCAGGTTTATCTCTGAAAACCCTACCTCCGCCTCTACTCCATCTACTGCTAGGCTCTAGTTGTAATGGAAATACTTTTCTAAGATTAATATTTCCATTTCTCTCTGCCTCCAAATATATCATTTCCCCTCCCACAATGTTCTCTCCTCTTGCACTCCTTGTTGCCTGGCATATTTCCCATCTTTCAATACTAGTTCCAGAGTCACCTCCTCAGAGAAGAACCTCCTAAGAAGAGCATGATGTTCCCTCCTCTGCTCTCATACAACCCCAGGCACTCTTTCAACAAATATTTATTCAATGTCGCTAATCACTGGGAATATATCAGTGATCAAAACAACATCCTCACTCTCATGGAGATAATATTCTAATGGGAGTAGAGAGATAATTTTTAAAAAGCACATAATATATGGCAGAGGTAATAAATTTTACAAAGAAAAAGAAATTGGGGTAAGCAAAGAGTGATGGGGGTGGTGAGCAGCTATTGCAGAGGAGGAGGAAAATCCTCCATGACAGTGTACCATTTGAGTAAAACCCTTAATTGAGTGAGGAAGACATGTGACTGCTCTGGGAAAGAGTATTCAAGGAAGAAGGAACAGCAAATCACAAGCTTCGAGGTGGAAGCATATTGTAACGTTTGAAGAAAAGAAAAAGAAGAGCAGCAGGAGTTGGAGGAGGGTGAGAGGAGTAAGAGATGAGGTCAGAAAAGCATCGTGGGGTCAACCTAAGCTCTTGTAAGCTCTGGCAAGGGCTTTTGACTTTTACATGAGTATAATGAAAGCATGGAACATTTTAAGCAAAGAGTTACTTGACCATATTTCTACTTTAAAAAACTCACTCTAGCTGCTTTGAGGAGCCTATAGGTGTGTCAGAGGGGAGGCAGGGAGACCACAGAGAAGTCATTCAGGTGAAAACTGATGGTGGCAGCTTGTCCTAAGGTGACTGCAGATGCAGGAAAGTGAGAATGATGAACACTGACAACGTTTTTAAGGGTGTGTGCTATAGAAGAGCGCAGAGAAGTGGTTTATTTACTGGGGAGGGCAGTGAAATCAGAGAATATTACTAGGATACATCACAGCATATTTTACCCTAGTGGGAATGATCCAGTTAAGAGGGAAATGGTAATGATATAGGATTGAGGGAACCCAATGTCATGTCATTTAATAAGTGATTGAAGGTGGGATACAGTTAGTAAAATGATGGGCTGGCATTATGGGTCAGGGACAGTTCAACTGTAAAAGACAGGGATACAGGGTACTTGGGAGTAGATGCAAGTGAGGCAGTATCTGTGGTGGCACAACATCTTATAGATGGAGAGAGGAAAGGGGATGGATGTTGTAAGAAATCGTCTCAGTGTGCAAGAGACAACTGATGGAACACAGCCATATTCGGCTGGCTGGACAGGACTAAGGTGCGATATACATAGTGAGATATAATGTGAGATAGTCAGCATGTTAGTGTATTTTATGTCAGTCTCATTCAAATGCTAGGATGCCAGGATGAAGAAGGAGAGTTGGATTTAACCAGAATGGGGTCTTCTCAGGTGAGTTTGATAGTGGAAAAGAATGGCAGGGGAGAGAATGAATGCAAATGATGACTTACAGTGATGGAACCACAAAGTGAACCAACAAAGGAAGAAAGTGAGGACATGAGTGGGAGCCACAGATAGTGAAATGAGCAGGACCAGCCATTCTAGGGGTTACTGGAGTGGGAGAAATTGAAGCAGTGACCTGGAGGGAAAAGTGTCAATCAAAGAATGGAACACTTGAAACGGGGTTTTGGTAATGGCGCATTATATGTGTGACCACGGGCGTAAGCAGCTGCAGTGAGGTGGAAAACAAGATCATAGCAAGTGTTCTATTGGGTGTTCTATCACTGGTAAAAGGGGAAACACACTGTGAGACATAATTAGGTATTTCACAGGATCTTTAGGAAGGTCAAAGAATTATTGCAGGCTGTCCAACCAGGACAATACCCAAATTACATTGGAAGATTGCTAACAAGACACAGTTTTCCACTGCTGCTAGGAATAGGTACCTTAGTTTTTCCTGCCTGTGTGGACCCCATAGTGCCACTGTTGGAACCCATGTAATACTGCCTCTCTCCCTGTCATTCTCACCAGGAAATGATTCTGAAATGTGCCTCCTTCTTCCTACTATGTTTCCTAATCAAAATCTTGCTTGGAAATGTCTGATGGGAGCAACCTAAATCAAATTCTTGGGCCCTCGTTGTAAAGAAAAGGTTTGAAAATTAAGTTTCTGACAGCTACCTTGAAGATACAGGTCTCATAAGAGGAGAAATTCTCCAAACACAAAAAGGGAGACGTTGGGCAGCCAACACTATAAAATACTAAACTGCAGATCTTTACCTGTTTGCTGTTATACTCCCAGCACATTTCACGATACACATAAGAAATTAGCATGCAACAAATGTCTGTTGAATAAATGGATAAACAAATGGATGAGTAATTTTTTAGTCACAGCCATTTGTTATCTGTTTTGACACCTGGCTCCTACCTTAAACCCTACAAATAATGTAAATTAAACTGGGGGTATCTTAAAGCATTAATTTACTGCCTTAAACCTCTGTTATTGTTCTGTACATGAAGGTTCCTTCGGGAAGTTGAGTCATTTAGGCTCCCATTTATTTTAGCACAACTGTCCTGAGAAGGTGCTCAATCTCTGTTAATGCTTGAGAATATAGAACACAGTGAATATTTATTCATTAAACAGAGATTTATTGAGCCTCTAATATAGCCAGACATTCTTCTAGCTGTTGGGTATAGAGCAGTGAAGAAAAGAGATAAAAACCTCTGCTTTGACAGCACAAAGGCAGGCTTTCTAAGTTACAATTATGTTTGAGTGATTATAAAACTAAATTATGTTTATGACAGATAAGTTTAAGAAGAAAATAAGATCACCTATGATAGCATCAACACACTAGCACAATTCTTGTGCCTTTTGATACGTATTCCTATAGTTTTTTGTAAGTATATAAGCATAAATATTTTATTACAAATACGGAATGTTACCTAAACATACAGCTTTCTGCTTTGCTTTTATTCACTTGATATTATGGATATTTATGAAAATTTTTTATATCATTATGAAGTTTTTATAACATTTGAAAACGTGCCCATATTATTCTGTCTTATAACAGTATCATTACCGGGCCTGCTTTACTGACCATTTAGGCAGTTTCTAATTTTTCATTATTATAAACAATGCTGCAGTGAACATCCTTGTACATACATATTTGCATATTTATCTGATTATGTCTCTGGAATTATTTCATAACTGTGCAATTGTTAGGTCAAAGAGCAACCTTAACTTAAGATTGTATGTATTCACGCTAAATGCCCCTTCATAAAAAAAAATTGAACCAATTTCATCCTCAGCTGCAGTGTGTATGAGAGTGCCTATTTCCTACATCCTAGCAGATTCTTCTTTTTTGACTATTAATCAACTTCTGATGATTCAGCCAGTGACTCTCCACAGTAGGGAGAAAGGTAGTTGAATGGCTGTCACTAGATGATAAGTCAACAGATTTCTTGATATGTACCATTTATCCACAAGAATTACACTGTGCCCAGTAGGATCCTTACCTATTTCATGCTGATAGGAATGCTTAAGAAACTTCTGAAGGAAGAAAGGAAAAGAGGAAAGCAAATGCATTAGCAAAACTTCCTCTTATCATTATTACCCACCCATCTTTTCATTAATAAGCAATATTAATAGCATTGAAAAAATATATTGAGACAATGTTGGTACTGACAAATAAAATTTAGTTCTACAAATACATTTGTACCCATTACACAAAGTGATCAAAGGCAAATGGAAATGTAATTGAGACAACATATGAAGCATCATGAAGTAATAAACACTGAACAATGGGGAAAGTAGGGTCCTTCTCTGGGAATGTCCACATCCTACTCAGGCCTAATCTGTAGAATTTTAAAAAAGAAAGAAAATACTTAATTAAACTAGTAGTCATTGTTTTCATATGTTTATTCCACTTTCAAAATTGTAATCATTAATACTTACTGATTTACAGAGTGTCAGAAACATCACAATCCTAATAATAAGGTTTACTCAATCCTAAAAATAAGGTGAGGATCCATCTCCCCATTTTACAGTTAAAATCCAAATAAATTTACTAAGGTTGCAGCTAATATATGGTAGATTTTGGACTTGAAATAAGTTTTATCTGACACCAAAGCCGATATATAAGTTTGTCCTTTTTGGGAAACTGCTTCTTGGGATGTAGCCAATCACCACTTAATACTAGGGATAAGAACAAGTTCCAGTGAGGACCCATGGGTCATTTACTTATATTTCAGAATTAATCTCCTCTAATTCAAAAATCTCTGTTATATAAGATCCTGCAGAAATGAGGAGAGCCAGACAGTCTGCATGAACTGGGAAAACCACTCGGTGTTTATGCCCTTACTATTGTTAGTGCTGGCAAGACCCCATTTCTCTCTCTCTCTGCACAGCCTAAATCCACTAGCCTTAAACCTCTTCACACCAGGAAAGGTGTTCATAACTAAAACAAAGATTAGAAAGGCCCATCCTCAATCATAAGTGACAACTCTGTATCTTTAGAGATCTACCGAATAGACGCAATTATGAGCTGCATTCAAGCTCCTAGTCCAAATCCTGTTGTTTTCTTCCAACTACGCCTCACTGCCTGGTTTGAGGTTGTTCCCGTTGAATCAGCCCTGCCTGGATTCTGCCTGTGGCTTCCACTTTGGCCTCAGCATTTCCCATCCATTTCCCAGAGACTACCCTTCCTTCAGCTGTCTCAGCTGGTCCCCCGCTATCATACCAACTCTGCCTTAGTCTCAGCAAAGCCAGGTCTTTATATATTCTTTAGAAAGTGGCTTCTTTACTTTTCCTCAGGATTCAGATTGAACATCTTCCAGATAAGTGGATGGTGCTAAATTAATTCCTATAAATTTCCTTCTTGAATCTTCTTAATTATAAGGGATAACTACTATTAATTCCTCACATTACTGGTGAGAAAACTGAGATGGGCAGATTAAGTGACTGGTATGATTTGAATGTTTGTGTTCCTCCAAAATTCATGTTGAAACTGAATTCCCAGTGCAACCATATGAAGAAGTGAGGTCGTTAAAAGGTGATTGAGACTTCCATGCTCATGGAGGGGAACGGTGCCTTTATAAAAGGACCTCAGGAAGTGAGTTCTTTCCTTTTGCCCTTCCCCTTTATGAGGACATATCAATAGGGTGCCATATTGGAAACAAAGATCCCTCACCCAATACCAAGACTGCTAGTGCCCTGATCTTGAACTTCCTGGCTTTCAGAATTGTGAGCAATAAATTTTTGTTTTTATAAATGCCTAAGGTTTTTTTTATAAGAACAGGAATAGACTAAGATAGTAACTTGCCTGGCTCTTACACAATGGAGCCGAGATTTGAATCCAGATCTCCTAAATCCAAACCAATGTTTTTTCTACTTTAAAATATTGAAATGAAACCACTCAGACCAGGTCTAAACATCTTTTGAAAACAGAAGTGTTCCCTTTCTATGGTTAGATTTTAGTAAATTACAGTAGAACAAAAAAAAATCCTATATTTTGCCCACGTGGGTCTCTGGTCACTAGGCCAAAAGACAGACTCATAGTAGGTAGCCACTACTTTGTGCATTATCTACAATTTCAGATATGAAGCACAATCTAAAAATAAGGGAAGATCTGGACAATACTTAGTTATGGGTGAGTTAATTGACTTATGCAAAACTTAAAATGTACATAGAAATTATGGAAGTGTAAAAAGTATCTCATTGCTTGTCTTATACTCCACATGGTCTCCCTCAGTGAGAGGTGTCATCCCAACATGAGTCCCTTGCAAAGGTATTCCAATTAATAAGAGACCTTAGGCATCTCGACATGTAAAATAGCATTCAAAAGGATTTTGACTATAGAGGATGCCATATCTTACCCCAAAAAATAGACAGAAAGAAAAATTATGACTCACAGTTCTTGCTTAATTGCCCTCATAGACTAATCAGGAAAGACAATGATGCTACCTCCTGTCTATAACCTTTTGATCTATTCCTACCAGGATTTATTTCATTTTCTCAAAATCACAGAAAGAATAAAACAAGGTGATCAAGGCTAAAGTCATCCTCTTCACAGTCTTCCCTGACTTGACACACTTTTATTGCTGAGACAAATCATGTAAGATATTTATTTAATAAATCACAAGGTTACAATTGCTAATTGTTACAGAATTTCTTAGCAACATGCTCCTTTTCTTAGGTTAAGCGATATTTTTCTTAAATGAATCGTAACGGTTATGTTAACTGATTACAGCTAGAATTCCAGTTTGCACCAAGGAATTATGACCTCTATATAGACAAGAAGGAGTCTTGGAGTTGACATAGCTAGTTTATAGGAAAAGAAGAGTCTATTTCTGAGACAGTCCTTATGCCATGAAAATTTTACTGGAAATCCTATTAGACTTTAAGTAGACATTCTGCTGTATTATGAATACCAATACTATTAGTTCTAAAGCTTGCACACAAATTGTATAATCACTCAAGCCACTGCAGGAGTTACTTAGAAAACAAATGTGACAGCATTTATCACATTGCTCCTTGTCTGTAAACAGAGAATTTATGTTGTTCCTCTGTACAGCACTTTTGTAAACGTCATTCAGTACAAACAAGAGAAACTGAAATACAACAGTTGCAGAATCAAGATTAGCATTTAGGTTGTTGCTAGGTATTTTAAGATGTAAAGGAGGCCAGCCATGGTGACTCACCCCTGTAACTCCAGCATTTGCGGAGGGCTAAGCAGGAGAACTGACTGAGGCCAGGAGTTTAAGACCAGCCTGGGTAACATAGTGAGACTCTATCTCCACAAATTTTTTTAATGTTTTTAATTCATAAAAAAAGATTTGAATGAAGTATTCTTTAGTCTTTGTCTTGGGGAATGGAAGAAGAGGGGACTTTACCAATGCTCATGCTAACCTTAGTCTAAAAAATATGCCATATTTTACTTCGCTCCTCTAACATTAGAGAATGGTCACCTGCTTACCTATTTTTCTCTGATGTAGTAATCTTTTCAATGGATTTGCATCAATAAGAAGTACTGTATTTGTAGAATTACAGAATTTTTTATGACTTGAGTGGACCTTGGTGATCAGTGAATTGACATGTGATGAACTAAGTAACAAAGAGACCAAATGTGATGGATTCTACCATTTCTTTACCATGTACTTTATTTTACTAATCTTACTAGCAGCCTATTCAAGATGTCTTCCCAAAACAAAAATAGGACAGTAAATCATGAACATGGCCAATAATCTTTTACTAATTTATTGTACTTGAACAAGAGGACTTCAGAATTGCTCTTCTTGTTACTGTCATTGGTTAGACTTCTCATTTCATAAAAAAGAAAAATGTCCTTTGTGTTATTTGTCCACAATTCTCCATACCGGTATAGCTACCCAAATTAAATCAGTTGTCTAATTAGAATTAGAAGAGATGGATGTATTTTAAATGGTCCCAAAATATATTATGGCACATGTAGATTTTTCTTCTTCCTTGATTCTATTTGTATTAGAAAGTACTAGAAGTCACACCAAGATTTTAGAATTCTCTCATCATCTTTCCACAGCATAGCTCCAATCCATAATAACTTCTGTGAATATTTTTCACATTCTCAAGTTCAGCCAGAACATTGTTTCTTTATTATCTTGAAGAAATAAAACAAAAAACATATTTTTGTGTCAGGGTGGTTCTCTGTTCTCTCATCTTTCCCTTCAAAGACAGTTTCTCTCTTCCTCTCTTAATTTACTCCATTTACTTGTACTATAAAACTTACTCATTCCCACTTTCTATGATAATTTAACCCCATGGACCTCTACCTAGCTTCTTCAATTCACCTGTTCTTATTGGCTCTTATGTTTCCATCTTCAAAGAGGCTCAGGTTACTCCTGTTTTAAATAAACTTCCACCAATTATGTTCAGTTAATGTAGCACTAACCTCTTTCTAGTCATTCTAAATGGCACATTCTCACTGATCTTGACCTATTCCTTTCTTGAGATTCTTTTCTGCCTTGATTTCAGTGATAATGAACCATCTTAAATTGTTTTGCTACTTTCCTCTCATTGATTTACATTCTATCTTTTGCATTCTTCAATTGTGTGTCTCAGGACTCTGCCCTTAGTTCTCTATTCTTTAATCTTTTGAGTTTTTCAATGATTTAAATAACTATCTTCAACTATACTTTCTCTATGTATGATGTCTGTGTTATTCATTAAAGGCCAATTGCTAAGTTTTTGGATTGCTCATGATCCCACCCATGTGTTCCTTATCAGTTGCCTCCTGGGGCAGCTCTCCTGCAATTGCCCCATTCGACCCATGAGAACCTCAGGATCCTTTACTAGATCTTCTGTGTTCTGGTTAATAGATGATAAAGAGAGAGAGAGAGAGAGAGCGTAAAAATTATGCAAGAGTTTTGTGTCTCTTTTGGTTTTTATTTTTGTTTCTAGGACCCAGTCTGAAAGTTGCACCCATCACTTTGTTCCTACATTACATTGGCCATAACTCAGTGATACGATTACACTTAACTGGAAGGGAGACTGAAGTATGAGGTCAAGATATACCAAGGAGGAAATGGAAATGGATTTCAGAGAATACATCACAGCCTCTACCTTGGCTCTCAACTCTCCATCTCCAGCTCTGACTTATACTTGAGCAAACCTTCCATTCACTAATGCTACAGAATATCCATGCATGGCTTTCCCATGTTTTCCTCCAACCCAACAAGTTCAAAACTGACTTAACAACAGATGTGTAAGCTTCATAAAATCCAAGCCTCAAAATCAGCATGAGAGTCCGCTTCAGAGTGATTAAATGAGTGCTAAAGGCCATCCGGATAGTTATGGTAAGGTACTGAGCCAGAAATCTAGTCTCGTAATTTCCGCCCTATGTCCTATACAACATGTGAGCTCACAGCACTGCATTTGTCCATTCCCTTTCTCACTCTCCCTATCAGTCAAACGCTCTTTCCTCACACTCCCTCCTCCTCACTCTTTTTTTCCAGTTTTCTTAGCCTCTTCCTATCATTGTCCATATTTCCTTTCTCTTTTCCAGAATGACTTTCCATATCAAAAAATCTTTGGCATCTTATTAATCCCACTAATTCTCTATTATCTCAAGCTAAAAACTCACAGTAATGTTTACCTGTTTCTTCTTTTTCATCTTGATGACAATTCCCATCCTTTCATTCTTCAATTTTATAGCATTTTAATTTTTTTTATTTTTCATCAATCTACAGTTTTATTACTTTAATATTTTTCTACTGGGACATCAAACTTTATATTCTCTCAATTTCATTATGCACTCCACTGCCATATCATCTTCAAAATATCATGTCTACCTAAAATGAATACTTACTGTTTAAAAAAAATATGTGATTTCAAGGACTTCTGAAAGCAGCCCTTACACCGTGTCTCTAAGACGACTTCCTCATACTTTCCGATACAGATACCCTCCACAATTTACCAGTAAAATAGATACATAGTCTTTGGCATTTATTCATTTAATATAGTACTCCATGCACTGTGTGGGTACATGGTCTTTATTGTCTATATACCTATAATAAAACTGACAAACCTTCATGAAAATGGCCACTCTTGTAGAAATGGTAGGTACAAGATACAAAAGGCATAAAGGAAAGACTCAAAACAGTTGTCTGGAGAAATTAAAAACCCTGTGCTTGATCGAATTCATTTGAGACCAAAAATGTGAACAGCTTTATAAACATATATTTAAGATCCAGACAGATGAAAAACATATACTCTATTTAAGGAATTGTTAGTGGTTCCAGCAATTAAATATCAGATTTAATGTTAAATAAGCCTGTGGAGGTATGTAGGGGGCCAGATCATGAACAAGCCATTTATCAAAAACTCTTTAACCTAAAGTACATAAGGAATCAATAATTTCTTTAACTAATGGAATAATATGCTCTAACTTGAGGTTAGAAAATTAAAGCTGGTAGTGACAAGAAAGTTGAACTAGACAAGTTGTAGTGGTAGAAGAGAAGCAAAGTAGGAAACTACTGTAAGAGTCCAGAGAAAAGATTCTAAATGCCTATACTAAAGAACAAAGAGGTATGTACCAAAACAAGATATAGTTGAGACAATAAATCAACAGGGCCTAATTACCGACCATATATAGATATATGAGGGAGGAGAGAGAAGACTCTAAAGTAACCACTACATATCTAGCTTGGAGGATGGTCCAGTGCCCAAAACTTAGAGTACATTAGGAGAGATTGTTTTCAGGCAAAGATAAATAAAGCAAATTTTGAACACCTTGAGTATGAATGCCAAAATCATATAAATGTTAGTTAAAATATTGGGAGAAAAAATTACCTACAGTGAAGTAGTAAAATGAGAAGAATAGCTACATGTAGAAAGAACTCACAAAAGACTCAAATAAATTGTCAATCAGTTATACGGAAATCAGATGAGTTTCAAAATTGGAGAAACAATGATCTGGTCAAATACCACAGGCAAGTTAATTAAAATGAGAAATTCAGAGTGCCACAGCAATTGGTGGTTAAAAATACGACTGGCCTTTGTTGTTGCAATTTCCATTGAATTATGCATATGGAAGCCCTATGGCAAAGCACTGAAGAAAGAGAGAGAGGCAAGAACGTGGGGGCAGCATGGATTATTCTTCCAAGGAGCTTGCTATGAAGAGAAAGGAGAGATTCAGTACCAACTATCAAGAGATAAATGAGGCTTCTCCTGCCCACAGAAAGCTTCCTCTTCTTTCTCAAAATTCACATTACACTCAGAATCCAACCAATTCTTTCCTACACCAATTTATCATATGCAGCAGTGACAAATTGTCCATATAGTGGTCAGTCCCTGTGCACACAGTAACCTGCAATTTAGCCCTTCACTTTGAGCTAAATACTTCATAGACTTTGTTTCCTTAGTTAAGTATGATTAGTCTCATAAAGACAGAAACTGTATATTTAGTCACTCATTCATTCAGTCATGCAACTGATATTTATTGAATATTTAATATGTGCCAGACATTATTCTAGGTGCTGGTACTATGGAACTGAACAAAACTGGCACAAATCCTGCCTTCATAGAGCTTACATTCTAGTCAAGGAGACAGAAATTCCAAAAATTAAAAAAGTAACTTGTATGAAGTGTTTGCATGGTGAGAGGCTGCCTAATGTGATAGTTAAGAGCACAACCTACAGAGTTTGAATCCATCTTGATATTGGGCAAGTCGCTTAACCTCTCTGGGTTTCACTTTTCTCATCTGTAAAATGGAACTAATGATGTTGAGTTCAAAGCATTGTTACTATTATTTAAAAAGTTAATATTTCAGCAGTGTTTAGGACAGTGACTTGCTCTTAGAAAACACTAAGTCTTGTTAAATAGAAATGCGCTACGGGAAAAAAAATGGAAGAGGGAGAAGGAGAAATGGGAAGTTTTAGAATTTTAGATCAAGTAGTGATATGGTTTGGCTGTGTCCCCACCCAAATCTCATCTTGAATTGTAGCTCCCATAATTCTCAGGTGTCATAGGAAGGACCCGGTGGGAGGTAATTGAATCATGGAGGTGGGTATTTCCTGTGTTGTTCTCGTGATAGCAAATAAGTTTCAGGAGATGTGAGGGTTTTATAAAGGGGAGTTCCCCTGCACACACTACCTTGCCTGCCACTATGTAAGATGTGACTTTGCTTCTTTTTTGCCTTCAGCCATGATTGTGAAGCTCCCTAGCCATGTGAAACTGTGAGTTTATTAAACCCCTTCCTTTATAAATTACCCAGTCTTGGGTATATCTTTATTAGTGGTGTGAGAACTGACTAATACAGGTAGCCAGGGGATGCCTCATTGGGAAGGTGAAGTTGAAGAAGTCAGACATTGAATTATTTGGGTTTCTTAAAGAAGAACATTCTAGGCAAAGGAAACTGTAAGTACCAAAGCAATGAGGCAAGAGTTTGCCTGGTATGTCTGAAGAACCCTAATGAGGCCAGAGTGAGGCCAAGAGGCACAGTGAGGGCAAGAGTCATGTTAGACAAAACCAGAAGGGGAATTCGAGGGATAGAAAAAGTGCTATTGGTTGGTTTGGGGCACAGGACTATTAGGCTTTTTGATTGTCGTTTATACAGGCCTACTTGGCTGCTATACTGCATATAGTTCAAAATAAGCCAATAAACTATTTATAAGGCCATTGCAATGTATTAGATGGAAGACGTTGGGAGCTTTGGCCAGAAAAAAGAGTGGAGGGATGGTGAAAGTCATCATGCTTGAGATATATTTGACAAGTATGGCTAATAGGTTTTGCAATGAGATTAAATGTGGGGTGTGAGAAGAAGACGTAGGTCAAAGATTATTCAACAACTTTAACCTAAGCAACTAGAAGAACAGAATTACCATTAACTGAGATGAAAACTATTGCGGGAAGAGCAGGTTGAAAAGAAAGATTAGGCACGTGGTTTTGGATGTATTAGGTGTGAGATGTCAATTGCCCATCCGAGTTGAAATGTAAAGTGCACAGTTGAGTCTAGAGTTAAAAAAGATACTCAATCTGAAAACATACACTTGGGAATTATCTACGATAAATATGAATTACAGCCACAAGAGTAGATAAGGTAAACTAGGAAGTGAGCATAGTGTAATGAGAGAGGGAGAAAGAGAAATAAAGAACATATCTAAGGGCTGTTCCCTGGAGTGCCCAATAGTCTCCAATAGAAACCAGCAACCAACATAGAAAACTGGGAAGAAGCAGCCAATTAAACTGAAGGAAAACAAAGAAATGAGGAGTCCTGGAAGTCAAGTGAAAAATAAACATTTTAAGGAAGAAGAAGTGATCAATTTCATCATGATACCAATAAGCCAGTTAAGAGGAGGACCAAGAATTATGAGTTAGATGTAGTAACTTAGAGATCTTTGGTGAAGTTGAAAAGATGAGTTTCAATGGAGTCATAGGAGCAAAATCTTGGGATCAAGGGACAATGGAAAAGAGAAAGTAGAGAAAATGAGTAAAATTTTTTCAAGGAGTTTTGCTATAAAGATAAGGAAAGAAATGGAACAGTAGATGAGCAGTTAAGTAGGTAAAGAAAAGTTAGCTATTTTTATGAAAAAAAAATTTATGCCTATCACAAAGATCCAGCACAGGGAAAATAATAAGGCCAGAAAGTAGTAACATTTACTTCCAATTCGATCCTGTAGCTCATTCTTTCCCTCTGAATTACAATTTCCATGCTGCTCCTGACCACCTATGAATTTACTTAGTTCAATAGTCAGAAATCCAGACCCAAAGCGAGTTTTTCTCTGGTATTTCTGCCGCCAGTTTTATAATACTAACATCCCCATATATTTTATGAGAAACTTGGAAATTATGTGATTATTATCCTAGAACACTACCTGTGTTCCATGGTTCTGAGACCAATGCTCATGGTCTCAGGCTCACCTTGATCAATTGTTCAATGTTGCTTCATTTATCAACTACTGTCTGAGATCTCTGGGACAATTATTTCATCCATATTGTTGTCATCATAAGCTTAAACTCTCTTCTCTTCTTTGTTGCACTGCCTTGCCTACAGCAATGCACCTGCTGACTAGACCCTTAATAAAGATATGGTTTCCAATCTCAGCTAAACCTTCAATATTATTCAGAAATAATTTTACTTCTTCTTATTCAATGACTTTTGCCATAGTCCACAGCAGCTACTCAAATCTCTCAGGCCCTTATTTTCACATCTTCCTCTCATTATAAGATTAGTTCACTCATTAAACATTTACTGAGACCCTCCTATGTGTTGAATCCTATATATGGCACTAGTTATACAAAGGTGTCATCTTCAAGTATCTTGTAGTCTCA
The DNA here is from genome assembly GCF_009828535.3 of Hylobates moloch. Classification (NCBI taxonomy): domain Eukaryota; kingdom Metazoa; phylum Chordata; class Mammalia; order Primates; family Hylobatidae; genus Hylobates; species Hylobates moloch. The sequence continues at coordinate 144,042,986 of NW_026652280.1, forward strand.
TAAAGGGAAAAGAGTGGAATTAAAGAATAAGTTAAAAAGAAATAATGAAGCAGGTAAGAATATACACAGAAGCAAACCATTTAAAAAGTCTTTTAATACAATTTGGTTCATGTTTTAATAGAGGCAGTAAGTAAATTAAGGAAGCCCAGAAGAATAAGTAATTGCACAAAAGAGGCCAGGCACGTTGGCTTACGCCTGTAATCCCAGCACTTTGGGAGGCCGAGGTGGGCAGATCACCTCAGATCAGGAGTTCGAGACCAGCCTGGCCAACACAGCAAATCCCCCTCTCTACTTAAAACACAAAAATTAGCCGGGCATGGCAGGCACCTGTAATCCCAGCTACGTGGGAGGCTGAGGCAAGGGAATAGCTTGCACCAGGGAGGCAGAGGTTGCAGTGAGCCGAGATTGGGCCACTGCACTCCAGCCTGGGTGACAGAGCGAGAATCCGTCTCAAATAATAATAATAATTGCACAAAAGAGTCAGAAAAGTCTAACGGAAGATGTGGTATTTCATTGGGGAATTAAAGGATAACCAGAAGTTTTATAAGTTCCATGAGAAGAAATTGGACAGAAGGTAATCGTAAACAGGGAATTTCTTGAGTAAGAAAAGGAGGCACAAAATCATGGCTTACTCATGGAATAACCACTGAATCCAGTGTTGCTGGTGGATACGGTACAAGATAAGGAGTTTGGACCACTTGTTTAGAAATTTGGGAACAATGTAAAGATTTTGAGGAGAATGGGTGGGGACATGTATGTATCAATTTAAGAAATATTACTGAGTTATGAGGAATACAGATTAGAGAGGAGGACAGCCTCCATGCAGTTAAGTGGAAACTATGGCATTATCTGGAAGATAAATGATAAAGATCCCAACTACAGCAATATTGTCAGAAAAAAAGGGAGGACGTGGGCTTAGTAAAATATTTGGGAAATATAATTGGAAAGTTTTTCTGATGGACTGGATTTAGGGAGATAGAAGGGAGAGGAGACAAGCTTGATTTTCACACTTTTAGCTTGGGTAGTTGGGTGTACAGTGATGCATCAGCTAAGACAATGAACACAAGGAGTGCCAAAATAGAAGGAACAGGAAGCAACAAACAAGTTGAGTTTGAGATGCCTGGAAAGCATCTGGGGGCCCATGTCCAGTAGACATTTGGAAATTCACATCTAGAACTTCCGGGAGATATTGGGGCAGGAAACATTTATTTAGATGTCATCAGGATGTAGGTGGAAGTTAAAGTTGGAAGAGTGGACTAAACCCTCTGAGAGACTGTCAAGTAAGAAAAAACATTCTAGGAAAGAATCGCAAAAAAGATACACACTTTGAAGGCCGTTAGGGTTGTACCCAGAATATAGTCTCTTTGCCATCTGTACTTGCCACCTATTTCCTCAATCTTATTAACCAATAAAAACTGACAAGGCTTAGCTCCTAAACTTAAATCTTAAAAAGTACTAGTCCCCAGCTATTTTTTCTCCTAGCTTACTTTTTTTTCTTTCTTATAATTTATTTATATTTTCAAAGAGTGTGACATGATTTCTTCAGCTTCTCTTCTATAACTACTGGCAGAAGTGTCTGAGTGGTTGCACATTAAAGAATTCTTTCATCATTTGCTCATGTTAACACTATTTCATATGAAGATTCCATGGTCTTGGTTCATTTTCACCCATTTTAGGTTTCTGATGAATACAAGTACTTTACTCTCAGAAGTTAGCTCTGGCATGGGATAGATATTACAGGGCTTACTCAGACTCAGCAAGTGGTTCTTTTACATTCCAGCACATTAAGAATTCCATGATGCCTCCTGACATCTTCAGATGCCCAGTAACTTGAGCAGTTTTCTTATTATAAGTTTTCTGGATAAATTCACCTATGTCACAAACTACATAAACAGTAAAACCTTTTTTTTTATTAAGATATAATAATTCTACACCCCCAAATAAAGTGTACAGTAACACTAGACACAGTATTGCTTCATTTCAGCAATAAATTATAAACTAAAGGAAAAAGGCAAGATAACAACCCACTGCAGTCTTGAATTGGGATATTTCTACACTTCCATTTGAGCACATGCAGGTGAGAAACCATCCTTATTAATGGATTAGAAAGTTAATTGATATGTATTATGCCTGAAAGTGGCCAGAGAAAATGGAAAATAAGAGTATGCATTTTGTGCCCCATTCATATATTTAAGCTCTCCCTATGTGCTTTTAACTTACACCATCAGCACTTAATATACAGATAACTCATTTTAAAAATGAAAGGGTTATAGTGTTATAATTTTTATAATTTCTCCTCACTAATGCTTTATATAGTACATTTAAAGCACCCAATAAAATACATCCCAAGGATTTTTGCACCCCACAAACTTTATAGAAATTTCTTGGCCGGTGACTAAAATGCTGGCTTACTTGAGATTGAATATAATAACTACTGAATGGAGTAAGCAATGAAATTATTCTTACATATATGCACTCTCATGTCAAGGGTTTTAAAGCTCTTTACGTATGTTAAGAATTTGAAAAATCTTCTTTAAATCTGAAATTAGGTCCTGAGTTTTTATTCATCTTCAATCTAAATAACCTTGTATCACTAGCAGAGTTTGCAATCCTTTCCCTCATAGGTCTACTCAGAGTTTGGTCCTTCGGGTATCCATTTACCTTTCATCATACAGAAAATGGCCCATAGATGCTTATTCTTTGTGTTTTCTTCTATAAACAGTTTTTAATCCCCGGTAGTCCTCTCTGATCTTCTTTTATGATTTAATCTTTTAAAGGCTTTATGAAAATTCTATTAAAGTTTTCAGCAATTATATCCTGTAACTTTTTTTTTTCCACTTAAAGCACTTCAAAATAATCCTGCAGGTTAATGAAGCAAAATTATTTCGGGCAAGTCTGTGCTCCCTGACTTGTGGATGGTTATGCACAGCCACGTTTGATAACCAAAGGCGTCTCCTTGTGGCACTGTAGTTTTGCAGACATACCCGTGAGGGATAGGAAGAACCATGGTTGGTTTGATTATTGCAGAACACAAACTCTATGAAGACTCAACGCTACTTCGATACTATTTTCAGGATCAGTACATGAGATCTGAATTTCCTTCCTGCCAGGATCCGGCCCTTCCTTTCCAAAGATACTGTTTCTCCACCCACACTAAACAGCATTCCCTTCCTTCATCAACAGCTGTACATCTTTTGGTTCTTGCATTGGATGTCACAGGCCTCCACCACGTGCCTCCCACTCTTCCTGCAGTTGCCTGGTGAATGTGGATGAGAACATATTTCTCTTAGTCATTCATAAGAGCTCAAATGACAAATGAATTTTTCTACCCCTGCTGCTCTCTAAACTTTAGGAAATATCAAGTGAACCATTATCTATTTCATGATATTCAACTTGGGTGACCATGCTGGGAACACTTGCAATTTAATGCCTTTTTAAATGTATGGTTATGGGCTATATCGTATCTAGTTCTATTACATTTTTCTACAATATTCTCATTTTATTGTGCCATTAATAATTTATTATCTTTATTTTTATTATCAGATTTTATTAATTGTTATATTTACATTATTGTTTTCTTATTTGTTTTTACAATTGTTGTAAAATTAATAAAATCTTTGAAGCTATCTTGGGAGGTCATTAGGGTCCCCGAATTGCCCTCTGCCAACTTGTCATTATGCATACCCTTGCTTGGGTCCTATATGAGCAACCCCTAAACATACACCATAGACAATGTATTATTTATTCATTTTTTTAAATTTGCAAATTGTACATCATATATAAAACTAGAGATCAGATCATGGTGTTTAGAAAATGAAATCATTTTTTTGGCAACATAGAAAGAGTATAATTCCTAGCAAAAATGCAAGTATGTATGAAAACTAAGTGCCTCCAAGATATTATTGAATGACATCTAAATAAGATCAAATGCTATAATTTGTAGGTTATAATAACTTAACAGTATGGTTAAAATATATCCCTAAAATTATAAAACGAGGATCAGAGAAAGTTTAACTTTTATTTTATTTATTTATTTATTTATTTGGAGACAGAGTTTCACTCTTGTTGCCCAGGCTGGAGTGCAATGGCGCCATCTCGGCTCACCGCAACCTCCACATCCCGGGTTCAAGCGATTCTCCTGCCTCAGCCTCCCAAGTAGCTGGGATTACAGGCATGTGCCACTACACCTGGCTAATTTTGTATTTTTAGTAGAGACAGGGTATCTCCATGTTGGTCTTGAACTCCTGACCTCAGGTGATCTGCCCGCCTCAGCCTCCCAAAGTGCTGGGATTACAGGCATGACCACCACACCGGGCCCAGTTTAACTTTTATTGACATTAAAAGTAGGAATGAGAAAAAGGTATCTTGAGATCTAATATTTGGATTTATGTGAGATTAGTTATTTTCTAAACCTAAGAGAAAATCCACTGTTTTTAAAAGGCCTCGATTAACAATATTTCATTCATTTTCCTATTTATGTTTCTAAATAGTCCTAAATACTAGTGTTCTTTATGGAGAAAATTACTCAAATATATAACAAATGCTTAATTACATGTAATGTCCATGAGGACAGAGACCTTGTCTCTCAACAAATATTTCTTGAGTAAATCAATAAATAGAATATATATGTGTGTACATATATACACATTCACACATACACATACGTATTTGTAATACATCATATATTATATATGTTACATGAATGTAACATATAATTAACACAACTATCATTACATTTGCTGTACTATACTTGGAATAAAATAGCATTTGGACAAACTGTGGAATCTTTACAGAAAATTTTCTATATCTATGTTATTTGGCATCATACAAGCAGAAATAGTTATTTGTGCACCAGAAAGTTAAATTCTGTTTTCACATTTATGTTTCCCAGAGAATACTTATGAACCAAAGTAATCTTTTAAAAAATTCTCTAGAAACATAGAAAAATATTTAGTTTTTGCTTTTTGAGTGCACATATCAGTGCATGTCAGATTTCTTCTGATCCAATATCTAGTGTACTACTGACTACAAATTGAGGAACTACCAGTACTAATTAGCAACTATAGCACACCTCTAATAGTACTCCTGAAACATGTGCTGTAGTGTAACACAGAACTCTGAATTTTAACAGAGCACTCAAAAATAATAGAAAATATTATGTCTGTCTCATAATTGACCATTATGTCACTTACATTTTCTTATACCATGCTTATAAAGTATTTGCTAAAGGCCATTTGATTTTTCTCAGATGTGAAAAACAGATTTAATTTTTAAAAGATATTTCACGTCTTTTTTTGTTTGTTTGTTTTGAGACGGGGTCTGGCTCTGTCACCCGGGCTAGAGTGCAGTGGCACGATCTCGGCTTACTGCAACCTCTGCCTCCCAGGTTCAAGCAATTCTCCTGCCTCAGCACCCCCTAGTAGCAGGGATTACAGGCGCACACCACCACGCCAGGATACTTCTTGTATTTTTAGTAAAGACGGGGTTTTCACCATGTTGGCCAGGGTGGTCTTGAACTCCTTACCTCAGATGATCCACCCACCTTGGCTTCCCAAAGTGCTGGGATTACAGGCGTGAGCCACTGCACCTGGCCTAAAAGATATTTCTTTTTTTAAATTTCAACTTTTATTTTAGATGCAGGTGTACTTTTGTAGGTTTGTTACATGGATATTTTGTGTGATTGTGATGCTGAGGTTTGGGGTATGGATTCTGTCACCCAGGTAGTGAGTACCCAATAGGTAGTTGTTCAACTCATGCTTTCATTTATAACTAAGAATATGTGATATTTGGTTTTCTGTTCCTGCACTGACTCACTTATGATTATGGTCTCCAGCTGCACGTATATTGCTGCAGAGGACATTATTTCATTCTTTTTTATGGCTGCATAGTATTCCATTGTGTATATATACCACATTTTCTTTATCCAATTCATCATTGATGGGCACCTAAGTGGATTCCATGTCTTTGCTATTGTGAATAGTGCAGCAGTGAACATATGTGTGCATATGTCTTTTTGGTAGAATGACTTAATTCCCTCTGGATATATACCTAGTAATGGGATTACTGGGTCAAATGGAAGCTATGTTTTTAGTTCTAAAAAGGACATTTAATTTCTGATAAACATCTTTTCTTTGTATGTTTTATATTCTTGAATACATTTCCACTCAGCTCTTAATTTCAAATCTTTAGAATTTTAAGTAATAAAAATTTTCAATAGTAGCTATTTCATTTAGAATGTAGTAAAATAACCTATCATTTTATCTAGCATTTGGGTTAGTGATATAAATTTACTGTATATTTAAATATATACACACAGAACATAAAACTTCACCATAATTCTATCCCAGGGATTTATACCTGGGAGCATCTTATTTATAAAGTTCATTGACAATCAGCCACAATTTTCTAAACAAGAAATCGTGAAAGGAAGTAATCTTACATCAAATTTTACAACGTATATTATATCATTAGCCAGGTTCTAGCTTTTATACTAAGACATGAAAAAATGTTCTTACAGATTAGAAACTCATCCACTGGGGCACCTAATAACTGGATCAGTGAAACCTTGAAACCAGAGCAATGTATATTGAGATATGTTTAAATGTTCTTTGATTTTTCTTATCAATTTGAAGCTTTCCGAATGTAAGATACGTGCTTATTGAAATGTAGAAAAATGACATTCAAGAATGGTTGAATCCAAATGTAAAGGCAGTATGCTCTCTCAGGATTTTAGTTGGAAAGAGATAGCATGGTTTAAATTGGGTAATTAGAGGAGATTTTAAAAGGGAGCTATTTATTAAGGTCTTGGGCTAGTAACTGAGAAGCTACCACTAGGTCTGATGGAAGGTGTTAACCCTAATGAGGAGACAGAGAAGACCACCTTACCAATGCAGCCAGCCCAAGGTGACCCCATAGGCGGGGAGCTGATGAAATACATTCCTCATTTTCAGTGTTTTCCCTTTCTCCATTGGTCAAGCCCACCCAGAAGCCAGAAAGCATGGGGCCACTGATAGAGTCCTTAAAGCAGAGCAGAGTAGGGAAGCGAGTAAATGGACCTGAAGGAGCAAATAGAAGATATTGAGCACAGAAGGGAGCTGAAAAGGACCATCCATCACAGGACCAAGAAAGTAGACAAAGGAAATGTACAATGCCGAGGGAAAAGCCATAGGTTATCAACTGAACTAAGTAGGCAAGAAAAATGATTGAGAAGTCACCATTCTCTCAACAAAATGCCACAATGGGATTTATAAGCAAGAACGTATCTAAAAGAATAGTGGAAAAAAATACTGAAAAAATAGGTGAAGGGAAGGGAATTAACAATTGTAGTTATGACTACTACCTACCAAACTTTGGACTAGGTAGTTTTTTAAACAAGTGATAGCTTTTAATTTTATAACTCAGCAGTGAGAAAGTTTTGATTATAACAATTTTAAAGATGTGAAAACTGCAACCAATAGGGGAACCTGCCCCCTCTACCCCACTATAAGTGCACCTGTATATTACCACTTAGTCTCTACCAAACAGTTTAACTACCAAAGTACAGGCTTCCCTTTAGGGCAAGCATAGTTTAGTGATGAATCATTGCTCTGGCCTCAAGATTTTCTGGCCTAAGAAGACTGGATGGAAACTCGCGTCCCCGTTCCAGGATTGTCTGCAGCTCCTTGTCTCACCAGGATCTCCTGAGAGAATGAATATACAGATTGTGCTGCTTAGTATGCCAAGTCACCTTCTACTAGATCTCCCACCCTCCCCCTACGAATGGAGCTGGGGAAAGGACGCCAGGCGTATAGTCTTACACCATGTATGGAGACGATTAGGCAATTCTACTTGGACCTAAAAAATAATAACCTTACTTTTCTTCCAACTTAAAATTGGTTGTTACGATCCCACACTCTTAAAGCTATTTCCAGCAAGTTTACATTGTAGCCATTGCAGCATACATTTGTCTTATCAAATCCTTTTTATCTACAAAACTAATTTTATATTCTCTGGGTCGGGCTTTACAGTTTTCCTTAGAGCTCTCCCATATATAACCACAACACACTCTTGAGATTTAATAATAATAACAGCTAACATTTACAGAGGGTCATGCCCTAGACTAGGATCAAAACATGGTTTATCTCATGCAATCTTCCCAATGGGTCTATGAGGTAGATACTATTATTAGCCCCATTTCAGATCTAAGTAACTGAGACTTAGCTTAGATTAAGCAGTTTGCTATTGTTGACACAGCGAAAAGTGTCAAAGATAAGATTCAAACCCAGAAATTCTGGCTCCACAATCTGAGTGTTTAACCATTGCCCTTTGTTGCTTCTCAATATATTAAAAATAAATCCTGTTTTCCACTCCCCCACCCTATTTCTCCCAAGCAACTGACAGAGATAAAAAAAAATTGGCTTACACTTTCTTTTTCAGATAGTCACATTTTTATTTGTTCTTATTTCTTTACTTATTACTTTCCCTTATGTCTGGTTACAAAAAACACCTTATTTTCCCCTCACTTTGTTTGTCTGTTTGACACAGAGTCTCACTTTGTCGCCCAGGCTGGAGTGCAGTGTTGTGATCTTGGCTCACTGCAACCTCCGCCTCCCGGTTCGAAAGATTCTCCTGCCTTGGCCTCCCAAGTAGCTGGGATTACAGGCATCCACCACCACACCAGGCTAATTTTTGTATTTTTAGTAGAAACAGCGTTTTACCATGTTGGCCAGGCTGGTCTCAAACTCCTGATCTCAGGTGATCCACCCGCCTCAGCCTCCCAAAGTGCTGGGATTAAAGGAGTGAGCCCCCGCACCTGGTCTTCCCCTCTACTTTGAACAATATTAAAGCATCATCCAGCATACCAAAATTCTCTACAACTTTCCAAGTGATGCCAATTAGGCAATGGACATTATCAGGCCATCGCTTTGTGTTCAGATTTGTCAGTGTAGCAAAAACACATTCAGCCAAATTGTCCATGCAGGCAAATGGCTGTTAAGCACTACCTCACGGAGGGCTTTTCCACTTCTGGTCAGGTAATCCCCATTCAGGGAAATAGTGAATAACAAAACGTGCCAACTCTGATGACTACATTAGTGATATGAAATTAAAACCAAAAATATTTGCATCCTTGAAATACTAAGGAGACTGGTTTCAATACGGCAAAAATCAAATCTTCTTTACTAATAATTACAGAATTCTGAGTGGAATCTGAGACCTACAGGCAAAATCATTTTACTTGAGTTTCCAATATAATAACGTTTTCAGTATAATAATGTTTGAAATACTGGCTAACCAAAGTCAGATGTGAGAAAAATAGCTTCAGAAATGCCAGACAAAAGAAAGAGAAAGATTTTCAACATTCTCCAGAGAAGACACCAAAATCTAATAGTTTCACTTTGGTATATATAGCAACATAAAGCTTCTATCCATATATATTTTCTTTACATCCATGATAATATGCCCAGGAGGTTTTTTTTTCCCCTGTATGGGCTCTGGCTAGGAGTATTGTTTTAGATGCTGCAGTTTTATAATTTTGTCTTTTTTCTCTCTTATCTCAGTCAGCTAGCATAAAATTATTGTTTTTGCTCATTTCTTATGTTTTATCATATGTAATTGGGATAGGTACTCCCGGGACTGTGGGACAGCTGGAGTTACTATGAAGTTGGCGACATCAATTTTGCAGCCAGCCTGATTTAAAATGCATTTCAGACCGATGAAAGGTGGTGGATTCACAGTCCCTGAGACTGAAGTTCTCTGGTTCCTCGCGGAACAAAGAGCGCCCGGGGAACTGCAGTGCCCCATAAACTTGCTTCAGCTGTGAGGTGACATTCACCAGAAAGAGGCATGTTGGGTAGCTACAGCTGAAAGAACTGGATTTTCGGAAAGCCACATATCACTTAGGTCTGAAAAGAGTAGTTTAATTGTTCCTGTTGTTAGATGAATCAAATTAGAGTATCTTCACTATAGTTGATTTAACAATAATTTTCAGTTTCTTCATCATGTTTTTTTTTTTCCTCCTAGATTTTTCCAACATGTGAGATTTCCTGGAGATTTAAATTTGTTCTTATTCAGAACTTTTCACTAACTTCCTATGCAAAATAAGGCACGTTCCTTGGTCTTTCTGTGATTCAGTTAATATCTCTATTAAATGGTAGTTAAATTAGCTGGTTTATAAAACACCTTCCAGTTCTAAAATCCAGATATATGATCCCAGTTTATCATAAGAGAAAAATGTATCCTAGAATCCCATAGAGATACCTTGGAAAAGTATTTCATTATGCTCTATCAGATTGTCTGGATTCTAAAATATGACGGACATCTAGAATTCAGAATAAGGGCAATCTTCCGTGATTTTAACAATGATTTGTGGAAGTGCATCTGGAAAGATTTTATTTGTTCCCGTTTACATGGTGAATGGCAATTCTGGCCATTTCCTGTCTCTTGCCTGTATAATTTCAATTAAACAAAACAAACCTAAGACAACTAAGTCCATCTTCCCAATGGCAAGATAAATGCTTTAAGACTGAGCTATAAGGAACAAGCTCAGAAAAGGTTATTAGAATTTACTATAACCAATCTGGTTCTCTATCATTCAGAAATAGTCTTATGGTGTGGGTCATGCAGTTTGCCTCAAAACAGATTTTTCCAGTTACACAGAGCTCATATTGAAATGAAACTGGTGGGGAAAAAATATAGCTCCCTAGAGTTGTCTTTTTACCCAACAGATTTAAAACAGAGCTAATGGAATAAAGGGAGAATGATAAGCTGTAGGAGACATACAAAGTGTGTGCTCCATTGGATTCTGACCAAAATCAGAGCTTAGGGTTTTGGAGCATCTAGACCGTTTGTGTGTGCCATTGTATCTTGCTTTTATTCTTTCTTCCACTCTTAATATCTAGCAACTCCAATTCACCTAATCTCACTCCCACAATACCCACAGGCACACATTCATACATAAAACACAAACATACCAGCATCTAACTCAATCTACCTGCTTAGTTCCTATATGTTTACATTGTTGTAATCAACAGTCATCTGTCAGCGTGTTATATGATCAAAGACAACATACTCAGGTTGCAGGGAATGTCAGCCATCTCCTTGTGTCTCTCAAAAGATAATGCTGGCTCTGTTTGGTGTTGTAAAAAAAAGTTTATAAGAAAACTGCTGTTGGGGCTCAGAAAATGATACCCCAAAATATAGTGCTTTGGAATGTTGACTTCTTCGAAGTAAAGGAGATTGGAAGGCCCCAGAAGCCACCTCTCTCTGGCCTTCTCCTGCCCTGTCATCTCTTGACCCTATTTCTCAACCAAAGCACATCACAAAAAGCAGAATTCCTATTCCCAAAGACAGGTCATAGAAACTAGAACTCTTCATCTCCAAAGCAAGCTATAAAACCTAAAACTATTAATCTAACCTTCCTCCGCTTTTATATATAGGAGCTGGCCATAAAGAAATTCTGTGACCTACCTTGTCGGATAGTAGGTCATAAGACCCTCATTCCAGAGGGGTCCTATCCTATACCCAGGAGGTAGGAATGCTACACAGAGCGGCCAAGAAGAAACTGGACTGGCTTTTCTGGGTTTCCCACTCAGTCTATTACCATTAGATCATATCCTGTTGCCCAATCACATTTCTACATAGCTGTCTATCCTTCACTGAAACTAAGCATAAAAGTAGTTTTCCTCACGTCTTTGAGCCTTCATTGCTGAAGGCTCCCACATCACATAAAATTTTGATTAAATAAGTTTGTTATGCTTTTCTCTTGTTAACCTGTCTTTTGTTATAGAAGTGCCAGCCACGGCTCTTACATTGGGCGAGGAAAGGTATCATACCTTTCCACACTACACCATCTACCTTCCCCTTTACAATCCAATATTTGAAAAAAAAAAAAAATGTATGTTTTCTTCAACCAGTGCTATTTAATTTCGATGTCAAGGAAGAGAAATTCAAACGTCTTATTAACATTGTTACTAAGGACCTAATGCTAGCTAATTTCAATAGATAGATGGGAGAAAAACATCATCTGTATTTTCACTCTCAAGGCTAATCATTTTGCAGTTTCAGAGACATTAAAATAAACACATAAAGGAAATAATGCATTGTGCATTTACCCACTAGAGAGGTCAGGCTTAACTGCTTATCTTCCAATAAAAGTCTACTTGATGAGGAGAAAAAATGAAAAATAATGGATAATGAGGAGTGATTATTTTGAATAGAAGAATGAAGAATAAAGCCAGTTTTAGCACCAAGTCCTTGGTATGTAACAGCGTGTATGTTATCAGCAGCACCATACTAATGCTGACCTCAACACCATGGTTATGCTTTTGAGTCAACTTTCTGAGCAAGACTTATGTCTGATGAACAGGAAGCATGGATAACAACTGTGCTCTCTGTTTCCTCTGGCATACTTAGCAGTGTGTTATGTACATGATAGGTGACTCCGTATCTTTAATAAAAAAGATACTCTGAATTATGTTTCCTTCATATCTAGATGGGAAATTGCACGGCTGAGAAGCAGCCTGGAGAGGTGGAAATCACTGTGGACCTTTCATCATGTACAAGAAAGCTTCTAACTAATTCTGTTTCAATTTCTTTAAAAGTGAGATGATAATAATAATGCCTTTCTTGCCTATTTCACAGATTTGTTATGAGCTCCCTAGAGTTGTCTTATTACCCAACAGATTTAAGACAGAGCTAATGGAATAAAGGGGGAATGATAAGCTAATTAAATAATATGATAGCATTAATAACATCTTATATTTATTGCACACTTACATAATAAACATAAGCAAAAGACTTCATGAGCATTATCTCCATTAGCCATTAAAACAAATCCGTGAAATGGGTAATATGGACCCAGTTTTGCCATTGAAAACAGGCCCAGAGAATTAAAGTTTCATTGATTATAAGTGAGAAAGCAAAGAGGCTCAATCCAAGGATTTCAGATGACATCTTGTGTAAGGGATATCAGTGAGACTTTACCCATTCACTAAATACCAACAAGGAGCATATTCTGTTCTCCTGGCCTATTTTCAGGTGATGGAGGTTTGGTGATAATAACTGCACTTCGGCTGATAAGAAAAATTTCCAGTCAAGTTCTAAATTAATAGGATACCAAATCACCAAAGTTAAAGTTAAGTAGAAAACTTGATGAAAATTTAGAAAAATGTACTTCCTCTTCAAAGGTGAAGTCCAAATTTTCACTGACTTTTTGCCTTCTGCAGTCTGGGAGAAGGGTCTTGCTGCTTTTCTTTCTACTTTGTCCTTGAATGCTGCTCATAATTGCCTTCTGCCCATGATACTGTACCATCATTTACCTAGAGCTGGAACATTTTAAAAATTAAATGCTACACTAGAAAAGGTGATGTCAGACCATCTAAGGTCTCTTCCTGCCTTTCAAAATTCAGTTAAGGGCATTTAATCTCTCTAATTCAGGAAAAGATGCAAATAACCCTTTTGACCAAACTGCTATCTAATTAGACCAAGAGCACTGAAAGTCACTCCGTTTTACTCAACCCAGCTTTGAAAGACACAAAAGTCTGTCTATTTTGTATGATTTTTTTCTTAGGTAGATAATTGAAATGATTCTAGTTTGGCTGCTCAGGCACTAAAGTGTCATAGTGATGAGTGTCATAAGATAAATATAGGGATAGCTCCTTACAAATATTTCTTTTTGCAATCTGGTGTTGCATATGGATGCCTGGAATAGGTAATATAAATTGGTCTACTCTAATTTACATTTAAACGGGGCTTAAGAAGGATCAGGGAGCACCACTCTGCCTTGAAAAGCTATAGCCTAATAAGAGTGACAGGAATTGTCATCAGTATTATGATCATTACCAAGTTCCAGAAAAAAACCTTGTTAGGAATAGATCCATCTCTGCAGGGGATATCCAAGACTGCAGTGCTTGGATAAAATATGAATCAAAGACTAAAGCCAAAAAACCTAAATTACATTTTTAAAAGAGGATGTTACATGAAAATAGTGATAAGCCAGATAATTATAGAGAATTTATGTACCTTTTAGCATAATTAATGATATTAAGTACCAAAGTTTGAAATTTAAAATCCATCTATCTTAAATTATGCTTTTGAATTTACATATAGCATTTGAATGAAAATAAATGTAGAATGGTTAGATTAATAAGTATAAACTAAACATGGATTAGATATTCGTCCATTGTGAATATTACAAAAGAAAGCAAGGATTGCTTCTCATATTAAGCAGATTCTCCTTAACTGCAGGGCATTTACTAAAACTAATATTAATATTATCTTAGTTAACTTTTCATATATAACAAGATCTTGGTAAATAAACCCTGTATGAAATCTGGAATGTAATTTATAATGAATTTGTGCTAATGGTATCTAATGTGCCTAGTTAAAATGGAAGCTTTATAGAGAATAAATGCTGCTCATTTACTTCAAAGGGAGTTACCAAACATGTGTAATTTGATGGTAATTTAAGAAATGAAACAATGGTAGCTAATATAAGTATGATTTACAAATTTCCTTATGAAAATGCAGCACATATGTTATGTATCTTTTTAATTTTTTACTAGTTTATTAAAAAACTTTTTAGACTCTACGAATACGCCAAAGATTCAAACAAATAACTGTCTGGGAATATATCCTTGTGGTAGGCAGAAAAATACCCCCTCCCCAAGATTTCCATACTGGAATCCCTGGAACCCGTGAATATGTAACACAGCTACTTAGCAAAGGGACTTCACAGATGTAATTAAGGTTATGGACCTTAATATAGAAAGATTATTATTATCCTGGATTATCCAGATATACCTAATCTAATGACACAAGCCTTTAAAAGTGGAGGACTCTTTCCAGATGAAGTCAAAGAAATGTGGGCTAGAAAAGGAGAAAGATGAGGCAGAAGGTGGGGACAGAGAGAAGTATAGCAGGTAATTCGCATAGTCTCTAGAAGCTAAGGATGCCTGGCCAAAAGCCAGCAAGGAAACAGTGACTTCAGTCCTACAATTGCATGGAACTGAATCCTGCTAAGAAACTGAATGAGCCTGGAAGTAGATTCTGCACCACAACCTCCCATATGGAATGCAGCTAGACTGACATGTTGGTTTTAGTCCAGTGACACCCATGTCAGCCTTCTCATCTACAGAACTGTGAGACACATTTACTTTAAGCCACAATGTTTGTGGCTACTTGTTAAGGCATTAAGAGAAAACTCATACCATACTGCATTTATATATATATATATATGGTATATATCATGGTATCAATATGAACGAGAATTTTGAAATTCTAAAGTTTTAGAGAATAATTTATTTAAGAATTGACATCTTAAATCATGACATAAAACAAAACAGACAGACAAACAAAACAGCATTTAAAAAATAGAACTAGGTGTTTGTGTATTCACCATTAGCTAGGGATTTCGTGGTTTGGTTTTTTTTTTTTTTTTTTTCAGTTTCCTATCTAAAGGTTGTGTAATATTGCTGCCTGTTTTTTATATCCTCCAGTGAATTTTATCATTTTAGTAAAACTACAGTTGATTATTACAACTATTCTTTATTAAACAATGATATATATTTTTGAATCGATTTTCAGAAATACAAATTTTATTAGCATTTTTAAAACTTGCATTATTGATTTTTTTGTTTGCATAAACTCCAAATTATTAAATAAGAAAGTATTTTTTGCCTAATTTCTTCTGTTGTTTTATGAAAAATAAAACATGGCTCTCACACATTCAGAAGAAACTTCATTCAATTCTTTAGTGTTAACTTGCTATATCATCCTGCTGTGGGGGATCTGCTTGTCCCTTTTCCTCTAGATTCCCCTAGAGCAGGGATCCCCAACCCCCTAGCCATGGATGGTACAGCAGGAACTGGGCTGCACAGAGGGAGGTGAGCAGCAGGTGAGCAAGCAAAGCTTCATCTGTATTTACAGCTGCTCCCCATCACTCGCATTGCCACCTAAGCTCTGCCTCCCGTCAGATCAGCACCAGCATTAGACTCTCATGGGAGCACAAACCCTATTGTGAACTGTGCACGCACGGGATCTAGGTTGCACGCTCCTTATGAGAATCCATTGCCTAATGGTCTGTCACTGTCTTCCATCAGCCCCAGATGGGGCCATCTAGTTGCAGGAAAACAAGCTCAGGGCTCCCACTGGTTCTACATTATGGTGAGTTGTATAATTATTTTATTATATATTACAATGGAATAATAAGAGGAATAAAGTGCACAATGAATGTAATGCACTTGAATCATCCCCAAATCATCTCCCTCCACCATCTGGTCCATGGAAAAAAGTTGTCTTCCACAAAACCAGCCCCTGGTGCCAAAGAGGTTGGGGGCCACTGCCCTAGAGGAAGGAAATTCTTCTCTCACAGAAGGAACAGAGCATGGAGTGAACACTGCCCCCACTCCACCCCTCTGCTTACTTCCCTCAGGGAAGAAAGAATAACTATCTGCTTGGTAAGATCCATTAGGATCCAATATCTATTGTCTGCACTGTCTATCAGAAATGCTTGCTTTTCCTAATTATATTTTTGTATCTGAAAATCAGCATTGAATAATGTATTATAAAGTATGGAAGAGTTGTTGTTGTTTTTAACTTTTATTTTAGGTTCAGGGATACATGTGCAGGTTTGCAATATAAGTAAATTCATGTCACAGGGATTTGTTGTACAGATTATTTCATCACCCAGGTACAAAGCCTAGTACCCAACGGTTATTTTTTCTGATCCTCTCCCTCCTCCCACCCTCCCCCTCCAAGTCAGCCCCAGCATCTGTTGTTCCCCTCTTTGTGTCCACATATTCTCATCATTTAGCTCCCACTTGTAAGTGAGAATATGCAGTGTTTGTTTTTCTGTTCCTGTGTTAGTTTGCTAAGGATGGTGGCCTTAGAGTTTTGACAAAATAATGAAGCATAAAGATAAAGCACTCAGCTATGTAAATGTTGTGCTTTTAGTGAGTCACCAACTGATTTTTTGGAAAACAGCATAAGAAAATAATCTCAACATTATTTTCGTTCTATTTTGACAGTGAGTTCAAAAAATTCCCAAAATCTGTAATGGAAACACCCAGGGACCCTCAGACTGTTTACAAACATATTCTTTCCTGGGTTCTCGTAGCAATTTGCTCCCATTTCCTCAGTAAGACTTATTATCCTGAATTATAATTGTTTGTACTTGTATTTCCTGCCCCTTCACCTCTTCCTTCATCTCTTAGAACTTTCCTGCTTCTCCTGACACCTTCCTCTCCTTTACGTTCTATTACCAGTTTGTCTCCAAGTCCTACAGATTTCACTTCCCAAGCTCTTTAAAATCTGTCCTCTCCACTGTCATCACCCGCATCCAAGTTATCATTTACCTAGCCTTGTAGCATGGCAATTGCCTCCTAACTGGCTTCTCTACCTAATCTTGTCTCTGTCAAATCTTTTTTCTACTTTGCAGACGTGGTGATCTTTCCAAAATGGAAATCTGATAAGCTCTCATGCACTCGGCTACTTCTCAGCTTATTCTCGCAGCACTCTTACCCTCTATGATAGTAGATACAGATGCTCCCCCACTTACAATGGGGTTACATCCCGATAAACACATCATAAGCTGAAAATATTGTAAGCCAAAAATGCATTTAATACACCTAACCTGCTGAACATCGTAGAATAGCCTAACTTAGATGTGCTCAGAGCACTTATACTAACCCACAGTTGGGCAAAATCATCTAACACACAGGTTATTTGATAATAAAGTATTGACTATCTCATGTAATTTATTGAATACACTGTGCTGAAAGTGAAAAACAGAATGGTTGTATGGGTACGGAAAATACAGTTTCTACTGAATGCATATTGCTTTCTCACCATCTAGTTGAAAAATAGTTAAGTTGAACCAGCGTTAAGTCATAGACTGTCCGTATACATTGAACACTTAGTGCATGCTGAACACATTGAGCTTACTGCTCTGCATGTAATTATTTAACTCAGTCCTCACAGACCACTGTGAGGTTGCTATCTTAGTTGTGTCATCCCCTTAAGCAGCTGAGGAAACTGACGCACAGTGTGGTTAAACAATTTACCCAAAGAGCCACAGCTAATTATTAGTAGGTCTCTGTTTGAAGCCACCTAATTTGAGTCCAGAGCCTACTTTCTGAACCTCCATTTCATACTTAACTTTTCTTTTCAGTTTCTTAAAGGCTATGTGTTCCTTCCTGCATTTTTTTTTTTTTTTTTTTTTTTTTTTTGAGACGGAGTTTCACTCTTGTTGCCCAGGCTGGAGTGTAATGGCACAATCTCGGCTCACAGCAACCTCAGCCTCCCAGGTTCAAGGGATTCTCCTGCCTCAGCCTCCCGAGTAGCTGGGATTACAGGTGTCCACCACCACGCCTGGCTAATTTTTGTATTTTTAGTAGAGATGGGGTTTCACCATATTGGCCAGGCTGGTGTCAAACTCCTGACCCCCAGGTGATCCTCCCGCCTTGGTCTCCCAAAGTGCTGGGATTACAGGCATGAGCCACCACAACCAGCCAATGCCTGGACTTTATCCATGTTTCTCTCCCATACCTGAATCACCTTTCTCTCCATCTTTACCTAGATAGCTACTTCTGATTCTTTGTATCAGCTCAAGTGTGACTTACTCCCAGAAGGCTTCTCTGACTCCCTAGGCTACACCTGCTTTCTTTTTTAGATGTCATGGACTTTTATCCTTCCCTTCATAGCACTTACTGTGCAGTCAATCACTCTTGGTTGTGTTTATTCCGTAACACTCATCTCCAACACCAGCTGGTGAACCCCAGAAACAGGACTCTTGTCTGATGCTGCTCACCATTGTGTCCTCAGTGCCTAGAGCTGTATCTAGAAAAGAGGTGCTTAATAAACACAGGATGAAAGACTGAAGCGATGCTTCTTTCTGCTTTTAACCATATTCTCTCTCTGATCCCTTCACATGCTACTATACAAGCTCCCTACAGTGTTTAGGTATGATATCTTTTAGCTCCACCATCTGAGATTCAATAAAGCTCTTTCTCCAGCTTTAGTTTGAAAACGTCTAGGCTGGGCACAGTGGCTCACGCTTGTAATATCAGCACTTAGGGAGGCTGAGGGGGGCGGATCACCTGAGGTCAGGAGTTCAAGACCGACCTTACCAACACGGAGAAACTCCATCTCTAATAAAAAATACAAAATTATCCAGGAATGGTGGCACATGCCTGTAATCCCAGCTACTCAGGAGCCTGAGGCAAGAGAAACGCTTGAACCTGGGAGGCAGATGTTACGATGAGCTGAGATGGAGTCACTGCAGTTCAGCCTGGGCAGCAAGAGCAAGACTCCATCTCAAAAAAAAAAAAAAAAGAAAAGAAAAGAAAAAAAAAGAAAAAAGAAAACTTCTAGAGAAGGACCTTGACTGGCATGGCTAGAGTCAGGTTCTACCCCTAGATCTGTTGACTCTGATCAAAGAGGTCGTATTATGATGTACATCTGAATATCCCCACCTTTCTCAGAAAGAGGGAGATCATACAGTTCTAAAAAGACACTCCAATTGGTGTCCACTACAACATCCAAGTGAGTGCTAGTCCAATTGAACTTAATTAAAATAATGACAGTATACTAACCATTTACCATAAGCAAAGCATGTTGCTAAATGTTCTACCTATGTTGTTTCATTTTATATTTATGATAATCCTATGATGTAGGTTTTCTTATGTGTATATCCCCATATCACAGAGGAGAAATTAAGACTTAGAGAGTTAAATGATATATTCAGAATCATACAGCTAGAAAATGGCAGAGTGAACCCTAACTGCAAAGTTTGTGCTCAGAACTGCTACACATCCTGCCTTCTTAAAGTAAAGCTATTTGAGTATACAGATAACCAAACTTTTACTAGATGATTAGTTGCATCCATGTATAGATGTAAAGGAAAGAATCCTCCTAGTAATTACACACAGAGTCTGTAATACAAAGTTACGAATTGGGAGGAGGAGGAAAAATAAGATGTATATAAAATACAGCAAGGGTTATCTCTGTCTAATGATAGTAAAATAGTAAATGTAAATAAGAATATGTAAAGTTGTGTTAACCGTAACTGTGCACACACAAACATACACAAGCAAATACAAAATAAATAAGCAAGGAATTTGAAGCCATCCCAGTACTGTTTATCGTACATGACCTAACCTGGGGTTGAAATAAGCCCTCTCTCAAGAGGGCACAAAAAGACAAGTGCACACATTGATCAGAAAATCATGTTTCAACAAACTCATTTGCATTTTCAAAGTTGAAATTTTTATTAGATCCTCAAAAGTATTGAATTCAAATTCACTCGAGAGAAATCTTTATAAGAGAAAATATAAATTGAGTTTCACATGCTGACACCTATTTTAGGGATTTGGGAATAAAAGATAAAAGAAACTAATTTTCTATAAATCCTGGTATATTATCAAAATGATACATTAATTTTTATATTAAATTATCTAACTTAGCATATTATAAAATTAAAAATGATAGTTGTTTTACACAGTTACAAAGCATTGAATTTGAATATAATTTAATAATATGTAAAATGCACTATCATATGAAGTTGATCTGATTAACTTCATAATTTGATATACTTATAAAATACTATTAAAAATATATTAACATGGTTCCCTTTAAAACATTATTTCCTCTGATATGACTATGCCCAGTGCTTTCATGCATATGACCAAATGCTTTAATTTATTCCCTAAACACTATCTTGACACTATTGGTTTCTATAATTGTTTTCTAGATAATTTAACTATAAAACATTCCAATATTTCAGGTTTATCATGTATGTGATGCACCATTAAATTGTATTGTATAAATCTGTTAGATATCATAAAATGTTCCTATAATTAAACCAGAGAAGTACATATGAATTGGATCCTGTTCTAACTGTCATTTATTCCAATTTTGATCTGTTTAAAAATTGGGCTGAAAGTAGATGTTAAAATCTGAGAAACTTAAAGGAAATGGGGTATTTATGGATCAGGTTTTTAACATCTATGAACGAATATTCAAAAACAGGCATTTTCTTTCAAAATACAATTATAATGACATCATAGATTTTTAACATAACAAATTTGATAAAAACATTTTTGTTTGTACTTTCAATAAACCAATTGGCACGTATGTGTTAACTACCTTCTATGTAACAGAACTATTTCCATGTACAGAGAAAGCTGGAAGAATACAATATTCAGTTAGGTATTTGTTCAATTGACATCTTACTCAAAAAGGATTTCAAAATAAATTAAAATAGGTTTGTATTTAAGTAAAATGGTAATAGGTGTTAAGGAAATTAAAGCAACACCAATACAGAGGAGCTGTTGGACCAGTGGACTCACATGCACCACGGCCCTCAGTCAAACAATTGGGTGTAGCTCTTCAGCTCTGTTTGCCTCTTGTGCTGTAAAAACCCCTTTGCCTCCCCACTTCTGAATAGCTCTCATGCTATGCTCCTTAATAACTCAGCACCCCCACAGACATCTTCCACCCAGCAAACACTACAACGAGGCTCATTCTAAACATCCTACCTGGCCAGTTACATTCCATTCATGTTTATATGTGTTGGTGATGTGAATCTATCCCACCAAACCTAAAATTCAGAATACTAGACTGCTTGGATATCCTACAGGCACTTTTTAGTTAACATCTTAAAAACTGAATTCATACCATCTCTACTCTCCAATCTACACCCGTGTCTCCACTTACATCCCCTGGCACCAGTTCTACCTGTTGCTCAAGGCACAAGTTTGGGAGCTATTCTAGGTGCTTTCCTTTCCTCATTCTACATCCCTCATTTCTGGCCTGGGATCAGTTGCCCCATGCTGGCTTGCTTTACTTCAGATTCATGACTGCTAAACTTCAGTGTGCCCGTATCAATCCTACAGCCTCTCTCAGTCAATTCACTCTCTCTCCTAAATGGCTGTTTCACAATTTTTCCTTCTCCTCAAATTCCCAATATCTCTTCCTGGTCTTCATCCTCAGCAGATGACTTTCCATATTATTTCACTGAGAAATAGAAGGAATCTCCAAAAGACCTTCTAAGAGCTCCTGCCCACATCTATCTCCTGGGCACACAGACTCTCCTATACCGGGTCTCCTAGAACCAGCCACTCCGTATACTCCAGTCTCCATTTGCCTCTCAAGATGAGGAGTCATTCTTATCATGGTCAATTTCCCCTCTCTTGATTCTTTCCCGTAATATACATACTTGCTATTAAAAATGAATAATAACTACTGACACTTTCATCTTGAACTTCTAGCTTCCAGAATTGTGAGAAAATAGATTTCTGTTCTTTAAGCCACCCAGTCTGTGGCATTTTGTTATGAAAGCCCAAGCGAGCTAATACAATAGTACACTTATATTGCTGATTTTTCACATTTAGGCAATCTATATTGACTTCCTTCTAGAGAAGATGAGAATTTACATTATTTTCACCACTCCCCACTGACACTCACATATGTGGGCAGCCATGCCTCCCATTATAGTTACTATATTTGATCAACCTAAAGGGCCATTGATTTTAAGATGTACTATCATTTTATGTACCACTAAGAAAAAAAAATTATGCTAATTATGACACAAAACTTTCTCATCACATAGACTTTTTACTGAAAGAGGTTTGTTAGAATTAACCATATATAAATTTTATAATGTATCACTCTTGCTCAACATAAAAATAGAAGCAAAGTAAATTGTTAAAGGTATACCTAGTATTTTTTTCAAATTCAGAATCTGATGTTACAAATCACTTATTTGACTAAGTCTTACTATCGATGTTTTTCCACACTATCATCCTTTGTACCATCAAAAATGTTGACGACGTAGTTTTTATAGAAGAATTCTTAAAATACCAAAAGACTTTCACGTTGGCCTTTTAATTAAGTTTTGCATTATGCACAGCTAGCCAGATTTTTTTCTCCCTCGTCAAGAATATTACCAGCTACATTTACTTTACTACTTCACTTTATTCCCACACCACTGATGTCTTATGTATGTATATAACCATGTAGCTGCCACCAAACCAATTATAGAACACCTCCAATACAGCATGCTGCATTTTTTGATGTTCTTGCTTTCTGTTTGTTTATTTTGACGTAGGGTCTTGTTCTGTCTCCCAGACTGGAGCATAGTGGTGCAATCACAGATCACTGCAGCCTCAATGTCCCAGGCTCAAGTGATCCTCCCAACGCAGCTTCCTGAGTAGCTGGGACTACAGGTGTGCACCACCAAGCCTGGCTAATTATGTTGATATTTTTTAAAATAGAAATGAGGTCTCACTACGTTGTTCAAGCTGGTCTTGAACTCTTGAGCTCAAGCAATTCTCCTGACTCAGCCTACCAAAGTGCTGGGATTACAGGCGTGAGCCACCAAGCCCAGCCCATGCTGTCTTGCATAGGTAATGACAACCTTATTATGAATTGCTGCCTGGCCAAAAACATTTGTAAGATATCATTTATTATATGATAATCCCTATTTTTAAGTATGTTAAAAAGCACATGCAAGAATAAATAAAATTCAAAATGTCATTTTGGTTAGACTAATATTCCATGTTTATTTATTAGAACCAAGTAAATGCTCATCATTGCAGAGATGAATTTACTTGGAAGTTAATTAAGTTTCAGGGCCCCTCACTGATATGAGCATCTTCCAAATCCTTAGGAGAGGACCTAAAGATACGTTCACAGGATCACACTTCCTTTTACATTGCAAAAGTAAGATATTTTAAAAACAACTAGTTAAGTTCACTACCCCGTTCAACTGACTTTACATTCATCATCTGTCATGTTACTCCTCATGATTGGTGCTGTGATTAGAATGTTTGTGTCTGCTCCAAAATTCATGTGAGAACTTAATCTCTAATATAACAGTATTGAGGAGGCTTTACAGGACATTTAGGCTATGAGGGCTCCATCTTCATTTATGGATTAATGCCTTATGAAATGTCTTGAGGGGGCAAGTAAATCAGAGGCGATTATTGAAATAGTTATAATGCCCAGGGGGCCTAATAAAGGCAAAAAAAAGATCTTTATGGATTTTTCAAAATAAGAGGAAACAATTTGCAAACAGGTTATGCCTAGAGAGGGCAGATGGTTCAAGATCAATGTGATGATGAAGTCTAGAAAGTGGTCATATTGATGGGGACTAACCCAAAGACAGTGGAGTGTCTAAAGAATCACATCAACAGCATAGAGTCAGATGGACCATGAGGTCAAAATTGCTGAGATCCACCGTAGGAGATGGTGTCGAGAGAAAATGTCTTAAGCAGGTGCTAAAATAATCAGACTCAGTGAAAGTAGATTCATGAAAGCAGTAGATATGTGCATTAGGATTTGGAAGATCCTGAGGTGTTGGGCTTCACTTAAAGGAAAGTAGAGTAACAAGATCTGGTTAGTGGTATAGAATCTGTCAGCCGGAGACAAGGACAAGGAACAGGCTCACTACATCCCACCCACACTCAAGAAGAAGAGGATAAGCAGATTACATGCAGTAAGGAATGAAAGGCTCATCTCACAGAATACAGTTTGATTTTTAAACATAAATATTATAGTTGTCCACATAATACATTTTCTGCCCATATTTCACAGTGTTTCTATGAATTTCTGTGAATTACCTTCCTCAAAAATAAATAAGAAGGAGTCAGGAGGTTAAAAAGGAGGAAAATAAGGAGAAGAGAAAGAGAAATTAAGGAAGAAACACTAGTAAGAAAAGAGTTGCCCTCTTCAGTGCCTGGACAATCTCTCATCTGCGAGGTGGCCCCTCCTTGCATGAGGAGCTGAGTGAAAACAAGAGGACTCCCTAACGACTGAAGGACAGTTGTCCCCTACCTATGGCTTTATTTCTCTACTCAGTAATTCATAAACACATTATGCATCAGAATTTGCAGGAAACCTTTAAAAAATTGCATGGCTTCCTGGGTTTTCCCTATCCCCCCACCTTCTCTATTATCTTCCTACCCCAACCCAGGCCTATTAAAGATGAATTATTGGATATAAAGTGTAGGGCTTTGTATTTAGAAACCTCCCAGATCATTATGTTACTAGATGCAGTCCTCGTCTGGGACCTTCTACTCTAGGTTATGCCAATCCTAGGCAACTGGAAAGTTCTAATGACATGCTTACCCCAAATCCTGAACCCTCTCCACCTGGTAGAACTCCCCAAGACTTATGGGGAGAAAGTTGTTGTGTGGAGATCCTAAGAAACTACAGTTGCCCAAAGAAATTTTTCAACTCATGACTCCACAAAAACATGTTTAAAAAAGACAAACTGGAAGAACACCCCACTACAGAACACAATCTTTCTCTCTTTGTGCTTTCCTCTTTTCTTCCATTAGAGTCAGTCGGTTAACAAGTCTCAGTTAAGTAAAGCCACACAGTATTACGCCAGTCAGGAACCTGGTTTTTTTGTTTGTTGTTTTTTTTTAAACTCACTGTACATCCTATTCCGCTCCTCTCCACAACTCTTATCCTATTAGAGTGGCCCAAATGTGAGGAATTTATTTCCACAAAAATGCTCCTAAATTAAAATAACTTCACGGAAAAATGTGACCCAAAAGAGACATATCAAATGCAGAATGCTGAACAGAAAAAGAAAACTGCAGTGTCCCTGAGGAGTCTGAGAATAAAGTCTGAGTACTACAAGATGGAACCTTCCATCAGATTGCTGTTCAATTTCATTATGGTTTAAAATGTGCATATGTGAAATTAATATTCAGGATCCCGGTGATTTAAAAAGCAGCAATAGGCCACCATTTGAATTCACAGACTTGTGATCCATCTTGTCCCATGGAACAACTAAGTACAATATGATACCAGTGCTCGGATTTCTGGAGAGAGAAAACAGAGGCCCTATTTTTAAAAATAAAATTATGCATATATAACTTGAATACAAAAAGGGGGAATTATGTTAATACCAAGGGGGAGCTACAAAGCTTCCATCCTTTTAGTCTCAAACCAAGTAGAAATCCCCACTTAGCTCTTTAGGTCTATTAGGAATGTCACTGCACACAGACCAATGTCGTATTCTTAAAACGTTCTCTGAGCCTCAGACTATGCCCATTTCTTTCACAGTTTGCATGATCAGAAGAGGAACTACTAAGTGAAGGATGAGACTTAGACTAGTGTGATTGAAGGTGCACTAATATCTTTCTACCTGCCACTCCACCCCATGGTTTTGTTTTTTTGTTTGATTGTTTTTTTGGTTTGTTTTTTTTTAAGATGGAGTTTTATAGTGGAAAGACTCCAAGCTTTGAGGTCAAGCCTAGGCTCTATTCCTCAATCATGACCTTGTAGCCTGGGGCAAGTTACTTAACTTTTCTGGATCTGTTTTTTTGTTATTTTTGTTGCTTTGTTGTAAGTAATTACAGCTGCATTTTAGTTATAGGATTGGGACCATCAGTGAAAAAGAATAGTTAAAATACCTGTTACTGGGATACTATAAAACACCTATTTAGTAAATTTGGCATGGAATAAGCTTCACCAAAAAAAAAAAAAAAATGAAGCCAATACCTCCGAGGTTGTGTCACGCTGATGGAGCCCATCAGGGCAGTTGACTGGGTGGAGCTGCCTCTGCTACCATGGCAAGATCTGACTGCTTCAGCCTCTTGAGCCTCCTCTTAGATGTGCAGCCCTCACCCACTGCCCTGCTCCAGCCACACTGCCTCCCGTCAGTTGGAACAGGCTAAGCTCTGGCTTTCATCAGTGCCTGTTGATATCTTTCTCCTGACTTTTCACAGGACTCATCTCCTTAGTTCTCATTTCAAATGTCACCTCCTCAGAAAAGCTTTTTTATAACTATTTCTCTCTAAAGGAAGACCTTCTTTGTATTTTTAAATCCGTTCTCCGCTGGGTTTTTTTTTTTTTTTTTTCCTGACTGCACACACTAATCTGTAATGACCTTATTTATTTGGTTGTGTAATATAACCTAATGCCCCTGAGGGCCTTTGTACCCCTTCTGCCTAGGAAAGTGCCTTACCGCATAGGAGATGTGCAGTGAATAGGATATTTGTTAAACAAATGAACGAATGAATGAACAAGTTATTGTTTTACCACTGTCTCAATTTTGAAGCTCTCTGGACTGAATTCCCATTCAGAGGAAGCCCTAGGGGTCTTGAAGAAAGACATTGAGAAAAATCAAATGAAATGTTGGCACTACAATGGTCTCCTAATGAAAGCTTGATATATACTAATTATTTGTGAAGACATTTTTGTTATTAAAGAACAGTAGCCTCAATGCTATAAGACATATAGTACCTTCACTTCCATTTTTCTGGGTTCCTTCAACTGTAAAATGAGGAAACGATTCATATGCACATCATGTGTGTTGTGAAGGTTAAATGAGTTTCTATATGCAAATGCTTAAAATAGTACCTGGATCTTAGTCAATGCTAGAAATGGCATCTCCAGAAGTTATGTTTACTTTAGTCTATGGCAAAGACAATTTGAGTCAACAGGTTAATTCATCTCACTGAGACTGCAGATATGGGAGGAAAGTCAGAATCTGTGCAGCTTTGGTCAACAGGGCCTTGATGACATACGCAGGGTTAAAGAAAAGCCTATAATTCCTATTAGGTGAGAATTAGTATAATTTGATGCTGATATAACCTGACAAGATGAAAATGCTGTTCCACTAAAATCCGTGGAGAGATTATATCCTCAAAGTTTTGAAGCAAACTATTTTCACTAACAACATGTGATTATTGAAAAGTTATTTTAAATCCTTGCTGACCAAACTGATCAGAGATAACGAAATATTTAAGGATCTTCTGGTCAAACAGACACCAAAGCTTGTTGGATAAAATACATACCAGTTGGATTTATGGTAATACATAAGTCAGCAAGTCCCTGGATTTGTCTGTTATACTTTCTGCTACGTATTATCAGGACCCTTGAATAAAGATCCATTTCAGTACAAAAACTAGTTAAGATTTTAAGATTGACCATAAATTCAGAGTTTTGAACTGATGATAAACTCAGTGTGTCTGTTTATAAAGATGAAAAGTTTTTTTTTAAAAAAAATCCATGTTAGTAGAAAACTAAAAATAGCAAATGGTACCATATTTATATCTCAGTAGTCAGAATACAAATAAACATCCTTGCTGAAAACACATCAGTGCTTCCAATTAAGGCAATATAATTGCATACTTTGAAGTGGAACAATGGAAAAATCTGACAATCCATTGTATTAATTTGAGACACAGACTTTAGAGACATATAAAAAATAACATTTAATCTTTGTACGGCATCTGCTTCTATATACTTTTTGCATAACATTTATGTATTGTGTGTAAACACACACATTAGATAGATAAATAGATAGCTGGATAGATAAACATATGTTAAAGAGCTAGATGAAATCTGGTGCAACCCACTAATTCACTTTAGTAAGCCATTTCACTGTTACTGCTGCAAGTTCTATTGTCTTCTACAGTTTCATTGTTTTCAAAATTATAGAAAGCTTTACACTTTATGCTCAGTCTGTTAATTTACTTACATGGCAGATCTCAAATGACCAGACGGAGGATACAGGACACTGTCTCAAATAAATCAGAGTGTTGCAAAAGCTGAGAGTAATCCTTTTTATCCTATGTGTGTCTTTAAGTGTTTTATTTCATTTATAATGGAAAGTGCAATATATAACCATTGAGGAAAAAATAGCAGTTCAATTAATAATCTTTTGTGAACAACTATTAGAGCACAAAGTTGTTTTCTAAACTCTTCATGAGATTACACAAGACAATTATTTAGTGATCAGTTTTCAAGGGTCACTCTCTCCTTTCTTTGCTTTCTAAAACAACCTGACCAAAACTATCCATTATCTGTAAATTTATTCGTTAAGAATCTTGGTTTCTGGGCCACTGATTCTGCCTACACCAGTACTTGATTATATAAGATTTAAGAAAAAAATACCACTTAGATTTCCTTATCAAGAAAGACCTAGACATCTAGGAAGGGGGCATTTAATGTAAGCAATTAGGTGAATGAATAATTAATTATCTGATACTGATTATTGTAAATGGCTATTGTGATTTATAAGCCTTTAGAAACCCCTTTGCAAGATGGATTGTAGGTCAACAGTTATATAATACAGCAGAGAAGCATCATTAGTACATTTTGGTCTATATCTGGAAATCATGGGAGGAAGCAGGCAGCCAGTTCTAGAAGAGAGGAAATAATTCATCACTGTTGTCTTACACCCATCACAAACAGAGCAGTTACAATTAGGGCGGTTTTGTTTTAATTCTAGTCTTCTAACCTCCTCCATAATCACAACAAATTCTCTTCCAACTTTTTTTCTCTGAGTTTTCTTTTTTAACTTTAAAAATACCTTTACCTACTTTGTAGGGAATCATATTAATTATCTAAAACACTGAACTATTTTCCAGTCGAATTGAAAGCTCTAAAATGCAAACATGCTATAGTACTCCAGTTTGGAGCAACTTTCTGTAATGTAAACTGTTCTGACAAGAAATTTATTTATTCATAACTTACACTTATTTTGTTGTAAAATATTCAATGTTGTAAATGTAGACTGTTTAGTAAAATGCATTGCATTCAACACAATAATGTACTTTATCTAGCAGTGTCTAAGAATTTTATCAAGGTAACTTTGAAACTCCTTCTGGTACTTATGATCAAAATTTCAGGCTGACAGTCCGAGTATGAAATCAAAATATCCATCAGCGCAAGTGATATGCAAAAGGTGTGCTTTCAGCTCATAGCCAAGTGTGCAATCTCTGCATTACCATTGTGGTAACTAGACACTCCAGGTCTTACTGTCCCTTTCATCAATGTGTAACATCATAGCATGAAGCCATCAGTACATTTCAGGCACAAGTTTGGAAAAATTGAATTTAAAGATGTAATTGATCAATAATTAGGATGTACCGTCCAAGAAACTAAGTCAAGATTTAGAAAATTAAAGGCATTAAATTAAAATCTAAACAAACATTTTTAAAAAGTAATAAATAGTTTAGGGTTGAGCTATACTGTTTCTGCTCTGACTGTACCTAGCGTACTGTACTATACTGAGTTTAGGTGTCTCTTCAACACAGGTGGTTTGGCTCCTACCTATATATAGCCTGGGGGGAAATAATCATGATTTTTAATAATTTATTTAAATTGGTGATTTTTTTAGTGTCACGTGTAGATGGAGATAAATAATAAAGAAAGAAAATTTGTAATCATCTAACAGGTTTTTCCTGCCTGCTGCACACACAAAATGAATTCACTGAGACCATGGCATTGTAGTCGAGAAAGAATTTAACTGATGAGAGGCCAGCCCACATGGGAAAAACTGGAGTTATCACTCAAATCAGCCTCCCTAAAGGCTCAGAGGTTAGGGTTTGCATGGACAATTTGATGACTGGGAGACTAGGGAATGGGTGCTGCTGATTGGTTGGGGATGAAATCACAGGGTGTGGAAAATGGTCCTCATGCATTGAGGCTGCCTCTGGGTAGGGCCACAGGACCAGTTGAATCATGAGTCAAAGTTCCTGGCAGGGCCAGTCTGTTGCAAAAATGTCTGAAAAAAATCTCATAAGATCAAACTTAGGTTCTACAATGGTGATGTTATCCATAGGAGTAACCGAGGAAGTCACAAATCCTGTCACCTCTGGCTACATAACTCCTGAGCAGTAAGGAATTACAGAAACTTTGCCTATATCTTATCAGAATTCAGAGCCCTCTCATAACTTTGTGGCCTTTCATTAGTTTTACAAAGGTGGTCTAGTTTGGGAAAGAGCTATTATTGTCCTCACTTTAAGGTTAAACTATAAACTAATTCCTCCCCAAATTAGCTTAGCCTATGCCCAGGATAGAACAATGACAGCATGAAGCTTAGAAGCAAGATGGAGTCAACTATGTCAGATTTCTCTTGCTGTCATAATTTTGCAAAGGTGGTTTCATATTTAGTCATTATTTCTTAAGCAGGAGAGATGAATAAGTTAAAGTTTACTGAAAAGGGAATGAGGTGGGTACACAAGCAATCTAGGAGAAGCCATCATTTTTCACATGGCATTATTGTGCCAGGAAAATTCACCATTTACCATTCTGCCCATGATTCTCCTGCATAGCTATTCACAGGTTAAAGCTTTATGTTTCAGACTCTGTAACACTGGTTCATTTATGAGTCTTTGTAAATTCTGAGAGGAATTTAAAGTGTTGTGTCAGGTTTAGAGTCAGGTATTTGAAAGCTTTGGCACTCCTGGGTTAAGCCATCTCAAATATAAGATGGAATTAAAGCAAGGGAAAAATAATAACACATTAACTTTTAATTCATTGTTGTCTTAGAGCCTGAAGGCCTCTGAGAGGTTTAACAAAAGACCATGAAGAATAACATGCTTGAAATACACTCCAAAGAAGAAGAAAGTAAACAATGAACTTCAAATAGTTCAAGGCAATGCACACTAACAGTATGTAGGACCAAAAATAAAAGTCTAAAGAGAAACTAAAAAGCTTTGAGACTGGCCTTTACGATGGTGCATATGAGAAGGGGAAGAATTTCTAGTTAAAGCCTTTCAAGATCCAACAGATTATACTTTTTGATGGCCAATAGTATCATTCTGACCTTGACTGCTGCTGTAGGATATAGCGGGGCATTCAAATATGGCCATGCATTTGCTCCACGTCAGTCAGACACTGAGAATAATGATGGCCCAAGAATAGAGGTCCTTTTGCTATATTCTTTGTTCTCTGTGGGAGAAAAATCTGAGAAAGATTTTCTATTATACCCCAAATAGCATTCGTTCTGGCAGCTCATAATGGTGGGGAAAGGGAAGCAGATTATTAAATGAGGGGAAAGGATTACCTAGGGAAACTTCCATTTACTGCATGCCAATATAGTCTGGGTTTCTACTAGGTACTTCATCTATGTTAACTCATTTAATCCTAAAAACACTCAGAGATAGGAACTGGATTTCTATTTTATAGACATGAAAACAAAGATGGAGAGTGATAAGCCATTTGCCCAAAGCCATTCAGTGGCTGAGTGATAGAGGTAAAATTTGCACTGAAATATGTTAAGTCCAAAGTTCCCAGTCTTTAATCACTATGCTTTTCTACTCATTATTAAATTTCAAGCCTTGTGAGATCATCTCTAGTAAGTCTTATCATTTTATCCATCTACTTTAGGCAGATATTATCCAGAACACCCTAAGATCCACTGCACTCTATAAGGAAAAAGCTGACCTCTAGGTTTTTCCTAAGAATCCATCTGCTGGGAGCAGCCAAGATGGCGAAATAGAAACAGCTCTGGTCTGTAGCCCAAGATGGTCAAATAGAAACAGCTCCACTCAGTGGCTCCCATAGAGAAGAATGAAAATAGCAAGAGAATTCGGCATCTTCGATTGAGATATCCAGATTCTTTCACTGGGACTGACTAGGTGGTTGACATGATTCATGGAGAGTGAAGAAAAGCAGGGTGGAGTGAGGGCCCACCAGGAGCTGCACAGGGTAAAGGGAGCTCCCTCCCTCAGCCAAGGAAGGTGGTGAAGGATTGTGCTACCCAACCCTGAAAACCACACTTTTCCCACTGGTCTTTGCAACCTGCAGATCAGGAGTTCCCCTTGTGAGCCCATCTGCCAAGGCTTTGGGTCCCAAGCACAGAGATACACAAACTCACCGCAGCTGCTTGGGTGGGTGGCCACTCAGGCAGGCACTGAAACACAGGAGTTTTCACACACTACAGCTCTAAAACTTCAGTAAGGCAGAAGACCATCTACTCCCATGGGAAGAGGGCTGAAGCAAGGGAGCGAAGCAGCCTCAATCTGCAGGTCCCACTCCCACAGAATCCCAAAAGCTAAAGCTAAAGCCCACTCACTTGGAATCCATGCCAGCCAGCACAGCCAGCTAGAAACTCCCTAAGAAGATTGAGTTTTGAGGTGGGGAAGGTCGCCGCCATCGCTGTGGCTCCAGTCAGCCATTTTCCCTTGCCGCAGCTGCCAGCAAGACCAGGCGGTTTGGACCAGGAGAATTTCCCCACAGCACACCGCAGTGGCTGTGACAGTTCATGGCCAGGATGCTTCTTTAAGCAGGACTCTAACCTATTCCTCCTCACTGGGTGGGGTCTCCCTGAGGGATTATCAGCATCCCCAGCCAGGGGTTTATGGATAGAATTCTGATCTCCCTTATAGAAGCCCCTAGGAGGAGGGACAGCTGCAGTATTGTGGATCAATGGTCTTAGTCTTTTCTGCCTGCTGGTTCTGGAGAGTCAGGGCAGCCCAGATGAGGGGGATTCTCCCCAGGGCAGCACACCTACTTTGCCAAGGGGCAGCCAGACTGCTTATTTAAGTGGGTCCCAGATCCCATTCCTCCTGACTGGATGAGACATCCCAACAGGGGTCTTCAGACACTTCATACAGGAGCGTTTTGGCTGGCATCAAGTAGGTGCCTTTCTGGAACAGAGCTCCCAGAGGAAGGATAGAATGCCATCTTTGCTGTTCTGCAGCCTCCACTGGTGATACCCCCAGGTGCAAGAGGGACACAGGCAAATAGGGTCTGGAGTGGACACCTGGCAAACCACAGCAGCCCCACAGAAGATTGGCCTGACTGCTAAAAGAAAAACAAACAGAAAGCAACAACAACATCAAAAAAAGACCCCACAAAAACCGCATCCAAAGGTCAACAGCCTCACAGATCAAAGGTAGATAAACCCATGAATATGAGAAAGAATCAAAGCAAAAACATTGAAAACTCAAAAAGCCAGAGTGCCTCTTCTCTTCCAAATGATCTTAACACTTACACAGCAAGGGCACAGAACTGGGCTTAGGTGGAGATGAATTGACAGAAGAAGGCTTCAGAAGATGGGTAATAATGAACTTCACTGAACTAAAGAAATATATTTTAACCCACTGCAACTAAGCTAAGAACCATGATAAAACATTACAGGAGCTGTTAACCAGAATAATCAGTTTAGAGAGAAACATAAATTACCTTATGGAACTGAAAAACACAACATGAGAACTTCACAATGCAAGCACAAATATCAATAGCCAAATAGACCAAGTGGGCCGGGCGCGGTGGCTCACGCCTGTAATCCCAGCACTTTGGGAGGCCGAGGCGGGCGGATCACGAGGTCAGGAGATCGAGACCATCCTGGCTAACACGGTGAAACCCCGTCTCTACTAAAAATACAAAAAATTAGCCGGGCGAGGTGGCAGGCGCCTGTAGTCCCAGCTACACGGGAGGCTGAGGCAGGAGAATGGCGTGAACCCCGGGGGGCGGAGCCTGCAGTGAGCAGAGATGGCGCCACTGCACTCCAGCCTGGGTGAAAGAGCGAGACTCCGTCTCAAAAAAAAAAAAAAATAGACCAAGTGAAAGAAAGGATATCAGAGCTTGAGGACTATCTTGCTGAAATAAGGCAGGCAGACAAGATTGGAGAAAAAGAATGAAAAGCAACAAACAAAATCTTTAAGAACTATGGGATTATGTAAAAAGACCGAACCTATGACTGATTGGGGGTACCTAAAGAGATGGGGAAAACAGAACCAAGTTGAAAAACACACTTCAGGATATTATTCAGGAGAACTTCCCCAAGCTAGCAAGACAGGCCAACATTCAAATTCAGGAAATCCAGAGAGCCCCAATAAGATACTCCACAAGAAGTTCAACCCCAAGACACATAATCATCAGATTCTCCAAGGTTGAAATGAAGGGAAAAAAAATGTTAAGGGCAGCCAGAGAGAAGGGCCAGGTCACCTTTAAAGGGAAACCCATCAAACTAACAGCACACCTCTCACTGGAAACACTACAAGCCAGAAGAGATTAGGAGTCAATATTCAACATTCTTAAAGAAAAGAATTTCAACCTAAAATTTCTTATCTGACCATCTTTTTCAGACAAGCAAATGCTGAGTGAATTTGTCACCAAGAGGCCTACCTTGCTAGAGCTCCTGAAGGAAGCACTAAATATGGAAAGGAAAAACCATTACTAGCCATTAAAAAAAAAACAAAACTGAAGTACACAGATCAATGACACTATGAAGCAACTACATAAGTCTGCAAAATAACCAGCTGGCATCATGATGACAAGATCAAATTCACATATAATAATATTAACCTTAAATGTAAATGGGCTAAATGCCCCAATTAAAAGACACAGAATGGCAAACTGGATAAAGAGTCAAGATCTATCAGTGTGCTGTATTCAAGAGACCCATCTCACAGGCAAAGATACACATAGGCTCAAAATTAAGGGATACAGGAATATTTACCAAGCAAATGGAAAGCAAAAAAAAAAAAAAAGGGTTGTAATCCTAGTTTCTGACAAAACAGATTTTAAACCAACAAAGGTCATAAAAGACAAGAAAGGGCATTACATAATGGTAAAGGGGTCAATTCGACAAGAAGGGCTAACTATCATAAATACATATGCACCACTACGGGAGCACCCAGATTCATAAAACAAGTTCTTAGAGACCTGCAAAGATACTTAGACTCCAATACAATAAGAGTGGGAGACTTTAACACTCCACTGTCAATATTAGACAAATCATCAAGACAGAAAATTAACAAAGATATTCAGGACTTGAACTCAGGTTTAGATCAAGTGAACCTGAGAGATATGTACAGAACTCTGCATCCCGAAATGACAGAATATACATTCTTCTTGGCACAACATTGCATTTACTCTAAAATTGACCACATAATTGGAAGTAAATCATTGTTCAGCAAATGTGAAAGAACTGAAATCATAACAGTCTCTCAGAACACAGTGCAATCAAATTAGAACTCAAGAAATTCACTCAAAACCACACAACTACATTGAAATTGAACAACTTGCTCCCGAATGGCTCCTGGGTAAATAATGAAACTAAGGCAGAAATCAAGAAGTTATTTGGCACTAATGAGAACAAAGTGACAACATACCAGAATCTCTGGGACACAGCTAAAGCAGTTAAGAAGGAAATTTATAACACTAAATGCCCACATCAAAAAGCTAGAAAGATCTCATATCAACACCCTAACATCACAACTAAAAAGAACTAAAGAACCAAGAGCAAACAAACCCCAAAGCTGGCAGAAGACAAGAAATAACCAAGGTCAGAGCAGAACTGAAGGAGATAAAGACACACAAAACCCTTCAAAAAATCTGTGAATCCAGGAGCTGGTTTTTTGAAAAAAAATTAATAAAATAGATAGACTATTAGCTAGACTAATAAAGAAGAAAAGAGAGAAGAATAAAAAAGACACAATAAAAAAAGACAAAGTGGATATCACCACTGATCCCACACAAATACAAGCAACTGTCAGAGAATACTGTAAACACCTCAATGCAAATAAACTAGAAAATCTAGAAGAAATGGATACATTCCTGGACACATACACCCTCCCAAGACTGAACTAGAAAGAAATTGAATCTCTGAATAGACCAATGTCAAGTTCTGAAATTGAGACAGTAGTAAGTAGTCTACCAACCAAAAACAATCCCAGGACCAGATAGATTTACATCTGAAGTCTACCAGAGGTACAAACAGGAGCTGATACCCTTTCTTCTGAAACCATTCTAAACAATTGCAAAGGAGGGACTCTTCCCTAACGCATTTTCTGAGGCCAGCATCATCCTGATACCACAACCTGGCAGAGATATAACAACAACAACAACAAAAACATTTCAGACCAATATCGCTGATGAACATTGATGCAAAAATTCTCGATACAATACTGGCAAATCAAATCCAGCAGCACATCAAAAAGCTTATCCACCATGATCAAGTGGGCTTCATCCCTGGGATGCAAGGCTGGCTCAACATACGAAAATCAATAAACGTAATCCAGCATATAAACAGAATCAATGAAAAAAACCACATGATTTTCTCAATAGATGCAGAAAAGGCCTTTGACAAAATTCGACAACCTTCATGCTAAAAACTCTCAATAAATTAGACATTAATGGGACATATCTCAAAATAATAAGAGCTATTTATGACAAACCCACAACCAATATCATACCAAATGGGCAAAAACTGGAAGCATTCCCTTTGAAAACTGGCACAAGACAGGGATGCCCTCTCTCACCACTCCTATTCAACATAGTGCTGGAAGTTCTGGCCAGAGCAATCAGGCAGGAGAAAGAAATAAAGGGTATTCAATTAGGAAAAGAGGAAGTCAAATTGTCCCTGTTTGCAGATGACATGATTGTATATCTAGAAAACCTCATCGTCTCAGCCCAAAATCTCCTTAAGCTGATAAGCAACTTCAGCAAAGTCTCAGGATACAAAATCAATGTGCAAAAATCACAAGCATTCCTATACACCAATAACAGACAAACAGAAAGCCAAATCATGAGTGAACTCCCATTCACAATTGCTTCAAAGAGAATAAAATACCTAGGAATACAACTTACAAGGGATGTGAAGGGCCTCTTCAAGGAGAACTACAAACCACTGCTCAATGAAATGAAAGAGGATACAAACAAATGGAAGAACATTCCATGCTCATGGATAGGAAGAATCGATACCCTGAAAATGGCCATACTGCTCAAACTAATTTATAGATTAAATGCTATTCCCATTAAACTACCATTGACATTCTTCACAGAATTAGAAGAAACTATTTAAAAATTCATATGGAACCAAAAAGGAGCTCATATAGCCAAAACAATTCTAAGCAAAAAGAACAAAGCTGGAAGCATCACACTATCCTACTTCAAACTATACTACAAGGCTATAGTAACCAAAACAGCCTGGTACAGTTCTAAAAACGGACACATAGACCAACGGAACAGAATCGATAACTCAGAAATAAGACTACACATCTACAACCATCTGATCTTTGACAAACCTGACAAAAACAACCAATGGGGATATGATTCCCTATTTAATAAATGTTGCTGGGAGAACTGGCTAGCCATATGCAAAAAATTGAAACTGGATCATTCCTTACACCTTATACATAAATTAACTCAAGATGGATTAAATAATTAAATGTAAAACCCAAAACCATAAAAACCCTGTAAGAAAATCTAGGCAAGGCCAGGCACAGTGGCTTACGCCTGCAATCCCAGCACTTTGGGAGGCTGAGGTGGGTGGATCACAAGGTCAGGAGATCGAGCCCATCCTGGCTAACATAGTGAAATCTTGTCTCTACTGAAAATACAAAAAATTAGCTGGGTGTGGTGGCATGCACTTGTGGTCCCAGTTACTTGGGAGGCCGAGGTAGGAGAATCGCTTGAACCTGGGAGGCAGAGGTTGCAGTGAGCCGAGATCACGCCACTACACTCCAGCCCCTGGGCGACAGAGCAAGGCTTTGTCTCAAAAATAAATAAATAAAACACAATAAAGAAAGTCTAGACAATACTATTCAGGACACAGGCATGGGCAAAGGTTTTATGACTAACTCGCCAAAAGCAATTGCAGCAACAGCAAAAATTGACAAATGGTATCAAATTAAAATAAAGAGCTTCTGCACAGGAAAATAAACTATCATCAGAGCAAACAGGCAACCTACAGAGTGGGAGAAAAGTTTTGCAATCTGTCCATCTGACAAATGTCTAATATCCAGAATCTACAAGGAACTTAAACAAATTTACAGGGAAAACAACATTAAAAATGGGCAAAGGATATGAACAGACACTTCTCCAAAGGTGTCATTCATGTGGCCAATAAACATATGAAGAAAAGCCCAACATCATTACATCACTGATCATTAGAGAAATACAAATCAAAACCTCAATAAGATACAATCTCATGCCAGTCAGAATGGCAATTATTAAAAAGTCAAGAAACAACAGATACTGGCAAGGTTTCAGAGAAATAGGAGCAGTTTTACATTGTTGGTAGGAATGTAAATTATTTCAAACATTGTGGAAGATGGTGTGGCGATTCCTCAAAGATCTAGAAGCAGACATACCATTTGACCTAGCCATTCCATTATTGAGTATATACCCAGAGAAATATAAATCATTCTATTACAAAGATGCATGCACTTGTGTGTTCATTACAGCACTATTCACAATAGCAAAAACATGGAATCAACCTAAATGCCCATCAATGATAAGAGTGGATAAAGAGAATGTGGTACATAGACACCATGGAATACTATGCAGCCATAAAAAGGAACACGATCGTGTCATTTGCAAGGACATGGGTGGAGCTGGAAGCCATTATCTTCAGCAAACTAATGCAGGAACAGAAAACCAAACACTGTATGTTCTCACTTATAAGCAGGAGCTGAACAATGACAGCACATGGACAAAGGGAGGGGAACAACACACACTGGGGCCTGTCAGGAGATTGGGTGGGGAGAGAGAGCATTAGGGGAAATTGCTAATGCATGCTGGGCTTAATATCTAGGTGACTGGTTGATAGGCACAGCAGACCACCATGGCACATGTTTATCTATGTAACAAACCTGTACATCCTGCACATGTACCCTGGAACTTATAATAAAAACTAAAAATTAAAAAAAAATAAGACATAATAAAGCTTTTTGGCACAAAGCTTGTTTTTGGCATTTAGGGCTGGATATTTGCATAATTCTAAAAGGTCCCAATAAACTCTGAAATGTCCCTTCTTAGCTTCTAAGAAATGTGTGTTTAAAACCTGTTGAATTAAAACACGGGGTCGTTTTAGTGATAGAAAACTGCACATCATAAAGGTTTTTGGCACAAAGCTTCTTTTTAGCTTTTAAGGCTGGGAAAAAAAAGAATCCTTCTATGAAAGGCACTCCCTATCAGGGTTGCACCCAGCCCTTCTGCCAATTAGGTTTCAAAGGACCCAATAGATAACTCATTTCATTAAAATGGCAAAAATCCTGACTCTGTCAACCTGGTGAAGAGAATCAGACACAGCAAGTCATCCAGCATCTGAAAGGTTTTACATTCATTAAAGCATTGCCATAACAGAAGAACTCCTGCATAATCCTACCTGAGAATATCCCACTGATGCAGTTTTGAAAGACAACCATCTCTCTGAAAGGTGAAACTCTTTTCAGGTTGTTTTAATGCCAAAGTTAACCAAAACGGCTAAAGAGGCGCACACCTACAATGATCATGTGAAGTGAAATAAATGCTAATTAACTTTCTACTCATCTTATGCATTATTTCAAATGTTGATAAAAAATATTTCTGTCCTCAAAATAGATTCAATGATCTGGTAGTGAGGACTCATCTTAAATCACATTAATATTTTTTTTTTTTTGCAAAATGAGAAAATACCATCATATAAAAACACCTCCTTCCATAATAGCAATAGTATTATGGATAATATCTGCCTAAAGTAGATGGATAAAATGATAGGACTTACTAGAGATGACTCCAAAAGTGTTGAAATTTAGTGATGGGTAGAAAATCATAGCGGTTAAAGACTGGGGCTTTGGACACAACAGATTTCAGTGCAAAAATTTTCACTTTCAGTGATAAAATTTAGCCACTGAATGGCCTTGGGTATGATTTTTAAAAATCGAATACTAACTATACTACCTAAAGTGATCTACAAATTCAAAGCAATCTCTATAAAAATACCAGTGACATTCTTCACAAAAATAGAAAAAACGATCCTAAAATGTGTAAGAAACCACAAAAGATCTGGAAAACCAAAGGAGTCTTGAACAAAAAGAATGAAGAATCACGTTACCTGACTTCAAAATATACACAAATCTATAACAACCAAACAACATCATACTTGCATAAAAGCAGATATATAGACCGATGGAACAGAATAGAGAGTCCAGAAATAAATTTGCATACAGCCAAATGATTACTGGCAAAGGTGCCAAGAACACACATTAGGGAAAACAGTCTATGCAATAAATGGTTTTGGGAAAACTAGACGTTCACATGCAAAAATATGAAATTAGACCTTTATCTTTCACCACATACAAAAATCAAGCCCAAATAGGTTAAAGACCTAAACTCTAAACAATAAAACTACTAGAATAAAACAGGGGGAAAGCTTCATGACCTTAGTCTGGGCAAAGACTTTTTTTGGATATGACCTCAAAAGCACAAGCAACAAAAGCAAAAATAAACAAATAGGACTATATCAAACTAAGAAATTTCTGCACAGCAAAGGAAATTATCAACAGAGAAGAGACAACCTACAGAATGGAAGAACATATTTGCAAACTATACATACGACAAGGGGCTAACATCCAAAATACATAAGGAGCTCAAACACCTCAATCACAAAAACAACCTAATTAAAAAATGATCAACAAACCGGAATAGACACTTATTAAAAGAAGACATACACATGACCAATACGTTTATGAATAAATACTCAACATCACTAGTCATCAGAAAAATGCAGATTAAAACCCCAATGAGATACCACCACACTCCAGTTAAAATGGCTATTACCAAAAACACAAAAAGTGTTGATGTGAATGTGGACAAAAGGAAACCCACTGTCAGTGACAATGTAAATTAGTATAGCCACTGTGAAAATCATTATAGAGACTCCTCAAAAAATTGAAAATAAAACTACCATATGATCCAGCAATCCCAGTACTGGGTGTATATCCAAAGGAAATGAAATCAGTATGCTAAAGAGACATCTGCCCTCCCATGTTTATTAAAGAACTATTCACAATAGCCAAGATATGGAATCAACTATCTGTGTCTATCAACAGATAAATGCATAAAGAAAATGTGATATATATATATACAATGAAATACTACTCAGCCATAAAAAAAGAATAAAATCCTGTCATTTGTGACATGTATGAACCTGGAGGGCATTATATTAAGTGAATAGGT
Organism: Hylobates moloch; assembly: GCF_009828535.3. Taxonomy (NCBI): domain Eukaryota; kingdom Metazoa; phylum Chordata; class Mammalia; order Primates; family Hylobatidae; genus Hylobates; species Hylobates moloch. The sequence continues at coordinate 144,084,662 of NW_026652280.1, forward strand.
CAGGCACAGAAAGACAAGTATCTCTTGATCTAACTCATATGAGGAAAATAAAAACATTGATCTCATAGAAAGTGAGGGTAGAATAGTAGCTACTAGAGGCTGTGGAGGGTAGAGGGGAATGGACAGAGGGGAACAGGTTGGTCAGTGGCTATTATGTTACAATTAAATAGGAGGAACAAGTTCTGGTGTTCTATTGCACTGTAGGATGACTATCCTACATGTTAACAATAATGTATGATACACTTCAAAATAGCTAGAAGAGAGGATTTTGAATGATTTCACCACAAAGAAACGATAAATGTTTAAGGTGATAGATATGCTAATTACCTTGATTTGCTCATTACTCAATGTATACATGTATCAAAACAACACATTGTACCCCTTAAATATGTACAATTATTGTTCCAATCAAAAAGAACACTTTCAAAAATAAAAATAAAAAAATTGAGTCTTAAATATCACAGATTTCAAAACTAAAAGGATATACAAAAAAATTCTGAGAAAGTCTTGATTTGAATTCAGTAAGATTAACCACTCACAATAGAAAGCCATTTCCATGCAGCATTTGAAAAAGATCATCCATCACAGAGACTAGCACATTCTCCATGCTAGGCTGAAGCTTGGAACTTAATGAGAAGTTACTGACAGCTTTCTTCTTTACAGCTGCCCCTGGAATTTGTTAATACGCCAGTTCTCCTGACAGGCAGATACTAGAAGTCACTCCACCATATTTCGATGAATACAAGTAATGCAGCCCCCTAAAAACTTATTCTTCCAATTATTTGAACTAAGCAAATGTTCCTTTTAGAGGTCATCAACCAAGTATATTTAACAAAACTAGCCTTATGGTTTTTAATCACCTTTAATATAACTGTTTCTAACAAACAAATAGTGAAAAAAAAATGAATGTGTCAGAATTTCCCAATTCTTGTTCTTTTCTAAATTGCAATTCTCACATTCCAGCTTGATCATCAATTATGTCACAGTAGCCTATTAAATTATAGATGAGTTTAATAACCTATACTGTCTTTATTAACTCTCAAACAATCCTCAATTAAAGGTACCATTAATACTTTTCTACAGATAGGTAAACTGAGGCTCTGAGAATGTGATGCCTAGATTACATTGCTAGATAGGGCAGAATTTTTTTCCACTTCAATAAAAAATCTACTTTTCCTGGAGAAAGAAAACTAGCCTTAGAATTAAAGAGAGAATAACTATTTCCATTTTAATGTAAATTAATGGCAATGTCTTTTTAAAATTATGTGTACTGGAGTAAAAGAGTTAAAACTAAGTTTTTCACAGGCATTTTTAGCTTAAGTCCTTCACAAATTTATCTCAATAGATAGATTGATTGATTTAATTGATTGGTTAATAATGAGGAAATCGTTGCTCCACAGATTTCCACCAGGGCCCACAGTTTGGCATCAAAGACTCTTGTTAAAACTGCTATGTTATTGTGTGAAGATGGGGGTGTATCGCATTAAATAATTATAAGCCATTGATATCATTCTACAATTCTGTTTTAACCAATTAACTATAATCATCTAGCAAGTCTTGAAGAACCAGATCATGCAGAAGAAGAACAGGTATGTTTGCTATTTCAAGATGGAGGAGGGAAAGGCTAATAGTGTTTATAGTCTTGGTACTTTTAAAATATACATTTGAATTTATTCGGCCTAGTTCTTCTCAAAGCTGATGGAAATGGCCATTGAATACATTAATGCACACAGCATCGTCAGACAGATTTTCACATTCCACAGCATATGCAATAACTTGTCTTCAGCAGAGCCACACCTCTGCACAATAACACTAGCCTTTTCAGACTTACAGGGCAACCCCTCATGGTGCCAACCACATGTACAATTTCAGGGTACATTTTCTGTCACCTTTGCTTCCTTCAAGATCTATTTGTTGTTGTTCTTCTTTCTTAGATTCAGGGACAAAATGAGGCAGAAGTCGCAGCTAAAGATATATTTTTCATTTATAAACAAAAATTGCATATTTGTGGGCAAACAATCACCTAAATATCAAGGACAGATCCGGGACTGGTTCCAGGCATAATAGCATAGCTCATACCTCAACATGTCCTAGAGTCACAAAGCGCCTATCACAGACTCCTCTGAAAACTCCTCCTGGTCCACTCTATATTTAAAAAGAATATGAAAAAATAAATAAAAAGTAGTTATTTGGAAAATGCATTATTTAAAATGCATTTTAACAACAATTCCACATTTGGTGGGTTAAATTTCTCAATACAGTTTTCTCTAAGTTTGTTCATTAATGGCAAGATCTCTTTAAAATTATATGTACAGGAGTAAAATAATTAAAACTAAGTTTTCTCACAGGCATTTTTATCTTAAGTCCTTCATAAATGTATCTCAATAGATTGATTGATTGATAACCAATCAATTAATTTTCTCCTAAATCTACCTTCCAATGTCAAGAAACAAAAGTATCTGTCAATGATCTTAAACAATATTTCATCTAAGAACATGACCGAGGCCACGAAATCATCTACCGTGTCTTTGCAGGTCTGATCAAACCATGACAAGTCAATTCTTTACAGACTGAAAATGTCTTAATATTAGCTCTTCACTAAAAAAGTAAGCATTTTGTATAGTTTTGTCCTTTAAAAACTACCACTCTCAAATGGTTAATATCCTTATTAACCAGAGATGTCATGTAAAGAACTTGAAAAATACTAAGGACCCAATAGGTAGATAAGCAAAAAACTCACCACCAAAACAAAGAAGTTCAACTACAATGGAAATCAAGGAAAGCTGTTCAGTTTTTATTAATAAAAGAAATATCAAATAAACCAAAGAGAAATAGTCTTTAACCTATAACTTTTTAACTACATAAAATAAAATGGTGATTGGGAGTATAAACTGGCACAAGGCTTTTGGAAAGTAATTTAGCGATACATGTCAAGAATATAAAAAATAGTCTTTGGCCTCAAGGAAATAAACATAAATGTGAGGGGGCAACGCATGTAATAAAATTGACAGCCTTTGTCCTAATATTGCAAAATTAGAAATAATCTAATATCCAACAATAGAAGATGGGTTATGTAAATGATGTTATAGCTATTACATTGTAGTATTCTCATGGTTTAACAATGAGGTGATTAAACAACGGTGGCCGAATGGGGGTAACTGTGGAAGTAGAGTGAGAGGTACATGAGTTCCTTACACTCGCCTTTCAAAAAAATAAAAAAGGACATTCTTAAGTTATAGTGTTAAAAGAAAAGGAAGTGCATCTATACTGGAAGAAAAAACGCAGAGAGAGAAAGAAGTACAAAATAATTAGTTGTGAATAGCTTTTTAATTTTTTTAGGAATTGATATTTAAAATGAAAAGCTAATTGTCTTTAAATAAACTCTACCCTCTTCCCCAAACGCATAGAAACCACGAAGATTCCTCCATGAAAGCAAAGAAGGTATTTGTAAAATAAACCCTCCAGGAAGATTCAACTACAAAACACTATAAGAGAAAAATCGTTTTTAAGGAAATATTATACGTGAGGAAGTGGTTCCTTTTCACAAACAGCGCTCTTGCGAAACAAATATTTGCCTTTGGCAATGAAATGCCTTGGCAGGCTGACTTGGAATTAAGACTGGGTTATGGACAAGGAAGAGAGAGAAGAACAAAGGGGAGGAAGAACCAGGTAGCTATTCACTAAATGAATCTTTCCAGAAAAAAACTAAGAATACTTTCACACACAAAGTTAGAGCAAGCGAGAGAGAGAGAGAGAGAGAAACATATGTAGGTCAGTAAGACTTTCCCGGGGTGACTTTATAATATTTCCAATCTGCAGAAATGTTTTGGTTACTTCTAATCTGAAAGGACTTCTATTGTTTTCCAGCCTTTCAGTATACTTTGGAAAGGAACCATGACCTGAGGTATTGTTGTCTTTGGAGATTAAGAGAAATGCAGTTCTCTGCTATCGTTCTTCAGATCCTCTCCAATTATAACCAGTTGCAGGCAGTTATGTGTGGCCTTTGCAGCTTGGTGACTACTAAATAATTGGAGTTGAGATGTCAAATATTTCCCTAATGAGCTCAAGGTCCAAAGTAAACCATGAACTGAAATCACAATAGTGACACATTTCAATGTGTCTGCTTCTCAAGATGGGTGAGAGCTGTTATGTCCCCAAAAGCATGAGCATGATTGCTTTGGGGTGGGGGATGGGGGGGAAGAAAGAAAGGAAAAATAAGGATACAGAAGAAAGGAATCTTTCTCTGTAATACATTAAGAGGATTATCATTTTTAAATTGTTATTTCTTTCACTTAGGTTTAGAAATTCAGCCCTAGAATTACTGATTCTAAACATTCCTAATTCTATTCAAATCAAAATAAATGTAGAAAGCTGGAGAAAAAAGGATTCTTTGGAAAACAATACTATAAGCCGTCATCAGAAATGACTAGCATATTAGTAGAAGCTTGGCTATTTTTGACAAAGGGGTATCTGACACCTCGAATCACAGATAAACACAGGTGTTGCTTATAAACACAGCCAAACTCCATCCCCCAGCGAATGCCCCAGGTTGTTGCCTGCTCTGTCATGCTGAGGTGAAGGTGAACCAGAGTGCCACAACTCCCAGGGTGAATGACTCCGACTGCAGAAAACTTCTCTTCTAAATAAGTAGTTAGACCTGAACAAAGGTATTGATGGTGCTTGCCACCCTAAAAATTTTTACAACTACTATGGTGATTAAGGTCTGTCATTATCAGAAAGGAGCCAGAATCTCACAGCTTCGGTTAAAGGTCTATTCTGAGAGTTCACTGGAGGGGGAAGTCAACTTTCTACTGCTTGATCTTATCTTCAAATCACGACACCATGATAGCAAGAATGTGGGCATTTTATTTTTTATATATATATTTTTTTCTTTATTATGCTTTAAGTTCTAGGGTACATATGCACAACGTGCAGGTTTGTTACATATGTATACATGGTGCCATGTGGGCATTTTAAATTGGCATATTACATTAGAAAATAACTTTACACATTCATTCTTTATTGAAATAATCATTATCAGCAAACTATTATATGGTGAACACCGCTTTTTGAATTATGTTTTACTAAACAAAAGCTTTCCAGTCCTTTGAAATAACATGTTGGCCTGGGAGCAGATTCTGCCTCACTGTTTGGAGTGTGGACATGTTTGTGCTTGTCTCTTCTATTGCTTTGGGGATTTTCCCAATGTAAATCCTCTTGGGACTCAACTCTCCAGCTCTGTACAGACGTACTGTAACTGATTCTTTGTTTAAGATCCTGTATCCAGTTTTTTTTTTTTTTTTTTTTTTAAACAGGAGTAGAAAGATTAGACACACTTCTAAGGGGCCTATTGTGCATTGTGAGCACTGCGTGCTTAATTGCAAAAAGGAAAAACAAAAAAACCAACAACCCAGCTGCTTAATTTATGGATATCAGCAAGAGCGCCAGCAATTCCGACATGGAAAGGGGAACTCTCATTATTCATAAAGTTGGCAAGAGTTTCTTCTGAATTTCAGACTGAACAAGAATTTCTTTGTTTTTCTCCAATTACTTTTTCAAACAAGCAAATTGAGTGCTCGTGGAAGGTGCTTGTTTTCCTAAATGAAGTCCTCTATTTCACCAATGAACAGGTGCAGCAGAGGGAGTGGCATTTAAGGTGTTAAAAACTTCCCCAAATTCCACTAGTATGCCTTAAGCTTAATCCAGATGCTCTATTTCTAGGGATCAATAAAGTTGAGCCTCTGTGGCCCCATCACTCTTGGTCTATTTTAGAACACTACCAGTAAAACCACCAATTTCAGTGGTGATTTTTCAGAATCAGCTGGGCCTGGAAATATACACATTACTTCTCCAATGTATTGCCTCATATAATTTTGACTCATTTCCTTCTTTACTTGGCCCAGAGCCATTCCATTAATATCGTAGAGACTGCTCAATGCCCTCCAACTAAAACAGAAAGTGTGCATTGTGGATGGTGTGGCAAAGCCAATGCCAACAGCTCTCATCTTGGCCTTGCCTTAATTTTCTCCCAGTTCTCTTTCTGACCTCTCCTTTAACAGAATACCCCCTTTGCCGACATAACAGTAAATATTTTGTGGGATGGCCCAGGGATATCACAGAACCAAAATGAGCTCTATCTTGTGCCACACAGTCTTTCTAGAACATTATGAGAATTCAGTGGCAGTTTTTTACAAAGCTGTCTTCAGAGTCCCAAGACTTGGGGACCTTTTTGAGATAAGACTGCAGTGAAATAAGAAGTAAATTGCTATCTCAGAAATTAAATTCTCTTGGGTGGGATCCAAAAGGATTTGCTTTAATTATGAAAGTATTTTCAGAGGCAAATAGTCTTAAAGTGAAGTTTCAATAGACTGCAAACAGATTATCTTTAGCATGAAACATCTTAAGAAGATGAAGTCATGAGAAGTACCTGTTCAGCAATAAGTAAAAGGAGTCAAAAGAAAATATATGCACATGAGACTGGGCTGGGCGTGGTGGCTCTTGACTGTAATCCCAGCACTTTTGGAGGCTGAGGCAGGTAGATCGCTTGAGGTCAGGAGTTGGAGACCAGCCTGGCCAAAATGGTGAAACCCGCCTCTACTAAAAATACAAAAATTAGCTGGTCTTCGTGGCACGTACCTGTAATCCCAGCTACTAGAGAGGCTGAGGCAGGAGAATTGCTTGGACCCTGGAGGTGGAGGTTGTTGCAGTGAGCCGAGAGTTCGCCACTGCCCTCCAGCCTGGGTGACAGAGTGAGTGAGACGCCGTCTCAAAAAAAAGAAAAAAGAAAACATGCACATGAAAAAACCGTTTAAAAAATAAAAGTGTCAGTGCACAGTGATCCACTAAACAGAAGCATTCCATCCTAAATTATTCCATCAGAGCTTCTAAAATTTCCAAATGCAATAGATTTTTGGTTACTAGTAATTAAGTCTGGGTTCATGCCCACAAACTGAGAATAACAAGCTCCCATATCCCATTACTACTTCCTTTAACAAAGCTTCCCCTGAATATTTTTCACTTTGTAACCCTTTCGATTACTGAAATTATATTCACCAGAGTAGATTCATAGAAGGCATTTCGTTCTTATTTCTGTCCTATCATTTGGGATGTGTCTGTTTTAACAGGATGTGCTGATTGTTACTGCCTCTTGTTTTAGCAAAAAGCCAGTTTTGAATAGTCATATTTAGATTTGTGGTGAGAGGAAAACATACTTCTGTAAAGTAAAGATATATATAAATTGATAATCTGACTGTATATCCAGAAACCCTCTTGAGGAGTTTCCATTCACTCAGATAAGCCAGAACCTAAAGTGAAGACATAAGACAATGGTACTGACTTCAGTGGAGATATAGTATAGATTTGATTTTCCTGGACTGCTCATAGAGTAGATTCTAAGTTTGGATACTCCTATGTACATAATCAAAAAAATAATAACTACCACTGGGCTAGGATTGTGCATCCTATTCTAGCTCTATCACCAGACTGACAGAACTAGAAGCTTTAGCTTTAGAAGCTAAACCAACATACAACTTCTCCCCTGATTTATTGTTTTCTCATGCACAAGATAATGATAACTGAATTAGATTCCTCACAGGGCTCGTGTGAAGATTAAATGCTTCCATGCAAGGGAAAGCATTTTAATAAAAAGCATCATCCAACCACACAAGACCATGGGCTGGGTGCTGTAGCTTACACCTGTAATTTCAGCTCTTTGAAGGGCTGAGGCAGGAGAATCACTTGAGGCCAGGAGTGCAAGACCAGCCTGGGCAGCATAATGAGATCCCGTCTCTATAAAAAAAAATGAAAAAAAAAAAAAGCCTGGCATTGTGGCACATGCCTATAGTCCCAGCTACATGAGAGGTTAAGGTAGGAGGATTGTTTGAGCCCAGGAGTTTGAGGTTACAGTGAGCTACGACCATGCCACCACACTCCATCAGCCTGGGTGACACAGCAAGACCCTGTCTACAAAAAAAAAAATAAATTAAATAAATAAATAAATGGTGGGGAAAAGAAAGAGTGATCAGATTGTTACTGTGTCTATGTAAGGAGTGTCCCACTCCTCAGATGCAACTTCATCTAGCACTCTATACTTTAAATTTTTTAAACATTCATAGAAATCAGACTACTAGTTCAACAAAACAAAATGGAGTCTCTTATGTCTACTTCTTTCTACATAGACACAGTAACAGTCTGATCTCTCTTTCCCCTACATAAATAAATAAATAAATAAATAAATAAATAAATAAATAAATCCTAAATACATGAGGCCATTATTTATGCCAAGAAAACATCTGACTGTTGGATCATCAATCCAATATCCATGAGATTTAAACTGGAAACATATAGTAGCATATTAGAAATACAACCTTTTTATTTGATCTTAAGGAGAAGTTAGTGGGAAGGCTTCTGGTTTTGACATTTATTCATGTAATAAATCTTTATTGATCTCCCATCGTTTTCTATTCATTTGGTTAGTTGCTTGTTCCAAAGTGATCATTAAGACATATATAAACTTTCCAAATAGAGTTTAGAGTCTAATAAGGGGAGCTGTATATTAAGCAGATAATCCCACTAATAATTATATAATGGAAATCATTACAAAGTATTATGAAGGAAGAATATGTTTGGAGAATATAAAACAAGGCCTAAACTATATTTCAAATTTTAGTGAAGTTCTCTATAAACGGCACTAAGCAGACACCTAAAAGACAGGCAGGAGTTACCCAGATAAGCACAAAGAGAGGGACTGCAGGCAGAGAAAGTAGCATGGATGAGACCCTGACACATAGAAAATGGGGAGCAGAATGGAGCTGGGTAATATTAGAAATGCAGGGAGAAGTAAGATCAAACAGAAACCTAGACATCAGGGATTTGGAATTGGTGGGCAGAAGGAAATCCAGAATTGTAGCTATAAACTCAGGATTTCTTTTTATCTGAGTACAAAATTATGAATGCATGATTGCAGCCCTTTAATACTAGCCTCTTTGGCCCTGGATCAGTGATTTTCACACCTAGCTCTCTGGAGTCCTAGACTCCTGAAAGCTGCTTCAGTTGGTGCAAAGAAGAGGGCAGGGAGGGCCCCAGCCCAGAGATACCGCATTGCTTACCTTCCAGACCACCCTGCCCGCTGCTAGGATGCCAGAGAAAGTACAATCTCACTTGACATACTGGGCTTCTACATGAGAATCATTGGACTCCAACACCAAAGGAGGGAGAGAGATTGAAAGGGAGGGAAGAGGGGAGACTCCGAAAGGGAGAGAGCAGAGAGGAGTTGAAAGGAGGGGGAGAGAGAGAGAAAAGTTACTGTCTTCCATGAGCAATAAGGTTATTGATATATGGCTTTCATTCACATTTTCCTCTTTTTTGCCTACAGGAGTTTGTGTTTTGTTTGCTGAGAGCTTATCGTTGTTTTCTCTACTGAATGATGCCCATGGATCACCATATTATATCAGATCATTTGTCTTAAAATGGGGCCTAACTCGTTAGTCCACAGGGCCTCGGGAAATCTGTGATGCCTCAAGAGGCACGCTGGTGAATATCCTTTTATGGAAGGGAGAGCCTTTCTTTTCCACTGGGTGATGCTAATTTGCCTTGACTGTGTGGTACTCCTTTGGGCTTTCCTTTCTGAGATTTTAAAACCTTTTTATTGCAGCTTCCAGGGCTTTGTTCAGGATGGTTGATGGTGTTCTGAGACCTGGGGAGAGTTAGGGATAGCAACCATTACACGTATCATATGCTAGAAAAATGTGGGTGTGGAATCTCCAGACTGGAAAAACAGTACAGGTTGCTCCCAGCTGGCAGAGTGGAAGTTAGAAGGACACAGCTGGCCCTCCCTGACCCACCCCGTGCTCTGCCCCTCAGGCTGGCTGAATGAAGGCTAACCTTGATGCACAAGAGACGTGGTCTTAGCAAACCTATAAATGGTAACAAAGGGAGGTAAAGTGGAAGGCTTCAATCCCAGAGTCTCCAGAAGGAGCCAGTCTTGCTGATCCATGTGTTATTTTCCATTTTTCTTCTCCCTGGTGGAATGCTACATTTAGCTTATTTCTACCCAGGCCAGCAAGCTGCATCCCATGCCAACAAAGTGAGACTCCATCTCCAAAAGCATCTACGAAGCTGCCAAATGTTACTTTACATTCTCTGTGTAAAAATGTTCCAAAAATGACCATGCCTAGTCTTAACTTGTTACGAAGTCAAAGGCATCATTGCAAGGAGGGCAAGAACAGCCTAATTCAGAGAAACTTCTGCATGAGAATTGTCAGTCCCTCCATGATCCTCTGGTTTCCAACAGTCTAAGACCAGTTGTAAAGTCCAATGCGTAAGATATAGCTTCAAGATCTCAGCAAGCAAAATGACTTAGTTCACTTATGCAGCAGAGAGAGTAGCACTCACCAAATATTGCCTAGGTGCATCCGCATTTTCCAGCCTACCTTTGAAGGAAGGTTAGGGCCATTGACTCTCGGCCAATGGGCTGTGAACTTAAGAGACACTCTGGTCTGACATGGTTAGGAGTGTGTTTGAGTTCCCTGCAATCTCTCTTCTGCTGCCTTGGCAACCCAAAAGCCACTAGCATGCTGAGAGGCTGCACAATGCAGACTGCCTTATGTCACCCTCCTGCAGTGACTACTTGAAAGGGTCACATTCCTATGGTACCCAGTGGGATTCCACCTGAGCTGCCTAGCCTGTATCAACTAATACAAAATACAAAACAAATTTAAGGCAAATCCTCACGTTAATCTCTTGCCCCTTCAAGTTCTCCATCCACTCACTGCCATATTTCTCCAAGCTGCGGTTTTCCTGTGTCATGTGATTAACTTCCATTTCACCCTAATGAGCCTTGCATTTTCCAGGATCACCAACAAATGACCTGGGAACACCAAACTATTTCCTCTCAGTCTATTTCTTCTTTTTCCTCCCTGGAACACATGGCATTTGGCATCAAAAACCACCTCGAATTCTCTTTTCCCTGTGTTTTTTGACACTGTTAAATCAATTAACCATCAAGTATTTGTTGAATGACTGCTTATACTAAACCTGTCTTATTATGTCCCTTGGACTCTGTTTCTTCTACAACTTTCCACTGAGGTGTCTTAAGTTATATCCGTAGATTCCTTAAGCTTTAGTTTCCTAATCTGTGAAATGGGAAGAATAATATCCTCCCTTTTGGTTGTTAAGAGGATTAAACGGGAGAACACGTATAAAAGAACCTAAGACTGAGCATGAAATACGGAATTTTTTCCTTTACTGCTATTGTTGTGAAGTGACAACTAATCAGGCAACTTCCAGATCACTATCCGAAGTGCACAACTTTTCAGAAATTTCCAGTTTTACATTTTTAATTTCTAAGGGACCTTTCAAGTGGGATGTTTACATTCACCTCACATCCAATAACTGCGCCGACAATTTCTCACTCCACTCTACTAGAGTCTTCCACCCCAACAAAGTCTCTATTTCTACCCATGGTACCATGACTAACCCAATTATCAAGGCTTGAAACTTGAGATTCAGTTTAATTCATGGAAGTCCCCTGCTGATATCAGCCCAATAAAATAGTTATGGAACAAGAACACCACAGGCCGGGTGCAGTGGCCCATGCCTGTAATCCCAGCACGTTGGGAGGCCAAGGCAGGCAGATTACTTGAGGCTAGGAATTTGAGACCAGCCTGGCCAACAGGGTGAAACCCCATCTCTACTGAAAAAAAAAAAAAAAATTAGATGGACGTGGTGGTGTGTGCTTGTAATCCCAGCTACTGGGGAGACTGAGGCAGAAGAATCACTTGAACCTGGTAGGCGGAGGTTGTAGTGAGCCAAGATTGCACCACTGCACTCGAACCTGGGCAACACAGTGAGACTCCATCTCAAAAAATACAAATAAAAAAGAACACTATGATTGGCAATATTTTCTGTGAACTCAGAATTGAGTGAGATACAACCTGGACACAGATAGGAGTCATGGTGGAGAGGAGGACCATGAGGTGATGCCAACTGCCTCAATAAGGAGAGGCGGTGACTGGAACACAGCAGATGATAATCAGAGGCTCATCCAGATGCTGTAATCCTCAGGGTATTTTGTATAAAGGTGGCACAGTCTGAAAGAGGCGGTGCAGGCTCTGGGATAGTGCGCTCTGTGGAGGAGTTCCAGACCTTTGCCTTTTTGTAATGGCCATAGCTCTGGAACCTGGCCACCTACTGCACTCAAGTCATGTAGGATTAAAAATTGGATGGGTCCTTTCAAGGGAGATAGTTGCTGAGGTAACTGAGCCATCTCATTTTAAGAGTTTCTCATATAGAAGGAGAATTTCAGCATGGATTTCAAAGTCGTATTAGAGACAGTCCCAGTACATTTGTGAGATATTAAAATTATTTACCTTAAATATATCTCTGGAGTCTTCCTCATCGCTTCTAACTCACACAGGTCACTAACCAAGGCTAACAGAGACCACCCACAAAGAGAGCTAAACATTTTATTGGCTCCAACTCAGTCATATGGACAGCATCCAAAGATTTCCAGGCCCCCAGATTTCATAGGATTGTGAATTTATGTAAGCCACCAACATTCTGAGGTTAGTGGTGCAAGGAATAAACAGAGAGAGCTAAGCAGATCCTTCAAGCTGTGTAGCAATTTGGAAAAAGTATTTCTCTCAGATTAATAGAAATTGTGCTTCTAGAACTATGTTGCTTCCTGTTACTGCCAAATCTCTTTTGCATTTGTATGATCAAAACCTCATAATCCTATTAAATGCACACAAAATTGGATAATAAACTTCTCTGAGTGTTATTGTTAGTATCTGCTTACCAATACCAACACAGAGGGAAGGCTGCATGCATATAAGATATTACCATATTATAAGCTTCTAAGTCTTTTCAATATTTTCTTTTCACTGTTTAAAATATGTATCCAAATTAAGAATTAAAAAGTCATTTCTATCAGGTAAAGTAGGCAAATCTATCACATAAAATAGTAATGTGATTAGCTATTGAATGTATGGCAAAACTAGAATTGTTACAATTTGTATTTTCTGCATCAAGAACTGAAGACAAGTTTGGCCACAAAACCAATAGTTGTTCTGTAACGGCATTTTTTTTTTTTCTTTTCCTTCACATGATTACTTTTGGGCTGTGAAGCAGTGTGATCATATACAAATGCCATAAAAGGAGAAGATAGTATGGATGAGGATATAGCAGGGGGAAGGACTGAGGCTGATGACAATTAACAGAAATTGATAATACAATATCAATTCTCATTTCCCTTCTCATCCCCAAATAGCCATAAGACAGACCACAAACAAAATCCCGTAAGATAGCAAAAGTTATGAACATAAACTCTTTCACTGAATCCAAATGCAGCATATGAGAAGAGTCTCAAGGACAAATGTTTCCTCTAGAGCATTAAATTGGTATAACATCAAGTGTATTTTTTCATAAAACCTTGAAACAAGATGACTCATTGAAAGTCTATGAAGTAGGATGTAAGTAAGGAGACAGAAATCCTCTCCAAATTCAGCTTTATCTGAATTTCAAAATTGTTTCCCTACAAGAGGGGGTAAACTTGTCTCTTAAATAGGGAATACAGTACTTTACAAACAAAATAACAAGTTTTTTGTTTTATTTTGTTTTGTTTTACTCTTGAGTTATAACAGAATTTGAGGAGTTTCTTACATTTCACATTGAACATGCCTCCTCAGTGTATGTCAGGCTGGCTTTGGATAGTGCAGATGGAGAGGGGAAAGGGTGAGGTGGGATGTGGGGAATGGCATTTTGTAGTGTATCCCCATTCGACATCCCTGAATTGTTTATGTGCCAGTTGCTTGCCACATGTTTATCATATAGATTATGTTTATACCTTTTAGACAATGAAGAAAAACAGATATAATTTCTTTTTGATCTCACTCTGGAGATGAAAGAAGATTTGTAATCATTAAAGACAGGTAACTGTGTCCTAAAATAGCTTAGGTAATGTTAAACCAAGGAAGCCAGCATGTCTGATGTTGGCATTTACATTATTCTGTACACTTTTTTTTCACGTCTTTATTCATTTAATCCTTTCCAAAAATCACTGCCATTTCGCTTTTTGTAGACAGAGTATTCATTACCCAGGTTAATTTTTTTCTTTTAATGCCAGAACATAGGTAGGAAAGCTTCAGTTTGTTTTGTTTCGGCTTTTGTTTTTGTTTTTGTATTGTTTTGTTTTGTTTTGTTTTGATACTGTCTTGCTCTGTTGCCCAGGCTGGAGTGCAGTGGCACGATCTTGGCCCATGGCAACCTCCACCTCCCGGGTTCAAGAGATTCTCCTGCCTCAGTCTCCAGAGTAGCTGGGATTACTGGCACACGCCACCACGCCCAGCTAATTTTTGTATTTTTAGGAGAGACAAGGTTTCACCATGTTGGTCAGGCTAGTCTCGAACTCCTGACCTCATGATCCGCCCGCCTCGGCCTCCCAAAGTGCTGGGATTACAGGCGTGAGCCACTGCGCCCAGCCTGGAAAACTTCAGTTTTAAGAAATTTAGCACAGAGAGATACTCACTTTACAAAAGAAAAAGGTTGAAACTCCTTAAAAATTTTTAAAAAGAAGCAGAAGTTTTTCACCATAGGTAGAGTAAAAATGAGAAAACAATGAGGCCCCACGAAAGAGAAAGTGGAAAGGAATAGAGAGACCTGGAATGATATAATATCCTACAGTACTAAATTTTTAATCTCTTGCCAGGCCAGGCAATTCCTCTCTGTCGGACGGTGTCATCCTAATGCAACCTCCCAATATCCTGATGACTTAGTGTGACCCACAGAGCTTCTCTTGGTTATGTACATAGTTTTTTTAGAAGTCTGGGTCCTTGGTGAGAAATCACTACACAATACACAATGCTTTTCTTGGTGTCAAGCAAAGGTTAGGTAATTAATTTCTTGGTATTTGTTTTCTTGCCCTCAGCTTTATAATCTATCCTTTCTCCCTTCCTTCAAAATTATAGCTTCTAACACACCTGCTAAAGAAATCCATCAATAAAGTATGTTTCATCAGGAGAGACAATAATGTCTATCAGTTTTATATCCATTAAGATCAGCAGAAAGCCTCAATTAAATATAAAATTATTTTGATATTTGTCCTAACAGTTTCCAAAATTTCCCATGTTTTTCATGTAGGAAATTTACAGGGAGAAAAAAGAGGATACTAAAGAGTAACAGAAGATAAGCTCCAACAATATTTAGGAGACTACATTTATGAAAACTCTCTATTAGTATTCAGAAACCCCACTGGTTTTAAGTGAGGTTCTTTGTGCAATTGGGACTGTGGTACTAATACACAAGGGCCCAGGAGAAAGTGATTAAATAATACTGTGTATGCTCTAATGCACATGCAAACATTTGGCTAAGGATATGTATGCTTTTCTGATATCAGAGTGTGATATTCCATAGACCTACCATACAGCTCCATTATGTAGAAGGATCCACTAGAGAACTCCTGTTATGTAGCAAAGCTGAAATATCTGCCTCTTTTATGCAGGCAATATTCCATTGTAAAATGTTTTCCAATCTGGCTCAGAATAACCCCCTCTGTGAACCAAATGTGTTCGTTACCAAATATTCTCCATGGTTCTTCTCCAAGGACTGAGACAGCCTCCAGGTGTTAGTAATGACCTAATCATACAAAAGCCAGCATATTTATCTACTCTTACTCCAAGAAAATGTGGATATGCTGCTTTCTTAGTCTACTTTGCCTCAACAGCGTTCATACATCTGCTGGTTATGTATTTGTAAATCTCTCCTTTTATCTCCCCAACAGATGCGTGCTGTGATGAGAAATTTCGAAGCACACATTAGAAGCAGTGATGGTTATCAGCCTAGCAGAGGCTGATGGGCTTCCTCGGATCCCGCCATGGCACCAAAGGAATGCCAGAAAGTGATTGGCTGGGGAGCTCTTCCACATTGTCAGGAGCACTGGAAAAAGGCTGCAAGAGAATGATGAGAAAAAACCTGGAGAATGGCAAATGCTTCACTGAAGCAATCTGTTACATTCCTCCTTGCAGAGTGGGATGCCTGGCCTGAGATGACAGAAGTAACAGGACTGAGAGGAAGTGAAAGAAATAGAACCCGACGAGAGCAGGACAGGAAGAAAAGATTTATAGCATGGATTGTAGCCACTCTAATATTTGGGCTCCTCCTGAACTTAATCCAACTTCCACGTTACTGAAAATTTATTATTTCCCTTACGGATTTGTAGAAAACAGATAGCAAATGAGTAAGAAAAATGGAAAGAGACCCAAAAAAGAGACAAAAAACGGAGAGGACTATGAGTCCAATTCCTGTTTCTCCTGCTCTTGTCAGACCAAGTAAAACACTTAAAATCATCAGTGGATATTGGCTGATCCTTGCCATTTTGAAAGTGGCTATTCAAACCTTTTAGAGACGGAGCTGGTCATTGCCTCAGTTTATTGGCCAAGGTATGATATGAACTAATAGCACTTCAGGGACAATGGCCTTTCAATGACTATCAGGCACCAGTGCTTCTAAATTGGCCAATTTTGAGTGTCAGGAGGCCAGAAGACATACCATCACATAAGAAAAACACTTTAATCCAGTCGTTATAATGTAGGAGCAAAACAGAGTGGCTGTGGTGCTTATAGCTATAGCTGTAATCTCAGTCTAGGTCCATTCAGTCAAGAAGATTGTTTCCAGTCTACTAGAAAACACTTTGAATAAGCCTGAATTGACAACCCCAATATCATTTTAGTTTTTTCGATTAACATGTGAAATAAAGAGTTTTTCTTAGTCACAGTTACTTTTACTGCCAAAAACTCAATGAATATCTTTCCCTCTGGAACCAAATACACTGTTTAATTTTAATCTCTTAGCTGACTGACATAGGAACAAAACTGGTTTTGCATTTTCCCTTTTCATTTACTTTTCTGCAATTGATCACTGGCCTTAAAAAGTTGAGAAGATGTATTTCAGTTGCCATTTTCTGTACAGGTTTTCATTCATTAGTTTTCCTTCTCCTCCTTCCTTTACCCTACAATCTCCTTCTCTTCTATCACATCAGTTATATCTCTTGCCACAAGCTCACATAATTTCTGTCGTGTGTCTTTGTAATACCTAATTTGTTATGATGTATTATGCATGCAAATGTAATTGCAGAGGAGGAGTTAAGCAGAATGACAGCTTAAAGAGGCATGTTTTTTTTTTTTTTTTTTTTTTGACTCTGTCACTCCCAGAAAACAGCATAAAGAGATCCAGGACAACTAGATGTCATGATGAAAACATTAGAATGCCAGGATATCAAATTAAACAATAGAGCTGTCCTACTGAACCCCCATCATCTCTCACATGCAATGAGAGCCAGGAATATAGAAGAAAGCTACATGAAGTTGAGACGATTATTTGTCCTAAAATCTGCCTTTAATTTTAACACTGTGAAAAATAAAATGAAATTGTGACTTCAGCACAATACTTTTGGGTGAGAAATGTATAATTCTCCTTTGTCACACTGTATAATTAGTTGTTTACAGACCACTAGGTCTATGAAAATTCATATTAGCAAAAATAGTAACCTGGAAGCTAACTGAATAAATTCTAACGGCACTAACGGCAGTCTTAAAAATTAAGGGATTTTACTTTGATCTTATACCCAAAGAAGAAAATTACAATGTTATGGGAAGTAACTTACCCCTGTCTTACAAATCAAGTATTGTCTAACACAACATATCCATTAAAAGATGACAAAGAAAATTTGTTTCTTAAAATATGGTAGTAGAAAAATAATCTGGAAATTATTTGTTTAAACTGCTACCAATAAATCTAAAATATGGTCTCAAATGGAATTATTTTGCATATAATAGATTTCAGACAATAAATGTTAACCCCAGAAATAAATTCATTTGACTCAGTGTTTACACAGTAAAAAGTGAAGCAGGACCTTCTCTAAACAGCACTTGAGCTAGAGCTTGTAAACCTTGTAAACCTTGTACACCAGTCCTTTCTCCTTTTCAGACACACCATTATATATGCTCATTATTTCTGGAGACCCAGAAAAGTTTGGAAGATACTCACAGAAAGGGATTTATATGTGTGGAGGAATCTCCTATACTTCTCTAACCCAAAGAGACTGAAATTAGGAAACAGGCCTAATTGACAACAAATATTAGCTACATAGGCTCGGTCCACTATCCTGAAAGTTTATTTCTATTCAGTCATAATTTAGATACTCAGGGAAATTCCAAGAGGAAAAAAAACCACGCTCTCCCAACATATAGCAGAAGACGGCAATGAGAACAGCAGATTAGGATGGATGGGAAAGCAGAAACCCAGGCCCAGAACTGCAGCTTCTCAGAATTCTGAGAAGCTGAGATTAAGCCTGGAGACTTTGTTCCTTCCTCTGTTTCTTTCATTCTTTAAAAATGTGTTACTAATTTATATTTTCAGACCAGAAGGCAACCTTATTTTCTTTACCAGCCTTGAATCCAGACTGGCACAGCACTGTTGTATTTGGGAAAATACAAATGGCTATGGAATGCTTGGGGAAGATGTAGACAAGCCTTGAGGTTGTACAATTCCTTTTCACTATGCACATCCCTGCTTAGCCTGGGAAGAGCCTCTGTACATGAGGACGAACATGAATACAAGATGAACACCAACTGATGTACTGACCTACAGACATCTCAACATTACAGCTGCTGTTATGTCTATGAAAGAGTTCATGTGGGCTTCCACTTCTTTACCACATGAACTCCCAAATACCCACTTTCAACTTTTCATTCTTATCCTCATTTATGGAATAAAGCTGACCCAAAACGCCACCACTAAGGGAGAATGACTTTGCAACTAGTGACAAGATTAAATAATATTGGAACTTTGTAGCCCAAGTGAGCATTGAAGAAAAGATAGTTCAGACAATAAATGTATCAGTGCTATGTGACCCTTGTCAGCATATTAAGGAAATAATGCAATAATAATAAATTGCACTGGATTGGGATGGACTATGGTCGCAAATGGAAATTGTGCCTTCAGCCCAATACTGTTGGGTGAAAAAATATATAAATCTCCTTTATCACACTGTATAATTAGTTATTTCAGACCAAATAAGTAGAAAAATAAGTAGTCTCTTGAATGGTTTGACATCTAAAGTGTAAGACATTGCTTTGTATGGCAATAAAACTCTGCCAGCTAATCTTCTGGTTGTCTAATAATCTTGTCTCCTTGTCTTAATCTCAGGTCAACCTTTGACCTGAATTAAAGTGGGTCTGGTCATCAAAATCTAAACTACAGACATAGCTGTTTAAATCTTAGAAATGATCACTGTTCTGGGCAGCAGGATGGCTCATCAGAATGCATCACTGAGAGAAAACACAGCTGGGCCTTTATTTCCCTCTTTGGTTCCCTTTTCAGTGGTCTACCATTCTGCTTCCTGTCCTGTTAATAGGAGCCCCTACCTGAAACCTTTGTTGATCTCCTGCTAACTCATTCTTGAATTACTCCCATGTAAAAAACAAAAGGACCATCAGAAAGGTTAAGATGTGATAACATGCCCGTGACAATATCCAAAATCCTCCCCATAATAAGTCCCCCTGTGTCCTGGCCTATCCCTATACCTCCAGGTTTATCTTCTGGTTCTCCATGCTCCCCTCTCTAGTCTTCAGTAATGACTAGTTGACTATGCTATTTAACAGCTTTGAGACTGGTTATGGTATTTCCTCTGCCTGGAGCACCATCACTATTCACCTATCCCCATCTCCTTCCACTTGGCCAAATCACTTCCAAGATACTTTCCCTGAATCTCCAATAAGGGTTCACTGGCCCATCAGTGATTTGCTACATGTACCACCAGCAGAGCGTCTACCACACTACCCTGAAACTGCTTACTTGCTCCTCCTATAGACAGACATCTTCCAGGAATACAGATTATTTCCTATTCATTTCACATCCCTAGCAACTAGCAGACTGTCTGGCACACAGATGGCATTAAAGAGATGTTTCTGAACTAAGCCAGAGTTTCTTCTCTCAGCATTATTGACATTTTTGGACCAGATAATTCTTTGTTGTAGGGGCTGTTTTGCACATTGTAAGGTGTTTAATAGCATCCCTGGCTTCTGCCCACCAGATGTTAATAGAGCACCGAGTCCACAGATGTGACAATCAAAATGCCTCCAAACATTGCCATATATTGCAGTGGTGGGGAGGGGTGTAAAATTGCCACCAATTGAGGACCACTCACCTCAATTATTGTCCACTGCTGACAATAATCCTGGAACAGATTATAATGCCTATTTGCTATCAATAAGACTGCTAAGGTGTCAGAATTTAAACATAGTAAAGCCAGAAAGCAGTTAACATTTTTCTACAACTCCCTTTATATCACTGACAATAGGTTAGTGTCCCCAGACATTGAAATCTGGTTCTCAGTAGACCACAGTCTTCTTTCTCTGGGGGGTTAGATAGGGGAAAAAGTTGTTTCCTTGTTTTTGATGATTTCAATTCATGCTAGAAATGGTATTAGTCAAAGGCAAAAATTCTTGTCTTCCCAGATGCTCCTAACATAGCACCTTTCATTCCAAGACTAACAGTAGGGTTGGGAGATATCCTGAGAAGTAAAGCAAGTATTCATATCCTACACTGCCACTGGCCCACCTGGTGACATTGGACAAGTTACTGAATATCTGAAAGGGTTGTGGGATTAAATAACAGCATGCTTGTAAAGTGAGTGGCACATAATAGGTATTCAACAAATAGCATTTGATAGAATTAAAGTGACTTCTGAGGTTATTACAACCTCTCTCAGAGAAGCCAAATGAATTGTCCAAGGCCTCAAAGTCCATCATGAAAGTAACACTAGAATCTGAGACTCCTGACTCTTGTCCAGAGTTCTCTCTATTACACCAGATTTTTCTAATCACAAATCATGACCCCAGGAATAAGACAGAGGGATAATGTCTTAGTCTATTTTGTGTTGCTATAAAGGAACAGTGGACTCTGGGTAACTTATAAAGAAGATAAGTTTCTTTAGCTCATAGTTCTGCTGATCGTACAAGGAGCATGGCACTGGCTTCTGTCTTCTAATGACGGTTTTTGTGCACATCAGAACATGAGAGAGAAGGTCAAAGGGAAAGTGATCATATGCAAGTAGGGGCCCAACCCCAGAGGTGTCCTGGCATTATATCAACCCACTCTTGGGGAAACTAATTTATGCCCTCAAGAACCAATTGGTTCTCATGAGAGTAAGAACTCACTCACTGCCACCAGAATACCACCAGGCCGTTCATGAGGCATCACCCTCCACAACCCAAACACCTCCCACTAGGCCCCACCTCCCAACACCAAGACTCTGGGGATTAAATTTCAACATGAAATTTGGAGGGGACAAATACCCAAACTATAGCAGAGCAGAAAAGGACACAGGAAAACATTGTTAAACCTAGTCCCAACTGCTTGTGAATGGGGAGAAAAGCAAAGGCCAAAAGTGTTTTTTAAAAAAAATCTGTCCCATTAGTCCACAGATAAGTGATTCAAAACTTATAATTCTAAGTCACACTGCCTAGGGTTGGTGAGGAGTCCAAGAAATCTAAAACTCTATGAGAGCATTGGTGGCTTCTGATATTTCACACTTGTTTAAGTTAGAAGAGTTTTGCCACTAGTATTAGTTTTTTAAAGGCTCTTTCTTTTAATAAACAGTAGTTGGACATCCATTTGAACAGGGTGAACCATCGGCTGCCTTTAAGAATATTCATCACCTGTCTTGTTAGACTTAGACGCCATCCTATGCTGGGAGGCAAACTGGTGAACTCTGTGACTTCTGTAAGTCCTTTTCAGCCCTCTGATTTTAGCACTTTGATTTTCTATTTATGATCTTCCAGGAAAAAGGATTGGAGTTGACTTATTCACATTAAGTCCATTGATATATTTTGAATAAGGTATAGAGGAGAGTTTTTGAGTGACTCCTCACTCATCTGAAGGTCTGTTGACCTATGAACTGCCTCAAGGCTTTCTCTTCAACCTCTCTTTGGGGTATTCCCAAACTATTTGAGCTATTAAGCTCTCCACTCTTTGAATAAAGATTTTAAGTATTTATGAAATGAGTTTACTAGTTACCAAACATGTGTCTACTTCTCTAGTGAACAGCTACATCCAATAAATAAGCAAACAAAGTCATAAGGACAGAACTTCATCAAGAATATCTTGATGTTCATTGAACATCTGTGATCTCAGTTTGTAAAGTGCATAGCCCGAGGTAATACTACCCTCTGAACTGAATTAGCTTGCATTTTTTCAGAGCCCATCTGTAACTTGTCAAGCAAGGACTCCATTCAACAATTTGCTGCAAAAGAGGGGCTTTATCTACATCTTTGAGTGGCCATTTCACACCTCCCTCTCTAAACTCCAGACCCAACTATCCACATACATTCCTTTGTCACTCCTTAAAGCAATAGCAATTCTTCTATGATTGAAGTAATTTCTCTAGAAATGCTATTTCTTGCAATTTGATAAAAGCCTCCTTTTTTTCCTCCTCTGATGTGTGTGTTGAATTTAGAGTCTGTGGTTATGCCACATGCAAGGTGGAGCAAGTGTCTAGTGGAGGTGGTGTCGCAGAAATAGAATGCCACGGGATTGACTTTTTAACAATTACCAGTTAGTTGGATGGTAGAACCAAACAACTACACTTCTTCTGTATTCATGTAGTCAAGTTTGTTTCAGTAAATCCTGCAGATAAATAGAGCCAGTTAATAGTTTCTTTAGAAATAACACCCACGAATTGAAATGAAATATCACTATTCATGAAAATAACCCTTTAACAAGATGATTTTGCACTAAAAAAGAGTATTTTGTTTTGTAATTTGTTTTTGAAAACATAATTTGGAATTGCATAATGGAATTTTGATCAAAAGTGTAAATAAGTTTTCTGCAAGTAACTACAAATCCTTATATACGCTCTATTTCAATAATAATTATTTCCCTCAATCCCAATGTTATATTTTTATTCTTGCAGATAATAGAGAAAGCTGCTGTAAGACAATCGTATTGACAAAACTTCTAAAATTTACTTTTAATTTTATCATAACGAAATGCTAATTGAAACAAATAATAGGATAGTCTCTTTTTTGTTGCTGTATTCCAAAAAGAAAAGGAACAAAATAAGTCAATAAACTTAAAAAGCATTTATTAAATATCTATTGTGAGTTTGGCACCAGAGTAACATGTATAAAAAGAGCTCAAAAAAGACACTTTGGAAAAGACACTGCCATCTTAAGGGTCACCTTTATCGCCACAATTAATGCTGTAAAAATTAACAACGTATATTAGTTATGATAATACGAATGCTGTCGCAAACCGACCACCAAACTTCATGTCTTGTTCCAATAAAATTTAATTCATGACAACACAACAGTTTAGTTGTGTAGCTAAAGAGGCAGCTTTCTGCATTTCAACGTATAAAGACATTTGTACATTGTGGCTCTGCTGTTTTATAGGGTCTTAGAGGGGTCCTCATACGGCCAGACAATGAGGAAAGACAAGAAGGGTATGACAGGTGTTTATGGGCCAGGTCTGAAAGTGGTACCTATCACTTCAGTTTATATGCCATTAGCTGGAACTCAGTCAAATAGCCACATCTAACTGCAAGGGAGGATGGAAAATATAGTCCAGCTGTGTGCACAGAAATAAAAGGAAAAGGCTTTGGTGAGCCACTCGCCACATAATGACTTAGAAGAGAGAAAACGAAATGGAAATTAAAAGTCAGAATGTTGGATTTTGTGATACTACTAAGTAGCATATGATGTACCACAACTCTATTAATATCCTGGGACCACAACTTTTGTATAAGAGAAGGTAGCCACGATATTCTGATCCTGCATCCAAAAAAATATTAATAAGAGAACAAACTTATGGAAGTACAGTAAAGTTGTAAGGAAATGAAAAATACAGTTGTTTCAAACAATGAGGTGCTATATAATAAATGTTTGCTTTAAACATATTTTCCCAACAGCTTTATTAAGGTACAATTGACATACACAAATTACACATATTTAATGACTACGGTTTGATGTTTATATATACACACACTCATGAAACCATAACATCAAGATAAACTCATCCAACACCCCCAAAGCTTCCTCCTGTCACATTACCGTCCCCCAAATCCTAACCATCCTGCCCCTATTTCTAGGCAACTATCAATTTACTTTTTGTCACTATAGATTAGTTTGCCTCATCTAGAATCTTACACAAATAAAAACATACCCCTTTCTGACCAACTTTTTCACTCGTAATGATTATTTTGAGATCCATTTAAATTGTTATATATCAATTATGGCTTCCTCTTGATTGCTGAAAAAATATTCCACAATTTGCTTATCCATTAATCTGTGGTGGGTATTCAGGCTGCTTCTCAGTTTCTATAATTACAAATAAAGCAGCTATGAACCTTTACATACAAGTATTTCAATAAACATGTTTTCATTTTACTTTGATAAATACCTAGGAGTGGAACGTCTCAATAATAATTTTCTTTGTTTCTTTTTTCTGCTTTTTCTGCTTTCTTTTGGGTTAGTTGATCAACTTTAATGATTTCATTTTGCCTCTTATATTAAATTATTATTTATACCTTTTAAAATTCTTAGTGGTTGCCATAGGGCTTTCCAATATACTCTAAACATACATAACGTTATTGGTATTTTTGGTTTAACGATATCTTTTAGAGCTATTAAATTCTAAGAAAAAATAAATTGTATTTTACCCTTTATTTATTTTCCAACACCCTTTATTTCTTCTGATAAATATTATAGTAGTCATGCCCGAAAAATTACTCCCTTAAAATGCTATATAAAGTGAGGTCGCCAAGAATGAATTCTCTCCATTTTTCTGTGTCTGCGAAAGTATTGCTTCTACTCCATTTTTAGAGAATATTTTCACTGGGCATAGAATCCTAGATTGACAGATTTTGTTTTTGTTTTTTTTCTTTCATCATTCTAAAGGTGCTCCTCACTTGTCTTCTTGATCACATGGTTTCTGATAAGTCTGCTATATTTAGCATCTTGCTCCTTCATAGGTAATGTATCTTTCCTCTGGCTACCTTCAAAATCATCTCTTAATATTTCACTTTCAGCAGTCTAAATATAAAATTTCTGGGTGTGGTTTTCATGGTAGTGATTCTGCTTGGTGTTCTCTAATTTTTTTGGACTAATTTGCTTATGTCTCTCAAACATTTTAGAAAATTTCAACTTTTATTTCTTCAAATATTTCTACCACTCATTCCTGTTCACCTGAAAGAAATTCAATTATGCCTGTATTAAACTACTCAATGTTCTCCCACAGCTCTTGAATGCTCTGTTCTGTTTTTCTTTTCTTCCTTCACCCCACCGCCACCCGCCTCCACCCTTTGCACGTTGTGGTTTACTTTGTGCAATCTACTGGCCTCTCTTCAATTCACTGATTCTTTCTGTGGCTAAGTCAAGTCTGCGAATGATTCCATGAAAAACATTCTTCATTTGTGTTACAATGTTTTTAATTTCTAGCATTTCTGTCTAAAACTTTCTAGTTTGTCTCTCTGCTGAAACTACTCTTCTGATCCTGCATGCAACCTAACTTTTCCATTAGGGCTTTTAAGGTATTAATCATGGTTATCATAAATTTTCTGTCAAATAGTTCCAACATGAGTGTCATATCTGAGTCTACTTTTCGTGATCACCTTATCTCCTTCAGAATATGTTTTTCCTTGCCTTTTTATATGCCTTATAATTTTTTGTTGAAAGCCTGACATCTTGTATAGGACAGTGCAGACTGAGGTAAGTATTTCTATGCTTGGGTATGAACACATCTTTTTTTCTGGTAGCCCATTAGTGAGGGGTTTACTTTGATCTAGTCCGGAGTTGGGCTCTCTTTGAGATTTGTTGTTGCTACGGCTAGCCTCAGCTCACCACAGCCTTCAAATTCCTCTAGTAATATCTTGAGTTGAGGGTGTGGGATGGTTGGCTAGGGTAATTTTTTTAATATTTGTTTCCCCTTTGGTATTTTTCCACTGCACTGCTCCTCAGAGAGAATCTGTTTCTTGCAGCTCTTCCAACTGTACTCCACTCTTATCTTTATTCAACAGCTGTTAGCCTAGTGGCAGAGGAGGAAAAGGAGGTATTCTCTACTGTTTTAAATAATTCTCAGTCTTAGGCTACTACAGTGCCTGTGAGTCCAACAAAGAAGTGTCTTTTACAAATGCTCTTACCTCTCTTCTTGCTGTAGTATTGAGCCTGAAACTTATTCTTGCTCCTCTTCAGCGGTAGTGCTTTTATAAAAATTTCCTTCCCCAAATTGCAGTGGGTTTCTACCAGTGCCCTAAAGCAATGTCGTTTTGTTACTCTTCACCACCACCACTCACCCTCAAAGATTAAGGCATTTGCTCTGACAGGGAGATAGAAAAAATAATTAGGGGTAATGTTTTGGTAGCTGGTCTTCCCTTCCCGCATCAAGCACCATAAGAAAATATATCACAGGATTTTTTTCCCATCATCCTATTAGAGCCTTGTGCATCAAGGTTTTTCTAAAAGAATGTTAGAATATGAAAATGTTATTATTTCTGACGTCTCCAGAGGCTTTGCACTCTCATGCCAGCCTACAGATTCTATTTTTAGTGATTTTTAGTCTTATCTTCTCACTGGCTTTTAGAGTAGCCAGTGGTGTCTGCCTTGGTAAGCAAATGCTTGGATTCCGTTTCTCTCTCAGATGCCTCACTATCCCAAGATTTCCCATTGCAACTCTCTGATAAGTTCAAGAAAAGTCATTAATTTGCAGTTTGTCCAGCATTTTCCTTGTTGCAGTGTTTTTTCCAGACCTTTCCATCTTGAAGCTGAAATAGAAACTGATCTGGTTACAGAATTCCATGTTGACAGTTTTTTTTCTTTCAGTACTATAAAACTGCTGCTCCACTGTCTTCTTGCTTGCATTGTTTCTAGCAAGAAATCTGCCATTCTATTTTTGGTCCTCTGTAGACAACATGTCTGTTTATCTCCTTTTAAGGTTTCCATTTTATCATTCATTTTGAGTAAACAAATTATTTTGTGCCTGTGTATAGTTTCCTACTTGGGGTCTATTAAGCTTCTTCGATCCATCTGTGGGTTTACGGTTTTCCATTATTTCTTCAAACATTTTCTGTCCCCTCTCCTTTTTCCACTCCTTTGGGGATTCCAATTACACATATATTAGAAAGTTTGTGTGCGTGTGTGTGTGTTTCTGTGTGTGTGTGTGTGTGTGTGTGTGTGTGTGTGTGTGTGTGTGTGTTCATCTGATGGTCTTTGTATTCTTTTTAAGATACAAAGCATTTTTTTAAATGTAAATTCCTAAGATTGGAATTGCTGGATTGAATGGTAGTTCTATTTTTGGTTCTTTGTGAAATCTCCATACAGTTTTCCATCCATAGGGTGTTGAACTAATTTACATTCCCACTAACAGCGTATAAGCATTCTCTTTCCTCTGCATCCTCGCCAACATTTGTTATTTTTTGACTTTTTAGTAATAGCCATTCTGATGGGTGTGAGGTGATATCTCATTGAGGTTTTAGTTTGCATTTTTCTGATGATTAGTGATGTCGAGCTAGCCATAGGCAGAAGAATGAAACTGGACCCCTACCTCTCACCCTATATAAAATTTAACTCAAAATGGATGAAAGAATTAAATGTAAATTCTCAAACTATAAAAATCCCAGAAGAAAACCCAGGAAAAACTCTTCAAGACATGAGCCTGGGCAAAGAATTTATGACTAAGACCTCAAAAGCAAACACTACAAAAACAAAAATTGACAAATTAGACTTAATTAACTAAAAAGCTTCTGCGTAGTAAAAGAAACAATCAACAGAGTAAACAGACAACCACAAAATGGGAGAGAATATTTGCAGACTAGGCATCTGACAAGAGACTAATATCCAGAATCTATAAGGAACTTAAACAAATCAATGACAAAAAAAAAACTGCATTAAAAAGTGAGCAAAGGACATGAATATGCACTTCTCAAAAGAAGACATACAAACAGCAAACAAACATATGTTGTTGTATTCCTTAAGTCTTTTCCCCTGTTTTTTATTTTGCATATTTTCTACTGCTCAATCTTAACGTTTAATAAACTTTTCTTCCGCAATATCTAATCTGCCATTAATTCCACTCAGTGTATTTTAAATCTCAGACATTATAATTATCATCTCTAGAAGTTTGATTTTGGTCTTTTTTTTAATTCCTCATGTCTCTATGTAACATTTTCAATCTTTTCTTTAGATTTTGAATATATGGACTACAGTTATAATAAACCTTTTAATGTCTTTGTGTATTAAGTCTAACATCTGTTTTAGATCTGAGTTGGTTTCAATTGATTAATTTTTCTCCTTATTATGAATTTCATTTTCTTGCTTCTTTTCATGCCTACTAATTTGTTGATTGCATGCCAGAGATTTTAAATCATACATTGTGGGATGTTGGATATTTTATATTCCTCTAAAATTCTTGAACATTGTTCTGGGACTCTGTTAAGTAACTTGGAAATGGTTTGATTCTTTTGGGTCTTGCTTTTAAGATTTGTTAGGCTGAAGAAAAACAGTAGTCTATGTCTAATTTTTCCCCTCTACTGAGGCAAGACGCTTCTGAGTATTTACCCAATTCACCGTAAATTACATGATTTCCCAGTCTGGCTGGAGAATAAGCAATATCCTTAGCCCTGTGTGAGCTCTGAGTATGGCTGCTCTCAATTCTATGAGGTAGTTCTTTTCCTGGCCTCCAGCAATTTCCTCAGACGTATTGTCTGAGCAGTACTTTGCTGATTACTTGAGGAGGAACCCTTGCAGATACCTGGAGGTTTTGTTTTCTGTTTTGTTGTATACCTCCCTTCTTTCCAGTACTCTGCAATGTGAACTCCAGCTATGGTCATCTCCCTAAAATCTCAGCTCCTTCTCTTAGGAAGCCCTAGGAAGTCTTCTGGGCATTGTCTGGCTTCCCCCTTCATGTACTGCAGTCTGAAAATCCTTTAAGGCAATAAACTGGGACAATTTTAGGGCTGACTTTGTTTGTTTTCTGACTTCAGGATCACTGTCCTTCATTCTCCAATGTTCAATGACTTGAAAACTCTGCTTTAGTATATTTTGTCCACTGCTTTTAGTTATTTCAAGTCGGGGAGTAAATCTCATGCCCTGTTACTCCATTTTGACAGAAAGCAAAAGTCTTAAAACATATTTGAGTACACAAACTATTCTGAACATTTCCTGAATATATAACCTCTTCATTAGAAACACTCATATCAAGATAAAATGGATATAGTATAGTTTTAGCGCTTATACTAGGTAGTTAATTTTTTTTTTATCACTTGCAACCCAGCATTTATTTCTGCTTTTCGTATGACATAAAACCAAAATTCTTTTGGGGAACTTGTCTTCCTGACTAGTTCATGTAGTTTATTTGGGGGTCGATTCCTGGCTTAGATGATTAAAAAATGCTATTTCAATGTAGTTTGAATTTGCATTTTTCTTACTATGAGTGAGATTAAGTAAATATTCATATGCTTAAGAACAATTTATATGTCCTTTTTAGTAAACTGTCAATTCATATCCTGGCTCCATTTTGAGAGAGGATTATGTGTACCACTCTTAAAATTTTCTATGAGTTCTCTGTGTACTTAAAAGAGTGACCCATTTGTCTCATATATTGGTTGAATTGAGCATTTATTTGCTCATTGAATTATAGCCTTGCTTAAAGCATTTTTACTCAGTAGATGTTTATTTTTGTATAGTAAAATGTTTCTTTTTTTACTTCTAAATTTTTAATTATGGTTAAACCCTTCCTAATTCTAGAAATATAAAGGATTTTGCCAGTGTCTTCTTTTAGTACTCTTATTGTTTCATTTATATAACCTCTTACAAATTAATTACCAGCATTTATTAGTGTTCTTCCCAAATACTCCAGCCACAATGTACTTGTTTCTGAATTTACAGCACAGATTGAGCAACATCATTTGTTATAATTATTTGCTTTCACGATAATTTTATATTATATAGTTTCATGTATCTCATGATCCCTAGCTAAACTATGAGCTCAGTGACAACATGGATCGCATTTTTTTTTATTTATGCAAAGTCCTAGCAAAATGCTGAACACAGAATACAACCTGCTAAGGACTAGATGTTGACACCTAAGTATAAAGGAAAGCATTGTGTTATCAGTCTTATTAATTCCTCAGCATATTTTAAGTGACATGCTTCTAATAATGCTTGGCTAATATTAAAATATACTGACTGTATGCATAATAATTAAGACAAAGATGTTTTCATTGCGCATACACACATGCTATACATGATATGAATAAAATGATAAATATACAATGTTTTACAACAACAGTAAACTGCCATAATATACTACATATATAATAACTATTATAATTTCATAGCTTTTATATGGTTTAAGTCCAACTTTCACAGTGGCTTTCACAGTGTTTTTTCCTTTATCATAGTCTGGTTTCTTCAAGTCATATAACATGATCTCATTTGATGCTAACGGTTTAAAAAACATTTTACTCATATTTTCTGAACTCCTGACTTCCTAAATACGATGTATCTTGGACAAACAACATAACTTTTCTAAAACTATTTATCTGCTCGTAAAATGGAAATAATAGGAAATAATAAGATCTTTGTTCAACTCAAGAGTTTAAAAAAAAAAATACCATAACTAAAACGCCTGGCATAAAGCCTGACCTACAGTCAGTTTTAATAAAATGGTGTCATCATTGTCATTATTTTCTTCAACGTCCTTATTCTAAGTTGTTATTTCTTTTGTTTCTTTTTTAACCTCTAGTGTGTGCGATTTCTTTCTTTTTTCTGCCTTTCCTTCCTTCCTTTTATTGTTTTTATTATTTTTTCTTTAATATGCATGTTACTTGCTCCAATCTTGCTTTAACCTCACTCTTCTAACCCTGGGTACAGTGTGCACTTCACCGGAAATCTTGAAATAATTGGAAACATGTTTTTACTTAAATGCCCGGTTTTAACTTAGTTTTTCTCCATTAGGTAGGCATCCCAACACTTAGGCACCAGCAGAAACACTGAGCCACCACTCCCTAGAGGCAAGAAATGCAGTTCTCCTCCCCTTCTCCCAGTTCCCATCTCTTCTCTGCCACAGCCCCCTTTCTACATTTACCAATCTAAGCAGAAAACCTTTTTCCTAGTGTGAAAGGGACCACAAAAGCTCCCCTCCCCATCTGCTATGTCATGCACACAGCTCTATGCGATCTTGCTGGGCCATGTTGACCATCTCTGAAACTATCAGCTTGAATAATGAATCATAAAATAACTAAAATATATTGAGTGTTGCTATTCGCCAAGCAATATGTTGAAACTTTAATAGGCATTATCTCATGGAATCTTGGATAATACACTGAGGTAGATATTATGACCTGTTTACAGTGAGAAAACTAAGGCTTAAGTTGTTAAACAATTTGCCCAAGTTCACACAGATGGGAAGCAGCAGGCACAAGACCTGAACCCAGGTGTGCTTGACTCCAAAATACATGTATTATACCTTAAAAACCAATTCTATCCTCTAAGAAAAGGAGATACACTCACCATGTCATCTGATAATTCTACTGTCAAAACAAAAGCCAACCGAGAATGAGAATAGTCAAGAACTGGCTTTGAACATGAAAAATGCCTAAGAATTAGCCAATCAAATGACCTCTGAGCCACAGATGAATACCACAGAGCAAGTTAAAAAACAAATGTCTCCGGGTGGAGCCAAGACGGCAGAATAGGAACAGCTCCGGTCTACAGCTCCCAGCCCCAGGGACACAGAAGACAGGTGATTTCTGCATTTCTGTCTGAGGTACCAGTTTCATCTCACTAGGGAGTGCCAAACAGTGCGTGCAGGACAGTCAGTGAAGCACACTGTGCGCGAGCCGAAGCAGGGCGAGGCATTGCCTCACTCGGGAAGCGCAAGGGGTCAGGGAGTTCCCTTTCCTAGTCAAAGAAAGGGGTAACAGACGGCACCTGGAAAATCGGGTCAGTCCCACCCTAATACTGCGCTTTTCCAATGGGCCTGGAAAACGGCACACTAGGATATTGTGTCCTGCACCTGGCTAGGAGGGTCCTATGCCCACGGAGTCTCACTGATTGCTAGCACAGCAGTCTGAGATCAAACTGCAAGGCGGCAGCGAGGCTGGGGGAGGGGCACCCGCCATTGCCCAGGCTTGCTTAGGTAAACAAAGCGGCCAGGAAGCTCGAACTGGGTAGAGCCCACCACAGCTCAAGGAGGCCTGCTTGCCTCTGTAGGCTCCACCTCTGGGGCCAGGGCACAGACAAACAAAAATTCAGCAGGAACCTCTGCAGACTTAAATGTCCCTGTCTGACTGACAGCTTTGAAGAGAGTAGTGGTTCTCCCAGCACGCAGCTGGAGATCTGAGAACGGACAGACTGCCTCCTAAAGTGAGTCCCTCACCCCCGAGCAGCCTAACTGGGAGGCACCCCCCAGTAGGGACAGACTGACACCTCACTCGGCCAGGTACTCCTCTGAGACACAACTTCCAGAGGAACTATCAGACAGCTGAATTTGTGGTCTCACGAAAATCCGCTGTTCTGCAGCCACCGCTGCTGACACCCAGCCAAACAGGGTCTGGAGTGGACCTCTAGTAAACTCCAACAGACCTGCAGCTGAGGGTCCTGTCTGGTAGAAGGAAAACTAACAAACAGAAAGGACATCCACACCAAAAACCCATCTGTACATCACCATCATCAAAGACCAAAAGTAGATAAAACCACAAAGATGGGGGAAAAACAGAGCAGAAAAACTTGAAACTCTAAAAAGCAGAGCACTTCTCCTCCTCCAAAGGAACACAGTTCTTCACCAGCAAAGGAACAAAGCTGGACGGAGGATGACTTTGACGAGTTGAGAGAAGAAGGCTTCAGACCATCAAACTACTCCGAGCTACGGGAGGAAATTCAAAACAATAGCAAAGAAGTTAAAAACTTTGAAAAAAAATTAGAAGAATGGATAACTAGAATAACCAATGGAGAGAAGGGCTTAAAGGAGCTGATGGAGCTGAAAGCCAAGTATTGAGAACAACACAAAGATTGCAGAAGCCTCGGTAGCAGATGCGATCAACTGGAAGAAAGGGTATCGCTGATGGAAGATGAAATGAATGAAATGAAGTGAGAAGGGAAGTTTAGAGAAAAAAGAATAAAAAGAAATAAACAAAGCCTCCAAGAAATTTGGGACTATGTGAAAAGACCAAACCTACGTCTGATTGGTGTACCTGAAAATGACGGGGAGAATGGAACCAAGTTGGAAAACACTCTGAAAGATATTATCCAGGAGAACTTCCCCAATCTAGCAAGGCAGGCCAACATTCAGATTCAGGAAATACAGAGAACACCACAAAGATACTCCTTTAGAAGAGCAACTCCAAGACACATAATTGTCAGATTCACCAAAGTTGAAATGAAGGAAAAAATGTTAAGGGCGGCCAGAGAGAAAGGTCGGGTTACCCACAAAGGGAAGCCCATCAGACTAACAGCTGATCTCTTGGCAGAAACTCTACAAGCCAGAAGAGAGTGGGGGCCAATATTCAGCATTCTTAAAGAAAAGAATTCTCAACCCAGAATTTCATATCCAGCCAAACTAAGCTTTATAAGTGAAGGAGAAATAAAATACTTTACAGACAAGCAAACGCTGAGTGATTTTGTCACCACCAGACCTGCCCTAAAAGAGCTCCTGAAGGAAGCACTAAACATGGAAAGGAACAACCAATACCAGCCACTGCAAAAACATGCCAAATTGTAAAGACCATCGAAGCTAGGAAGAAACTGCATCAACTAATGAGCAAAATAACCAACTAACATCATAATGACAGGATCAGATTCACACATAACAATATTAACTGAAAATGTAAATGGGCTAAATGCTCCAATTAAAAGACACAGACTGGCAAACTGGATAAGGAGTCAGGACCCATCAGTGTGCTGTATTCAGGAAACCCATCTCACATGCAGAGACACACATAGACTCAAAATAAAGGGATGGAGGAAGATCTATCAAGCAAATGGAAAACAAAAAAAGGCAGGGGTTGCAATCCTAGTCTCTGATAAAATAGACTTTAAACCAACAAAGATCAAAAGAGACAAAGAAGGCCATTACATAATGGTAAAGGGATCAATTCAACAAGAAGAGCTAACTATCCTAAATACATATGCACCCAACACAGGAGCACCCAGATTCATAAAGCAAGTCCTCAGTGACCTACAAAGGGACTTAAACTCCCACACAATAATAATGGGAGATTTTAACACCCCACTGTCAACATTAGACAGATCAATGAGACAGAAAGTTAACAAGGATATCCAGGAATTGAACTCAGCTCTGCACAAAGTGGACCTAATAGACATCTACAGAACTCTCCACCCCAAATCAACAGAATATACATTTTTTTCAGCACCACACCACACCTTTTCCAAAATTGACCACATAGCTGGAAGTAAAGCTCTCCTCAGCAAATGTAAAAGAACAGAAATTATAACAAACTGTCTCTCAGACCACAGTGCAATCAAACTAGAACTCAGGATTAAGAAACTCACTCAAAACTGCTCAACTACATGGAAACTGAACAACCTGCTCCTGAATGACTATTGGGTACATAATGAAATGAAGACAGAAATAAAGATGTTCTTTGAAACCAACGAGAACAAAGACACAACATACCAGAATCTCTGGGACACATTCAAAGCAGTGTGTAGAGGGAAATTTATAGCACTAAATGCCCACAAAAGAAAGCAGGAAAGATCCGAAATTGACACCCTAACATCACAATTAAAAGAACTAGAAAAGCAAGAGCAAACACATTCAAAAGCTAGCAAACACATTCAAAGGCTAGAAATAACTAAAATCAGAGCAGAACTGAAGGAAATAGAGACACAAAAATCCCTTCAAAAAATAAATGAATCCAGGAGCTGTTTTTTTGAAAAGATCAACAAAATTGATAGACTGCTAGCAAGACTAATAAAGAAGAAAAGAGAGAAGAATCAAATAGATGCAATAAAAAATGAAAAAGGGGATATCACCACTGATCCCACAGAAATACAATCTACCATCAGAGAATACTACAAACACCTCTATGCAAATAAACTAGAAAATCTAGAAGAAATGGACAAATTCCTCGACAAATACACCCTCCCAAGACTAAACCAGGAAGAAGTTGAATCTCTGAATAGACCAATAACAGGCTCTGAAATTGTGGCAATAATCAATAGCTTACCAACCAAAAAGAGTCCAGGACCTGATGGATTCACAGCCGAATTCTACCAGAGGTACAAGGAGGAACTGGTCCCATTCCTTCTGAAACTATTCCAATCAATAGAAAAAGAGGGAATCCTCCCTAACACATTTTATGAAGCCAGCATCATCCTGATACCAAAGCCTGGCAGAGACATAACCAAAAAAGAGAATTTCAGACCAATATCCTTGATGAACATTGATGCAAAAATCCTCAATAAAATACTGGCAAACTGAATCCAGCAGCACATCAAAAAGCTTATCCACCATGATCAAGTGGGCCTCATCCCTGGGATGCAAGGCTGGTTCAACATATGAAAATCAATAAATGTAATCCAGCATATAAACAGAACCAAAGACAAAAACCACATGATTATCTCAATAGATGCAGAAAAGGCCTTTGACAAAATTCAACAACCCTTCATGCTAAAAACTCTCAATAAATTAGGTATTGATGGGATGTATCTCAAAATAATAAGAGCTATCTATGACAAACCCACAGCCAATATCATACTGAATGGGCAAAAACTGGAAGCATTCCCTTTGAAAACTGGCACAAGACACAGATGCCCTCTCTCACCACTCCTATTCAACATAGTGCTGGAAGTTCTGGCCAGAGCAATCAGGCAGGAGAAGGAAATAAAGGGTATTCAACTAGGAAAAGAGGAAGTCAAATTGTCCCTGTTTGCAGATGACATGATTGTATATCTAGAAAACCCCATTGTCTCAGCCCAAAATCTCCTTAAGCTGATAAGCAACTTCAGCAAAGTCTCAGGATACAAAATCAACGTACAAAAATCACAAGCATTCTTGTACACCAATCACAGACAGAGAGCCAAATCATGAGTGAACTCCCATTCACAATTGCTTCAAAGAGAATAAAATACCTAGGAATCCAACTTACAAGGGACGTGAAGGACCTCTTTAAGGAGAACTACAAACCACTGCTCAATGAAATAAAAGAGGATACAAACAAATGGAAGAACATTCCATGCTCATGGGTTGGAAGAATCAATATCGTGAAAATGGCCATACTGCCCAAGGTAATTTATAGATTCAATGCCATCCCCATCAAGCTACCAATGACTTTCTTCACAGAATTGGAAAAAACTACTTGAAAGTTCATATGGAACCAAAAAAGAGCCCGCATCGCCAAGTCAATCCTAAGCCAAAAGAACAAAGCTGGAGGCATCACGATACCTGACTTCAAACTATACTACAAGGCTACAGTAACCAAAACAGCATGGTACTGGTACCACAACAGAGACATAGATCAATGGAACAGAACAGAGTCCTCAGAAATGATGCTGCATATCTACAACTATCTGATCTTTGCCAAACCTGACAAAAACAAGAAATGGGGAAAGGATTCCCTATTTAATAAATGGTGCTGGGAAAACTGGCTAGCCATATGTAGAAAGCTAAAACTGGATCCATTCCTTACACTTTATACAAAAATTAACTCAAGATGGATTAAAGACTTACATGTTAGACCTAAAACCATTAAAATCCTACAAGAAAACCTAGGCAATACCATTCAGGACATAGGCATGGGCAAGGACTTCATGTCTAAAACACCAAAAGCAATGGCAACAAAAGCCAAAATTGACAAATGGGATCTCATTAAACTAAAGAGCTTCTGCACAGCAAAAGAAACTACCATCAGAGTGAACAGGCAACCTACAGAATGGGAGAAAATTTTTGCAACCTACTCATCTGACAAAGGGCTAATACCCAGAATCTACAATGAACTCAAACAAATTTACAAGAAAAAAACAACCCCATCAAAAAGTGGGTGAAGGACTTGAACAGACACTTCTCAAAAGAAGTCATTTATGCAGCCAAAAAACACATGAAAAAATGCTCATCATCACTGGCCATCAGAGAAATGCAAATCAAAACCACAGTGAGATGCCATCTCACTGTGGTTAGAATGGCCATCATTAAAAAGTCAGGAAACAACAGGTGCTGGAGAGGATGTGGAGAAATAGGAACACTTTTACACTGTTGGTGGGACTGTAAACTAGTTCAACCATTGTGGAAGTCAGTGTGGCGATTCCTCAGGGATCTAGAACTAGAAATACCATTTGACCCAGCCATCCCATTACTGGGTATATACCCAAAGGACTATAAATCATGCTGCTATAAAGACACATGCACACGTATATTTATTGCAGCACTATTCACAATAGCAAAGACTTGGAACCAACCCAAATGTCCAACAATGATAGACTGGATTAAGAAAATGTGGCACATATACACCATGGAATACTATGCAGCCATAAAAAATGATGAGTTCATGTCCTTTGTAGAGACATGGATGAAACTGGAAAACATCATTCTCAGTAAACTATCACAAGGACAAAAAACCAAACACTGCATGTTCTCACTCATAGGTGGGAATTGAACAATGAGAACTCATGGACACAGGAAGGGGAACATCACACTCCGGGGACTGTTGTGGGGTGGGGGGAGGGGGGAGGGACAGCATTAGGAGATATACCTAATGCTAAATGACAAGTTAATGGGTGCAGCAAAACAACATGGCACATGGATACATATGTAACAAACCTGCACATTGTGCACATGTACCCTAAAACCTAAAGTATAATAATAAAAATAAATAAATAAAAAATAAAAAAATAAAAAAAAAAACAAATGTCTCAGTGAAACAAAATTTCCAGGGAGAATTGAAAATGCTCTTTGGATCCACCACAATATTTTCCTGAGGATAACTTATATTTTCACTTCGATTTTCAAGTAGGGGAAATGTCAGTTTTGGTCTCCTTTTTTTTTCTTAGTTCAGAATGGCCAAATATTGAACTTTGCACCCTCTCAACTATTAGGGCTTCAATATGTCTTGAACTCCTTTTATAGTAAAATAAAATGAATTTCTATTGTCTGTTATTTGTTCTAAAACTCCTGCCTTTTTTAAACTCTGTTTTTAAATTAGTAATTTTCACTACCTCATGCAATCTTCTAAATTACTTTTTAGAGTGCTGGCTATTAATATTTTAGGTGGCTTTGATGTTTTACTTTATAGTCTTCAATTTTATTTTACATTTCACAGGTTCCTAGTTGCAAATAATCCTACAGGCAATTTTCTCACACTGCAACTATTCCTTGAAATATATGCTAATGCAGCATGACACTTGCAATACTGGGGGTTAAGTTAATCACCCAAAATGAGTTGTATTACTGTCAGCGGTGTATAAAGACATCCCATAGTGAATTACAAGGAAGGCTAGCTTTAAAGCTGAATTTCAAAAAATACCCAAAGCTGGAGATGAACAAAAATAAGCATTTATTTCAAAGTCCATTGAGCTAAAGAATCAAACATTTGTTATTTCTGGTCTCAAAGTTACCCAGTATAAATAAAAGGATTCAGATCCTTTACAAAATTTAATTACCAGGGAAACCCTTATAGATCACACATTCCTTCTCTGGGCAAGGCAAACACTGCATAGCAGTTTCTCTCTTCATATTTATCTGCAAGAAAAGAAAGAAATCACTGTCTTGCTCTCTGTTTTGCTGAACCACATGCCAGTTCTAAAAACCGGGGAAGCAGATTGCCACCCTCTGTTCCCTCCATGAAAGTGATGCTCATGGCAGTATCACAATCTAAATATGCCTTTGCCAGAAATCAAGAGGCAATATATTGACAGATTCATCTGTCTCTCCACTACTCAGCTTTTACTTGTGTTTTAACTAATGGCTTAGGCAGGAGGTTTAGGGACCTGCCAATTATGTGACCCCTTCCAATCTCTGAAACTTAAGTCACTTGTACTAGTGCTTTGTGTCAACCTCATGGACAGTGAAGGCACACCCAACAATCCTGATTACTTGAATATTATTGCTTACTTTGTTGTTGGGAGAAATTAACCATACCACGCTCCTATGCCCAAACGTGGAGCCACACTGTGGCTCCATTTTCTGTACACTTTTACACACAGAGGGCTAAGAGCAGCCATCACTGGCAGCTCTGATTCTTATTGGCGGCATCATATGCATTGCCACAGTGCTTTTCTGTATGGGCAGCAGATTAAGGACTTTCAGGAAGGCTTAATCCTTTTTGTCAGAAGGATACTTCTCAATAGACTGGCTGCTCAGAGGCAAACTGAGGTAGA
The DNA here is from genome assembly GCF_009828535.3 of Hylobates moloch. Classification (NCBI taxonomy): domain Eukaryota; kingdom Metazoa; phylum Chordata; class Mammalia; order Primates; family Hylobatidae; genus Hylobates; species Hylobates moloch. Next base: position 144,124,042 of record NW_026652280.1, read on the forward strand.
CTTCAGAGCTGCATTTTAAAATAGCAGCAGTCTGTACTTACAATGATCTAGAATTCTCTTTCCTGTCTTGCAAAAATATTGAAATAAGATTTAGTTACAATGTTGTAAAATCCATTTTTATGAGAGAAGAAATATATTGTGAAGTGTGTTACTTCTCTTGAGAAGATCAAGAGAGTGGGGAAAGAATAAAGGTTTACTAGGAACATAGTATTTATTTGCCATGCATATTTGATGAGTTCATTAAATACGCAATAGAAGTGTCAACATAAAGTGCTGTTTAGATCAAGCTATGAAAACAAACTGCCCTGGTATTAACATTAGAATATACTAAGCTGTGGTTAAATATAAGCCTTATTTACTATACGGTGAAGAAATATTTTATTGACTATTGTTAAATAACCATCTACTTAGCCTAATTGAATTTGCCTTTTATTTATAAAAACTGATGGGTTGAATACCGTGACAGTATGGTTGCTACTTTCACATACCATCTATTTGCCTTTGCATGCATTTTTCCTCACCCAGCAACATTCAATAATTAACAATTATCACCAGCCCATGCCTAATTTGAGAGTATTTTCTCGGTCTCACTGGACCATTGCCAAAGCTATATCCAGGGAGGAAGCAAAGTACAGAAGCATCTCTTTAAGGAACACTTGCTGTAGAGATAGAGTCCATCTGACTGCACCACAGCATGAAAATCCACTCACTGGCACAATGAAGTGTTTCAAAAGACAGAGTAGACTCAATGGAATCTCTTTTGGGAGATGAAATTTAAACATAGATATTTTGGATTAAAACGCAGATATCTCCGGCAGAAGTAGAAGACAGTATAGTCTTCCTGGCACGTTGCCTTACTGACGATCATTAACATAACACAAAAGTACGAAGGTAGGAGACTATTATTATCCTCGTGTCTCATGCAATATCCAGGAAAGCTAAACCTGCTATAATTAATACTGACCCTCTCTTTACTGGTAGCTCTCCTGGCAATTTTTAGGGAAGAATATCAGGAGAACAATGCATAGTTGAAATTTTTGTAACCCAGGCTTTTGCCTTACAAATGATGTCCGCAGCTGCTCTGACCTTAATACTTCAGGGTAGTAGAAATAAAGGCCATGAATACAGATGGTGCCATCAAGATATACAAACATTTAACAAACATAAGGAAGACATTGGTACTTATTCAAACTCATTTCTAAAATGTTTGAGCCATCTATTCAAATGCCATTTCCCTAATTAAAGTTAATAATGAAAATTAGGTTTATCAAATATTTTCATTTAATGGTAGTGTATATTCTCTTGATTCCCTTTCCTCAGTCAGGTAGGCCAAAGGGTTTGAATGGATAACTATTTTTAAGGTTCAGGAATCGCAAGAAATAGGTATAAACTCAAAAGTTAACTCCCAGATATATTGATGGAATGGTGAACTCAAACTACATGGTTTCATTTATCAATTCTTAATTATTTTCTGCAAATTTCCAACTGCTATGTAGGCTAATTCCAGGTAAGGCATTTCATATCATAGTTGGACTGTAAAGAGGCCATGAGGACTAAAATATAAAGTTTCTCTTTCTAGAAAAGACAAGGCTTTTGGCCTGAAAAACTAGACCATACTACTTTCCCCAATGGTTTCATCCAAGCCATCCATTACTTTACACAAATTTATCTTTCAAAAAACGTATACCACAAAAAAACCCACTTCATTTACAATCTCTTCAGAACAATCTACCACTTAAAATCTGAGCTAAGTGATACCAATAATCAGCTAGATTGGCCCTGAATCAGGTAGTTTCCGGTAAAATTTAGTTATTCATTTGTATTTTAGTTGATGCAACACTGAATATAGAAATTCTTTTTACTAATGAAAAATTGGTCATGTGTTACAGAATTCTCAGAGGCGTTGCTGTATATGTTAAGAACATCAGGATTGGCAGATGCTAAGAAGCTATAAGGATTCATTACCACAATGTTGGCCACTCCACCTCTTTCTCCTTCCTTTCTCAATATGTAGTTCCTTTTCTGAGGCTGCCTTTTTCTTTTAATGGCATCATCATTAATTCAATCAACCAAGCTACAAACCCTGAAGTCATCTTTAACAACTCTCCCTCCCTTGCCTCCTTTCCACTGCTTACAATGCCCCTACTCTTCGATCCAACTCATTTTTGTTTCCATAATTATCTTGCTAAAACAAGGTCCAACTGCAGCTGCAAGGAAAGGTGATACTATGGGAAAGGATAGACTATTAGGGTGAGGATACTGATGATCATTTGGTTACTTATGCCATTAATATTACATTGTCTATTTGGCTTATAGCAAAAACAGGTTTAGGGGTCAAAAACTACAACTTTGAGTACAACACTTACAAGCAGGTTACCTTATGTAAACTACTTGACTTTCCTAAGCATTAGTTTCCTCATTTATAAGATGCTCATTAATTGGAAATCCTCGACACAATACTCAGTTTTCTATGAATTCTTATCAACCAAGACTCTTAAATGAGTAGTCTGTATTCATTTTTCTATACTATTTCATGTAATCAATCCATTATAATCTAGCTTCCATTTCTACACTCACGACTAAAACTACTCTTGCCCATGTTATCCATAAATTCTAATCACAGATTCAATAGACACATTTCAGCCCACATCTTAGTGATCTTATTCATGGGATTTATCTCTAATGGCATCTCAATGAGTAATCAAATATTATATTCCCTCTCTTGGTTCTCCATACCTGAAAGTTTCTTCTTTATATCCTTCATGGGCTTCTATTTTATTCAGATCCTGATTCTTTCTTCAAGGTTCTATTCTTGATAACTGGCTCTTTCTTTACACTTTCTCTTTGGGCAATCCACTCCAGTGATTTTGAAAATCACCCATACACTGATGAGTCCCATTGCTAAGTCCTTGATTTTACCTCTAAATTTCAGATTTGCATATGCAACTGACTGCTATATATATGATGTCACCTGTCTCCTGGTCATTTTTAAATCAGCACATCCTAAGCAGGTCTTATCTTAACTCATATAAGTGCTCACCCTCCTTGTAGGTATTAGCATAAAAATCTCTTCAATCTCCAAAGAAATCTGTATCCCAGAGCTTTGGGGGGGCCGAGGCTGGAGGATTGCTAAAGTCTAGGAGTTCAAGACTAGCGTGGGCAACATAGTGAGACCCACTTCTAAAAAAAAAAAATTAAAATTAGCCAGGCACAGTGGTACACAACTAGTCCCAATTACTCAGTAGTTGAGGTGGGAGGATCAATTGAGCCCAGGAGGTCGAGGCTGCAGTGAGCCATGATCACACCACTGCACTCCAGCCTGGGTGACAGAGAAAGACCATATCTCAAAACAAACACGCAAACAAAAACTCACTCTCTTTCTAACTCCACCTGATACTTAGATTTTTATCTCCCTTTATTTCTTGTATCTATCACCTGTTTCCTATTCTTGTCACTCCTCTAGGTCAGTCCCTCTTGTGTTCCTGGACAAAAGCAATAACTTTCTAATTTGTCTCCCTCCATGCTCTCCTACTTCCTGCTGCATCCTCCCCACAAGTGGGAGACCTAAAATCAAGTGTGACCATCAATTCTTCTATGAAAAATGTGTCAGTAGTTTCCTACTGCCCACAGCTTCTTAGCATGGCATGCAGGGCTCAATGTGACCTTGTCCATATCTACCCATCCAACTTCATATTCCATTTAATGCCTTTATACATTATATTATTGTGTTATACATTATTGTTAAACAAATGTTCATACCACACTTCAATTCTTAAACTTTGTAATTCATCTGTGTCTTTGCTTTGATTGTTCTCTTTGCTCGAAATAGTCTTTCTGCTTTTCAACTTCAGGATTCACCCTTCAATTCTCAGTATAGGGAATTTTTCAACAGCCCTTTAATCTAAAAGGACTTTTTTTTTCTATATCATTCTTACCACTGACCACAAGAAAGTTTTTGTGTCAATTTCCCCTATTAGATAGAACCTACTCAAGGGCAGGATCTGTACCTTAATCAACTTTGTACTCTGGGCATTATAGTACTATACACATAGAGATCACTCTATGATGATGCCCAATTTCTGTCTTGGGCATCTATGTAGATGAAGGTACCATTCATTGACACATAGGTTATGTGTTTGAGATGCCAAGGGACAACTGGATGGAAGTAAGAAGTAGTTAGAGGAGTATATGAATCTGAGTCAGGCATTGGTAGAGATCTGGGCTAGAGATAAAGGTTGAGAAGTCATAATTATATAAATGGTAATCGGGCAATAAGGAATTTCATGAATTGTTTTCTGTTTAAACTTCCATGAAGAAAGCTAATTATTTAGACTTTCTGCTTTAATCAGAGTTGCTACTACAGAAAATCATTTTAATTCACTCAAATACTCAAGAATCTGGATGTCTGCAATATCCCTTGGTCTAGATTAAGTAACACAGTATTGATTTCAACCAGACTGTTATGTTATTGTGTTGAAAATGAGAATCACCCTCATGAAGCTATTAAACCATCATGAAAAAACATATAAAGTTTGAATTAAACATTACTGAGCTCTAAAAGGCATGACACCAAAGAACAAGTGACGCTTTGTGGTATTAGAAGTGGACAAATGTCTGTGTTTCTAACACACTGATGACTTTCCAACCTATGTTAGAAAAGGCTATACTAAAAGATTAATTCATTTGTATATGCACAGGCAGTACAAATTGTTCAACTAGGTAACAAAAAGGTCAAGGGCATAAACTAGATATCTATTTCTTTTCTAGTCCCTAGAACCATGAACAAGATGTGCAAAACCTATAATGAACATATAATTCATTATTCCTTAACACTCTGCAAATGTTTTTGAGTACCTACTGTATGTCATCTTTGTGCCGTAGACTGGAAATGAGAAGTAAAGAAAGCAAGAAAAACTTCCTTTTCTTATTGAGCTTACGGTCTAGTGAGGAAGACAAGAAATAAAATGCATAAGTAAAATAGAAGGTGTGCAGGATGCTGCTAAGTCCTATGTAGTAAAATGAGGCAGGAAAAGGGAATATGGAATATTGCAGGAGGGGGCAATTAACTTGAAATAGGGTGGAGAGCAAGGTTATGCATTTTAGCAACAATCCGAAGATAGTTCAAGAGTGAGAATTATAAATATCTGGAGGAAGAGAATTCCAGGCAGAAGCAAAGACTTTGAAGTGAAAAAATTCCTAGGGTGTTCAAGGAACAGCAAAAAGACTTTGTGCAAGAGTAAAGAAAGCAAAAGGAAAGTGGCCAGACAGGTAACCAGTGCTCCTATCATGTCAAACTCTTACAATTTTGAGGACTTTGGCTTTTATACATTTTTATTATGAGTGGGAGCCACTGAAGAGATTTCAGTGCAAAAATGTCACCATTGAACTTAGTTTTTATACTTCTACAGTGGCACTATGGCTTCTGTGCTAACAGTGGACTGTGGGGACAAGGACTGAGTGGGGAGACCAGTTAAAAGACACTTGCAACAATCCAGGCAAGAGAAGATGTAGCAGCATACGGCGATAGCAAAAGATATAGTGAGAACTGGTTAGATTCAGGATATATTTTAAAGTTAAAGCCACAGAATTTGCTAATAGTTCAAATGTGAATTATAAGAAAAAGTAAAGCTTCAAGAATGATGACAATGTTTTTGGCTTAATCAATTGGAATAATGAAGTTGCTATTAACTGAGTTTGGGAATACTAGCAGAGCAGCAGGTTTGGAGCAGGACGGTGTAGGAAATCAGCTCATTTGGGGCTTATTGAAGGCACTCGTTAAACATTCCAATAAGGATGGTGGGAGGACCATTAGATGAAAGAGTCAAGTTTAGGCATGAGATCTGCCCTAGAGATACAAATTTGAGAGTTAACATTATATGGATAATGAGGGAAAAACTAAAAGATATAAAATAATGTTCTATGAAAGTCAGGTAGTAAATGGACTGAAAACAATTTAGTATGATTGTCTGGCAGCACAAAGGGCTCACTTAATCTACTTGATAAATTTAAAGTGAGACCAGACAGCAATGCACAGACGTAGGTATGAAATAGACAAGGTTGTACTTTTGCCAGCTGTGCCAGCTATTGAGTTGGAATGTGGAGTATCAGAGACTTACTGGAGAGGTATGCCTCCAAAATGAAAGGGGAGGAAGCCAGCAGACAGTAATGCTGACTGACAAACACCACCCCTGGACCAGGAAGCCCACTGGAGATGTAACCATTGGCTGGCATCGGCTACATTTCAGTGCCAGGGTCTCGCTTAGTCATCAGCTGGGACCACTCCAAGGATTTAACAGCAAACTCAAAGGTGTTAAAACCTGGAGGCTATCAGCTAACTCTACTCCTCAGTGCTGGATAACTTTTTCAAAGGTGGATGTGAGACATCTCCCCAGTTCTATCAGACCAACTCTTTCATAATTAAATGAGAACATTGAGAATGAATGGTAGGAGAGGATGTTATTAACTAAACATAAAACCTTAGCTGTCTGAGGAGAGAAGTGAAAACGTGGTATGTGCAAAGGACAATGAAAACAGGAGAATCCATGAACGTAGTTTCCAGCAGGACTTAAATATCGTTGAAATCAAGCTGAAAAATAAAAATAAGAGGCGCTGGTCATTGTATAGGATGCATGCAACTGTGGTAATGGAGAGACTTCTGGTAATGAGAAGGTCTAAGGTGTGACCCTGGGAGTGAGTGAATGGCGGCAGTCTGATAGGAAACATTATCACTGGTGGCGGAGGTCAAGGAACTGAGAGGCTGTCATATAGGAAGGATCACCTACAAGAATACTAAAATCACAAAGAGTTATGACAGTATTAGATTGAGATGCAATGAGCCCTTCAAGTTAGGAAGAGGAGTGACCCAGAGGTTAGTAGGTGATTACAACAAGGAGGATGGTGGTAAAAGGTAGATGACTGGAGATTCAAAGCTAAGACGATTTATGGAGAAAGGTGAGAAAATGAAGTTGAAACAGTAACAAGGAACAAGGCGGACCCCTACCATACTTCTAACACAGATAGCTAAGTAGAGTGGAAACAGCACCCAATGGAGAGGGCTGCAGAGGCAGCAGTGTTCAGAGCCAGGTTTCCAGTTAGAGCAAGAAGGTGAGGCAATTGTTCGGATAAGGTGCTGACTGTTCAGAGGATTTTGTAAACAATTGCCCATGATTTCCAGAGGGTCCTATGTCAGGATATTCTGAACCGATGTAAGGGAATTAGAGTGCAGCAGATGAAGAATGGCATGGGTTTTGGGGGCTTTTTATGGAGATAAACAGAAACAGAAATAAAAAATATAACATAGATTGATCTGTGGGTCTCCCATAATGGTGGTGAGGCAGGAGCAATGAAGAGTTGAGAAATGGGCAGGCACCTGGGTGTCCTCTTCGGTCCTACCAATGGAGACATGGAACACAGGGAGAGGCACTGAAGCCCCTCACCCATATGTACACAGGATTGCTGCTTGGTGTTCTTGATTACAGAATCATATTATATGCACTGCACGTATTAAATCATTCTTTTAACAATAATCAATGCACAATACTGATTTTCAGAAAAAATGAAGCAAAAATAATTTTGAGTGCTTAGTATATCTGAGACATGGAGTTAACTGTTTTCACATACCTCAACCAAGTTCTCAACACATAAGAAAGATATTTACTAGTTTTTTATGCATAAGAAAACTGAAACTCAGAAAGGTCAAGTGACTTGTCTAAGATCATAGCTAATTCACAGCAGAACTAGGATTTTTTATTAGATCTCTCTGACTTGAAGCCTAGACTAGGCTTACTATATCACACCTTAATACCCATCTTACAGGATGCATCTAATCAGAATGCTGTTAATATTTTATTTTTCTAAAAGTAGGTGTTAAATTTTTGAGGTATAATATTATATATGTTTCTGATATATAATATCCCTATAAGAATAATATCATTATATGATATCCCTATATTATAGGGATAATATTGTTATATATTATCCCTTATAATCATTTTTAATAAATTAGTTTATAATTCCACAAAAAAATTTTAAATTCTGTATGTATTTGTTTTCCAGAGTGAAGCCAATATGTCAGGTCCATTGGCCACCTTAAAGTTATAGATATAGGCAGCAAATTACATGGGATTAAATGGAGAATTTTGAGGGCAAAATCATTCACAGCTCAGATTTCCATCAAGAATGGAAAGGAACTCCACAAACTAAGAACTGTGGATCTGAAACCAATAAGCAATGGTGAAACCAAAGACCCAGATTTCCTATAAACTCTGCATTTTTCATCCATATCAAACTTGTCTGTTAAAAATACCTGTACTCCCATAATTTTTGAGATTGGCTGTGAGATAACACATATGTTAAATCATTATGTTGTTTTCTAAAATTATAATAAAGAATAGATTTTAATAGTAATATAACACTCCAAATAACTACATAAATAGCCCATCATAATCACAAATATTTTCTACATAAACAACATGTTTGTTTTTATCAAATGTATAACATCAATTATTATAAATTATATTCTATTCTCCAACACAATAAAATAGCTACATTCAGTTATACCCAATAAAAGAGATTATTACACTGTCTTTTAAAAAATAAAATTATTCTAATGTAGCATTAGACTAGCTGTCTTTGAAAGGTTGTGAATTTTTTGGCTCGGCCAAGAAAGGCATCTAAATATATTTGTCAAAGCTTGTTCCCTAAGTCTTCTCATCCTTGTAAGTGCCAATCAGCCCATTAGGCTGGTGATGAGGAAGGAAGAGGGAGCTTGAATCACAAAGCATATTCAGCCCCCTAAGAGAATGAACACTTGCAGATTCATATTTACCGTATTTCTTCAAGTCTATAATATACATTTTCTGAAATCTGGATGTCTTTTAAAAATCTTTTTATAATCAAAGACACCATAGATTTGATAAAATTTGTGAAATTAAATTAATTGTGCTTTACTCTATCCAGCACGACAGAGCAATTCCTACTGGGTAAAATTCTCCACATCTTCCAGACAGATCTGCAGGCTGACAATGGCAGAATGAGCTGCAGAGAATCTTAACATGAGAACTATCTGAGTAGAAACTTCAAAATGTATATCCTTTATCCGAAGCAAGTCCATATCCACAATGATACCAGTAAGTCTGAGTGCCAAAAAAGGAGAGTTGCAAAGTACGTATACAAAACTAAACACACCTTTTTTTCTTAGCTTTAATATTAAGTTCTTATTGATAGCAAATATGATTCTGACCAATTTTACATGTACTGTCTCACTTAATTCTAACAACACCACGAAGTACTGTATGATTACCCAATCTATATGCATAATAACTGAAGTGCAAGAGGTTAAATTACTCATTCAAAAAAACCCTTATTTAGGGTAACTAGTTAGAATTTGAATCTAATCCCAGTGTGCCTTCCACTTCCCTAGAACTCCGTTCCATTGACATCAAGATGGCTTATTGCAGACTCATGAGCCAAAACCGGCTCAAAAATTGTTAATTGTAGGATTTGAATTCAAAATCTGCAAATAAAAAAACAAAAATGGCCAGGCGCAGTGGCTCACACCTATAATCCCAGCACTTTGGGAGGCCGAGGCAGGCGGATCACTAGAGGTCAGGAGTTTGAGACCAGCCTGGCAAACATGGTGAAACCCCGTTTCTACTAAAATTACAAAAATTAGCCAGGCGTGGTGGCATGCACCTGTAATCCCAACTACTGGAAAGGCTGAGGCAGGAGAATCACACGAACCCAGGAGGCGGAGGTTGCAGTGAGCCAAGATCACGGCACTGCACTCCAGCCTGGGCAGCAGAGCAAGACCGCCACACACACACAGACACACACACACACACACACACACACACAGACACACACAAACCATAAATGCAACATGCCTATGTACATTCCCTTAGAGACCTCTCAGGTCCCTTTTAAACCCATTATCTTTGTGCACATGCTGTGATAAATTGTGATTTCCACATTTCAAGTAGAAAACACCTATATCAAAAATAAAGACTAAACTTGGAAAGGAAAGTAAAATAACATGTCTAACAACAACAACAAAAAATCCCTGCTATTTTCGGACAGAATCTCTGGCACCTTTTTAGTGATAAACCAATATCTTATTAATATCTTACATTTAATGAGTATTTATTATGTCTGATATACTTTCCTTATAATATCTCAATCCTCATGGCAATGAGATTGATACTATCATTATCTTCATTTTTATAGATGACATAATGAAAGAAGAGAGACGTTAAGTAATTTGCCTAAAATGAATTGACCAACATTTCTAAATCAGTCTTTCAAACCTCAAAATCCATTTTGTTAACCATTATGTTATACTCCCTCTTGGCCCCTCCGAATTGCCATAATGTAATTTGAAGATGGAAAGTCAGTGGCAGTCTAAAGCCCTGTGCTGAGGGTGAAGTATGTAGGAATCCTTATAATCAGCTAAGTCTGACTGCTCCAAATTCTTTAAATGGTATTTTACATACACTAAAGGAAAATTGTATATTGCCAGAAATTAGTCCATAAAAGGCAAGAGTATTATGGAAAAAAAGAAGTATTCACATACGGAGGTGAGATTTTTAAAAATAGCTTAGGCAACTTAATTTTTCAGTTCCTTGAGTCTTACAGTGAAGATTTAAATAAGAGTTATAACATTCAATGTTCTGAGGTTTTAAAGAACAGAATTACTTTTTAAATTCCTTTGGAAGACATGAAAGATTGTAGTGGATTAATATTTTTAATGACACTGAACAGATCTCACTAGGAAATTTAACAACTTTACCAAAAAAAATTCCCAGTATGAAATACATGGGAAAATCTCACTGTCTTTTCTCTGGTGTTAATAATAAATTTTAGCACCAAAACATTTTGCAGCTAGGTGGGCAAGGAAGAAAACATTTTCAAATTTATAGGCAAAAATCAGCATAACATTCCAATCGTGTTCCATGTGAACACAGAGAACATTCTCCCTATGTTCCATATCTCCATATGTGCTTGTGTGTGGGCGTAGGTAAAATGAGAAGAAGAATAAAGAAAGATGTGCAAGAAGAATAGTACCTTTAGGCACAGATAACGAGACACCCAAATGACAACTGAGATGGCTGTGAATTTCCAACATGTGCACATAAGACTTCAGTATGAAAACAATGTCCTCAAAATAAATGAATCTGTAATTTTTAAAGTGTAGTTCTCATAGATAACTACCAAAGGGTTGAAATAATGGAGATCAGATTTTGATGATATAATATTGTGAACAACCTAAGCTAGAAATTTTGACAACACCAAAAAAATGCCATGAATAGGAAATTAGACAACATTTGACCAAGATCAGATCCTCATCAAGAGCTAGTCCTGAGCCAACTCTTAGTTGCTTTTTTTTTTTCTTTTACTTCCAGCCTTGTTTCATATAAGAAAAGTGAACACTTATCTGAGTTTTCAATGATTGAAAATTGTCGGGAGTAATCAGAATGACATAAATGTGGTTCCAGGAAAATCCACATACACCTAAATAGAATCTTCTAAAGAAAAATTACTTTTTCCAAATGTTGCCTCCATTCCTGGGTGCAGATTCCTCCTCTTTGCACTTTTCCACTTTCCACCTCATCCTGCTAGAACCATTTCAAATAATCTAGTGAGATGTTCAGAGTAACATTGATGTCACACTGTTGCTGCTGATTTAAAAGAATTATTCTGTCTCCTACCTGTGCCAAATAGACTCTTACCTAAGACAGGGGCTACAAGAGAGGTTTTTGTAATTCTGGGGACTATCACAAATTATTGGGAAAAGAATGAAGTTGAAAATAGCCAAGTTTTATTCTGTACATATTTCCCCAATTGCAATTACAAACAAAAGCTGAATATTAAAAAGCCTTTTCCAACTTGTTGGGAATCTATTACTTTCTTTTAACAACCCACTCCCTGTCTCTACGAAATTGCAGCTTGTAAGGGAAGTGATGGTGAAAACAAGGGGCAGGCTCAGAGCTGCCTTAATTGATCACAACTTGTTTCGTTCTGCCGTGCAGAATGAGGGAATGGGCAGGAGGCCGACAGAAAGCCACACTGACAAGGGAACCCAGTTGAAGAGCCAAAATCCACACCAGTTCTCCTGCCCAGGACCCCAGGCTTGTTAGCAAATGTATTCTTCATTTTTCTTTTCCCAAAGCAGATTGAAATGGGAGTAGGAGGGGAGAGAGAGGAAGCTGGACATTTCATCTCCAGCAGTTTTTCTGTCCAGCAATTTAAAAATGGTGCTAAAATGAAATCCAACCCATCCAAAGTATCTTAACCTACTGCAAAAAATTTTATCTCCACAGCCTCCTGCACACCAGTCAACATCTATGTCATCATTTTACGAAGGCATCACTCCACCAGCTGTAAGAGTGCTGGAGGTGACTGATAATAATTAATATATCTTTTCAATTACAGCCTCTGACAATATCACTGATAGGCATGTCATGGGTAACATTACAATACAAAAGATATGTTGAAAGTATTTTGTTGTATGACTATTCCATCACTTATATTTCCTGCATCAGCTACTCCCCTTTCTTCTACTAGGATTGATGTAACTGCTTCCAGTGGCATTTTCAAAAGTCCAGTTGTACCTCTAGGACCAAATTTTCAGTGCTAGATTTGCCTGCAGAAATCCATATTAACAGTTTTGAGAGAAGATGGATTTGACTCAAGTAAAATTATCACCCAACATGGCATGTAGCTGTTATGCTTTCTTTAGCACAGCCTGGGATTAAGGGAGTCTGAATTATGAATCCATATTTTTTATATGAGAGAAAGTCAACTCTCTACTTTTTGAACATTTTAGCTCTTAATGTACATTTGGCTCTCAAGGGGAAACTCAGGCATCACTGTGTATTTCCTAAATTAATCCAATTATAATGATTTCTATATTTAACAATGAGCCACAAATGTTTTTAATCATGCCCTGTTCCCTATGGTACAGCTTACACAATACCATGCATGCGTGCTAAAGAATAGCACAAAAATATCCTGTACACTAATGGAATACCTGGCAACAGAGGGAATTCATCCTCAAAGCTCAAACAACTCTCTGAAAGGGCAGAAGCCACAGATTTGGAATCAAATGAAAGTCTGTCGCACTTGTGTTTTCTTTGGCTTCCTCTACCCGGCCAAACTGGATCATTCCAATAAAAACTATCCAACTTAGAGCCTAAAATTATACCCTTAAAATTAACAGGATAATTACCCACTCTGAATTTCTCTTTTGCTCTGAAGACACAACCTTTATCTTATGGCTTCAGGGAAGAAATGCTAAGAATTTAACAGAAGGGGAAAATATCAGGGTTGGGAGCTCCCTTCATTGCCTTGAGGCATGTGTCCAAGGTTTTGGGGTCAACAGAGGAAAGCCAGATCCATGACCGGGGTCTTGCCCTGACAAACGGCAGAAACCATTTGATGATACTTTTCAATCATGATTTATATAGACTTGTGTATGACTGCCATTCAAAATGAACTTTTATCCAGAGGTGGGTAGAAATATGTAGAATTAGTTCAGTATGTTCAATAAAATGTTTGGCAAGGGCTATCTAGGAATTACAGGGCGACTTAGGGTGAAAGCTTAGTCATACATGCTCAGTGGAAGCCTTGGCTCTTACACTTTCGAATGAAAACTTTGAATTAAAGTTACATTCATTTCCTGGGGTTGCCATAACAAAATGCAATAAACTGGGTAGCTTAAAAAACAGAAGTGGGCTGGGAGCGGTGGCTCAAGCCTGTAATCCCAGCACTTTGGGAGGCTGAGATGGGCAGATCACAACGTCAGGAGATCGAGACCATCCTGGCCAACATGGTGAAACTCCATCTCTAAAAATACAAAAAATTATCTAGATGTGGTGGTGCACACCTGTAGTCCCAGCTACTTAGGAGGCTGAGGCAGGGGAATCGCTTGAACCTGGGAGGCAGAGACTGCAGTGAGCTGAGACCACACCACTGCACTCCAGCCTGGTGAAAAACAAAATAAAACAAAAAACAGAAGTGTATTGTCTCCCATTTGTGGAGTCTAGAAGTCTAAAATCTAGTTGTCAGCAGGATTGGTTCCTTCGGAGGGCTGCGAGGGAGAATCTGTTCTATGTTGGTCTCCTAGCTTCTGATGCTCTCCTGGCTTCTGATGGTGTCAGGCATTTCTTGGCCTGTAGATGGTGTTTTCACATTGGGCATCTTCACATTGTCTTCCCTCTGTACCAATCTATCTCTGCATCTTTTTAATAAGGATGCTAGTCATACTGGATTAGGACCCACCCTCATGATATCAACTTAATTTGGTCATCTGCAAAGACCCTATTTCCATATGTCATATTTAGAGATACTTCAGGTTAGGACTTCAACATTTTGGGGGACAAATAATTCAACCCATAACAGGGAGTAAACTATGTCCAAAAACAATGATCTATTTAAAATAGAAGTATATTTTCTAAAAAAGATCTTTTATTTTTACTATGCAGTATCACTGGCCCTTAAGTGAATAGTTTATGGATGAATCATTGATTCTTAACTAGCTGAGGTAGGGGTGAGTAAATGAACAGGTTAGGGAATAGTTGGTGGGGGAGGAAGAGCTAAGTATCTCCTAGAGGTAAGTATCAAAATCAGAGTCAAAGGACACATGTGTGTTTTTTTATTGTGTTACACATTAGAATTTTGTATTTGAAATATGAAAAAGAAACTATCTGTAACACTAAAAACTTTGTTTTTAGTTTTACAAAAACTTTAGAAAGTTTTTAGTATTTAGTACCTCATCAAGGTATTGTTAGCTGGTAGAAATGAGTGAAAGATATTTCTGATCCTCTTCCCTCTTTCATGCCCTTCCTTCAGAAGTATTAAAATACGGGTTGGGAGTGAGAGTAGGGTAACAATCAACGTGGCCATGTGTATCAAAAGGAACAGAGCTTTCTAACACTAAAATACCACTAGTAAGATAACAATTCACTCATACTACACACAGACATGCAAAGAGAATAGATTATTTATTTTTCTATTACTTACATCAACTTTCCCATAAGCTACCAACCTCTCTCCATTACCCTCTCCCTCCTGGGTAGCAAGGGGTAGACAGCTAAATGTAATGCAATCTGTTACCATCTGGGTAGCTTAAAGGTCGGTTTAGTAAATGCTGAGTTTTTTATATAACCTCCTCTTCCTCTGCTTCTCTGCAGGATGACGCCTGGGTGTACAGTGGCCAAGAAAGCTGCTATGGTCTGCATGTGTCCCCTAAAACACATACTAATAATTGCCAATGTGATAGTACTAAGAGGTGGGACCTTTAGGAGGTGATTAAGTCATAAGGGCTCCACCCTCGTGAATGGGATTAATGCCCTTATAAAAGAAACTTCAGTGTTACTCCTTTTGCCTTTCTGTCTTCCACCATGTGACGGGACAGCGTTCAAAGTGCCATCTTGGAAGCTCAGACTGGGCCCTCACCAAACAACAGATCTGCTGCCACCTTGATTTTGAACTCCGACCCACCAAAACTGTAAGCAATACATTTCTATTTTTTTTTTTTACAAATTAGCCATTTTCATGGCATTTTGTCATAGCAGCAGGTGTGGACAACACAGAGGTGACGAAGCTTACATGATTTCACAGCTCAGTACCTGAAGGAGACCTCACTGGTGTCATCGGGACTCTTTGCAGTGACTAGCTGCTTGCTCTGGTCTTTTGCGTACTATTGCCTGAAACATACTCTGGTGTTGTGGGGGTTGCATGTTGGACCCAGCCATTAATTTTCAATCACCATTCCCCCAAAGACAATGGTCTCTCTGTCTTGATCCCAGTCTTCTAGGGCTCTACCAGCTCTCAGGGCAACCCTGTACACTCGCACAGATGTCCTGCAATGTGTTGGAAATATCCACATCTGAAGCATCTCCTAGAACATCAGTTGGCAATTCATGGTTTGTGAGCCAAATCCAGCCTACTACTTGATTTTGTAAACAAAATTATATTGAAACACAGCTACAGCCATTTATATACATACTGTCTGTGGCTGCCTTTGTGCTTCAAAGGCAGAATTGAGTAGTTGCAACAGAATCCACATGGCCCACAAAGCCTAAAACAGGGGTGTCCAATCTTTTGGCTTCCCTGGGCCACATAAGATGAAGAAGAATTGTCTTGGGCCACACATAACATACTCTAATGATAGCTAATGAGCTAAAAAAAAAAAAATACAAAAAACTCATACGTTTTAAGAAAGTTTATGAATTTATGTTGGGTTGCATTCAAAGCCGTCCTGGGCTTCATGCAACCTGTGGGCCACGGGTTAAACAAACTTGGCTTAAAATATTTACTATATGACTCCTACAAGAAAAATTTGCTAATCCCTATCCTACAGTTTTGTAATCTTTACTTGTATGACCAGAGAAGTTTTGCTGGTACACACACACACACACACACACTCACACTCACACACGCACTTTCATTATTTTATGGCTCTACCATATTCTATGTTGTACAGTAATCTCTGACTACATCCCTCCTTGGCCGTGTTCCTGGACTCCTTCATAGTATGTTGATATTTATTTGGCACTCCTTTCTTGAATTTTGGCTCCAAAAATAGGACAAAAAAACACAAAGTTTAATTCTTTGCTTTACCTTGTCTCACTTTAAATCTGTCTATAGATTCTAAATGGCACTTTACAGATTGCTTCCATCTGTTTGTGTCTGGTTAATTGGCTAATTTTGTTTCATAGTTAGTTGTCAAACTTCTTAAGGATTAAGACAATATCCAATATTTCTTACTTATTTCTCATGGAGTCCCTTGGAAGATGCTGGTGGTTAATAAATATTTGTTGGTTGATTTTTACGTTTAGAACTTTTACACTACTATGAACTATAGCTATTACATGTGCTGTGGGCTTTTTTACTATTGTTTCTTTCTGTTTTTGCACTTTTTCTTCTGTCCCCACACAGTAAATCCCAACTTTCAAGCTTAGGTTCTGAACAACTCACTCTGAATCAAATATATTCCATGCGCTCTCTGCCTTAATTCTAAAGTCTGCTCATTGCTCATTCCAAGTTTCTCCAGGTCTGCGCCATTGCCAAGAATCTCCAGGAAAAGAAGAATTTGCAGATTCGGGATAGAACCACAATATTGTAAAAACAAAACTATATCATTTTTAAAATTTAACAATTTTATTTTGTTACTAAAGGAATACAGGCTTCATATAATCAGAGGCCTTGTCTGGTTTGTTCATCCTTAAATCCCTAGAACCTAGAACATTGTTTGTACATAAGAGATGTTCAATGAATACCAATGAAAGATAGCATAATTATAAAAGTGAAAGGAAAAAAAAAGAAAAGAAAGAAAATCCTGAGCAGATGCTCTAATATAAAAAATACACGTGGCTGGGCACAGTGGCTCACACACCTGTAATCCTAATACTTTGGGAGGCCAAGATAGGAGGATCTGTTGAGCTCAGGAGTTCAAGACCTGCCTGGGGAACATCATGGAGACCCCATGTCCACACACACACAAAAAATAGGTTTTTTGTTGTCTTTTTTTTTTTAATTAGCTGGGCCTGGTGGTGCACACCTCTAGTCCTAGCTACTTGGAAGGCTGAGACAGGAGGATCTCTTGAGCCTGGGAGGTTGAGGCTACAGTGGGCCCTGATTGTGCCACTGCACTCCAGCCTAGGCAAAAGAGCAAGGCCTTGCCTCAAAAATAAATGAATAAATTAAAATTAAAACTAAAAAATAAACAAGTGTATGTTTCAGTAAGCATCTATTTTAAATTCATAACATTTACTCAAAAAGTCAATAAATAAAATAAAATTATTAGACTGTAAATGAAACTGTAAAACCAGGTGCTATAACTGATGGTTGTAATCTGATTTCAACCTAAATATTCAATTTATTTCTGCATTTGTTTCATTTGTATAGGATAGAGAAAATCCTGATTTATACTGATGACTTGTTAAGTTTTTTAACATTTCACTTTGCAATCTCAGAAGTCTTCATTTAAACACATCCAGAAGCTTGGAAGAAGAGTAGCACAAAATGTATTTGCAATTTGAATAACTATCAGTTTCTCAGAATTATATTTGATGAACAGTTTTCTCAATAAATCTAAATCTTTATTTATATATAAATATATATGCCTATATATAAGATATGCATATCTTCAAATATTTACTATCATTAAGGTATCTTATTATCTCAATACCCATCTCTGTTATTTATATATATATATATATTCACTCAGTTTCATAAGAATCATATTGATTTTATTTTGCATATTGAATCCAAAGTTTGTTTCGATTTTTTTGCTAAAACTTTATGTGCAGCTGTAAACCAGATTAATATGGCAGGCTAACATTGTCATATTGAGTCCCTTCAGGTTATTAAAAATGTCAGCAAGAGATGAAAGCAAGTACAACCATGTTTTAAGAGAGGTTTTGTTAATGGTGGTACTATCAGGAGGAAAAAAGAAAAGATTTCTTCATCTTTAATCTTATCCTCATTTTTAGTCTTCATTTTCAAATCTTATTGCATTTGAAAGATTTGTGTCATGAATTCGCCTTGGCAGAACCAACTGTCCTCAATTGAAAAGTGAATGTTGGAATTCATCGTCTATATAGCCACAAATAATGCTAAAAATTCTGCTTTCTAAAAAGTATAACTTAAAGAATTGGCAATTCCTGTCACAAACCCAAACACTGTTTTGAAAGATGCTCATTAATCTTCTTAATAGGGAGTAGTTGTCCACAGAACATACCACAATTATTTAAACTCATGTTGGCAACTGCTCTTACATGAATCACAGCTCTTATAGATTTTCCAGTCATTACTTTCTCAATCCTAATTTCAACACCTCTACATTCTTGACAACTTACTTGATGGCATTTTTTTAAAATTAGCATAAAGCTTAAGCATTTTTCCTACTGTATGTGCTTAAATGGTTTGGCCCGGTAGTATATATTCTATATATTTACTTATATGGCCCATTCTTATAAAAACCAACAAATTGGTGTAATGCACAGTATTTACAACTTGCAACTGTTCAATTGCAAAAGCTTCACTTTTTAAAATAAACAATTCTTCATGAGCAGCTTCTTAATGTTCTTTTCACATAGAATTTTTAAATAATGGCAATAAGTGCATGTTCATTGCTTGCTCATCTACCATGACTGTTGCAAAATCAATAACATGGGGTTGAATGAGTATTTTCCTGATATCTTGTGCTTTTTCCTTACTTACAACGTGATAGCTTCAAATGGCACTATTGACATTGACATTTACATTTTTAAGTATACGTTTTCGAGAACATTGAGTGGTTCAAATTGTACTAACAGATGCTGAGAGATGTATATTCAAGGTCAAGATTTTATTTCAGAACCTCAGAACTTGTCAGGATTCACAGAAAAAAAAGAATTTTGCAAATTTTAATTTCACAAACACAATGAGGACTTTGCGTAGAGAGCACCATGTAACTTGTGTCATCTGATCCCGATTATTTTTATGATATCTACCATGAAATTTTATTTTCTTTTGAAACTTCCTGTTTTTAATTTGCCATCAGATTCTGGTTTGAATAGCAATTATTTCACCTCAATTTTAACAATTACACTTATGAGTATATTTAATTTAGGCAATTAACATCTGACACTATCTTTAGTACAATACGGTCACGATACAAAGTGTAGAGCTCACTCCTTATTGCACAATTTTCTAATAAGCCATGATAAGAGCATGAGCTGAGCAGATGTGCCTGAGCTTTGCCTGGCATTTAGCTGAGCACAGAACACATGTGCTGAACTACTGAACTCACTTGTATAATTTTACATGAGTAGACATGTGCAGGTTTGAATTCAAAGAAAGACCAGAGCAAAACCCCCTTCTTCCTAATCAATTACACACTTGTAGAAAGGTCACATATATGCATAAATAAACAAAAAGAGCCACAGACTGAAATCTGCATGAAAGCCAGTTAAACCCAGTGCACATGGGTGCTTAATCGTCTCTAAAGTGCTGAAAATTGGCAACTATCGCATACCAGTGTTTGTTGTTGTTGTTGGGTCTTGGGGGTTTGTTTTTGTTTCTACTTTGGTTTGGTTTGGGTTGCAACTTTTAAAATAAATATAAAATATTTTTAAATTACATGTGAATTTCTAGAAGCATCTCAGAGAAACCTGAAGTTTCACAGAAAGCAGGTGAAAGTGCACATATATCTCAAAAATGCCTAGCCTAACATAAAACATACTCAGTCTGGTTTGTCATTTCCTAAATGAAATCAATTCTTGAGTACAGGAGTAAAGGGAATGCAAAGGAAAAGGGATGGGAGAGAAGGGAAAGGCAGGGAGGAAAGCGGAAGAAAAGAGAAGGAAGGAAGAAAGGAAGCAAAGAAGGAAGTGAGGGAGGGAAGGAGGGAGGGAAGGAAGGGGAACCATCTTGAGCTAGTGCTTTGTGATCAGTGATGTTTCCATATTGTTAAATCTCTATTTCTCCTACCTCTGAAGTCATCCACCTTCCACCCAGGCCTGCTCCTTGTCAAAGCCTTACCACCAGTGACTTATTCAACTTCCCTTTCCCATAACTCTTAGCAGCTTCATTAAGTACAATGTATCTTTACTCCCAGAGGAGCCTACAGAGGAAAGCATAATGATGTGTTCACTGGTGGATTTTTAAAAGGACTAACAGTTTTTATGCAGTTGTGGTTAGTCATACCAGTAATAAACACGACATTTTTTGTTTCCTGAACCCTTGACTATAGAAAATATTAATAAAACAAATGCTTCCTCTTCTTAAGCACCTACTATGTGAGAGTAAGTTTTTAAAATGCTTATAATGACCATGTATCGCACACTCTGATCCAGGCATTGTGTTAAATGCATTCTATACATAATCTTTTTCAATTTTCACAACACCAGGAGATAGGAAATATAATCTTCTTTTTCCATATCAGAAAATTATGGCTTAAAAACTTTAATAGCCCAAGGTCAAACAGTTGCTGAGGGGATAGGGAGAGATTTCAAACTGTATCTGTCTGATTCTAAAATCTATGTTATTAACCCTTAAACGCTATCTCTCTTCCTTCAAACTTACTTGCATAACCTCAAGTTCAATGTATCTCTGACCAATTCATTGCCCAGGACTTAAATTTCTAACTGATTTGGTCCATTGTTACAGGTTATAATTTTTTAAAGATATTTTCCTGTATTATTATTGTAAGTTTATATTTTACTTGCCTAATGCAGTACAAAGAATGCAGAAATATAACTTTTTTTAACAGTTGACAAATTTAAAATTGTATTCCTAAAAGCCAGGATTTTAGTCTTATAATAATCTGAACATAACAGGAAACTTTTATCTTCATTTCTGTTTCACCAGAAAGAAGTGTCAAACTTTTTTCAATTTTGAATATTCATGTGAAACTTCAGCTAAGAAATATTGAGAAAGCAAGGAACCATAGATTGGTTAAATCTCTTTATCTTTCAAATGAGAACATGGAATGCACATATGTGCACAGAAACATGGCTGCCTGCATGTGAACATATGTGCACACACATGCACAATTTTGCACTTTGCTTTCTTTTCCCTTACTCAGCTTTATCATAGATTCCTTCCTTCTTTCTTATTTAATCCGGGAACAGCTTTCTAAATGACCTCCTCACAGTATAGCACTGCCAAGGTTAGCCAATTGATTCAAATACTCCCCATTAGCTCCACATAGCCAGCAGTCAGAGATACTATGAGTCACTTTTTCCTTCTCGAACATCTTTTACACAATCATTGTAAGCATTTTCCAAAAAATTTCCTGTTAGGTAGAAATTGACCTCTTGAAACTGTTCAGCAGAAGTAGTCAAACTTCAGAGCTGTAGTTAATTAACTATGCCTCTCCTTTGGTTCAAATCATATTTTATTATCAAAATATGATAATATTTTTAAACTAGGGGTAGATTTTTTCTGATCCCCTTATTTCACAGATGCAGAAACTATGGCTCATTATGGCCCAAAAAGATAAAATTAGGGATGATCAAAATGGCACAGTGAAGAAGGTGGGACAGAATCCAGACCATAGGCTGAACTAATGTATTTAAAAGTCAACTTCTCCATACGCTTTGTAGTGCCTGCAGCATACCACCTGCAAGGCTGAAGTGCCACTTTTACCATCAATACAAATGTCTACAACCTGACTCTATGTACAGTATTAGTTCTTTTATCAGACAACCACTGGCAGCTACTTGAGTGAATGTATTTTGTGTCTCATTTTGCAAAATGATTTTATCCTTTCTTTATTATTCTATGATGGATATTCTTTCACATTCATATTACTTTGGCATGATACACTCATGCTGTTTTATGAAAAAAAATTCCATACTTTAGAATAGACTATTATACAATCTTGATATAACCAATGTCACCTCATATAATCAATGAGTTAATAAAATACATAAAATGATTTCTTCTCTTCCTCACTTTCTTTATATCCTAGTTGAGGCCACTACAAGTGCATACAATAATTATTATTACGTCCAATTGTCAAAATATATTGGAAGCTTAACAACTACCGATGAACAAATCTCAATGGGGTTTGAATTCAAAGTTCCTTAGTTCCCCCCCAAAAATTTCTCTGAAGTAGATGTCTCATAAAATCCTGAGGGCTCTTTAGTCTCCACTGAGAGAAACAATCTGTAATTATATAGAATTTTCTTTCCATATTCTGGCACATGTAGTTTGGATCTTAGCCCAGGCTATAAGTTATTAGCTGAAATTCTATTATTTCCCACCCTTCATTGTTAAAATTTGTGCTTCACTCAACAGTTCTAATACTGCCTCTTGGTCTTCAACCTTTCAGAATAATCCTATTTTTTGATAATCAGACCAATATTTTTCTGGCTTATATCCCAGCTTTTTATGGCCTATGTTTCAGACCTGGAACAAAATGTTTTCTTTCATCTTTTAGTGTAGTCTTCCTTAAATCCTGTGAAAGATAATTTATGTTATTTTTCAGCAACCACTGATCCACATGCAAGTAGAAACATATTCTGAACTAATTAGCCTATATGCAACAGGAATGGGAAATTATCTTCTGAAGAGTTGAATCTTGGCCAGTCCTAGTTTAATTTTATTCCGTTTCTGGATCAAATTTCAAGCAATAATATTGTTCTTTATGCCAAATGTTGTAAAAACGCAACATCATAATATGTCCTTTATAGGAATATTATAAAATATCATAAACTGGACATGGTGCCCTATCAAAGTCACCTATTTTCTCTTGTCCTAAGTACACCTTTCCAAGTCCTTCTCTTTAGCATTTCTTCTGTGCTCCTTCTCATTCACTAATAAATATTTGTGATCTCAAAGCTATGCACACATACATCTCACACACACACACACACACACACACACGCACATACAATTCTCTCAGACCCAACTTGAGTCTGTTCTCTGTAAAGATGAGTGCCATATTTGCTCCCAGAGAGCTCAGCCATTTGCTGTGGGGACTCAGTACATTCCCTTGATGACTAAATCTTGAGAGATCTTTTGAGGTCTGGCTTCAAATCCTGATGAAGACTCTGCCTGAGAAGTTTCCCTGAAACACAGCACTTCCATTCATTTAGATGCTGAGCCATCTAGATAAATTCACCACCCAGCACTACCTTCAGCATCTCCTAAAGAGAAGCATGGAAAATTATGGCCTGTTCTACTCTATCCTCCATTTGAATGAAATTATGGGGTAGTAAGCCCTATCTTTGCCGAAACAAACAAAATTCTGACTCTTCTATTGCTCTACATTATGACTGTATCTCTTTCTAGAATCCCAAACAAGTTCTCTCTGCTTTAGATATTGTACTCAGCCTTGCTGACATTTCCATCTTCTTGCTATTTTCCCATCCCTCTTCCTATAAAGTACTGTGTCCTTGAGGAATCTAGGTTTGTTCTAAATCCAGTCCCATTCCTGCTTGCTTGAAGGTTCAAGGTTCTTGCTCAAGGTTCACACTCTCAGCCTTAAGAGCTCTCCATTTGCATAGGTAGTGGAAACTTCTTTTATATCATAGCTTGACTTCCATCAACCAAAAGCTTAAAATGAAATTCTATGCTCTGGCCCGCTCCAATCTGGACTCATTTCTCTCTAGGGTTCCTATTGATCTGGGATTTCACTTCACAATTCTTCTGTACTGGATTTTCCTGCCTTTGAAATCTGATGACTTCCCTTTTTAAATTTTAGTCTATCACTATGTATATATACCACATTTTATTTATCCATGCATCTGTTGATGGACATGTAAGTTGATTCCATACCATGGCTATTGTGAATAATGCTGCAATGTACATGGGAGTGCAGATATTTCTTTGACATACTGATTTTATCTCCTTTGGATACATATCAAGTAGGGGGATTGTTGGATCATATGGTAGTTCTATTTTTAATTTTTTGAGAAATCTCCATACTGTCTTCCATAATGGCTGTACTAATTTACATTCCCAACAACAGTATGTAAGGATTCCCTTTTCTCCACATCCCCTATGACACATCTTCTTTTGTTTTTTTGATAATTAGCCATTCTAATAGGCGTGAGGTGGTAACTCATTGTGGTTTTAATTTGTATTTTTCTCATGATTATTGATGTTGACCCTTTTTATATATACTTGGCCATATGTATATGTCTTCTTTTGATAAGTATCTGTTCAGATCCTCTGCCCATTTTTTTAAGCAGTTTGTTTTTTAACTGTTGAGTTATTTGAGCTCCTTATATGCTTTAGATATTAACCTCTCATCAGATGTGTGGTCTGCAAATATATTCTCCCATTCAGTAAGTTGTCTCTTGACTCTGTTAAATTATTTCCTCAGTTGTGTAGAGCTTTTTAGTTTGATGTAATTCATTAGTCTATTTTTGCATTTGTTGCCTGTGCTTTGTTGCCTGTACCTAAAAATCCACTGCCCAGGCCAAGATCGTAGAGATTTTTCCTCATGTTTTCTTCTGGTAGTTTTACAGTTGGATCTTATATTTAAGTCTTTAATCTATTTTGAGTTTATTTTCTTATATGGTGAGAAATAGGAGTCTAGTTTCCTTCTTCTGTGTGTGGATATCAGTTGTCCCAACACCATTTATTAAAGAGACTATTCTTTCCTCATTGTGTGTTCTTGACATCTTTGTCAAAAATCAAATGGCTGCAGATTCATGGACTTATTTCTCCTCATTCTGCTTCCTTGGTCTATGTGTCTGTTTTTATGCCACTACCATGCTTTTTGATTACGATCACTTCATAGCATATTTTGAAGTCAAACTAGTGTGATGCCTCCGGCTTCGTTATTTTTGCTCATGATTTCTCTGGCTATTTGAAGTCTTTTGTAGACCTGGTAGGAAGTGTTTGGATGATGAGGGTCTATCCCTCATGAATGGCTTGGGCCAGCCCATTGCTCATAAGTGCTCTTGCTTTGAGTTCACATGAGATCTGGTCACACGATGTGACATGTCTGCTCCTGCTTCACCTTCTGCCATGATTGTAAGCTTCCTGAGGCCTCCCTAGACCAAGCAGATGCCAGCACCATGCTTCCTGTAAAGCCTGCAGAACCATGAGCCAATTAAACTTCTTTTCTTTATAAATTACCCAGACTCAGTTATTTCTTCATATCAGTGCAAGAACAGCCTAACACATGCATCATTGCATGTCTGCAAACCCCAGGCATGTTAGACATCAAATATGCAAGTCAAACGTGACAAATTCTCAGGTTGGCCAATGAGACTAATAATCCTATAGGCTAATGAGATGGAATAGTTGCCTTGACCCTTTCATGGGAACTGGAGTGCACCAGCTCTGGGTTCAGCCAGCCACTTCAGTGCCATGAAGGATGAACTTCACTCACTCAAGCCCACTGGGCTCAAACCCTCATGGGAGGGAGCATGCAGGCAAGCAGGTGCCAGAGCCAGGAAGAGCACTCTGGGGCTTCAGCTCCAGCATATAGTGTGTTACAATTAATGTTCTTTTAGCTTTGCCATCCACAAATGGCTTAAGTGTTAAACAGTTCAGTGAAGAGCCAGTGTGACAGTCTTTTTGGGTTCCCACACTCAGTGCATCCTGAATTCTTGTCCAGTATCTGGGAAGAATCAGGTCACATGAATGGTTTGAAAGGTGATGAATGTGAAGGATTTCATTAAGTAGTAGAAGTGGCTCTTGGCAAAAGGGGAGTTGGAAAGGGGATGGAGCAGGAAGAAGATGGTCTTTCCCTGAAGCCCAGCTGTCTGCAGCTAGGCTCATCTCTGAAGTCGTGCCGTCTGAAGTTAAGCTGCATCTATCCATCTATCCGTAGTCTCCAATGCTCAGTTGCCTCCTCTCCTCTCCATGTTCAGCTGCTTATCTCTTTGTCAGCTGAGGTCTAGGGTTTATATTGGCACAGGACAGGGGGCTGGGCAGGCCAAAAAGGCACCATTTGGGCAGGAAAACGGGGATAATTGTTCTCATTTGGGGCCGCAGTTTCCAGGCTGGAGGGTGGGGCCTTTGCCAGAAAACTGCCCTCTTCTACTCTGTATTTCCCTGCCTCCTGTCCGTATCATTAAGAAGGAAAAAAAAAAAAAAAAAAGCAAAGGGATTAAGCACACAGGTAGATAGATATTTTACTTTGGTTCATTAATATCTCATGCCACTACTCATGTTACCAAATTATGACTGGGTTGTCAGATACGGCAAGGTGCTCTTTAAGCTCCCAGACTGAACTCAGAGGTTCCTGAGCTCACTCCCCACCCTACCACTAACCATCTGTGTGACACAGATGAGTCATTTAACCTATCTAGATAGCAATCCAGTCCAATAACTTCATCTGCAAAATCTTGGTAATAATACCAACTTGAAGCTGATTTTGAGGATTCTCTGAGAAACATGCATAAATAGCAACATGTAAAGCAAAAAGATTGATGCAACATAAGTACTCAATACTTACAGACATTTACATCATAAACATGACATCATCATTTTCTCCTGATTTTAGGGGGTTGCCAAAAATTATTCTAAGTATTAGTGGAAAAAATTGAGCCACCAAAGTTAGGATTTATAGGAAAGAATACTACATTCTGACTCTGACCTATAGTCTTAATGGTAGCATCACAATCATTTTTAATTTTTTAAATATTGTATAGTAATCATGAAAATATTGGGCAGAATTCAAATATATTTGATTTAAAGACTATGAACTTCTAAAAAAACATAGCAGCTTTTATAGGAGTTAAAACTACAAATCTTATCACTTGTTTTATCTCATTCCTCCTGCTAACTTCACCCCAGCATTGGTAAAGAGGCACAAATTGCAACTTGATAATATTTTTAATTTCAGAGATAAATGTTAACTATTACACCACCGTCTCAATTAGGTTATTCATTGTTCAATTCATAGCCTATATTCTATTTTTAAAGTGTAAAATTTTTAATTGGGAAGGACATGTGATGTTATGGATATATATTTTTGTGTTCTATAGATTTCATATTAGTAAATATGTAACTTGTCAGTTTTCAAAAACTTAAGGAGCGTAGATAATATTTTTCAGTCTTTTTTAGGACTGAAAAAGTGGTTCTTATCTTAATGTGTGTAAAAATATCCTGGCATCTTTGCTCAAAATGTATGTTCTGGGGCCTAACATCAGACATTTTGATTTGATATGTCTATAATGAGACCCAGGAAGCTGCATCTTAATAGATGTCCTAGGAGATACCCATGCAGGTAGGTCTCAAAGCTCACTTGGAAAAATATTGGATTAAAGGAACAATTGATAATATTTGCTTCCATTTTATGTAAAATCCTCAATGGAATTACAAAAATGACCGTAGATCTCTTAAAATCCCACATCTCTCCACACACATCTTTTACAGCTGAGAAAATTATGCCCCTAAGCACACATACAAATGTGCCTTATTTTGCCCCATTTTAATAGCAAGTTTGCTGAATTTTATCTCTAACATTCTATAAAATGTATTTTAAGAAAATACAATACATTAAAAACACTGAAGCTAGAGATTAGATAAATCAAGGGTTTTTTTGGTTTGGTTTTTTACATTAAAATAATATTTTTCAAAAGGATGTACTTTGGAGTTCTTGGACTAGTGGGTTCTCAGACATTTCAGTGTGTACTCACTTAACACTACTTGCTATAGAGTCTGTTGGAACAGACATAATTCAAGGTAGAGTGGCAAGAACACAACTAATTAAATATCTATGAGAAATAAAAATAAGGCAGCTCTAAAAATACAATGTAAATTCAATGTAAATATATTCATTAATTTTTAGCTAGTATTTAATAAGTACCCACAACGTGCCAAGATATGATGTTTCAATTTATTTTAAAAATACATCTATTGTGGGCCAGGCATGGTGGCTCACACCTGTAATCCCAGTACCTTTGGAGGCCAAGGCGGGTGGATCACCTGAGGTCTGGAGTTCAAGACTAGCCTGGCCAACATGGTGAAACCCCGTCTCTACTAAAAATACAAAAATTAGCCTGGCATGGTGGCCTATGCCTGTAATCCCAGCTCCTAGAGAGGCTGAGGCAGGAGAATTGCTTGAACCCGGGAGGCGGAGGTTGTAGTGAGCCGAGATTGTGCCATTGCACTCCAGTCTGTATGACAAGAGCGAAACTGCATCTCAAAAAAAAAAAAAAATCTATTGTATAAAGCAAAATATACCAACATAGAATGGCATAGTGACATTTACAGGCTTTCTGGCATGTATTTAAATGTATGTCTATGCAGAGAAAAGGAACCCTTATACAGTGTTTTTGGAAATGTAAATTAGTACAGCCACTACGGAAATCGGTACAGAGGTTCCTCACAAAACTAAAAATAGAATTACCATATGATCCAGTAAACTCACTTCTGGGCATTTCCCCAAAAGATTTAAAATCAGTATATTGAAGAGATATCTGTACTCCCATGTTCATTGCAGCACTGTTCAAATGGCAAAGTTATAGAATCAATTTAAGTGTTCATCAACAGATGAATGGATTGAAGAAAATGTAGTATATACACACAATGGAATACTAGTCAGCCTTAAAAAATAAAGAAATTTTGTCATTCGTGAGAACCCAGGTGAAACTGGAGAACATTATGCTAAGTAAAATAAACCAGGCACAGAAAGATAAATACCACATGTTCTCACTTATATGTGGAATCTAAAAAACTGAATTCAAAGAAGCAGAGATTAGATGATGGTTACCAAAGTCTGGGGGTGGAGGGACTGGGGAGATGATAGTTAAAGAGTACCAAGGCTCAGTTAAACAAGACGAGTAAGTTGGGATATTTTTTAAGATCTATCACATAGCATAGTGAATGTAGTTGCTAATAGTGTATTGTACATTTTAAAATTACTAACAGGCTGGGCATGATGGCTCAAGCCTATAATCCCAACACTGGGAGGCCAAGGCAGGCAGATCACTTGAGCCCAGGAGTTAGAGACCAGCCTGGACAACACAGCAAAACCTTATCTCTACAAAAAATACGAAACGTTAGCCAGGCTTGGTGGCATGTGCCTGTAGTCCCAGCAGCTCAGGAGGCTGAAGTGGGAGGATCACCTGCGGCCAGGAAGTCAAGGCTGCAATGAGCCATGATAACTCCAGCCTGGGTGAAGGGAGTGAGACTCTGTCTCAAAAAAACCTAAAATAGTATAAAATCACTAACAGAGTACATTTCAAATGTCCTCACCAGAAAAAGTAAGTATTTGAGGTGATAAATATGTTAACTTGTTGATTTAATTATTCTGCATTGTACTCATAAATCATAACTTTGTAACCCATAAATGCCACTTTAATTTTTTAATGTGAAAAAATAATATAATAAATGCATGCATGTCTGATCTTCAAGAGGAAGTCTTTGAACACAAGCAGTAGTGTTGAATTAAAATAGCCACCAAAAATCATCATTGAAACCTTCACAAAGTCTACCCCACAATTTTTTCTAACCTTTCACATTCTAACTTTTAACTTTTAAAGCATGTAACACACATCACTTGTTTTGAATCTGACTATATGCCTTTGAATAAGCTTATGCAAAGAGACAAAGAATTGTTGAAATCATATTTTTTTAGTGGCTACAGGGACACAGTATTATTGTATATATGACTTTGGGCAAGTCATATAACTTCTCTGAGCTGCCATTTCTTCATGTGTTTCATGTGTTAAACATGAATAAGAATATTTTATTGCAAGATTAGTGTGTAAAGATTCACTAAGGTAATGTATGTAAAACAGCAAATATAGACTCTGGCAAGAATAAGTGATCAATAAATAGAAGCTGAGTGATGAGATAATGAGGATGATGCAACCGCATCTCTAATTGTTTCATATGTATATATTTTTACCTCCTCTTCCAGACTGTGAACTATTTGAGAGCAGGGATGATGTCACTTTTTTAATGCCAACAATCTAGTACAGTATTAGGCAAATAATATCTGCTATATAGATATGCATTTAGTTGACTCAGAAATAGCGATATCCATTGACAGAAGTGTATTTTTTCTTACTAAAAGTATAAGCAATATCTTACCTAAAACACGACTCAAAATGTCTCAAGCACTGGAATAAATGTCTTCTGAAGAAAGCAATATAATAGTGATGATGATAATAATAACAGCAAATTGCATTTTGGTGCTTTCCATTGCCAAACGCTGTTAAAAGCACTTTACATGCATTAACTGATGTAATCCTTTCAACAAACCATACAAGGAAGGTACCATTATTATTCCCGCTTAACGAGTAAGGGAACTGAGGGTCAGACAGGTTAAGTGATTTCCCAAGGTCACACAGCTGGTATGTGACAGAGGCGGGATTTGAAACCAAGAGCATCAGCTGCAAAGTCCGTGCACTTCACTGCTATTCTGTACTGTAGCTATGGTAGATTAAGGGGGAAAAGGAGAACGATCTTTTTGTCTGAGGTACAGAAAAAGAATAGATTAAATCTAATGAAATGGGTCATGGACCTTTATGCTCCTCTGCTAATTTTTTTTTTTTATCTCAGCATAGTGAAATGATTGTGAAAGCATTCTCTTCCTCCCTGAGGAACAAATTTTTGCAGAAAAGCACTTTAATACTCACCATGCAGTTCAGGCAAAAAGACAAATATGTATTACTATGGAAGAAACCACCCTGTTGCATTTTAAACCACTTGAACTTTAGAGACGCCAAATTGAACCCCAAGCTCCGAACTTAGTGGGCTCCAAGTTCCTTTGCCTCTAGCAACATAGGTGTTGTAGTCTGCCATAGAATTGGGTGGCAAGGGTTCTTAGTTTGTTATTGATTGTTGCTTTATCTTTATCTCCCTGCAGGTTTTATAGACACAGGAACGGAATTTTTCTCAAATATCAATCTTTTGCTTCCACCTCCACGGAATCTTCAAATGATTTGTTAAGGGAATGTCAACTATCTACTTAATGTTGATCTTTATCCTGGTTTTGGCAGGGATCAGCAAACTCTTTCTATAAACTGTCTGATATTAATAGTAAATATTTTAGGCTTTGCTGGCTGCCTCTGCCACAACTGGTCAACTCTGCCTTTACAGTGCGAAAACGGCCTTAGACAATAAATAAGTTAAACAGTGTGGCTATGTGTCAATAAAACTTTATTTGCAAATAGGCAGTGGGCCACATTTGGCCCCTAGACTGTGGTTTGCTGATGCTTGCTTTATAGTAATGCCCACAATTTTGCAGACCAAATCATTCTTGAATCTTTGCATTTTGCCTGCTACTTTATCACAACATAAATTATCTTATTTAATTATCCCAGCAGCCCTTACATATGAAAAAAAAGTCTCAGGCAGGTTAAGTGGACAAAGGTTAAACATGTAGTAAGTTAAGGAGAAATTACAAAGCAAAGAAATAAACCCAGGTCATTTGTTTACATACTCCTTGCTTTCTCCTCTGCATCTTACTCTGCCTGATATAAAAGGTGGAAGGATTGCTTCAGCCCAATAGTTCAAGGCTGCAGTGAGCTATGATTGCACTATCGCACTCAAGCCCAGGTAACAGAATGAGATCGTGTCTTAAAATAAATACATAAGAAAGAAAAGGAAGACTGTAGAATAAATGCATGCCAGTCTGAGACCTCAAGACCATAAGGCCATAATTAATAGCTAGTTTGGGTTCAAAGTCCTTTTTTTAAATCAGTTTTATACTTAACCTGTGTCTTGCCATTGTGAAATTAAATTCAAATTAGTGCATTTATATGACAATTTTATGAAATTCTGACTTCTTAAGCTGAAATGTTATATATTATCAACCTCAAGACTAAGATATTTGTTTTACTTTGTTTTAGTAAATTATATTTACTCATTATATATTTGGTAAATAATGTTTAATTTACTCATAGACTTAACTGATTTCACTGACCTTTTTTAAATGAACTGAACCTGGAATTCAGAAAAATGTCTTTTTTATCTTTGTGTAATTATACAAAGAAAATAGTAATTATAATGTAATCTTTTTAAAACAATACAGAATCTTACCATTTTCTCCTAGTTTTTCTACCGATATTTTTATTCCAATACACACTGCTGATCTCTATTGAGAATACCCTGTATTGGCACCTCTGAAAGGCATCTGCCTTTGGCAGGATGCAACAATATCCTGGAAATTTCACCTACATGCTGAGGAAAGGTTCATTTGTTTCCAGAAGTAGGGTTTAGTTTTGTTTTAGCGTTTTCTAACCTAAAAACTTTGTAAAAAGAATTTTTTTAGTTTTATATCCAATAGTAATTAGAAATCATTCCTTGAGTTTTCTAAGTTGGAGCATCAAGCAACACTTTCAGAATAATGAATTAACCATGCTTTCATTATTCCTCAAAAAAAGACTATTGTAAGGTGTTCTATCAACTTAATAAAAAAAAATACCCATTATAGGTTATTAAGCAGAAAGATACAATGAAAGAGTTGCTTTTAATTCATGCAGTAAAGATATGCAGGGTGGTTATTATTAGGTAGGATTGAAACGGTTTAACACTAGTGTCAGAGCTTGGTCATTTGGAACCCAAATTAGCATAGAAACAATAGTGATGGAGAGGAGGCCGATATTGTTCTTATGTGAGCAGAAATTCTATATCCCAGGATGTAACTGATTAAATGCCTTTAGACTTAAAGAGCCTTAAACTGAATTTCTAATGATGACTGCACTTCAGAAGATAAGTCTTCTTCAGTAAGATTTTTTTTTAAACTCCAAGTGTATTAGTCAGGGGTCTCCATACAACAGAACCAATAGGATGTTTGAGTACGTGTACATTTAGACAGAAGATAGATAGATGGATAGATGGATACCTACTTTATTAATGTAAAAATATAAAATTTAGTATAAGGAATTGGTTTGTACAATTATAGAAGCTAGGGAGTCCAAAATCTGCACTTGCAGTGGGCTGGCAAGTGGAGACCCAGGAGAGTCAATAGTACAGATAAAAGCCCAAAGGCAATGTGCTAAAGAATTCTTTCTCGTTTCAAGAGGCCTGTCTTTTGTGCTATTCGGGCCTTCAACTGATTAGGTGAGGCTCACCTACATTATGGAGGGTAATGTACTTACTGGAAGTTCACTGATTTAAATGTTAATCTCATGAAAACAAGCTTCCAAGTTGACATGTAAA
Organism: Hylobates moloch; assembly: GCF_009828535.3. Taxonomy (NCBI): domain Eukaryota; kingdom Metazoa; phylum Chordata; class Mammalia; order Primates; family Hylobatidae; genus Hylobates; species Hylobates moloch. The sequence goes on from NW_026652280.1 coordinate 144,157,612, forward strand.
ATGTATACAACAAGGATGCCAAATAATTAGTTGTAGGTCCCAGCTGAAACTTACTAGTTACATGACCTTAAGGAAGACAGGTACTTTCTCTAAAACTCAGTTCCTTATTAGTGCCTACTTCAGAGAATGGCTGTGAAGATTAAATGAGAAAATAAGTATAATATGCTCAAAATAGTTACTTGCTACAAATAAGACTCATTAAATATTATTTAAAATTACCATTACCAGAATTATTGAAAGAATCCTGCTGACCAGAAGTAGTCACATTATCCAGGTAAGTAAATAAAGTGTATTCAGTACTGGGATTTACTCATCAATATTATATTTAGATACATTGTTCATGCCATTACAGGGAAGAGGGAACATGGAATCAGGTGGGTGGAATAGTAATACATTTTTCTGGATAAATGTCATATTGATTTGCACATCAAGACATGGTATAACTTACGTGGAGCACTGCACTCACCTAAATTAGGTCACCTTAATGAACTTGGAGGAGGTCAAGAGGAGAGCAGGCAGAAGGTTACTGTATGAGAATAGTATTCAGTCTTCTGTCTAGCAAAGTCTTGGTGAAAAATATGATCAAAGTTTTAAAAACCAAGAAAACTGTAGGTGAGGTGAACTGGGGCTTCTCCAACAAATGCAGAAGTTTGTGTGTCTAGTCCTAGAAGCTGCAAAAGGATTATCTAAGGACAATGCACTATACCTACTCCATATCCAATAAATCAGCAAATCACCTTGGCCCATTACCTTTAAAATATTCTCATAATCCTACCACTTTTCACCACCTCCACTGCTAGCATTTGAATCTGAACCAGTATTCTCTCTTGCCTGCATTATTTCTGTAGCAGCAGATAGATAGATAGATGATAGATAGAAACACATTTACTTTATTAATATAAAAATATGAGATTTTGTATAAGGAATTGGTTTGTACAATTATAGAAGCTAGGGAGTCCAAAATCTGCACTTGCAGTGGGCTGACAATTGGAGACCCAGGAGAGCCAATGGTACAGCTACAAGTCCAAAGGCAATGTCATACATTAAGTGGCTGTTCTACTTCCAATCTTGCCTCCCTATGAAGCTTTCCCAACACAGCCAGCAAATTGTTTCAAACAAGTCATTTCCTTTCTTAAAGCCTTCCAGTGATTTCCCATCTTACTCTGAGAGGAAAAGCCAAAGTCCTTAAAACGGCCAGCAAGATGCTACACAATCAGGCCCCCAGTTATCTCTGCCATAATCTACTGTCACTCTCCCACCATCTCCGCAGCACGGCAGCCTCCTTGCTGTTCCTTGAAGTACCAGGCCAGCCCAGGCCTTTGCATACCCTCTTCACTCAACCTGGAACCTTATTCTCCTACATGGCTTACTCCTCACTTTCCTTTGGGCTTTACTCAAATGCCACCTTTGTTTTTATTTTATTTTATTTTATTTTATTTTATTTTATTTTATTTTATTTTATTTATTTATTGAGACAGAGTCTCACTCTGTCGCCCAGGCTGGAGTGCGGTGGCGTGATCTCTGCTCACCGCAACCTCCGCCTCCTGGATTCAAGTCATTCTCCTGTCTAAGCCTCCCGAGTAGCTGGGACTACAGGCACGCACCACTAAGCTCAGCTAATTTTTTTTTTTTTTTTTTTAGTAGAGATGAGGTTTCGCCACGTTGGCCAGATTGGTTTCAAACTCCTGACCTCAAGCCATCCGCCACCCTTAGCCTCCTAAAAGTAGTGGGATTACAGTCGTGAGCCACCACGCCCAGCCATCAAATGCCACCTTTGATAAGGCTGTCTCTGGCCACCCAATTTGAGACTGAAATCCTCCTCTCCACACACCCCAAATTCTTCCTTTCTTGTTTTACTTTACCCATGGCTCACTCATTGCCATTCATTTTAATATTTTTGCGATGATGATCTTTTCTTTGGAATATGAGCCTAAGGAGAGAGCAGATATTTATCTCCTGTTCTGTGCGGTTCTCCTCCCTGCTGGATCCTCAGTGCCTAGAGCAATGTACTTGGCACAGAGTAGATACTTAGTAAATATTTGTTAAATAAATTAATGATTATCTTCTAGTGAAAGTACTGAGCTCTGAAAGCAAAACAGGTATTAAAAAAGACAAAAGTGCTCATGAATCTCTGATGACTAATCCTCAAAGTTTTATATCCATGTTGCTTGAAGGTTCATACCATGCAAAGCCACCATGGCCTTCCAGGAAATACTTTGTGCCACTTGAAAATGCAAAATACAAAGCTGAATGGGCCACTTCGTCGTTTCAGTGCAGCAAGTTCTATGTTCTGCTCTGACATCCACCATGACTAGCATTATTCTTCAACACAGCTACTGCCCCACTTGTAGCTAAATTTTGAATGGTGGCATTTAAAATTATAGGTTCTTTTTATCTATTCTCCTCCCTTGCTAAAAAATAATCAAAGGATAAGCGCTCGATGGTATGAAAACCATCACCATGGTAAATGTTCAAGCGACAAGGAAGAATGTCACAAGGTTTCAGATTTCCTGAATCATGCCTATTTTTTGCATAGGGAACAAAAAAGATTTCATAATCTAAATCCATTCCTTTTCAGATGCCTGCTGCTTGTGTAAATACTGCTTAGATAAATGACTCCTTGTCCAATGTATTTGTTTCCCCACAGTTGTTAAAGAGTTCTCAGAGCAGTTGCTGCCTCAGTCAGTACCAGGGGCTCTCTCTCCACTTACCAGAGTCCTCACGCCCTACTTTTGTCTCCTATCCAGATGGCCTTCATTACAGGGAGAAATGCCACCAACAGGTGCTTCTTGTGCCTGGAAATGCCGTCCTGAAATTCAAGGAAGAGATAATCTTCTGTGTGCCTTAGTGGTGTGTGTGGGTTTAATTGTATGCATGGTTTGAGTAGCCTACAGTCTGCTAAAATATTTCTTGACACTCATACCAGTTCCTCACTCTTAGAAAAATGTATCTAAATAGCAGAAGATTGCAACCTCATCATCTTAATTTTACTCCTGTAGATCTAGGTGCCATTTGAAGAGAGAAAAATATCTTTCATAAATCCGTACAAACCAGGTATCCCAACAACAGAACTGAAATGGAAAAAAAAACTATGTTACTACAGAAGCTCTTGAATATTCTCTAACCAAGTACATTCCTGAACTGATGTTTTCTAAATTAGCAAGCAAAACCCTTCCCTTTGAAAACTCTGTAATAGCTGCCTTCTCTTTCTGAAGTTAGGTTTTCTGTTAGTTCCACAGGCTGGGATTAGTTGGTCACACTCTAAATCCGACTCCTAGTTCTGTCACTGAAGAATTCTGCTTCACCACGTGCAAAACAACCGTTTCGCTGTGGAAAAAAACAAACCGACGCTCAGCTCATTGATCTTAGGAAAAATTACTGAGGACAGTGGGGGAATTTGTTCCTGACAAGAAGAATGACTTTAAAGCCTCAAATGATGCAAAATCCTTTCTGTAGCACACATTAGCGATAATCAGGGTGCGTTGCTATGGTTCAGTAGAAGTCGGCACTGAACTTCACAGAACTCTTGCAACCTCTCCTCTCTCACCGTGTAAATGTGAAAGTAACAATAAATCTTGTTGACAATTACTTCCATGTCTATTGGCAGGAAGTCAGCAGCCGTTTGAAGAGTATTGTGAGCAAGATGTGCAGAGGAGCCAACACCCATTAACTATCTCCCTAGTTTCTCCTGTGACTTATAGAACATGTTATTTTTCCCCAGTGAGCAACCCTTCCAAATAGTGAATTAGTAATATTAGCACCAAATACCACTAATTTGTCAGCTAAGCTGTGTTTTTCCATAGCGCTTGCAGTGGGGGCCCAATGACCCCTTTGCAACACAGCTGAGCAAAGATGAAAATCTGAAGATGTTTTATTTATATAATTTTGCCAGGCTTTATGAAAACACATTAAGACAGTCACAGAGGTGACTTAGTTACAGTTCAAAACATTCACCCAGACTGCAAATAGAATCCTGATATTTCAACCTAAAGCCTCTGATAAAGGTGGCATTCTGGTAGCACCACAGCTATTTTTGAATTTCACAAACTAAATTAATTCATTCAGTCATTTTTATATATGAAAATCCCATGCTCATTAAAATTGACAAATAAGTTGTTCATTCCTTTCAGACTCTCTCAGGGTTTTATGAAGAACTAGGGGCTGAGAGCCAAGTGGGAAAGCTAAGGCGGAAGGTGTCTAGAAAGCCCCACAACTGTTTTCCATCTGACACCAGTGCCCAGCACAGGAGGCCAAGGCAGGATGCGTGCTCCCAGCTGTGGTGTCAGCTGCTGTGCAGAAGCGGTGGAATGTCTAGTTGCTTGCTTGCTTCTAAGAGCACAGATGCTACCAAAGTTTCAAATTCAGAAAGGGGTTTGGCATTGATTTTGAGGCCTGAGTGGTTCATCAGAAACAGTGCGCCTTGAAATTCATTTAAGCAAAAGACCTCACCTTAAGAAATATCTCTCCCCCACAGAGCTTGAAAGCCAAAAACTACGCAATTTCCTGTGGCCCACACACTTACCAGCTAAAAGAGCCAAGCCCCAGGAGAACATATCAAGAGGGTGGAAGAGGATTCAGAGTGTAGACCGTCCAGTGACTCCGTGTGTTGAAGAAACTTTTTTAGTTTCTCTATTTTTCTCATGCTCCTTCCCAAATGGTTTTCCAGGGACAAGATAATGCATGGGGAAAGTTCATTACCAGTTATTGTCCAAACCAGGACACTTTTGAGAGTGCTAGTGGGTGCTTATTAAGAATACACCAGAACAATGGGTATAACCCACTACTACCCAGGGTGAACTGGAGCACATAGTCTCCCTACCCAAATGAATGCTTAGGACTTTGGTGACAGAAAACATGCTTGTGCATGGTGGGAGATGGTAAGGGGGCTGAATTCTTTGTTCTTTGGCAGAGGACTGAGAAGCTCAAGCTTCTTCAACTGCAAGCACTTATTCTCATCTAGAGTTTAACACATTACTGAGCTTGGAATTAGAATGCAGTCCATACTTACTTGTTCAGTTCAAATGTTTGCTGACTTTAAAACTGACATAATCATGACTGTACCTGTTATTTGGGCTTTCCAAGTCTATTTCTTGGCTGTGGAGCACATCTAATGTGTAGCTTTGGGAAAAGATTTGTAATCTGCAGATTTGAGAAGTAGGAATAAAAGAGGATGAAGTAAATATAGGCTTTTGAGTCATCACACTTCCTTACTTTCTGAGTGAGTTTAGCAAGTGACCCTTGCCAGCCCACTGCAAGAGCCTCTGTGAGGTTTTTGTCTTTTGTGTGTATGTGTGTGTGTGTGTGTGTGTGTGTGTGTGTGTGTGGTTGTTTTTGTTTGTTTTTTGAGACAGAGTCTCACCCTGTCACCCAGGCTGGAGTGCAGTGGTGCAATCTCAGCTCACTGCAACCTCCTCCTCCTGGATTCACGGGATTCTTCTGCTTCAGCCCCCCAAGTAGCTGGGATTACAGGTGCTCACCACCATGCTCGGCTAATTTTTTGTAACTTTAGTAGAGACAAGGTTTCACCATTTTGGCCACGTTGGTCTCAAACTCCTGACCTCGTGATCCACCCTCCTCAGCCTCCCAAAGGGCTGGGATTACAGGCGTGAGCCACCGCACCTAGCCACCTCTGTGAGTTTTAATTGCCACTTCTGTAAAGTGGTAATAGAACAACCTCACAGGGTTCTTAGAAGAAATAAACAAGATAAATATGTGTATTTAATTGTTTAGCACAGGAGCTGGCACTTAGAAATCAGTTGGTAGTTAATGATGGCTACTAATAATATTATTCTCATTAGTAGAAGACAGACAACTGGGCTGAGGTCTGTGCTCTATAGCCCTGGATTTCTGTTGTTAGGGATCTTTTGTTATCCTGTAGTTCATTGCACAGATACTTCAGTTTCAAGGGAGAAGATAGTAGTCTACAAGTACCAAAGGACTGCCTTGTTAAAGAATTCCTTGTACTTTGCCTGTTTTTACTATTTTATAACAGATTAACTAATCAACCGTAAGGACAGTCAGTTTCTCAAAACTTACCTGAAGACTCAAATCTATAAAGCGGCTTTCTCTGGATATTTTTCAAAATGAATGCAGATATTTGTATGGTTCCCTCCTAGCATTTTTACATATATAATATTTCTTTGTGTAATTCTTGAGGAAGTGCCCTAAGAGAGTTTTAGATGACCCGTTAGGCTGGATGTAGAGAGAGGGTGGGAAAAGGCCCCTGTAGGGGTTCTCCACTCAAAAAGGGAGGGGGAACGAGCTAACCATGAAAAATCTAATATAATTTTGGATCGTATGAGGTTTCAACTGGCCTCTCGGTTCTTTCCCAGATGCTAGAAAGCCAGAGAACCAACAGATCTTCTTTCAGCTGACAGTTCTTCACACCTTGTAATGCCCTCATCAAAACTGTTTATAAGTAGTGACAACATCCACAGTTTGTTCATTGTTCTTCCACCTTCTCTTAGAAAAGTGATATGTCCAAACATAAACTTGAAATAGTAGCTCTTTCTTATATGAGTCAAGCCCCAGTAATGGAAACTCAAACAGCAAGGGAAAGTGTGTTAAGGCTATAGAACGATTCCCAGATCTAAGGATGGCTCACTTTTACACGAGGATAAGCAACCTACTCCTCATTTTTCACATTTCATCAGTAAAATGCACACAATAATATCTGCTTATATGTTTTCTGTTAAGTAATCTTCTTGAAGAGGTAAAGATAAAAATTTGTAGGACAAATGCATCAAAAACAATAGCAGCAAGATAGTCCTTTTCCCAACCGGTCTCAAAGCAAATCCTTAATTTTCCAGCATCTTATGATCCTGGGCAACTTTGAAAGTGAGTTTTTCAAGGAAAGAGTACCATAGAACCCCCAAGGCGCAGACAGATGGAAGCCTTTCACACTGAAGTCTGAAGTTGAGCTTATACGGGGAAGCAACTCATACATTTTTCTGTCAAATCCATGGCAGAATAAACCATGAACTCTGAAAGGCATCTCAACACACACAGACCTAAGACTGGGCTAGTCTGACAGGGCCTTGTGATGGGAAGTGGGGTTGTAGTAGTTCGTTCTCACACTGCTGTAAAGAACTACCTGAGACTGGGTAATTTATAAAGAAAAGAGATTTAATTGACTCACAGTTCCACAGGCTGGGGAGGCCTCAGGAAACTTACAATCGTGGTGGAAGAAGAAGCAAGCATGTCTTACCATGGCAAAGCAGGAGAGAGACAGAGAGAGTGAGGGAAAGTACCACACTTTTAAACAATCGGATCTCGTGAAAACTCACTTACTACTATAAGAATAGCATGGGGAAATCCCGTCTTCAAGATCCAATCACCTCCCACCAGGTCCCTCCCCTGACACATGGGGATTATAATTCAACATGAGATTTGGGTGGGGACACAGAGCCAAACCATATCCGGGGTGGTGTTTAATAGGATCCTAGGTCTAGTGTCAGCCCTGATAATGGGCTACATATACAACTGATAATATCCATTCAACTATCTGGACTAATTATATATAATTTTTATATGTATGGACATTAATTAAGCAGTATTCAAATTCTACCATTGTCTTTGTTTCCAAGTAATTCTTAACAAAAATAATTTGTTATTTGAGAATAATTTTTGGCAATTTTTCTAAACATGAGAGGTATCACATTTTACCAAAAATATTAACTTATTAACTATTTTATTCACACCACTAGCATATTTTTTTGTCAGTCACTAAGCTAGATGATTCAGACACAACTTTATTTTTATTTATTTTTTATTTATTTATTTTTCTTGAGACGGAGTCTCGCTCTGTTGCCCAGGCTGGAGTGCAGTGGCCGCATCTTGGCTTACTGCAACCTCTGTCTCCTGGGTTAAAGTGATTTTCCTGCCTCAACCTCCTGAGTAGCTGGGACTACAGGCATGGGCCACCATGCCTGGCTAATTTATATATATACACACACACACATATATATATATATACACAAATATACACACATACACACACATAAATATATATATATACACATATATATATACACATATATATATATATATATACACACACACATATATGTATATTTAGTACAGACGGGGTTTCATCATGTTGGTCGGGCTGGCCTTGGTCTCCAGACCTCAAGTGATCCACCCACCTTGGCCTCCCAAAATTCTGAGATTACAGGAATGAGCCACCACACCTTGCCTTTTTTCTTCTTTTTTTTTTTTAAGACAAGGTCTCACTCTATTGCCCAGGCTTGAGTGCAGTAGCACCATCATGGCTCATTGCAGCCTCAACTTCTCAGGCTCAGGACATCCTCCCACCTCTCAGCCTCCTGAGTAGCTGGGATTACAGGCATGCACCACCATGCCATTTTAATTTTTGTACAGACAGGGTTTCACCATGTTGCCCAGGCTGGTCTCAAACTCCTGGGTTCAAGCGATCCACCCAAGAGGCAACTTTAAACAAGACATATGGAGTGTTATCAAGGACAAGATACTATAGTCGAGGAGCCAGATGTATAAGAAACAATTACAATGCAATGTAATGACTTCTGCAATAGACCTGCACAGGATGCTATAGTAAGATACATGGCATGACAAATTCATTAGAAGGGAAAATTTATTTCCTGGGCTTCAAAGATGAGTAGGAGTTTACAGAAGTAGGAAAACGGAATTCCTGACTCAAAAAAGTAAATGTAGTAATAATTTAATATATATTGGGTCCTAACTATGTATCGAGTGGTATGCTCAGGACTTTATAGATATTATTTCAATTAATCCTTACAAAAATCCAATGATATAAGTGTAATATATTCATCTTATAGATGAGCAAGTTGCAGTACAGAGAAGTTAAACAACTTGTTCAAGATCACACAGCTATAAGCTGGTGGAGCTCTCAGGAAACCTTTAAAGAGTATAGTATATTAATAAACTGTCCAAGAGTCTGATATTGTATAATACATTATGCATGAGATTCAACAGAGGAGGAGAATTTGTAAACTGCCCAGGAAAGTAGGGGAGTGAATGCACTAAAAACACATAATACTACTACTCAGCAGCAGGCAAAGCCTACTTTTCTGTTCTTGGTTATGAGCATGAAATGAAATCATGCTATGTGATTTTGTGTTTGTTTCTAATCATATACATCTGTCTAGTTTCAGGCGTAAAGTAGGCAAAGAGTTGGATACAATCAAGATTTTGGTTTTCTCAAGTGAATATCACAGAGCAAGAGTGGGGTGGGGTTAGGGTGTCTGCAAGGCATAATTATAATAGTTGGTTGTCAAGAACATTGGGTTGGTGAGCAAAGTGCAAAGTAATCCTCCCAATAGATTAGATGTCACAGTGGTACCTAAAGATCATCTAGGATGGGAAAAGAGAGACAGAGAAAGAGAGAGAGAGAAAGGCCTGGAACTCTCTCTAGGAGAGGAGGCAGTGTTCAGAGAACACGAGGCAGGAAATTCAGATTCTGGGGAGATGCTGTGATTGATAATGATTAGATCTAGTTCTAAGCATGTGATCTCAGAAAGAAGGGACAAAAGTAAGGTGAACATAAGGATTCTTAGCAGAAAGAAGGTCAAGGAACTGAGGAGCCAGGGTTAGATCAACTCTGCCATATTGAAATTACCACGAATGAAGTCATGAAGTCAGAGGTAATCCTGAACACAGTGGCCATGAACCAGGAGCAAAAGTCGTCAAAGAAGGAAAACCATCCAGACATCAGTAGATGTCAGCAACAATGGGGCCAGCTGACAGACTGAGATGAATCTTGGGTTTTCTTAGAGTGGTGGGAAAGAAACTGCTCTGGAAGCGGCAAGAGAAGCCAGAGCAGCCACTCCACCTCCAGCTGGTGGGCAGAGGCTGTGGGGAGGCCACAGAAATTACCACCCGAGGGGGATACCAGGATGTAAGTCCCAGAGGAGCACTAGATTCCGATTCTAACAAAACAATGCAGGGAATATTTAAAGATAAAGTCAAGAATACAGGATATTTTGCTTATAATGGAACAGAAATCCCATTGGAAGGATGTCAGGTGTTTGAAGGAAGGGTTGGATAAGCCGTGTGGGGATTAGAGTGTGGTAGAAACAGGGTAAAAAAGGAGTCCTGGGACCTGGGGGCTCCTGTGTTGATTGACGTTAATATGAACAGGAGCACCATGGTTCCAAGAGATGGTGGTGGAGAGGCTGTAGGACAGAAAGATAGGTTCCTGGGGCTTTCTCATCATGGTGAAGAAAGTAGAAAGCAAGGGAAGAGAACTCTTAGACTCAAGAACATTCAGACTTTTTACAGGATTCCAACCTGTTTTCACTGAGCTTGTAATAAAAAAGAAACTCATCTGAATTGAAACATGGAACATTCTTTAAGGTCTCTAAGCCCAGCAAAAGCAGTGAAGAATGACATGAAAGAGATGCCTGCTACTCAAAGTTGAATGCAGCAGGGGCCCAGATTCCCACATGAAGTGCTCTCATCCTATTGCTGCCTTTCTGTATCCTTCTGAGCTTTAAGTCCCTGCTAAAATATGAATCCCTTCCTTGCTGTGGATTCTTTGACCATTTTCTTTTGCCTAAAAAAGGCAAGACTTGTAAAAAATTACTCAGTTTGCTTTTATTTTAAATCACCCAAGAGTTGGAGGTTACTCCGACAGTAAGCTAGCAGGATGGAAAAGCAAAGATTAATGAGTCTTTCTCTAAAAACCAACAAATCAGGTTCTCATCAGAAACACAATAGTCTTGGTTATTGTTAGGTAAGGGCAGAATATTTAACATGAAAAAAAATAAAATAAAGGAAATCATCCAGAAGAAAACAAAAGGTCAAAGAACTGCCTTATCCTTTTTAATGCTTGGGGCCTCTGTTGAGCAGGAAAAAATTGAGAGAGACATTATTGTCGTCTCTTGCCTCTGCTTGTCCCATTTTGGTTGCTTTATCTCCACCTATAACTTAGAAAGAGCAATTATAAACAAATGAGGCCCAGCATGAGCACCTCTCCGGCAGCCTCTCAGGGTCAGTTGTCTCCTCCCAGCTCCTGCACCAGCAGAGTGATGCATGGCCCTTGGATGTTGGCTGGAGGAAGTGCTAAGGAGGCAAGTGGCCTGTGATTTAAACCCATGCCTGCCTTTGTCCGCTCCACATGGAACTCCATCAGGAGCCTGGACAAAGTTTTGCTCCTTTAAAATACAGGAATGGATACCAGATATATGATAAGCATACAGAGTGATTCAAGGGAAAAAAAAAAAAAGTGATAGAAAGCATTTCCCATTATAATCCTTGTGAATTGCCTTACGTCTCTAATATAGATCGCCTGGGAAATAATTTTAAAGCATTTAAAAATATCTTCCATTTCCTATTATGAGCCTTTGGATTTCCACAGTTTGAAAGAGTGAAGAGACTATAGCTTAGAAAACTAATTACAAAACATAAAAATGCTCAAGTCTAATGGAACATATCAGATTGGAGGAAGATTCCAGCAATGGCAGGCAGTATTACAAATGTAGCCCACATGAAAGAAGGAGCCACATCTGAAAAGAAGACAGTAGTTCCTACCTCAATGTCTTGTTCTCAGCATCTTTGTTTTACATTCTCTTTGTTCCTGTTGGCTTACTAATTAGCTGTGATTTTTTTTTAATGCCCCTTACAGTAGGTTAATTTTGTCTAACTCACCAGCAGGGGTTTTTGTAATACATAATTCACAGAGCAATGTCAATGATTAAAATTCTTTCATTAACACAGCACCTTAAAGATAATAAATATGAAGCATTTAGCTTCCAGTCTATGAGTGCAGAAAGCCTAATTTCGTATGGAAAGAAATGCATGCTTAGATAACTTGGCATTGCAAAACAAAATGGAATCTGAGTTTTAGAGTATTGCAAACACAAAGTTGAGCAAATCAAAGAGGACTTATTTTGAGCACAGTGATATAGCGGGGGTTTTCAGAGAAATTCTAATAACATACTTAAAAAATGCAAAACATGCAGCTAAAAGTGCTCTTTTCTGGCATTTATGGGGGCAGTGCTGTGGCCTTGTGGATGATCTGCTGGAGAGAGGGTCAACATGTCTTAGGCTGGAAGTTGTCAGTGGGAGGGTGAAAGTTGCTTTGGCCTTTCCATGCCATTTCCCTCCACTCTCTTCAAGAATTTTAACAGGTTTGACTCATCAGATTCCAAGAAGAGCAATGTAGTAATTAGAGATAGGATATGAAATTTCAGTTTGCAAAGTTTTAATAACTCTTAGAACATCTGTTCCTCTGAACTCTATCACTTCTTTACACCTACACCCAAATGATTCTTATATTTCATTTTGCAAAGTACAAGCTCTGTTTGCTTCTATGTATTCAACCTGATACAAAAAGGATAATAATCACAGATGCCTTGGCAACAGCAGCCTAGAAAACAGAGAATCTGATCACTAAATGTGATTTTGCTTAGAGCCTTTCCCCACTGATGTATTTTTTTTTCTCTTTCTCGTCTCCAAAGATGAATCAGATTTTTTTTTATTGACTATGTTTGGGGGATGGATATATGTATTTTGGGTAGTAATAACAAATAGCACTTTGATTCAACACATTTTCTTCCATTAAATATATCAATTAAGGGTGACTTTTCACAGAAGCAGCTTAAAGTTCAAAGACATGAAAGCAGAATTAAAAACCACAAAACTGTCACCCAGTCCAAAGGTTATGGCTCAAATTTAACAGGTGGCCCTGACATAATGTATTTTCTACTCTCAGCTATGGTTCTAACAGATTTGTCTCTGGAACCAAAATGCAGCATCAAACTAAGCCCTCAGTTGGCATTTTGAGCTAGAGAGACACAGAACGGGGTGAGTAAAGGAGGTTTCCCAATATGTCATCCATTCAAGTAAATAGCCTGTCCACTTCAAGAGGGAGGTCAGCAGCAGGCCAGTCAGAGGAAATGTTCGTGAACTCGTCCCTGCTCTGTAATTTGCCTGTGGCTAATTTCATAATTTCTATTTTTAGTGTGTGGTTGCTCCCATCGCTCTCATAAGCACAAATAATTGCTCCCATTTTTTAAAAGAAAGAAAGCAGCAAATAGCCCCTTTGTAAGGCAAGCCACTGAGCTAGCTACTAAAATTAATATTGCATTCCACTAAGTGAAATTTGCTACTGATCAACACATTAACGGGAAAGTTGTAACAAATGTTTCTATTTTTTAAGTGATAGGCAAACTTGGTTCTTTTAGCCCAGGCAGAGTGTTTAAACTAGAAGTGTTTTAATTTCACACATGTTAACCAAAAAGAATTGATTTTTTTTTCCTTGTTTCCACTTATGGATTAAAGTCTGGGTACCTTGCCAAGCTTGGTCAACCAATTTCTGTTAACGATAACAGATGAGGTGGGTGCAGAGTGACTGATATGCATAACCATTGGGCAATAGATACATATGATTCAAATAAATCAAGAATTTTATATGGATAGATTGAATCATAACTTGAGTATCTGAATTTATAGCTCTTTAATGCCACATAAAAGAGAATGGTAAAAGGCTAAAAGTAAAGCCTTTATGTCAACTCAATCTCCTTCCTATTGAAAAGATTGAGTTTAGCATTCTTTCCACTTCCTAGAGCAGCATGGCCATGTCTAACCAGATTGGTCTTCATATCAAAAACTTGACTATTTTTCAATCAAATATTCAGAGCTCTGTTAGTACAATCCACCTCCTCCACCATAGACAACCATAATAACAAGCTTCATTTGGGCTTTGAAATTGTTATTTTTTAGGTGGTCTCTACATAGGTCTATAAATTATATCCTTTCACTCTCTTATCCAGCCCTTCAACCTTAGTATCTCTTGAGTTCCTACTGTAGGTCTAGAAGTTCATGGTAAGGACTTTGTGTTTCATTTTTAACTGAGAAGGATCTTCCTTCCTTCCTTCCTTTTGTTCTTTATTACAGGGAATGATTTTAAATTGAAGAGTGACATAATCTGTCATCAGTTTTAAAAGGATCACTCTGGTTGTTGTATTGAAAAAAACTTTACTAGAGCAAAGACAGGAGCAACGAAGACCAGTTAGAAGACTAATGCAACAGTCCAAGAAAAAGATGATGGCTTGACTGGATGGAAAATGGCAGAGATTATGGAAAGTGGCCGGATTCAGATATATTATGAAACTTGAATATTATGAATTCTGAATCAACAGAATTTGCTGATGGAATGATGGAGACAAAGAGACAAAAATCAAGTTCACTAGAATGTAAACTCCATTATGATTATGTATGTATGTATATTTCCCCCGATGGATCCCCAGCACCTACATAGAGCCTGGGGCCACTCATTTATTATTTGTTGAATAAAAGATATGGTGGCCCCAAGGTTTTGAACGGAGAAATTATGTGACTGGAGTTGCCATTTATTGAAGGCGGAAGGAAGGGAACTACTTCCGAGTCAGGTTTATTTATTTGTTTGTTTTGCCAGTAGGAGAGCACAAAATCAATAGTTCAGTTCTGGACATGTTAAGTTTGAAATGTCTATGAGATATTAAGGGGCAAGGCCATGTTGATGCTTGTGCTTGTTACTTCAGAGTTTAGGGAAAAGTCAGGGATGGATAAATAAATTTGGCTCTTATCAGGGAATAGGAATAGATGGAATATAAAGCTATGGGTAGGCAAGAGACCATCTAGGTTGTGACTACCACAAAGAAGAGAAATTTGAGAGATGAGCTTGGGTCACTCTAAGATGTGCAGGTCAGGAAAATGAAGATAAGCAAAGAAAAAGGAGTCAATTAAGTGAAAGGGAACCAAGAAAGAACAGTATCTCAGATATGAAGAAAACAATATGTCTTTAATTATTAGGTTGGTGCAAAGGTAATTGCGGTGTTTGCATTAAAAGTAATATCAAAATCTGCAAGCAAAAACTGCAATTACTTTTGCACCAACCTCATAGTTAAGTAATTGTGTCAAATGCCATTAATGAACCCACCAAAAAAAAAGATGAAAATTGACCACTGATTTTGCAACTTATAGGTTCACAGTGACCTTGACAAGGGCTGTTTCAGTGACATCAGTATATGTGATCTCCTGCCCCTAGAACAGTGCTAACATATGGCTGGCACTCAATGGCACTCATGTTAGTCATGCCTCATTGCAAGAAATCAATTTAGATCCTGACAATGTATTTAAACACATTTATATACATATTTAAAAATCTGACACAGCAATCATCAGAAACAGACAAAGATTTAGGTTAAATGTGTTCATCAGAATATCATATTTGTAAATAAAATGTTCAACAAAACCTGAATATTAAACATAATGGTAAAGTAAATCATACTTTATTCAAATACAGAAATATTACGCAGTCATTAAAAATGCTTAATAGAAAATATTTAAGTATCTAATAGTATGAGATCATATTATATAATGGATTACATGATACAATATTATGTGGATATAAAGTAGGAACTTAATAAATTTTAAAATATATTTAATAATTCACTAAAACCTGATATCAGCACAAGACATTTATGACCACTGACGTCAACTGCAGTCTTAGAGTTACGTCACCCAGGAATTCTATTTTTGTATCCTTTATCAAAGGATGAGGTGGTAAGACGATAGGAAGCTATGTTCACATTCTGTGCATTCTTAATCACTAACCGTCTTTACTCTTTTTTTTTTTTTTTTTTTGAGACAGTTTCGCTCTTATTGCCCAGGCTGGAGTGTAATGGCACAATCTCGGCTCACCACAACCTCCGCCTCCTGAGTTCAAGCGATTCTCCTGCCTCAGCCTCCCGAGTAGCTGGGATTACAGGCATGCACCATCACGCCTAGCTAATTTTGTATTTTTAGTAGAGATAGGGTTTCTCCATATTGGTCAGGCTGGTCTCGAACTCCCAACCTCAGGTGATCCACCTGCCTCAGCCTCCCAAAGTGCTGGGATTACAGGCATGAGCCACCGTGCCCAGCCTGTCTCTACTCTTAAAGCATACATCAATGTACTGAATTTCAAAAGGTTCATATATTTTTACTCTCCCAAGTGGACAAATCAGATCCACTTCATAATTAATAAAAGTGATTTTGCAGAAATAAATCATGAGATTGTCTAGAAAATAACTAAAAATAGTTGATGGAAAAGCTTGTGAAGGCAACTTTTCTTGGCAAAGTATCTGCCATATTAACATCGTGATACCAAAAAAAAAAAAAAATTCTATGTATCAGCTAACTCCAGATTCAAATTAAACAGAGATCTTATAACTTTCATTAAAACAAAATTTGATTCCCTAAATTCTCCAAAATTATTAACTATCCTAATGGAACGATTGGATTATTTTCCTTACAACAAAGGCCTATTATAAACTATCTATGGAATCTATTTTAAGCGAATGCATAGCTAGTTCTTTTCTTAGATTTGTGATTTGTGTAGTCTAAAATGAGACTGAAGTAGGAATGTTGTTGTTCCTAGATTATTTTATTATATTTAGAACCATATTGTAAATGCCATATTACACATTTTTATTTCAAACTCCACTATATTTGAATAGAAGGTATAATTAATAAAATAATAAATGAATGCATGGAGTAGTGCATTTTTAAAACCACTATTATTTTTCAGTGAATTAAATTTCAACATTTATATATTTAGTTTTCTAATTAAAAGCAGTATTTATTGTCTTAACATGCTCAGTCAAAAACCAAAACGTCTCTCTATAAAAATGTCCAGATAAAAACCAAGTGCTCCACCTAAACTTTTTATCTTGATCGTTTTAAAGGAGCTAATCATAATATAAACTAAAATGCTTCTGGTTGTTGAAGGTATCATATTATATTGTATTATAAAACATAATAGCCTGAGTGCAGTGGCTCACACCTATAATCCCAGCACTTTGGGGGCCAAGGCAGGAGGATCACTTGAAGCCAGGAGTTTGAGACCAGCTTGGGCAACATAGTGAGACCCTGTCTTTAGAAAAAAAATTAAAAATTAGCCGGGTGTGGTGGCAAGCATCTATAGTCCTAGCTTCTGGGGAAGCTGAGGTGGGAAGCTCGCTGGAGCCCAGAGTTCAAGACTGCAGTGACCTGTGATTTCACCATTGTTCTCTAGCCTGGTCAATAGAGTGAGAGCCTGTCTCTAAAAATAAAAATAAATAAATAATTTATATATATAATATAAAATATCATACCCTCATAATCTATAATATAAAGATAAAATATTAATATAGAAATAACATTAAAATATCTAAAAATCAGAAATAAACCAGACATTGATAAGCATCATCAACCATACAGATTTACCTGTGTTATTGAGACAGATGCAGAAAAATAACTCATCTAATATTTATTCCATTATTTTTTATCTTTTGACCCTGTGATTGTGAAAACTGTGTCACCAACCAATTGTTCTATTAAAATGTAATCCTAACAATAATTTTTAAAGTACATTTCCATTACAAAATTAAATTCTGACTACTGTTGAAAATCATGAAATACCAAAGTTAACTTAACCAAAGACGTGAACTAAATCACCCACAATCTTACCCCAAAGAGACAAAGTTTTAACATGTGCTTTAATAATACTTACATAATTTTCTATTTTAAAGCCAGAATCCTCTAGTAATGTAATTTGGCAGTTTTTTTTTTTTTTCAGTGAAACACTGTAAACATTTTCCATAACTTTACATATCCAGCTCCAAGACTTTTTTAATGGCTGCTTAGTATCAAGTACACTTGCTATAATCTGTTTAAGCAATCCCATGTTGAACATGTGGATGATTTCAAATTTTCTCCATTATGAACACACCTACAAGTAACATTCTTTTAGATGAATATTTGTACAACATCATAATTCTATCCTTTGGCTAAATTTTCAGATTCGGTTTATTACTGAGCATCACTACATTACTGAAACTACAAAAATGCATGGAAACTTTTTAATGGATTCTCTCTCAGAAACAGGTTCTCCTTAATCCCCACTTTCTTCATTAGCAGGAAAACTAACATTTCACAGGCAGTAGTGCTAGGTGACTTTATAGCATCAAATCCTTGCAATAATCCTGTTGAATAGATCCCATTATCTCCATTATTACAGAAAAGGACAGTGAGACTCCAAAAGGTTAACTAACTTGTCCAAAATCACATAACAGGTAAAGAACAAAGCTAGAATTCAAACTTGGACCTGATTCCAAAGACCCTGCTATCTTTATTAGAGCAGGTTGCATGCTTCTGTGGGTGGGGAACGGCTTGTCACTTACTACACTTCAGTTCCTTTCAGAATACTGAAAACCAAACCCACTAGTTGGCAGAAAGGGAAAACTCAGATCATAAAATATATGATTTTCAAATGCCCACTTTGAGAAATGGGATGTTTTTTATTCGTTTCTTTGTAATCAGATTCCCCAGTCATGGGCTTGTTTTGTGATTTCCTTCTTTTTTTCTTCAAAGTAGTTATGGTGGTTTTCTCCACTTCTTTTCTGACTATGCCCCTTCTGGAGGGTTGGAAGGCTCCCTGCCCAAACAATGTAGGGCTCTCACTGTAGGCCTCATTGTCCGGCCAGGTTGAATATCTCAACATCACAATCAAGACAACCCTGGCATTATGATTGGCCACACTTTCTTTTGAAGACAGCCCTACTGAAACACACACTACCCGCACCTGGCAGTGCACAAGCCCACTGGTTTGAAACAAAGATCTTACACATCAAAATCTAATGAGAGAAAATTAACAGTTCTCACTTCGTATCAGAAAAACCTTTTCAATAGGTTTTTCCATAGTCATGACATCAGACAGAGAGAGCCAAAGGTCCCCACATCAGTCTTATATCATCCTGAGCGAGAGTTCCACCTTTCCAAACAAGTGGGAATAGAAGTTGGGAAACAAACAAACAAACAAACATCTTTAAAAACAGGACAAGCAGCTCTACTGTTATCTTTTCATCTGATACAATTAATCAATCATTATTACGTTTGCCAAACATAAGCAGGAAAATGCTATAAAACTCTGAGAAGCATTAAACTATAATTAAATTTCCATTTCATCTCTCCTCTCTCTGAGGTTCTGCTTATTTGCCTGTTTTTTGTCTGTTTTGTTTAACGAAGATATTTTCCAAGAACCCTCAATCAAATTGTCTACTTTTTGTAGGTTCTAAATCTTCTCGCCACACAAACCTGAGACTTTCTTTCCAAACGTAACTTACCTTTCTTTCCTTCCCTCTGCAAAAATTTACTGAGCATCTGTCATCCAGATGCCCCTTAAAATACAGAGACATATTTTATGGAGGACTATCTTATTAAAAAAATTTCCATGAGTAATTGGAATTAATGAGATAATTTCTCTCTCAAGAGCAAATATTCTGATAGACAAATTTCATGTTTCAAATTTCATCTTTCAAGCATTGTACAAGCAATTGTACATCATGAAAATATTTGGTTCAATTTACGGTTTTGGTTGGTGTTGGTATGTGTATGTCAGTCTGTTCATGCATATGCCACTCATATAAAGCTTTTAGAGGATGAAGGATCTGTTTATATTTAACTTAAATGTGCACATATTAATACCAATCCAGACAGATGCTTATTGAGTTATCTCAATAATTATAATATTCCCTTAACTTCTTAATATATGAATGACTATATTTTAATGCACCATTAGCCAAATATTCTCCTCAACGCCAGCCACATTATCATAACAAGCTTAAGACAGGCATCACCTAGGGACCAAAATTAAGCTGATGATAGATCCCTCTTTTTAATATGGATGGTAGATTTATTTGTATGTTCATCTATATAGATTTTCAAACTGGTCCGCAGCCAGGCTGTAGCAAAGTAGGGAAATCTTTGCCAGTTCCTTTCTGGCAGACCCATGGCTTGAAGGAGTTTTTGGCCTGGAGTTTGATCAACGGATGCTGGAATCACCTAAAGAATTGAGAACATCCAAACACTGATTAACTGTGTTTGTTGATAGAATACATTTGGTTATTCTGAACATGTTTAAAGATTGTACCAGTGTTGTAATTTTCTTTATTGGCATGGAAAATTTTGGCACATATAGTTTTATTGACATGTATAACTGTTTATAATACAAATAATGTGTACCTTGTTGAACACTGGTGTGATACGAACCTTTTTAAGTTCGCTGGGGTCTCTGAACAATAACCTATTTTACCAAGATTCAAGCCAACATGATCACTACTTTCAGAGATCTGAGGTATGTGAGATATTTATGCTTTTCATAGTTGATTTCTTTTTTAAAAACATCTCTACCTTTCGACTTTTCCTTTGATAAAGTTATAGCTGGTCATACAGTAGATAATCCAAGTAGGAAAATTATCATATCTAATATGGTTTATAAAACAACAGCAAGACTCTGTCAAGCTTATATTTTTTAATAGGTGGTTATCCTTCCAAGAAAAAAATATAAAAATCAGAAAGAGACCATTACTTTAGGTTAAAAAACGTCATGGCAATTTATCTTCTGACTGAACAACGATTCTTACTGGTTCCATTTAGAGTACATTTTTCTTACCAACTCTCTGTGGATGAGGAATTGTATTAGCCTGTCATTCACATAACACACATAACACTGATATAGGGACCATCCTTCAATGGTGGCACCATCTCTCAATCTAGTGGTCCAGTCCCCCTGGGTGGCTGCCTGGTTGGCAGTTAAATCGTTGCTGTAACCCCTATGCTCCAGAGTTCCTAATTCAATTGGCCAAGGTTTTGAATGATGACCCTGAGTGCATTACAGTGATAGTGCGGTGCTATACAGAAAGGGCATCAAACTCAAGCATTCCCCGAGCCCTGCAGTTCCTTAGAGATGATGAAAATGCTTTCTCCATTTCAGACTGCCAAAAGATGAACAAGGGTAGGGGGAAAAGCCAGAAGAAATTAACTAGTAAATATAATATAGATTATTTGCTTTATTCTATTGTAGGAAATCATTGGGATGTATAGATAAAAGAATAAAATAGTGTCATCAGAATAGTTGTGTCTTCTACATATGCAATTTATCACTGCTATTAACTATACGTACCTATTTTAAACAAACATTTAAAACATTTTTGATTTCTAATTGACACATAATTGTACACACTTATGGGGAACATAAGTACATACATACATGCAATGTATAGTGATCGCATTAGTCCATCCTCATGCTGCCTATAAAGACATATCTGAGACTGGGTAATTTATAAAGGAAAGAGGTTTAATTGACTCACAGTTCAGCATAGCTAGGGAGGCCTCAGGAAACTTACAATTATAGCAGAAGGGGAAGCAAACACATCCTTCTTCACGTGGCAGCAAGGAGAAGTGTCAAGCAAAAGGGGGAAAAGCCCCTTATAAAACCATCAGATTCGTCAGAACTTACCATCACGAGACCAGCATAAAGATAACCATGCCCATGATTAAATTACCTCCCACCAGGTCCCTCCCACAACACGTGGGGATTATGAGAACTACAATTCAAGATGAAATTTGGGTGGGCACACAGCCAAACCACATCAGTGATTATATCAGTGTAATTAGCATATTCATCATCTCAAGCATTAATCATTTCTTTGTGTTGGAACATTCAATATCCTCCTTCTAGCTATTTGAAACTATATATGATTGTTTACTACAGTCATCCTATAGTGCTATTGAACAATAAACCCTCTTCCTCCTATCTAGCTGTAATTTTGAAATCTAGACCTATCCTTTCCTTCCTCCTACCCTTCCCAGCTTCTAGCATCCTCTTTCCCCTTAAACAAGTTATTTACTTTTAACTTTTGTGAGTTTGTTTTAAAGTCATTAATCATCGATAGTTAAATATATATCAAAAACCTCTCAAAGTTGACAAGAAGACATATTGGAAAAATATTTGCAGTGTATGTAACAAAGTGCTAGTATCAATGACATAATGGTTAACATATTTATAAGTGCTTCCTGTGTAACAGGCAGTGTTCTCAATAGCTCATGGGTACTGTTTCATAAGAACCACAAGGGGTGGGTTCTGTTACAATTGTCATTTCACTGAGGCAAAAGTGGTTAAGTAACTTGACAGTTGCCACAGTTAACAAGTGACAGAACATTAACGTGAGCAGTGCATGAACAGTGCCAGTACATTAACCCAGGAAGTTTGAGTCCAGCACTCGAGACTTGCCCACCTCTCCATATCTAAGTCAGTTTTGCAAATCAATAAGGAAAAGACAATTTTTTTTTCAAAGGATGAAAACAGGACAAGTATATGAACTGATGATTCCAGAAAGCAGTAATATAAATAGCCTTCCAAAAAAAAAAGAAGGAAAAATCACCAACAATGGTTTTGAAACCACCATCGTAATGCACATGGCTGTGCCGTGGGTTACAGGCTTGCCCAGAGATTGGCTTGATTGCGACCTTTGGTCAATTGCCCCTAATGCCAGGCATCCTCATCCACTTTCCTCAGTGGGCAACAGAATATAATATTTTAAGCATTCTATGTTGAGAAGTTCTAATTACTTTCTTTGATGTTAAACTTCCTTTTTCTATAAATGCTGGTAACATAGAAACTACCTCACAGCACTGTTGTAAAAATGCAGTGAAATGTGTGTATGGCACTTAGCAAGTGTCAGGCATATAGTAACTGCTCACAATTAGTGCTATCTGCTTTAGGCTAAATGGTGTGTGTTACTCAGCAGCCCATTGGAAGTTGTGAGAAATTCTTTATCCCTCTTTTCCCACTCACAAAACAAAGTTGATCTATGCTGACCCACTACTCACTACATGACTTTTAATAAAATTGAGGCAGGATAGACAGCATAAGATATATGAAAGAATGTGTCTAAGCCCAGACCGGTACCCACTGAACCCTGAGTCAGAAGCTTGCTCCTGCTCCTATCTTCCAGGTCATGGTGAAGTCGGTTGTCTCCCATCTCATACTCTAGAAAGGAAAAATTTACAGAGCACACAACAAAAGTATGAAAGCTAGTTGCTACATCCTATAGTTCGTAATGCACTAAGAAGCAGATCCCACTGTAAAAGCCTTATCGAAGTATCTACATGTTGCATAATACACCATATAGACATGATTACATGATCTGCTGGATAGCTTGCTTTAAGCCTTGGTCATTGATCATTCCCTTGCTCCCTGAAGGGAAGAAGAGAAATGATGGACAGTAACAAGGGGAGAGAACAAGAGACATTAAGTCACATCCAAAAAAAAAAAAAAGATGTAAGAAGACTAGACAGCAACAATTTGTGAGTCAACAGGGAAGCATGGTATAGTGAAGTGCAGTGAATCAAAATGATCAAATGATTTTATTAGCTTGGTTTTATTAGTCAGATCTATTACCTTTTTTTTATGACCAGAGAAAAACAAAGTAATTATAACCAGTTTCTCAAGGCAGACCCTCGTGGGAAGTATGTCCCTGATTCCACTCCAGCCAGGCTGTGCCCACTATCTGAATAAGAATCCTTAGCTTCCCAATTCCTTCACTCCTTGTAAGGAGGACACTGGATGCAGCAAACAAACATTTCTCACACAACTTGACAACATCAAGAGAAAAATACGGTATGAGGCTATTGTATTTAAAAAGCATTGAAGATGGACACTGCTCAAAGCTGAGGGAAGAAAAAAACAATCTTAAGTTCTCTTCTAGCCCCAGACTGTAAATATACTGGCAGCTCTCACAGCAGAAGCCTTCCTCACACCACTGCCCTCTTTTGTGAGCTCATGAACCTCACCTGTACTAATCACATTCTCGGTGGGAGAGAGGGGATTCAGTTACATGATAGCTAATTCCTGGGCCTCCCCTAAGCAAAAATGAACAGTCATTACAAGCCATTCCAAATTATAGATGGGCACTCTATGATGTAGACTGTTGTAGACAGGGCTGAGATAATTACTAAATGAAAGAAATATTATTATTTTAAGAAATCTAACATTTTAATACAATGTGAAAAATGATGAGGGAATAATAAATGGAGTACATAAAAAGAGCTAATAATAAAAAAGAGCTTGGTGAGAAATCCCGCTGTCATATTTGCATTTACCCTGAAACTAATGCCATGCATATTTCTGAATGCAAATAATTCACGAGAGGAAGCAAAATGAGGATGTTAATAACCATTTTTCCCTTAATGAGAAGCTGTTCTTTGACTGAAAGGTGCTTTAAGATGGACTAAGTGAGGCTTAACAAAAGGGTTCCCTTTTTTTGGAATGCATAAATGAAGACAGTTGAGTTTCATCCTGGGATTTAAAGGCGGCGGCGTTAACATTATCACCACAAATATTATTTCTACATTTTTAAATAATAAAAATTCATTTTGTCAATTTAAAATTCCTCCTTGCATTGTCTTTTAGCTCAAAGTGATATTTCTTATGGGGTTTTGTGTATTAAAGTGTCTTCCAGTATTACTTTTATGTGTGCCAGATTTCTACTACTTTTAGTCATAATAACTATTTGCCAGGGCTTATTATTTGTCAGGGCATGTACTACGAGTTGCCAAGAGTCACTCTCACCTTAGAACTAATGAAGCCTCCAGAGATGGCAGTGAAATTTATGCAAGGACAGCAGTAAAGAAGCAGAATTTATTCAAATTCAGGAGACCAAACATCAAAGGCCCTGCTCCTTCCACCTTAGCAGCTACCATCTTTTTGTATTGTGAACAGACCTGTGCAACACCAGCATCGACCTGTGAAGACTGACAGTCAATGACTGCGTAAAGCCTGGAGACCCTGTTCTCTTCAAATGGCGCTTTGAGTCTCTTCTCTCCTCTACTTCTTCCTTCCTTCAAGTAAGCTTTTACATAAGGGAGAAAAATGCCTAAAGACAGGAAATGTTTTAGAAAATCAGCCCCAATTATACATCTGTGGCTTTATATGCACCTCTCTCAGGATGCAATGGGCTGACTACCAATGGGCATTTCAATGGCAGAAATTTGTATTATTGAAATGCTTCCATTTCAACAGCAAACCATTACAACATCACGTCTTCCTGCCAGCTGCACCGCTACTGAGCCAGTGCGTGAGTGGTTGATAATATGAGTTTTACAGTCAAAGTATGTTGGGAGGCAAATCTCCACGAGTCTTTCATGTTTCTGCATGTCTTGCAAGCAGTGACACTGACTGCTTTTGTTCCAAACTGTCTTTTCAAGCATGTTTAAATAGCAAACAGCTATGGAAGATACAGTGTCTCCCTCCGGAACAAAAAGCCCCCATACTTACTGCCCACTATAAAGGATCTGTGTCTCTTGAACTCAGGGTTCCTCTCATGAAGCACACCTCACTGCATGTGCAGGTGACCCCCAGCCATCTTCCCACAGTTCTATAAGAACTGGGGCTCAGGAAACTGCTGACACTATGACCACTATTATTAATATGAGTAATAATAAAGTCTTGTGTCTCTATCGCAAGAGTCTCAGGTATTCTGCTAGCATCCATGAAACTATAGCAGGCTAACTTGTTAGCTTTCAAGAAGATGGAAATTTCAGACACTTCAAGTTCTTGATATGGCCCACACTGGAATCCTGGTTCTGTTGTTATGTTCATTATGTGATGTTAAGAAAGTTACTTGAATTCTCTGGGCCTCAGTTTACTCAGCTGTAAAGTAGAGCCAGCCTTTAAATGCTATATAACATATATTATATAACATAATACATGCATTAGCACAATGCCTGTCATAAAGTATATTCTCAGTAAATTTACCTACTGTGGCTCTCATCTAATGAAGGAATTATTTGTAATAAAGAACCAAATTCCAGCCCCAGTTCTGTATGGCCTCAAAAGCCACTCAACGTATCCGGGACTGAATTTCATCCTCTATAAATGAGACAAGTAGAAAAGGTAATCTCTAAGATTCCTCTTAGCTTTGATATTCTGAAACTTTGTTACAGCTTCTCTTTAGTGTCTTCCTTCTCTTCCCTTAAAGCAGTTTTTCTCATTAGTATCTAATTTTTCCAATGGTAACAGACCAAGCACAGAGCCTGATTGGAGTCAGAAACAGGCCCAGCTCTGATGCACAAGAGGAAAGTCTACACATAGCAGACAGTGGCCCAGATCAAGCCATTGGCTCTCTAAATTTCAGTTTCCTCACTAGTATACTGAGGACACTGGATTAGACAATTCCCAAAGTCTCTTCTAACTTTATAATTCTATGATTATCTAATGTCACTACCTCCTCTCATCTCTCCAAACAAATTACCTGAATAAAGGACTGAATTATTTTAGCTCAACTACAGGAGAGAAATCAAATTTAGTGATGGGAAGTTTTAGATTGTGCATAAACAGAAGTGTGTAAATAGAGAACTCCAAATGTCACCTTTATCTAGAATCTAGTTAGGTCCCAATGTAGAGTCCCACCAAAGATACATCAAATTTGGGTCATAATGGGCAAGGCTATGTGCATCTGAATATTCCACTGTTGACCTACATGTCCACATTAAGTGGCTTTTCAAATAGCAGTGATGCCCTTGCTCAGTTCTACCCAAAAATGCCTGTATTGCTCTTCTGCACCCAAGACACGTGCCCATGAAATAACTGGCAGAGGTAGGGGAGCCGTGTGTGTGTGAAGTGTGTGAAGTGGTATCAAGGAGTACAAAGGAGACTAGTCAATAATTAAGCCTCAACAATCATCTCATTAGCAACTATTTCCAACCAATCAGTCAGGAAAATACAGTGCTTTATAATAATTGCAATGGAAAAACACACCAGGTTTCTTCCCACAGCCTATCATTTTATTATTTTATATATCATTTTAACACTTAGCAAGAATATACTTTCTAATATCTATACCTTGACTAAACTGATTTCTTCTCTAGAAGAAGAAATATATCATTTTTATCTTTAATTAATTTATCATTTTTATCTTTGCACCTACCTCTGTCAACCAATGCACAATTCTTCGAAATTTAGTGGACATAGTTTTAAATCCTGGCTTTACCATTTGCTAACTCTGTGACTTTGGGCAAGTCACTTAATCTCTCGGAGTTTTTTACTTCATCTGTGCCAATAACATAATAATACCTACTTCACAGAGGAGTTGTTAGAATTTAATGAGATAACTTTTCAGATGTTGACTACATAGTCTGACATAAAGCGAATTTAATGTATTATAGTTTTTACTATAGCAGATTATCAATAAAAATATATCAAATAATAGGTATGATTTATTGACTCTTTACTGTGTACCAGGCCCTAAGCTGTGCTCTACACAAAACTATGTAATGTAGATACTATTATAATAGGCCTCAGTTGAAAGCTGAAAGGACTGAGAAACGAAACTGAAATGCCTTAGGTCCCATAGTCAGTAAATAGCAGAGCCAGATGTAAACTCAGGTATTCTAGCTCCAGAGCCCAAGCTCCTAATAACACACAATATTACCTCTAAACGAATGAATGATTTGGTTTCAAATAGAGCTAGGGGCCAGAAGAAAGTAAGAGATGATTTATTATGTCCTGTAATATTAAGACAAGTTTTCATACCTTGTAAAACCAGATGTAGACTCGCATTTATTAAATTTCTATTATCAGTCTTCAAAATCCTCCAGAATAGGACACGGAAGATACATTCTGAGTAATCTATTTCACTAATTAGCACACAAGTATTTCTACATATTTGTGACTTCCAATGTCCATAAACAGGAAAAATAATTAGAAAGTTCAGTATACATCTTTCAGTTTATGTTTCTACTTCAGAGAAACATAATAAAAAATATTATTCACATAAAATTTTCTTTGTAAAAGTATTAGCTGTACTGGCTCCCGGCGGAAAAGAATAAAATGTAAAAACTCTTGTTTACAGATATGCCGTAGTCTGAACCTTTGTGTTCCCCCAAAATGTGTATGTTGAAACTTAATCCTCAATGTGGTAACATTAAGAGGTAGAACTTTGAAAGGTGATTAGCTCGTGAGGGCCCCACCTGCATGAATGGAATTAGTGCCCTTATAAGGGGTCTAGGAGAACTTGTTTGGGTCTTGTACGATGTGGATACACAACAAGATGCTATCTTTGAAGCAGAGAGCAAGCTATTAGCAGACACCAAATCTGCTGATGCTTTACTCATGAACTCGCCACCCTCTCGCATTATGAGAAAAAACAAATGTCTGTTGTTTATAAATTACCTGGGGTAAGGTATTTTGTTACAGCTGCCCAAACTAAGAAGGAATTTAAATCCAGCGTTCTGATATGTGATTAATCATACTGAAGAAAATCCTCTCAGTAAAAAACATATCACATTTTTAACAAATATTGTTGGAAATGTGTAGTAAATGTTTAGCCCTCTTCCTATATTTTAAATATCTTTTTCTTTTTTTGAGATAGAGTAAAAATGGGTGGGTTGTAAATCTATATTGTAACAAGTACATTCTGATATGATTATTCAACCACTACAAAAATATTTTCACTCTTTAGGTTAAATAATAAAACTACCTTTGTGTCCGGAATTGGTGGGTTCTTGGTCTCACTGACTTCAAGAATGAAGCCGCAGACCTTCGCGGTGAGTGTTACAGCTCTTAAGGAGGCGCGTCTGGAGTTGTTCCTTCCTCCCGGTGGGCTCGTGGTCTCGCTGGCTTCAGGAGTGAAGCTGCAGACCTTGGTGGTGAGTGTTACAGCTCATAAAAGCAGTGTGGACCCAAACAGTGAGCAGTAGCAAGACTTACTGCAAACAGCCAAAGAACAACGGTTCCACAGTGTGGAAGCACACCCGAGCTGGTTGCCACTGCTGGCTCGGGCAGCCTGCGTTTATTCTCTTATCTGGCCCCACCCACGTCCTGCTGATTGGTAGAGCCGAGTGGTCTGTTTTGACAGGGCGCTGATTGGTGCGTTTACCATCCCTGAGCTGGACATAAAAGTCCTCCAAGTCCCCATCAGATCAGTTAGATACAGAGTATGGACACAAAGGTTCTCCAAGGCCCCACCAGAGCAGCCAGATACAGAGTGTCGTTTGGTGCATCCACAAACCTCGAGCTAGATGCAGGGTGCTGATTGGTGTATTTACAATCTCTGAGCTAGACATAAAGGTTCTCCACATCTCCACCAGACTCAGGAGCCCAGCTGGCTTCACTCAGTGGATCCTGCACAGGGGCTGCAGGTGGCGCTGCCTGCCAGTCCCGCGCCGTGCGCTCGCACTCCTCAGCCCTTGGGTGGTCGATGGGACTGGGCGCCGTGGAGCAGGGGGTGGTGCCGCCCAGGAGCCCATGGAGGGGGTGGGAGGCTCAGGCATGGCGGGCTGCAGGTCCCGAGCCCTGCCCCGCGGGAAGGCAGCTAAGGTCCGGTGAGAAATCGAGCGCAGTGCCGGTGGGTCGGCACTGCTGGGGGACCCAGTACACCCTCCGCAGCCGCTGGCCTGGGTGCTAAGCCCCTCACTGCCCGGAGTCGGCAGGGCCGGCCGGCTGCTCCGAGTGCGGGGGCCCGCCAAGCCCACGCCCACCCGGAACTCCAGCTGGCCCGCAAGCGCCGCGCGCAGCCCCGGTTCCCGTTTGCGCCTCTCGCTCCACACCTCCCTGCAAGCTGAGGGAGCCGGCTCCCGCCTTGGCCAGCCCAGAAATGGGCTCCCATAGTGCAGCGGGGGGCTGAAGGGCTCCTCAAGTGCCACCAAAGTGGCAGCCCAGGCAGAGGAGGTGCCAAGAGCAAGCGAGGGCCGTGAGGACTGCCAGCATGCTGTCACCTCTCACCTTTCAAGGTGCAATATGATCCATCATTCCAATACGGCCCAAAAAAAGTGAATTCATAGTTCTCACCATTTAATGGAAGAGAAATCTAAATAAGCAGAAAAGTATTTGACTAAGATCTGAGAAGAAATAAACAGAAGAATATGGACTTGGCTACTCAATGTCTTGGACAAGGCTGCAAAAGAAATCTGAAAAATTCAGAATAATTCAAATAAAACAAAAGCTTCTTTTTCACATAAACAACTGAGGCAGATGTTCTTAGTTGGCAGGTGACCCTCCATGTAGTAACTCAGGGACTCAGATTCCTTCCAACTGTGGCTCAGCCATCCCCTAGTACCTAGTCATGGTGTGTGAAAATGGGCATACATTCTTCTGAAAAGCATTGGTCCAGAAATGGTACACATCACATCTACTACTTTCATGTTCCTCTGGCTGGAACTCAAACATAGAGCTATACATCAGTACAAAGGAGATTGGAAAAGATAATCTAGCACAGGAAAAATAAGAAGTATCTAATGAAAAGCTAACAGTCTTTCCCACACTTTGCATATCCTATTACACTCAATCCAGGGTTGACAGAGTTCAGAAGTAGAGAATTTCTAAAAAAAGAGAATTTCCAAGGAGACTTCTATATAATCTTTCTTGAAATATGTTCCATATTCTAGAATGTTCCAAGCAATCACTTAGTTTTTGTACAATAATACAATGTAGGATAACTAGGATCAAATGTATATTCTCTTTCTCCATGCAAATAGTTAAGCCTTTTATTTTGTACAATTTCTGCCGCAGTTCTCTATTTTGCCAGAGTCACAGTACTTCACAATCAAGGGAATTAGAAATGTTATTTAAAAGTTATTTGACCCATTGTCTTACACTCAGGAAGGTCAAAGCCTACACCATTCCATTTAAATGAAAACACTTTTTCAAAGATGTGCAAAGGAGATTCCAGCAAGTCCTTGTATGCCCAACAACCCTCACTGTCAGGAAATTCTTTCTTGTTTCTAATTTAAATTTGTTATCTTATAGCTTAAGCCCAGTTCCTTTTGGATTTTTCTTAGACACAGAAAACAGATGTTCTTTTATCCTTAGTGTATTACACATTCCCACATTTAACCTTGTCCTTAGCATACTGAATAATCCCAGAAAATTTTCCCCACAGGTCCTATACTCAAATCATGTAATTATATTGATGGCCCGCCTTAAAAATCTCTCCAACTTTCCTCTGTTCCTTTTAAGTGGTGATGATCCAGAAGAAGATCTTCAGAACTTAGCCCATTTTTATAAGTACCTGTTCTATAAGAGTACAACATAGAGGGAAGATACAAATAATTCCCAAGACAATTATATTCTATCAACATAAAAAAAATCTCATCACTATATTTTGCCTTTTTCCTGCCTGTTACTACTTTCACATTTGTCATCCCCTCAGGCAGAAGTCATGGCTCACAGTCCACATTTCCAGTTACAGAACTGGCACAGCCACCTACTCCCTTCTCAACACATCTTTATCTCAGAAGTCAACATGTTTCCCCATAAATACTGGGAATCTTTCACACGTCCGTAACCAAGACACTTAAAATAGTTAACATTCAAATAGCCCCTTTTAGAAGCCCCTATTACTTTTAACAGCAAAAACCAATTACTTTTGAACCAACCTAATAGTTTGCAAGATTCTGTCATGCTTATCCTCATTGATTCTTCACAACAGTCCTATGAGGTAAACCTCATGTGTTCATTTGAAAGACAAAAAACCCCAGGACTAGAGGTTACCTAGATTGTCTAGTATCACATAAGAAGGGTGACAGCTGTGGGTCACTAACTCAGATTATCTGATTCCAAACCTCATGTTTTTGCTGAATACCATAAAGGGGAAAATATTTCTTTCTATGCTTTTACATTTTAGAAACCTAACACAAGTAAATAATATAATTTTTGAAAATAAAAGGATGTCATGCAAGTTACACCAATATAAAGTATCTAATTACAAGAGTATTTCATATTATTAAGTAAGGGCGATAAAATACAACTTCACTTTCTGAAGAGTGATTTTCATTCAATGATTTCATGAAATACTGGCTGTGACCATGTGTCGATAGAAGTGTGACTCTATATTCCAGACAAGGACAAGGTTCTTGGTACAAAGTAAATAAAGTGCATCTGGGAGAAGCATCATTATTCACTGTGCTTCTGCAATTATTTGTGGAGTGTAACAGCTCTCTCTCCAAGACTCAGCCACACCATTCACTTGTCCATGAGAAGAAAATGCCACTCGTGCGTGTATCTATCACCCTCAATAAAGACAACAAACATTTCTAACTGTATGCATATTTTCTTAAATTTGGGTATTTACAATTTTTTGCATATCTTCAGAAAAACCTGTTAAGAGGAAATTGAAAGACATTTTCTGAGACTCTGAAAACACTTAATATTTGTTAACTGAAACTTCCAGGGCAACCAAATTCATTTTATTCATATATTTGCCTTAGAAAATGAAGTTTATTCAGTGGGAACTTTTCGGGTGTTTGTCCCCAACTTCTCAGTATTTCCCGGTAACACGATTATTATACATTAACCTTCTACCAAGTGAAAATAATGGCAATAAAAATAGACTAAATTTCAGTTATCTGTATTCATATGTGTTTTTGTTGACTGCTTTAAGAGTCAGGACACACACGATTATCAAAGACCCTCTCACTACCCATTTGGTTTAATAAAATTCTTTTTGGAAAGTTTCTGATATCAAGTAGATATTATGAATACATATTTCCTTTTTATCACTTTATTAAAAGATTTTCAACCATGAAGTTTCCTCTCCAGGGATACAGTGGACTTCAAAATTTCAAAAACTTTAATAGATTTTAATTTTCTTAGGTATACTCTGGGCAATGCATGTTTTAATTCTGTTTATGTAATTTATCTTAAAATTCTTGCTTGGAAATTAGTCTATAAATAGGTACTATATATGCAGTATTCATTTTTAATCTAATTGGATGGCAAACTTATTAGCCTACAACAGAGACATTTAATTTTGCAACAAAATTCTACATTCCTATTCTGAACTGTTTAGTTTATGTAGTTTTTGCATTAATTAAAAGTGACTTGGAAGTGAGTCCATGAGATGATGAATTATAAATTTAGGGGTTTTAAAATTTTCACACAAACCAGAAACTTACAATACTTTTACCAATATTCTGTTATCACATTATTGCTTTATCTACCACTTTTTATTTAATTAAAATACTGCAATACTGTGATTTTAACAATTGTTTAAAATTTTTATTGGTTGTCTTTCAAGTGTTAATGTTTTTTGATACAAACTATCCATTCCCTATGCTAAAAACATACAGAAGTTCCTATAAGCAAGTTTAAAATTCAGATGCAGTTTCATGTTAGCAGTTAAAGAATGAGATAAATCGCTCCTATTCAAAGTCTCAGTTTGATTTTTCAACCAGAAAAACAATATGTTTTAAGTTTCACAAGATACTCATTTCTAGCCTTAACAACCTTAACTGGACATTCCTGAGCAGGATAACAGTTGTAACCAAAAACTCTGTCTTTGTGCAAGGAGCTTGGCTTTAATGGGAATTGGTGGGCAACAGGAATATCTAGTTAGATATTTGATACATTTTTCACACTCACAGCATTTGCTACATAGAAATCTCCTTTCTCTTTCATTTTGGTTTTTCTGTCCTTGGGCATTGCCATTTAATTTTGGGCTATCCACCCCTCAAAAGTTAAAAAAGACAACACAGAAAAACGATGCCGAGACCAAACTTCTGCAACAAGGAAGTTACAGATCACAAAAACATTATGCCAAATGCCAATTAGGTTATATTTGCTTATGATATTGCTTCATTGAGCTTATATAAAGAACAGTTAGGGATATTCATTGGTGTCTGTGCATCTCTTTCTGGTAGAAGTATTGGTATTGGAAGACTAAGTCAATCTGTACCACAATCACTAATTAAGCAACATCGTTTCGAGTTCTGCCATTTAATAATTGACTTTTATGGAAGCTGTAATTTCTGAGCCAAAATTATGATGCAAAACAGTTACAGATGCACTTACAGTTGCTTTTGTGTAAATCAATGTTTAGCATAACCCACTGCTGAAGGGACGAAAATGCCTGCAGGAATGCCTGTATAAATTACTGGATTTATTCAAAGAGCTTTTTAATCTTTTCTATCTCAATTAGAAATCAGAGAAAGATGAAGATGGAAAGTAGAAAAATAGAGCAAATGGGAAGAGAAAGACCAGAGAGGATGGGTGCTTTTCTTTCCAGAAAGAAAAACATGAGTTTATCCACAGAAATATACAGCATAAATGTGAATAAATAACTCTTTATGACGGACACAGCAACACCACAGGTGATGTGGTAATTGTCATTAGGTTTATTGTCTTCCACGTGACAGATAACAGAAACTCTTCACCACCTTGAAGATTTATAAGAAAAAGCACCTGTGTATAATTTAGTAAATACATATTTTTATAGAGGAGACTTACTATGTGTTAATTAGGAAGTCATTGTAAGAACTGATTGCAACGGGAGAAAAAGATTTATCCAGAGCAGGTAAACAGAGTAACAAGAGAAAAAGTCAGGAGTGGCCATTTGGCTAATTAAAAGAAGGCAAGCAGGTGAGTGGAAGACATAAGACTAAGTGGGGAAGTATCTTTCACAGAAGATATTCAGGTATTTCACCTATAAGGCATGAACCTTGGCTAGTAAGCAGGTTAAAGCAGGAATGTGTGTGTGTGTGTGTGTGTGTGTGTGTGTGTGTGTGTGTGTGTGTTGTGTGTGTGTGTGTGTGTGTGTGTGTGTGTGTGTGTGTGTGTGTGTGTATACCCCCTGCAGTTTTTATTTTGGAATGCTACCCTCCTGATTCTGATCGAGTAATGAATGACTCCACATGCTAATAAATACTGTTCCAGGAACCTAAAACAATAGTGATTAGCAAAGCCCTGGGATTTCCTAAGGAGAGAGCAGGCTTATCAGAAGGCAGTATGCAGCGTTTGGATAATGGCATTATCACCTTATAGAATCGCTCAGGTTCCTGGGATTTTGAAGTCCGATTCCTAGATGAAATCTATTCTGGATTCACAGGCTAATGAATTGACAAAGAAGCAGAGAAACTACATATGAAAATGGGAGTTTGGCTACTTGACAAAAAAGAAGAGGGAGAGATAGAAAACCAGTATTAATACTGGTTTCAGAATTTCTTCACTTCTGAAATTTAAATTGCTGCTTTGAATCTTTTCTCCCTTTTTGCCTTTCTTCTTCTTTTGATGAAAAGCTGAAAACTTAAAGTACAAAGGTTCCCGCAGCCCAGCAGCAGATTCACCGCCTAAGTCAGTCAGTGAAAATTTTCCAGGTTCCCATTCTTCTTTCACACTAGAAGAGGCCAGACTCAGGGCAGCCATTTTATGGAAGTCTCAGATCTTTGCCACGTTACTCACATTGTGTGGGGAAAGAGCCCTGGCCAGATAAAAGATTCTCATTAATTTATAATGGTGGTAATGTTTTTCATTCAACATGCAAGATGGACACAGATGGGCCCTGTGTTTCTTGATTTCCACTCTACAAGACATCAAATGCAATGCTTTGCACCGGATTCCTAGTGGGAGAGGTAGAAAGATTTTTCATGCTACTTATGGAAGCTGAAGGATAATGACTCAGGAAGAGTCACTTACAGAGAGTTTAGGGAGCATTGGTGGCTGCCTCATTGTTCCTTTCACAGCAGGCTAGAGGGCAAAAGTTTATCAGAAGGGGAGAAAAAACGTCAGGGTTAAATGGAACTCAATAGAAATTCAAATATGCTTCAATAAAATTTTCTCTTGGGCTTTAATTCTGGTCTTTGATTTGCATTCTTCTAAAAAAATAAATGATGTTTTAAATATGGCAGTCCTTTTGTATCCTTCATTTAATCACAAACCTTTGACATTGGGCATTGTTAATAACATTAAATATTGAGCTTACATTGTTAGCTTAATAGTAAGTGGAAAGGATGGCTTTGTAATTGTATGATTTTTCTCACTCAAGCCTTTTCTTTTAATAAGTCCGTTTAAAAATTCAAGAGACAGTCTAATATTAGGGTACTTACTAGAGGAACTACTCATCCAAGAAAGAGGCATAGCTGGTGCAAATCATTTAAAATTTAGAAATTAATGAGTTTTACTGAGTTTATCCTTGAAAATTATTGAAATGCCACCTAAAATGTGTGTTAATTGGGCATACAGTATTCTAGGTTTTCTAAATACTTGCAACCTAGTTTTTAAATAACATTTGAAACTAAACCTCATAGAATTAACAGTCACTAACCCTTTATTGAACCTCATCCCTCTATCAACTCAATTTCAAGCTAAGTTGTTCATAATATCAAATTAGCTGTGTTGACTTCTGTTACACCACACTTAACAATATATTATTAGTAAGGGTTTTTTAATATCTATCACTTTTTAAATCTTTTTGGCTTTGAGAATTTCTAATTCTTTTTTTTACCTAGTGAACTGAAAACTATAGGTTTCCTATTGTACATCCGAGGGCCCAGAAAGCTGGCCTAAAGTTATGGATCCTTTGTAGTTTAGGATGCTCTGTATTCAAATCAGTTTCAGAAGAAATGGTTTGAAGTCAAGAAATGGTCACATAATGGCTATGGAAAGAGTATTCAGATATATTCAGTGGTTTGTGTGCAATATTGTAGAGATATTGGTATCAGAAAATCAAGTCAATCTGAGCAAATTTATATCTAATCAAATTTTCTGTTAGTAAAAGGGAGAAGTGTCTATATTTATGTCTGTTTATATTGATTGATCAAGATAGGTAGACACTGACAGATAAAACTGACAGCACCATGTAAACAATAAAGATTATTAGTTATTTATCAATATCTACTGTCTCTTTTTTTGACAGTAGGACTGAGTTAAGCTTTGCACACGTCCTCTCTGCTTTAGCCTACATACCCTAGATTTAGCATGGCCATGGGCCTGCATTCTAAATAATAGGAAGAGACCAGAAGCAATACATATGCCAAGGTGAGGCCTTCTCTCTAAAAAATAATGTGTGTGCTCCCAGGCCCTTATTCTTTCTGGCTGGAAGATGGTAACACCTGGAGCAGCCACCGTGGACCCAGAGAAAACAGCTCTGTGTTGAGGATGACAGTATCTCCTTATCAGCTTTGGATCACTTAACTATGGATTACCGTAAGAGAAACAAGCAGTTCTATCATTTTAAACCACTAGTTTGGATTCTCTTTTTTTTAATAGCAATTTATCCTATACCCAATTTAACACAGTTCCTATTAGGAAGAGAAAAAATTATGGGAGTGTTTATCAAAAATACTCAGTAAATGAGAATTGTGTACAGCTGGAACTACCAGAAACGCCTAATTTAACCATAGTTTGTATGTGCCTATTTACTCCAAACAAAAGTGAAAAAGTAGCCCTATGTTATTTGATAAATTTCTTTACAAAAGTTTTTAAAAATCTGATTCCAATTACCTATAGTGTTGCTTTCAACTACTAAAATTAAGGGAAAACCATTCATCTTTTATTTGTATATTTATGTCAACAGTTTCTGACATCAGCATAGGAATTAATAGACTAGAAAAAGGTAAGGTTATTAATGTCTTCACCTCTATTATAGTTGCACTCATACTAATTTCAAGAGTGAAACATGTAAGGCTTTAAAATAAGTTTAGTTGGCTTCCACGATGTATATGAAAGCTTTTGAAAAATTTAGAAGAATATAATAAACTATAAAATATAAAGGGTTATTATTATCATCATCATTATCATTATTTTCCAGAGATATTTTTTCTTTTTCAAATTGTTGCAGCTACTGACCTAAAGCTTCAGAGCTGAGATAGGACAGGAAATGTATATAATAGAACAAACAAAATAGTATTTCTGAAATTAGTTGAATACACTACTAAGAAGTCTGAATTTAGAATTTAGGTTTTAAGTCCATTGCTTTCAAAAAAAAAAAAATACAAACTCATAGCTACACAGGTACATGAGTCATTTTTAAGGGTATATAAACGAAAAAAACTGGAAACACAGAGCTTTGAAATAAGAGCTAATTTGACATTTAGCAATGTATATATTTAATCTAATACTGGTTCCTTTGTAGGGATATTGTTTTAAAAATTGTATAGCCTATAACTTTAGAGTCATGATTGATGCTAAATTATATAAATATAATTTATAGTTAAATAGAAGACTAAAATATGTATGTAGTCATTCATCTGGATTCTTTCAAAAGCTCGAACCGCATAGTGTCTTTTTTATTTGTTTTATTTAGAACAGGCGTCTGCAAACTTCCTATGAAGGGACAGATAGTCAATATTTTAGGCTCTGTGGGTCATACAGTCTTTGTTGTAACTATGCAACTCTGCTGTTTAGGACAAACTCAGCCATAGATTATATAGAAATGAATGAATATGGTTGTATTCTAATAAAACTATTTATGAACACTGAAATTTGAATGTCCTACAATTTTCACATATCATGAACTATTACTCTTCTTTTAATTTTTTTCAAATATTTAAAAACAACACACCCATTTTTTAACTCCCATGCCTTACAGAAACAGGCAATGGGCCAGCTTTTGCCTGCATGCCACAGATTGTCAACTGATTTAGAATGATTATAAAATCAAAGCAATATATACAGCTACACTTACCTGTACAGGATAAATTTTAAATATATACATTATTTAGATCATTTAAAAGTCTTATAAAAGGTTATTGAAATTCATCATTCAACAAATATTAGTGAGATTCTAATGTGTACCCAGCACACTATACAAATCTATAAAGTCTCTGCCCTCATGGAAATTATAGTCCAGTTTATGAAACAGATATTAATAAATAACTATGCAAATAAATTGATAGTGCCCATCAACTACAATGTACACTATAAATCAAAATTAAATAAAACTATGATTTTCAACATAGTTTTATTTAATTTGGTATAAATTGAAAACTTAGCTTTTAATCAAAATATTCTAATGGTACGGTAAAGCTGAGCAAATTAAATTATAAACTTGTAGACTAGTAGCTCAAAGGTAGAAATAGACCTAGAATTAGCACATAGAAAAATGTATGTGATTACCCTGTATTTAACAATCTTGATCTCATTTTCAATGATGGAGTTTCACAATTGTTTTACACTGGACCGCAGAAGATCATGCAGATTACTACTATTAAGACACAAGGACACAACCCCTCTAAGTCCTCAAGTCACATATGGTGGTCATTCCAACACCACACTCTTCTGTGAGATGTTTCACACTTACACCGCTACCCAGTTTCACCAACAGCTTGACTTTCTGTGGCTACAGATGAACATATTAGGTTGGTGCAAAAGTAATTGCAGCTTTTGCCATTAAAAGTAAGGAATGCTCCCTCTCTTATCACTGTTACCTGTAGGAGTATCTGCAGGCCTTTCTGACATTTTCAACAATGTTTTTACACTACAGAGCAGGGAAGAAGAAAAACACAGCCAGTAATGCACACAGGTCTTGGCCCTATGCGGGGCATCATGGAGAACCCGTCCTTGGCACATCCAGCCTACACATGTCCCATTTTATTATTCTTTGTAGGTGTGTTCGTGCGGGGCAGTCTGGGTGTGTGCAGAAAATATATATCACAGCTTCATTTTGACTGCAAGCTGTCACATGAGGTCACGTATAAAGTTTTTCACGTGTCACATTATATCAGTACTCAAAAAGTTTTGGATTTTGGAACATTTTAGATTTTGGATTTTTGAATTAGGGATGCTCAACCTTTATATCCTCTGCTTTGAGGACATGTGTAACCTGACAGAAGAAAACAAAAACAAACAGAAGCCACAAATTGTTATTGGCTTAATTGAAACACATCACACAATCTTCAATCACTACTTTTTATTGATATAAGTTAACGCTTGCGCTTAAGGGGGAAAGAACCACACAGTTATATTCCCCATGTGCATTTCTTCTTTTGTAAATAATTACTTCCATATAAGGAAGAACAAGTTATTAATTCAGACTGTCCACTGTGAAGAAGATGCTAGCTGTACATTTAATTTTCCAAACAAGCTAATTTATATAGCTTGCTTCCAAATATTTTCTGAGTGCAGTGGTGTGAAGGAAAATATCATGCCGTTACATAACTGCTCAATATACACTTTTTTTTCAAGTTAAGTTTAAAGTTGTTCAAAAGAATGAAAAAAAAAAATCCCTTTCGAAATGAGGTCAGACATCAAAATAATCCTTACTGGGGATCTTATTGAAATAGAAGAAGCAAGGTACACATGATATTGAGTTAAATAACTCTTGCAATATCTACACTATGGAAAAAAATAGGGAATTGACAGTCCTCTTAGGCAGTAAAGCAGAATTTATAAATAGAAAGTCATGAAGAAAACATGCAGTTCAGCATTTTTGAAAGTGTGTTTCAAAGATCACTAATCTCATACATAGCCCACAAATAAGAGTGATGATAGTCAAGTAATTTGGGGAAATACTAATACAATATTTCCTTCTTAAAGTGTCAAAATATACATTCATATATTAATCACTCTGAGAATTCCAGCAGTAAGGAAAAAATTAAATTTGTTTAAACAGTTTCCCTAACTATTTGACCTTTGATTAGTCTCACCCATTAAAATCCCCTTTAACTATTGTCATATAGAAATATTTAGGAAAATCTTGTAATAGAGAAGGGATAGGCAAATTTTTTCTGTAAAGACTAGATAGAAAAATACTTTAGGTTTTGCAATGTAGCAACTACTCAATGCTATCTTTGCAGCATGAAAATAGCCATAATTGAATACACCCACAAATGAAAGGGTATGGCTGTGAGCCGATAAAACTTTATTTACAAAAACACAGCTGACCAGATTTATTCCAGAGGCCATCATTTGCTGAGCCCTGAAGTGGAAGAAAACAAGCTAAAAATCCACCACCTTTATCCAATAGGGTTTGTCTTCAAGTGTTCTTCAGGGATCAATGACCCCCAGGAGTTTCCTTGAGCTTCACTCTGACACGAGAAGGCGCAGGCAGGTAGTGATGATCTAGTTTTTCTCAACCATGCAGAGTAAAGACACCTCAAGTGCTAAGGGATCTGCCACATTCAGCTCAGCACAAGTAGATGCTTATGGTTTTGTAAATGACCCAGGGCAAGAATACATATTTTAAACAGCTATACGTTTCCAAGCAAGTGCAAAGAATTAAGCTGAATATACACCTCAAAAACAGAATTAAATATATTGATTCAATGTGCTAGAAAGTTAAAAAGATACTACTTGTGCTCTTGATTTATTTTGATTAGTTAGTAATTATGTAAATTGTTAAATTATATTTTTATAAAGTGATACATTATTCCAAAAAAGTGACAGAATTTATGGGGTAAATTAAATTGTCTACTTACATATGCCTAGTGATATCTATCCTACCAAAGTTCCCACAAGGCAATATTTTCATCATGGTAATAACCTCAGGTATCTAAAGCAGCAAACAGTGCTGTAAAACGTATTTGTCCCCACCACAGTCTTCTCTTTGCTCTCAATATGTTGGTTAGAAGCTTATATAACTTATCAAATTAGCAAAAATGTTAGCAAGCATTACAATACTGGCTCCAAACATTAGTTCTGATCATTTAGCTCATTTCTCCAATTCTCTGGAGGTTCGAAAGACCTTTGGCAATTCCATTAAATGATCTGTTATTTTCTTCAGTAAATGTCATTTCCCTAATCTAGTAATTAATTAAAAAAACAAAGACAGGTTTCTCAGGAAATGTTGCTTGCTTGCTTTTTGTGCTGTATTTCTACCATTTCCCATTTTGTGAAGTTATTATTATTACTAACTAACATTTAATTATGTTGTTTGATCTTTGGCTAAACAAGTTTGCAGACTTCCATTACCATACCTACAAAGAACAGCCCAACTGTTTTAATGAATATTGATGTCTTCATATA
The DNA here is from genome assembly GCF_009828535.3 of Hylobates moloch. Taxonomy (NCBI): domain Eukaryota; kingdom Metazoa; phylum Chordata; class Mammalia; order Primates; family Hylobatidae; genus Hylobates; species Hylobates moloch. The sequence continues at coordinate 144,199,130 of NW_026652280.1, forward strand.
ATGATGAAGCCCTTTATTCTCTGGCTCCTGAATTACTAGGCAGTGATCACAAGAAAACATATAATACACACTAACAGGAATCCTTGATTTTTCACAGAAGTCAAATTTTTGGTGAAGGATTTAGTTCAGTAGTGTGTATTGTATGATCATAATTACATCAAGACAGAACCCAATGGAAGATTTTGAGGACAAACTAAAGGGAATATAGTCTAATTATTCAAAATTCAGGCATAAATGTTAATAGCTGAATTCATATAGAATTTTTCAAGATCTAATTTCCATAATATTTGGGTTCTCAATGGACTGTCCATTGTCAGCAGAATCGCTGACTTAGCATATAAGACCTTTCCTTATATGGCCCTAAGGTACTATTCTTTTGCCACACCTCTCCCTTCCCCCTCTACCCTCACTACCGCTGCCACTCAGTTATTTTATGGTATGGTATGAACATACCAAGCTACTGACTGCTTCTTAACTATTCCATCCTGGCTCATGCTTCTGTAACATTGTACATACTTTCCCACTTACCTAAAATGATCTCTCCATCTTCTCTACATAGTCAATGGCTACTTTTAAAGACCGTCCAAACACTATTATGTTATTCACTCATTTACTCAAAAGCGTATTGACAATCACCAATGAGCCACGTGTCATCTACACACTAGATGGTCCCTACTGTCATGGAGCTCACACCTGGAGCAGATACACAATAAATAAATGGGTAAATAAGGAAGACAATGATAGATCATGAAAACAGCCCTGAAGGAAGTCAATGAGTGATGGGAGAGAGAATAAAGCATGAGGAAACACAACTCTAGACGAGGTGATCAGGGAAGGCCTCTTTGCAGAGGTAACATTAAAACAGAAGCTTGAGGATGAGAAGGGACAGGTAAGTGACTAGAAGGCCTTTGGCATGACCAGAAATTGAAAGGAGACCAATGTAACTGGAGCCAAAGGTGGTGGGAGATGAGCTTTACTCCCAAATATCTTGCTGCCATCCCCTCAAAGTCAGTCCATCAAACCCCCTTTCTTAACAGGATGTGATATAATGCTATAAATGTCTACCTCCAGCTCAGCTCTGAGATCTTTGAGGTTAACTGCCATATATTACACACCTTATATCCCCAGTACCTACACAGGGCCAACTACATAGTTCGTGTTCAATACAAATTTGTTCAAAATTAATGTCTGTGCCAATATTCTTGATCTTAACCCCTTCTGATGTCTCTAAGGATTCATGTTATCATTCATCCACATGTTTATCCTCTCTATTAACTCAATGCATAAATATCTCAAGTCTTTCCAATCTTTAAAAAAAAAATCTCTCCTCCACCCTACCTTTGCTTCCCTTCTAATGAGGGCCTTTCTAGTTTCCTCATGAAAATTTTTAAGAGAGGTATTCACTCACTTCTTCTACTTCCTACTTCCTCTGTCCTTCCTCAGCTCACTGCAACGTAGCCTTAAATTTTGTTTTTTGCGTACTTCAGCATTGGCGGAGCTGGTTGTAATGTGTCTGAATTCAGGAGTCAGACTTTGTTGGTTTGAAGATTAGTTTTCTAATGGGAGACAGGTCACTTAACTTTCCTGTGCCTCCACAGCCTCATCTGGAACACAAGCATAACAACAGCATCCAACCCATGGAGTTGTCATGAGGATCAGAGGGGCTACCACATGTAAAGTGTCTAGCAAACTTTGCACAGTTGTTATTTTGTCCCGCACGGGTGTATAGTTCCCTTATCATGCTTGGCTCTTCTGCAGCTCTTCCTTTGTCCTGAGATTATTTTCTCATGTGGTTTCCCTATCACTCCTGACTGTCCACTTCCCTTCTCCCTTTCTGGCCATCGTACGTCAATGTCATGAATCCTTTTCCTCCATTCTCTTCTAAATGTCAGTGTTGACCAAGGCTCTCCCCTTTTCACTCTACACACTTCATCCAAATCCATCAGTTTCAATTACAATGTAAACAATAATGAATTCCAGATCTTTATCTCTAACTCAGATTTTTTTTTTTAAGTTTTAGACCTCTATGCAACAGATTTCAGATCGTCCCCACCTAGCTTTTCAACAGGACCCTCAAATTCAACACCTCTACCTTTGAAATCAGCTTTTCTCCTCCCCTGCAGCTCCCCTGGGAGGGAATGGCAGACATCTATACTAGGCACTGGGTCCCTCATTCAGACAAATTAGACAACACACAGGCTCTGCTGTTTCTCCTCTTCTCTTCCTCTTCATAAGTCTTCATTCCACTTTCCACATCTTCCCAGAACATCTTCTCCCCACTCCATTTCCAGTGCAGCACCTTAGACCAGCCTCCCATCCTCTTTCATCTGCAGAAACCCTCCTACCTGATCTCTGTGCCTTCAGAGTAACAAACTTACAGTCCATTTGTACACAGCTGTCAACAAGATCTTTTTAAAACGCAAATCTGATCACACCATTGCCCTGCCTAAAACCCTGCAATGACTCCCCAAAGCTTTCGGGATACAGTTCAGACTCGTCAGCGTAGTTCAAGGCCCTCTGCCTGAGCCAGATCAGTGCCCTTAACAGCTCCCTTTCTGCGCATTCAGGAGGCTGCAAGTGCCCTATAAAAATCTGCTGCAGCGATGTTCCGGCTGCTCAGGAATTTCCTCCAAGCTCCATATCACACCCCGTCGCTTGGTTGCAGCTTTGAGCCTGTGTTCTCATCACAGGTCTCTGATTTCTTCTTAGTCCCTGCCTGTAATCTGAATGCTACCTGGCTGCCTCCTCGGACATCTGATCTGTTAGCTTTTCTTTTTTTTTTTTTTTTTTTTTTTACGGTATTAACTGAATTTTTTATTGCCACAGGGCACAGGGAGCTGCAGTCAAAGAGAAACGAGAATATCCAAATGTCAGCAACTGCTACATGCTCACTCTTTTTTTATTATTATTATACTTTAAGTTCTAGGGTACATGTGCACAACATGCAGGTTTTTTACATATGTATGCATGTGCCATGTTGGTGTGCTGCACCTATTAACTCATCATTTATATTAGGTATATCTCCTAATGCTATCCCTCCTCACCCCCTGCCACCCCACAACAGGCCCCGGTGTGTGATGTTCCCCACCCTGTGTCCATTTCATTTCTTGTTTTCTCCGAAGTATGGTCTCCCTAATCACCCTCTGTGTTCTGAACACTGTGCTCCATGGGCAAGGGACATTCCCGTCCCTACTCCTAACCCAAGATCCCATATTCCAGTGTCCCCTCCCAGGCAACTCCTAGTTGTCTGTAAATTCATTGATCCCTGTGCTCCATCCACATGGAACACTTGCTGTTAATACCTTTGTCCCTGCACACAAGCCATTCTCTTTCTCTAGATAAACTGTGCCTTCCCTCACTACTCACCCCATACCAGGGTGCCGAACATATGCACTCACACCTACTCAGCCAGCACTTCAAGATTCAACTCTTGGAAACCCTTGGTGACACTCACCCTGGTCTTAATTAAAAACCTCCTTTCCGTCCTCTATATCCCTCTGTATGAATCTAACATAGTGTCTATTGCTTAAAAGTTACTTTATTTCCCTTTCTCCCCTATTAGACTGTAAGCCCCTGAGATCAGTGAAAGATCATCAGTCTTTGTATTCCAGTGCCTAGTACAGTGCATAATGTATCACAAGTGCTTAACACACAATTTTTCAATAAATGAATGAACGAATTAATTTCATAGTCCTGAAATAAGTTGAATGAATGTCATTATAAAACAGTTTTGGATGTAATAGAAATAGCACTTGACAATGATTTTTAATCTTAACTCCAAGTGTATGTTAACATTAGTTCTCTTAAACCAGATATATTCCAAACATCTCTGAGAATCACATGACACACTTCTACTTTTACACTATAATGTATTGACTCCTTTAAAATGAAATCAATGTCCATCAATTTTCTTCTCTGAAAGGCTTGGATGATGAGGCAGGGAGTCTCAGCCGAAGTTGTCCACATGCAGAATTAAATAGTATATTTGATGTGAATAAATTCCCACCAGGGAATAAAATAAGATATCTTCATTTTATTCTCATTCTGCATTTGCAAGGCTCTTAGAAAGGAATATTTGCATTGCAACTTTCTGAGCAACTTAGCTCCTGTAGTGTTTTTAATTGTGCCATTTATACCTGACACTGTTATTCCTATGACTAAACGTAATATTACCGAACATAGTCATCGGCTATATTATTAAAACTGGTAAAGACGAATGAATGGAATACAGAATGCTAATATTATTTTGCCTGATATAGCCCTTTGTAGTTCTAAGCCCTAACACATGCACGCACACAGACACACACACACACAGACACACAAGCAGTCTTTATATATATATAGTAATGTATAATTCTTGTAACAATCAAAACCTACTGAATGTTCATTATGTGCTAGAAACTGCTCTAAGAATTTTACGTTTATTTTAATATTTAGACCTGACAACAATCTCAAGTAACAGGTTGTGCTAGGCCGTTATTGCACTGCCATTAAGAAATACCTGACACTGGATAATTTATCAAGAAAAGAGGTTTCATTGGCTCACAGTCTACAGGCTGTACAGGAAGCTTGGCACCAGCATCTCCTTGGCTTCTAGTGAGGCTTCACAAGGCTACTAGTCATGGCAGAAGGCGAAGGGGGAGCAGGCATCTCACATGGCAGAGCAGGAGGAAGAGAGAGAGTGGGGGGTAGGGACCACACATTTCTTAATGACCAGATCTCATGAGACCCTGCTCACCATCATGAGGACAGCACTAAGCCATGAATGAGGGATCCGCCCTCATGACCCAATAACCTCCTACCAGGCCCCACCTCCAACAATGGGGATTACATTTCAACATGGGATTTGGGCAGGGACAAATATCCAACTATATCACAGTTAATATATTATCCCCTTTTCTCAACTGAGGAAACAGAGACAGAGAAACATACGTAGTCTGAGGTTACACAGCTAGTGATTTTTCTTAAAATCAAGAGAAAAAAAATTCATATTAATCACATTCAGCCAAAACTGAACCCCAGGCAGTCTGATTTCAGAGCTCTGTTTTTAATCTCTCTGCCATCATCTTTGTAGATATTATAACGTAAAACAAAGATTTACATGGCTTTACCAAAGGAAGTTTTTTGGGTTTCTTTTTTTTTTTTTTTTTTGGGATGAAGTCTCACTCTGTCGCTCAGGCTGGAATGCAATGATGTGATCTCAGCTCACTGCAACCTCCGCCTCCTGGGTTCAAGCAATTCTCCTGCCTGAGCCTCCTGAGTAGCTGGGATTACAGGTGCCTGCCACCACGCCCAGCTAATTTTTGTATTTTTCGTAGAGACAGAGTTTCAACATCTTGGTCAGACTGGTCTCGAACTCCTGACCTCAGGTGATCCACCTGCCTCGGCCTCCCAAAGTGCTGGGATTAGAGGCATGAGCCACCACACCTAGCCCCGAGAAGTATTTTTTTTTTTAATAACAGAAAATACTTTCTTTCCCATAAAGGAAACTTCCCACTACACGAAATATGCATGCAGTGAAGCTCAGTATAACTCCTGTATATGTACATTCTTCCATAACTCTTGATTATCTCTTCTCCCTCCCACCAGAAGATGCTCAACTTTATACATCCAACACATGACAAAGACTCTAGTATATAAGGGCACTAAATAAATATTTGGTAGTTACATTCATGAATACATACCTATGAAGATGGAATTCGATCAATACATTTTAAGGCCACAGATGAAGCCCATGATAAACACTTTGTTAATCAGTATTCCATTTAATCCTCAATAATTTTATGAAGTTGAGATTATCCTACCCCTTTACCACTATTTTCCTGGTTTACAGAGGTTAAGTAACTTGTCCAAGGTCCCACAACTGGCAAGTGGTAAAACCAGAATTCAAACACAGATATGTGTTACTATAAATTTCAATGCCTTGTGGTTTGAAGCACCTTTAATGTATATTCTCAACTACTAAAAGAGACCAAATATTGGAGTGGATTTGCCATGGCCCTATCCAGCCATGGAGTTTTGTGTTTTTCTTAGGGCCAAATTTCTAGTTATGTGATTCCAAAACGTCAACACTCACAATTATACGGGTACAACTATATGAGGCAAACAAATTCATGAACATTGCTTTGCTCCAAATACTTTTTGTCCTCCCCATTTTGTTTTTCAGTTGCTAATCAATATCCTTACTTAGTACATGATATGAGTTCTAATGTTACTATGGAAGAGGAAAGTCACTTCCAAGTGCTGCTTGCAGAACCCTGACACTTCCGTGTCCCCATGAGCAATGCTGCCTATGAAGTCAGTGGACCAAGTGAGTCTGCTGGAATTCTAGGGAACCCCAAACAAAACTGATGATCCAATACATTGTTCAAAGTACAAGTTAAAAAAAATTAAAAAGTATATTGAAAAAATCTCCTCCTGTGTTCCATTTTTATCCTAACATAAAATCAAAAGCATTTAATGGAGAGTAATGAAAAGTACAGTATAAGTTTTATGCTCAGCAAAAGTAAGAATAGAAAAGGAAGAAAAGTTCTCATCACCTAGCAAAGCACCGTGCCATCGTAGGCACTCAGTAAATATTTATGGAATAAATGAATAGGGTTTATATTTACTTCTGTAAAATAGAACACATTCCACTAAAGGGTAACTCTTTTGTGAAATATCTTACCACAGTTATTATAAATAATTATAAATAAATATCTAGCTAAAACCTTACATTAAATAACTTTTTAAAATGACAACTCTAATATCTTATAAATTTTCACCCCTTCAGTTATCTGATTAGTGTCTCTCTAAATGAATAGTAGACAGATTTGAAAGTAGTTCTGCTCCTTTTCAGTAACTCCAGAACTCAAATCACATTGTGCTATTCATTGGTGCTAGAGTCCCTACAGAATCCCCCAAACATTCTAAAGCATTAAAATCAGAGGTGTTTTCTATTGTTGTTTAGGATCTTATTCATTCAAGAGTTTCTATCATTTTTATTAAAACTGGATCCCTTCCTTACACCTTATACAAAAATTAATTCAAGATGGATTAAAGACTTACATGTTAGACCTAAAACCATAAAAACCCTAGAAGAAAGCCTAGGCAATACCATTCAGGACATAGGCATGGGCAAGGACTTCATGTCTAAAACACCAAAAGCAATGGCAACAAAAGCCAAAATTGACAAATGGGATCTCATTAAACTAACGAGCTTCTGCACAGCAAAAGAAACTACCATCAGAGTGAACAGGCAACCTACAGAATGGGAGAAAATTTTTGCAACCTACTCATCTGACAAAGGGCTAATATCCAGAATCTACAATGAACTCAAACAAATTTACAAGAAAAAAACAAACAACCCCATCAAAAAGTGGGCGAAGGACATGAACAGACACTTCTCAAAAGAAGACATTTATGCAGCCGAAAAACACATGAAAAAATGCTCATCATCACTGGCCATCAGAGAAATGCAAATCAAAACCACAGTGAGATACCATCTCACACCAGTTAGAATGGCCATCATTAAAAAATCAGGAAACAACAGGTGCTGGAGAGGATGTGGAGAAATAGGAACACTTTTACACTGTTGGTGGGACTGTAAACAAGTTCAACCATTGTGGACGTCAGTGTGGTGATTCCTCAGGGATCTAGAACTAGAAATACCATTTGACCCAGCCATCCCATTACTGGGTATATACCCAAAGGACTATAAATCATGCTGCTATAAAGACACATGCACACGTATGTTTCTTGCGGCACTATTCACAATAGCAAAGACTTGGAACCAACCCAAATGTCCAACAACGATAGACTGGATTAAGAAAATGTGGCACATATACACCATGGAATACTATGCAGCCATAAAAAATGATGAGTTCATGTCCTTTGTAGGGACATGGATGAAACTGGAAAACATCATTCTCAGTAAACTGTCGCAAGGACAAAAAACCAAACACCGCATGTTCTCACTCATAGGTGGGAATTGAACAATGAGAACTCATGGACACAGGAAGAGGAACATCACACTCCGGGGACTGTTGTGGGTTGGGGGGAGGGGAGAGGGACAGCATTAGGAGATATACCTAATGCTAAATGATGAGTTAATGGGTGCAGCAAACCAACACGGCACATGGATACATATGTAACAAACCTGCACATTGTGCACATGTACCCTAAAACCTAAAGTATAATAATAAAAAAACAACAACAAACAAAACAAAACAAAACAAAACAAAAAAAACAAAATCAAGAGAAAAAATAATTCTTATTAATCACATTAGTATCAGGTGAGATATCCAAGTGCAGTATTCCATCCATCTACAGTTCTCTAAAATTTGTAACGACTCACTCGTTCTTTACATAATATTGTATCATTAGTCAATTGATCAGACTTTACAAGGTAGAAGACTCATTGTTGCGAATGTGAAATGACTCTAAGTAAATCTGTCCAGAAACAAGTAATAAAGCTAACCTGAATAATAAGACTCACTTTTCTTTCTAAGAGTGAAGGCTGGCTCTTTCAGAACTCTCCTACAGCGTGGACAATATCACTGATCCTTTTTTCTTTTTTACTGTTGGGCCAATGAAACATCGGGCAGTAAGACCTATTTTAATGGTATGTCGGCCTCATTGGTCATTATTTCTTTTTAATTGCTTTGAGTGCCTTTGCTACAACTTATGGTCTTTTCTGAAATTCTATTAAAAGTACAATTGTTTCGATTTCACTTATACTCAAAGACAAAACCAAAACAACTATAAAGTTGTTTTAAATTCAGTCTTTATAGTCATATACTAAGCAGTTACATGGAGAGAATTTGAATTTTTTATTCATTTAGTTGAAATAGGCAATGATGCCATAGGGGGAAAAAAGTTTATTAGTCAGAATGTCCTTTCTGTGTATCCTTGGTAGTCACTCATACAGATTGATATTGACATAACTTAATTTCCTAATTCTGAAAATTATTAATTAAAGCAACTTGGCCTGGTTTTCAAATCTAAGTGTTTCTCCTTGAACCATTTTCTGATCCCTTTGCAATATTCGTCCTAAACATTAGAAATCCTAGTTTATTCTGGCTCTGATTCAATCTTGCAAAATTTCCTCTGTGTTTACTTTGGTCTTTTGGAAGAGGTCCAAGTTTGTCTCCAGTCTCTGAAAGCAGATGAATGAAACTGAAATTGCATTTACTGTTCTTTTGACTCTCATGTTTGTGCTCAAAGACAGATCTAATTTCTCTGGCAGTTTTCATAAAGAAAAATTACCAAATTAATTTATTTTAGCACTCACTAAAATAAGGTTTATTCACAGCTATTATGACGTTCATTATTCTCATTTTTTATTAAAGAATAAAATCCTTATTCAAGGATAGATTACAGTTTTCACAGGTATAGCTATAAAAAGCATTATACAATCCCAAGCATTTTGGTGTAACAAAAGTCAGACTCCTTTAGAGTTGATGGAATTGAGGTCTGGAACAGTTAGAGGTTCATTCAAGGTCATATGACTAATTAGTGGCCAACCTAGGACTGAAAACCCAGTTTCGTATCACTTCTGATCTCTTCTCACTCCTGTGATTGCCGGTAGTTCTCAGATTATTCAACTGCTGATTTGATCTTCAAAGTTTTTATGGAATGTTGAAAAGTCAACTCTTTCTCTCATTCTTTCCATTGCTGTGCACTGATATTATCTTACTCTCCCTCAGAAGAGAAATAGGAACAAACAAACATCAAAACTCATTATGTGCTATAAGTATGGAGAAAAGTATAAACTGCATATCTTGAGAAAATATGTAGCAAATAGACGATAGGGCGATAAGCACTGTAGGAGTAGATGACAAACCCAGAGATTGATGGATAGAAAATTCACCCACTATTAACATTTTCAACACATAACACTTAACTCCTCAAAGGTTTTTGTGCACACAAGCAAAAGAACCCTCAGCTTAAGGACACCTGTGAATTTTTAGCAGTCTGGGCAAATATTTCAATTCAAGAATACAACACTTTGAGAATTGTCCTACAAAGATGTAAACTATTTTAAATTGCTTGGGAGAAGATGCTTCATGCAAGAAAAAATAAAGTTGTTATAATGATTTGCTTATGTCCCATATTCTTTCTGATTATTAGTTGATAAATGCACTCAAGCACCAACAAAAGAAAATAAACATGTACCTGGTCTTAGGCAATAGTATGTTTCAGAAAATTCATGAATCGGTCTTTTTTGGTACATGATGATCTAGGTAACTAGATATCTAGGTAAGGTCTCAGAGGTGTGCATCCAGCTCTTTGATGGAGTAAGCACACTGGGGGACTTCATCCTTACTTGGAAGGTTTAGGGCAGTTCTCAGCTTGGCCACACTTCATAATCAGTTGGACAGATTATAAAAAATAACAAGGCCCAGGGCCCACCCCAGGTGAATCAGGTCAAAACCTCTTTCAAGAGCAGTTTCATTGGACTGAAGCTAATCAAACTTGAAACAAGTGGGTTTAAGGAAAAACATGAAGAGGGGAATGAGAGTCAGAAAATACAAGTAACTCAAGGAGTGTTCAACAAAAGGGAATCAGAGAAATGAAGTAATCATTGGAAGTAGATTGACAAATAAAGGAAGGTTTTATTTGTTTAGGTTTTGGTTTCATTTGTTTGTTTTGGTGTTTTATCTGTTTTTAAAGATGGAAAATACTATAACATATCTGTGTTTTAAAGATGGAAAATACTATAACATATTGATGGATATAATCCAATAGAAAAGAAGTTTTTATCATAGGAGAAAGACACGATACTGGTGTGATGGCTTTGAATAAGCTAAAGAACATGGGAGCACAGGACAGGGGCTGGCCTTACACTGCAGCAGGACACTTCACCTCCAGGACAGGAGGAAAGGCAGACATGTTCAGGTGGTGGAAACATACAAAAGTGCCCTCTGATAGCTTTTATTTTCTCAGTGAAAAAAAAATATATATATAGTCATCAAGAAAGAGTAAGGAATGGGGTGGGATATTGCAGATCTGCAAACAGGGCAGATATAAAATAATTAGGCAACTCAGTGAATGAAATGTCACCTCATTGGTCTGTTTTACCAGAAATTCAATGCCATTCAAAAATGAAATGCATTATTCTCTTGCTCTTTGATCTCAGTGAGTCCATTCTGGGACCCAACGACCATCAGTTCCTCTTATACAGGTGTGAAACCACACTCCTCTAGTTCATTCTAGTCTTGCAAGAGGTAAATAAAGCTTGTCAGTCTCTACTTTGCAAAATATTTCTTCCTTTTTTCAAAACTCAAAATGATACTTGCTTATCTCCAGCTTGCCAATTCCCATTCTCCAGAATTTCTTAATAATGAAACCACTGAAAATTGTTCAGCAATCACAGTTTTGAGCACTCTCAAGACTCCCCGCCCAGTATAATTCCGTTGAATTAGTGCATGTGAACTCATTTAAAAATACTAGGATCTCCATCTCTCTACCCTGCACATAATGCAGAATAGAGAGAAATTTCTAACCTAAACTTACTGAGTTCTTTTTTAAAAGATTAACTTTATTGTGCATATTTAGGTTTACAACATGATGTTATAGGATACATAAAGATAGTAAAATGGTTATTACAGTGAAGCAGATTCACGTACCTGTCATTTTACATAGTTACTTGTTTGTGACAAGAACAACTAAAATCTATTGTACAGTTCCTGATACAATTTTATTAACTTTAGTCCTCATGTTGTATATTAGATTTCTAAATTTGTCCAAATTATATTCTGTGTTGTCAGACCAGCGTGTTACACATCTGGTAAATTCTGTCCCATTTTGCTTATTTCTAAACTCTTAAATAATCTGACAGTTTACATGCACTCATAGGTACCTCTGAATAAAGTTTAGATGAATGCACTCTCAATCGTTTTCCTTCTTGACCAGTTTCACCTTCTACTCAGTTCAGAGTGTACTTTATTTGTTCACATTATGCCTTCATTTTTAAATTATTTTATATGTTAAGATATAATTAATTCACAGATAAAGATACAGACACAGAGAGATAGAGATAGTATATGAATAGGTATAGGTATGGGTATAAGAAAATGTGTGTATACATATAGATCTGGATACAGTTTAAACATACAGCATTTTATTTTATATACACAAGATTAGATGTGTATATGATTTTATACTGATACCATTTTATTTTAGGTGCAGCAGCTCAATGTAGGGGGCACAGAAGCAAAGTCTGTTAAGCCAAACAAAAAAACCTCATATCCTCCCTTAGGAACTTACTCATTATAAAGACATTGAAAAGTGACTTAAATTTTTTAAGTAAAATAACTCCTTCATTGCAGAATCCTTGTATTTAAGGACAGTGTTCGTAAAGTTCCAGCACATAGTAGGTTCCCAGTGAATTGTTATTATTATTACTCTTTTCACAAGTCTTTTATTTTTTCTGCAATGCCAGACAGTTTAAATCACAATAATAAACAAATGCCTGCTGAGTTGGATATTACCATGATTTCATCTTGTTAAGAGTAATGAGTAAATTGGTGGGGTTAATGTTTTCACATTTTGAAAGAAGTCTTTTTTTTTTTTTTTTTTTTTTTTGAGACGGACTCTCCCTCTGTTGCCCAGGCTGGGGTGCAGTGGCACAGTCTTGGCTCACTGCAAGCTCTGTCTCCTGGGTTCATGCCATTCTCCTGCCTCAGCCTCCCCAGTAGCTGGGACTACAGGTGCCCGCCACTACACCCAGCTAATTTTTTTGTATTTTTAGTAGAGATACGGTTTCATCTGTGTTAGCCAGGATGGTCTCAATCTCCTGACCTCGTGATCCACCCACCTCAGCCTCCCAAAGTGCTGGGATTACAGGCATGAGCCACCGTGCTCGGCCTGAGGGAAGCCATTTTTTTGTGGAGTCTTCTAACATCTGTGGTACTGCTGCAATGAATCAATTTTTTTATACTCACAAATGAAATGAAATACCTATGTGACATTATGTTGCTGAAGTAGTCTATTTGCAAGCACATGCAAAATTTTATGCTGTAGTGTCCCAGCACAGCAATTAGAAATAAAGGTAGTGGGCACTTCTACAAATAAAGAAATAAAATTCAGCTTCTAGGACATGGTTCTTCATTTTCTTCTTGACCCATATCTCTTTCTCTCTCTCTTTCTCTCTCATTCTCTCTCTCTCTTCCTTTTTCCCTCCCCACTTTTCTCTATTTTTTCTCTATCTTTCTCTCTCTCTTTGTCCATATATACCTCTGAAATGTATATATTTACCATTGCTCTTTGAACAATCACACTTACATTGAGAGACTTTACTTTTGACTTTTCCGTATTTGTTCTGTTTTTCTAAATGCTATAGAAAGCAAAGTCTAATGACAGTTGAGCAATTTTTTGTGATTATATCTTCTGCTTTGCCTTTACATCAAGAACATTTTTGCTAAAACAAATACCTAATAGAACAATATCTAGTTCATGTCACCAAAGCTGACTGGGGCAGGGGGAATTTCAAGGTCAGGAAAACAAAACTGAGGTTATTGGCTTGACAGAGAGACTAAAAAAAATAAAAAGTTACACTAGATCTAGAAAAATTTCCTTTAAATTAATTCCTGGAGCAAATCAATCTCCTAGCCTTTTTACATGTTGGCAAGTTAATAGAAAGACATAAGCTTATTTATTTGTTCGAATGATAACCAATCTAATAACATTTTAGCAAGTGAATAGAGAAAGCTAAAGAATAAAAATCCATTACGACTTAAAGGAAGCAATTAAGTTTTGGAAAAGGTGGCTTTTTCCTCTTTATAAGAATATATTCTCAAAATTGATGAAGGATTATTTTCACATATACCTCATTTGACTTGCATTTCTCAATATTTTGAATCAATAAATATATTTAACCTAGTGTTGTCAGAAACTGAGAGTGCGTAGTTATTCTTGGTGGGTTTTTTTTTCCTTTTTAATTCAAAAAAAGGCTGTGCTCTTTTTAATTCAACTAAAAAGGCAACTTCATGAATACAAAAACCCAGACTTTGTACAAGGGAAGAATTCCATAATGTACAAGTTTTAGATCTCTGATTTTGGGAAAGATATTTGACCTCAGTGAGCCTTAATATTCTCATTAATAAAATGGGAAAAATAACAATAATACTGACATTACAGATTACTTAAGATTTAAAATATATATTTCATGAAAAGCAGCTAACATGGTTAATTTTATGTATCAACTTGGCTAGATAGCTGCTAAAACACTATTTCTGGGTGTGTTCATGAGGGTGTTTCCAGAAGAGATGAGCATTTGAATCAGTAAACTCAGTAAAGATCAGCCCTCACCATGTGGTGAGGCATTACCCAATCTGTTGAGGGCCTGAATAGAACAAAAAGGCAGAGGAAGGGTAAATTCTCTGTCTCCTTGAGCTGAGATACCCATCTTTTCAAGTCCTTAGACATCAGAGCTCCTGGTTCTCAAGCCTTTGAACTCGACTGAATTACACCATCAGCTTTCCTGGTCCTCCAGCTTGTGGATAGCAGATGGGAGGACTTCTTGATTTCCATAGTGGTGGGAACCAATTTCCATGATAAATCTCTCTTATGTATCTATATATAGACTATTGCTTCTGTTACTCTGGAACACAGCACATGATAAATATTCTTATGAAAATGGGCCAATAGTCTGGTACCTCAACTCCGCAGGAGTATATATTAGTTGCCTTTCTTTTTTTGTTCATTAGTATTTTCAAAACACATACATTTCTAGGAATTTTTTAATGTTCAGGAGACTCTTTAATAAGAACTACGAAAAAGAACTCTCCAAACCAAGAAGAAATCCCTGATTTACCTGAAAAAGAATTCAGAAGTTTAGTTATCAAGCTAATCAGGGAGGAACCAGAGAAACACAAAGCCCAGTGCAAGGAAATCCAAAAAACAATACAGGAAGTGAAGGGAGAAATATTCAAGGAAATAGATAGCTTAAAGAAAAAAACAATCAAAACTTCAGGAAACATTGGATACACTTATAGAAATGCAAAATGCTCTGGAAACTCTCAGCAATAGAATTGAACAAGTAGAAGAAAGGAATTCGGAGCTTGAAGACAAGGTCTTCAAATTAACCCAATCCAACAAAGACAAAGAAAAAAGAATAAGAAAATATGAACAAAGCCTCCAAGAAGTCTGTGATTCTGTTAAATGACCAAACCGAAGAATAATTGGTGTTCCTGAGGAAGAAGAGGAATCTAAAAGTTTGGAAAACATATTTGGGGGAATAATCAAGGAAAACTTTCTGGCCTTGCTAGAGACCTAGACATCCAAATACAAGAAGCACAAAGAAAACCTGGGAAATTCATCGCAAAAAGATTATCACCTAGGCACATTGTCATCAGGTTATCTAAAGTTAAAACAAAGAAAATAATTTTAAGAGCTATGAGACAAAAGCATCAGGTCACCTGTAAAGGAAAACCTGTCAGATTAACAGCAGATTTCTCAGCAGAAACCTTATAAGTTAGAAGGGATTGGGGCCCTATCTTCAGCCTCCTCAAACAAAACAATTATCAGCCAAGAATTTTGTACCCAGAAAAACTAGGCATCATATATGAAAGAAAGATACAGTCCTTTTCACACAAACAAATGCTGAGAGAATTTGCCACTACCAAGCCACCAGTACAAGAACTGCTAAAAGGAGCTCTAAATCTTGAAACAAATGCTGGACACATCAAAACAGAACCTCTTTAAAGCATAAATCTCACAGAACCTATAAAACAAAAATACAATTTAAAAATCAAAAACAAACAAACAAAAAACACCAAGGTATACAGGCAACAAATAGGACAATGAATGGAATGGTACTTCACATCTCAATACTAACACTGAATGTAAATGGCCTAAATGCTCCACCTAAAAGATACAGAACAGCAGAATGAATAAAAATTCACCAAACAACTATCTGCTGCCTTCAAGAGACTCACCTAACAAATTAGGACTCACATAAACTTAAAGTAAAGGGGTGGAAAAAGGCATTTCATGCAAATGGACACCAGAAGTGAGGAGGGGTAGCTATTCTTATATCAAACAAAACAAACTTTAAAGAAACAGCAGTCAAAAAAGACAAAGAGGACATTATACAATGGTAAAAGGCCTTGTCCAACAGGAAAATATCACAGTCCTAAACATATATACATCTAACACTGAAGCTCCCAAATGTATAAAACAATTTCTAGTAGACCTATGAAATAACATAGAAAGCAATACAATAATAGTGGGGGACTCCAATACTCCACTGACAGCACTAGACAGGTCATCAAGACGGAAAGTCAACAAAGAAACAATGGATTTAAACTATACCTTGGAACAAATGGACTTAACAGATATATACAGAACATTCCATCTAATAACTGAAGAATACACGTTCTATTCAACAGCACATGTATGCTTCTCCAAGACAGATCACATGATAGGCCACAAAATGAGCCTCTATAAATTTAAGAAAATTGAAATTATATCAAGCATTCTCTCAGACCCCAATGGAATAAAACTGGAAATCAACTCCAAAAAGGACCTCAAAACCGTGCAAAAACATGGAAATTAAATAACCTGCTCCTGAATGAAAATTGGGCCAAAAACAAAATCAAGATGGAAATTTAAAAATTCTTCAAACTGAACAACAATGATGATACAATCTATCAAAACCTCTGGGATACAGCAAAGGCAGTGCTAAGAGGAAAGTTCACAGCCCTGAACACCTACATTAAAATGACTGAAAGAGCACAAACTGACATTCTAAGGTCACACCTCAAGGAACTAGAGAAACAAGAACAAAACAAATCCAAACCCAGCAGAAGAACAGAAATAACCAAGATCAGAACAGAACTAAACAAAATTGAAACAAAAAAATTCAAAAGATAAATGAAACAAAAAGCTGGTTCTTTGAAAAGATAAATAAAACTGATAGACCATTAATAAGATTAACCAAGAAAAGAAGAGAGAAAATCCAAATAACCTCAACAAGAAACAAAATGGGAAATATTGCAACTGACACCACAGAAATACGAAAGATCATTCAAGGGTACTATGAACAATTTTATGCACATAAATTTGAAAACCTAGAAGAGATAGATAAATTCTTAGAAAAATACAACCCTCCTAGCTTAAATCGGGAAGAATTACATACCCTAAACAGACCAATAAAAAGCAGTGAGATTGAAATGATAATTTTAAAAGTACCAACAAAATAAGTCCAGGATCAGACAGATTCACAGCAGAATTATACCAGACATTCAAAGAAGAATTGGTACCAATCTTATTGATACTATTTCACAAGATAGAGAAAGGGAACCCTCCTTAATTCATTCTGTGAAGCCAGCATCACCCTAATACCAAAACCAGGAAAGGACATAACCAAAAAAGAAAACAACAGACCAATATCCCTGATGAACATAGATACTAAAATCCTTAACAAAATACTTGCTAACCAAATCCAACAACATATCAAAAAGATAATTCACTACAATGAAGTTGGTTTCATACCAGGGATGCAGGAATGGTTTAACATATGCAAGTCCGTAAGTGTGATACACCACATAAACAGAATTAAAAACAAAAATCACACGATCATCTCAATAGATGCAGAAAAAGCATTCAATAAAATTCAGAATCGCTTTATGATTAAAACTCTCAGCAAAATCAGCATAAAAGGGGCATATCTCAATGTAAGAAAAGGAATCTATGATAAACCCACAGCCAACATGATACTAAATGGGGAAAAGTTGAAAGCATTCCCTCTGAGAACAGGAACAAGACAAGGATGCCCACTCTCACCACTCCTCTTCAGCATAGTACTGGAAGTCCTAGCCAGAGCAATCAGACAAGAGAAAGAAATAAAGGACATTCAAATTGGTAAAGAGGAAGTCAAACTGTCACTGTTTGCTGATGATATGATCATTTACCTTGAAAACCCTAAAGACTCCTCCAGAAAGCTCCTAGAACTGATTAAAGAATTCAGCAAAGTCTCCGGATACAAGATTAATGTACACAAATTGGTAGCTCTCCTATATGCCAACAGCAACCAAGTGGAGAATCAAATCAAGAACTTTTACACTAGCTAAAAAAATAAAAAATACTTAGAAATATACCTAACCAAGGAGGCAAAAGACCTCTACAAGGAAAACTACAAAACACTGCTGAAAGAAATCACAGACAACCAAAGGAAACACATCCCATGCTCATGGATGGGTAGAATCAATATTGTGAAAATGACTGTACTGCCAAACACAATCTTCAAATTCAACATAATCCCCATCAAAATACCACCATCATTCTTCACAGAATTAGAAAAAAAACAACTCTAAAATTCATATGGAACCAAAAAAGAGCCTGCATAGCCAAAGCAAGACTAAGCAAAAAGAACAAATCTGGAGGCATCACACTACCTGATTTCAAACTGTACTATAAGGTCATAGTCACCAAAACAGCATGGTACTGGTATAAAAATAGGCACATAGACCAATGGAACAGAATAAAGAAACCAAATACTTACAGTCAACTGATCTTCAACAAAACAAACAAAAATACGAAGTGGGGAAAGGACACCCTTTTCAACAAATGGTGCTGGTATAATTTGCTAGCCACATGTAGGAGAACGAAACTGGATCCTCATCTCTCACCTTATACAAAAATCAACTCAAGATGGATTAAGAACTTAAATCTAAGACCTGAAACTATAAAAATTCTAGAAGATAGCATTGGAAAACCCCTTCTAGACATTGGCTTAGGCAAGGATTTCATGACCAAGAACCCAAAAGCAAATGCAATAAAAACAAAGATAAATAGCTGGAACTTAAAGAGTTTTGCACAGCAAAAGGAACAGTCAGCAGAGTAAACAGAAAACCCACAGAGTGGGAGAAAATCTTCACAATCTATACATCTGATAAACTATTAATATCCAGAACCTACAATGAACTCAAACAAATAAGCAAGGAAAAAAACAAACAATCCCATCAAAAAGTGGGCTAAGGATAGACAATTCTCAAAAGAAGATATACAAATGGCCAACAAACATATAAAAAATGCTCAACATCACTAATGATCAGGGAACTGCAAATCAAAACCACAGTCTGGTGTCACCTTACTCCTGCAATAATGGCCATAATAAAAAAAAATAAAAAACAGCAGATATTAGCATGGATGTGGTGATCAGAGAACACTTCTACACCACTGGTGGGAATGTAAACTGGTACAGCCATCATGGAAATCAGTGTGGAGACTCCTTAAAGAACTAAAAGTAGAACTACCATTTGATCCAGTAATTCCACTACTGGGTGTCTATATAAAGACGAAAATAAGTCATTATACAAAAAAGATACTTGTATACATATGTTTATAGCAGCACAGTTTGCAATTGCAAAATTGTGGAACCAACCCAAATGCCCATCAATCAATGAGTGGATAAAGAAACTGTGATATATATATATATATATATAGCATAAAAAGGAACGAATTACCGGCATTTGCAATGACCTGGATGAGATTGGAGACTATTTTTCTAAGTGAAGTAATTCAGGAATGGAAAACTAAACATCATTCATTTCACTGATATTTGAGAGCGAAGCTATGAGGACACAAAGGCATAAGAATGATACAATGGACTTTGGGGACTTGGGGGGAAGGGTGGGAGAGGGGTGCAGGATAAAAGACTACAAATCGGGTGTAGTGTATACTGCTTGAGTGAGGGTGCACCGAAATCTCACAAATCACCACTAAAGAACTTACTCGTGTAAGCAAATACCACCTGTACCCCAATAACCTATGGAAAAATAAAAATATTTTAAAAAAAGGAACTCAAAACAGATTTGCTTCTGAATAAAAAGGTAGCATTTGGCTGAGCCAATAAAAGTTCTGATGAAACAATGACATACACAGGGAGAAATGGAAACTCTAAAAATTATAATAGTAACAAACATTTGTTTACTATTTCTAAGTGCATCATATCCATTATAAGACAAACATTAGCAACCCATTAGAGGATTGTTATTTTAAAAAATAATTTAGCAAAAAATTTGAAGCTTACACAGATTAGAAAATACGCTCAATGTTCCCTAGCTAGTGATTAGCATACCTGATAATTGAACCCAAAGTCCTGAGTTCAGGGCCAAACTCTTAACCACCCTGCTGTCAACATCTGGGCTGGGCGCAGTGGCTCATGCCTATAATCCCAGCACTTTGGGAGGCTCAGGCAGGCGGATCACCTGAGGTCAGGAGTTCAAGACCAGCCTGGCCAGCATGGTGAAACCTCCTTACTACTAAAAATACAAAAATTAGCTGGGCGTGGTGGTGCGTACCTATAATCTCAGCTATTCAGGAGGCTGAGGCAGGAGAATTGCTTGAACACGGGAGGCGGAGGTTGCAGTGAGCCGAGATCACACCACTGCACTCCAGGCTGGGTGATAGAGCAAGACTCCACCTCAAAAACAAACAAACAGACAAACATCTACATGGGGGTAGGTACAAATAACCCCAAAGAAATACTTCAAGTGGGTGCAGCAAAAGGATAAGAAAGCTCTTCTCGTATAAAGTTCTAAAGACAACAATATAACTTACGTCTCTTTCCAGATATTTTCTATTTGTCAGTACAATTAACTGCAAGACCATTCTAGCACACATCTCTTCAAACCAAATTTTCTGCCAAGAGCCATGCACCCAGCACCAGATGACCTTAGAGACAAAGAAAAGATCAGATACCAAAATAAATACTTGATATTGAAAATTGGGGAAAGAATATAAATTTTCAAATCCAATCTTTAACATAAAACTATTTCTCAAAGTTTCAAATGCCCCACAATAGAAAGATGCAATTCTATAAATTAAGATATCAAAAGGTAAAATACACTATGAAAGTATAATTGAGTTTAAAGGCTACGCCAAACTCCACAGCCTGTGAAACGAGAATGGACACAATGATTTAATATGAATCAGCACACTCATTATCAGCTAAATAAAATACAATGAATTTTCTTTATAGCAGGCCAAAAAAAGTAGCAAACTTAGCTGTGGATAATTAAAAGCATAAAGAGGTTTGAAATTAAAAATGTTTAATTAAAAAAATTAAAAAGTTAAAAAGAGGTTTGAAAGAACCTATAAACACTTTGTTGCACTAAAATATAAGCAAGGTAAAGTGGTACGTCTACTAGAGAAGTGAACCTTTTTATTATTAACAACTCTAAACTTATAAATGATGGATATTTAAGTGACACTTAGAAGATATTGGAGGCTTTCTAGTTGAGCGTGCAAATTGGTAAATTGTGTATATAATGGATGATTAGGTGAGCACAATTAGACTCTGTGCTCACAATCCAACCTGACATGCTTAATCATCATATTTGTATTTCATTGAGAATGGTTTACACAAAACACACAAATTAGGTTTTGTGCTATGTATTTTCACACTTACGGTTTTTATTTCTGATAGAGACAAATAAACCCTTTGTGTGTTTTTCCTTTGAAGTTAATCTTATTTTCTATATTATGTTTGTCATATAAAACCCTTAGGCTGTTAGACTATGCATTTATTGTTTGCCAATTACTTTGGTTATATCTGTGTGCCCTGCATCCGATCTGTCAGCTCTGTGGAGTAGAGTGAGGAAGGAGATATATTTTTTTGCCTTTTGGACATGCTGTCTGCATTTTCCAATAATATCTTAAATATTTCTAACATCCAGAACAAAAATGAAAATTTTATAAAGAAACTGGTAAAGAACAGTATCCTATACAATTTTCTGTTTTAACTCTCACTTCAACACAGCTAATCCTTACATTTGTACTTTGCATTTCCATTTCCATTTGGTAAGTAGCCCAGAAAGATCTTTCAATATCAGGTTTATAGATTGGGAAACTGAGGTTCAATAAGGCTGTGTGTTTTTTCAAAAGCCACTGCTTCTCCACAATGTTCTGATGTATCTCACAGAACAGAAAAAGGTGGCATGCTCTGTTGACTCATACAAAAGACTTACTACGGACTTCAGCTCAGCGCTTGCCAAGCTTTCCACCTCTTGGCTGGACATCTCTATGTGAATGCCTCTCCTACACACAACAATATGCCTGCCTCTTCTCCCTGCATCTAATCTCCTTCCTGACTTCCTCACCTTCAACCATACAGGAACGACTCTTCCTTTTGATACTCTCATCTGATCATCAGCAAGCCTTTTGCATTAACCCTTTATTTAATTTGTCCCTTCTTTTGCATCATTACTTTCCACCTACCGTATCTGACCACATAAACATCGTGTCAGTACTACCGCAAAAGAAACCCACTAACCTTGATGCTTCACATCCTGTCCTCTGCAGTCCACCAGATGCCACACCATGTGATTCATTCAAAACTCTACCTCCATTATGTATTTGCATTTGTCCATTATGTAACTTAAAAAAAATAGCCAAAACAAATAATGGATATCAAGGGTCTAATACGGTGCCAGATGGCATGCTAAGTGTGTTACATCAGTTACCTCAAACAAGCCTCTTAGTAATCAGAAGGGGATGTACTCTGGTTGACTATTTTATAGGCAGAAAAATTTAACTTTTGAGACATCGATTAATTTGCCCAAGATCACATTAATAATGAATCTCGTATTTATACACAAGAAATGGGATTCTGGAGCTCAAACTTGGAACTGCTATCCTCAATATATGCAGGGATGTTTCTTGTGAACTGGAAGTGGCAGAAGAGAAAGCCAAGTGAGAGCCATTTGGAAGTGGCAGGTGAGGAAGTGAGGACTACATGAAAAGGCCTCTGAGATCCTTCAGAGTGTATGTTTCCAAGAGGGGTAACTTGGAGATCCAGGAGTTGCTTTCTCTAAGTGTTTTTATCTTTTACTATCGTATTTCTTTTCATTTCAATAGTGAATAGTTTCTAAAATCTGGCATGGTATCAGCAAGGTAATGGGTTTCCAAAGAAACGGCAGTTTGGCTTGTGGAAAATTAGCAAAACGTTACAAAGCATCAATAGAACCATGGTAGCACAAAAGAAATACCCAGTTTATATTCTTTCCTTGTGTGAAGAGACGTTCGACTAGAATAAAGCAGACTTTTAGTGGTTTTCTTTCTTGGATATTCTTCGTACACTACATTTGGTGATCAGTCAAGGAAGGGACTCAGTTACTTTTAATTATGGACAGAGGATAGATAGAAAAACTGCATTTTGAAATTCTATTTGGACATGTAATTTGAATCAAAACCAAACCCCATCACACTAACTAAGAGGCTTTGGGGAATCCAAAGTAAAAGTAAAGAGAGTATGTGCAGACATTTTAGTTTTATATTATATCCATTTGACACCAGTGGAGACATTTGAACTGTTTTCATGTGGCATGCCATGAGAGGCTGGAATTCTGAACGAATCCCTCCACCCTCTCCACAGTTCGTGCATCAAGGCACTGATGGGAGTGGTGAATTCGGTTTAATACTGGAGTCCTGGAACTCCCCATGCAAATTCTGTCCTGGTACTCATTAGGCTTCCTTGATTGTAAGCATCAGAAATGAATTTCTGGTTAACTTAAATGAAAAAGAGAATTCAACAGGGCAAGTTTGGGGAGCTCAAAATGGAACTGAGGCTGAAAGCCAGGCTTGGAGGCAGCTCAGCATCAAATGAAGGACCAGACAAGTTATGGATGTCGAGGCCACAGGATCACCTTGACCACCTTCAGGACATTTCACATGAGTGAGTAAACTCAATTGTCTTTTTCATTCTTGTAACACTTGGCTCTGGATTCTGAGATCCCTAAAATGAAAGTGATTACTTTTGTCTGAGAAACCTGTCCATTTGGGACTAAGGGCATGCAGAAACCTTGATTTACAGCTCCAGTAAGACTACACAGAGTTAGATAGGTTATTCTTCAAAAGAAATCAGGGCACTGTTTGGAAAGAGGAAGGTTGTTGGACAGTCAAAAAACCAAATGTTGAGTTTATATAATAGAAGTTGTTACAGGATTGCAAGCTTCTTATTTTTGGACATATTAGAAAAATAGTTTATTTTCTCCAGAAAAGAGAAAGCCTTGAAATCTATACATTACAGATTTCCAAGAATCTACAGAATTGCTAGGAAGAGACTGACCAGTTGTTCTCCATATCTGACTGGGAGCTAAATAGATTTTAGCTAAATGAACCCTGGCTCAATACAAGCTAAAATGTAAGTAAAATCAGTTCCTCATCAGGAAAAATTTCATTACAGGAAAGGGAATAAAACAATAGATAGTAGGTAAGAGTAATTTTTTATCTATTACATTTTTTAATGTACATAAACCAAGAGCTTGAAGGTGTGTTGGAGATTATCTAAGGCAAACTTTGTAAGTTAGAAAACTGAGACTCACAGAGTTAAAATGACTCACCCAAGGTCACACATATGCTCAGTATCAAAAACAAATCTACTACCTAGATTTTCTAATTTATAGCAGCACTCACTATTCTCCACTGTTTTCTTGGGCCTGATGTGTCGTGGTTGATTTAGACACACACTAAGTGAAGGTAATTTCTTGGATGTGCTTTTGATTCTATTATCTGCAGTTGTATGATATAACTTTATTTCCCCAACATGCAAGTTTGAAAATGAAGTATTTCATCAAATTCAGCTGCCATTAATTGTAAGATGCACCAGCATTATATTTTGATTTCCTAGTGGTGTTTTCTTGCTGCTTAATATTTTTATTTCATACTTAGTAAAAGAGTTCTTTCAGTCTCATTTACACACGGATTTTTATCATTACAATTATTCACAAGTTAAAAGGAAAATATCACCAAAATATATATGAACTAATACTTTAAAAACTTCTGCACATGTAGAATCCAACCTTCCTGAGCTATGTTTCATCTCAGAGCCACAGAGAGCACATTACACTAATGTTAACCTCTCTGCCATCAAAAGCACTGGTGATGCAGCATTCCTTAAAATTGTCCCCATGATTTCCTTTTAAGCTACTGACACCCATTCGGCACTCGTATTTCTTCTTCAGATAGTCCTGATGGTTTGGGCTGAAATGTGAAGAGGCTGCCATTGTCCGGTCATGCCACCAAGAATAACAATTAAGCTCACACATGTACACACAATGACACCTTTCTTACTGCTGCCATCTGATCAACAGCAATTGCAAAACTCTATCAAGTTTAGCCACATCCTAACTCAGGGATGTTAAAATATGAAGCAATATGTGTATAAAACCAATGAAACACAGCAAGTTTTTACTTTACTTCTTGAAATGTGTATGAGAAGAGTTTCCATCTTGTAAAATTTACTTAGCCCTTTACATACAATTGCATGTGTATAATGTGCATGTACGTGTATAAATGATCTATTGTTATGGAAGTAGAGTAAGCTTCCTCTACGTATTTCTGGTTGACATTCATGGGGAGAGAGACAGGTATCTATACTACTCTTACTCCCCAGCCTGTGCCCCAGGATATCTTGTCAGCCTCAATTGAATTAGATCAAAGAGTTGATTTTTCAATACTCTGAAAAATTCAGATTTTTAAAAAATGATTTTCTGCCGGGCGCGGTGGCTCACGCTTGTAATCCCAGCACTTTGGGAGGCCGAGGCGGGTGGATCACGAGGTCAGGAGATCGAGACCACGATGAAACCCCGTCTCTACTAAAAATACAAAAAAAATTAGCCGGGCGTGGTGGCGGGCGTCTGTAGTCCCAGCTACTCAGAGAGGCTGAGGCAGGAGAATGCGTGAACCCGGGAGGCGGAGCTTGCAGTGAGCCGAGATCACGCCACTGCACTCCAGCCTGGGTGACAGAGCGAGACTCCGTCTCAAAAAAAAAAAAAAAAAAAAAAAAAAAAAAGATTTTCAACTTCCTTGTTTGCTTCAAAATCTTCTTTTATGGTATCACATTTAGAAATTAGCATTTTGGGGGAAAGTAAACAGAATATTTGACATACATAAAAAAAAAATTAACCCACAATTATGAAGACAGTTGTGCTAGCTTCCTAGGAAAACCATAACCTTGCTGTTCATAGCATGGCCCATGGAACAGCAGCAGCAGCATCACCTGGGAACTTGTTAGCAACGCAGACCCCAGCTCACCCCAGACCTCCAGAACCAGAATCTTCATTTTACCAATATCCCCAGGGGAGACAAATATGCATTGCAGCTCCTGAAGCACGGGCCTGAAAGATGGGCTGTTCAGTTAAAGCTGAGTACACATTTCCCAGAAACATAGGGTTGCTGTAGCCATTTTATTGCTGTGGCTGACATACATATAGCTATTAGGCTCGGAGGCATTTCCAGTCTGACTGCTAGTTCCTAGCAGAGTTTCGATCTTCAGAGGTGAATAAGGCAAGGAAAAGAAAGTGGGTGACGAAGGGCACAAATCTTTACCAAGGCGACTGAATCTTCAAGTAGTGGAACAATGAAGAGAGAGAGATGCTGAAAGCTGGGGGAAAAACTCTCTTAGCTCAGTCATCCATTCCATTTCATGAGTCACATTGAGTACTTTGTTCATGTCTCATATTTAATCTTTTTCCCTATCTCAAATTTACCCATCTTCTCACACTCTTTCTGCTCTCCTTATGAAGTCTGGTGTGACTGTCTAAACTAAGCATTCTTGAACCAGGAGTTCCAGGATCCTGTAAGTCAAAGATTATATGTTTTAAAAATGGGGTATAGGCATGTCTTCATTTTCATCGGGACAAATTCAGTGCACTTAATAGAATTCCAAAAGGGACTCCAATCAATCATTCAATAAAAATCACTAGCACTCTAAGTCAGTCATTCTGGCCCACCATCTGTTTTAAAGTCATTGATATAAACTTTTCAGTTGCAAAAATTAGCCTTTGAGCATAGGCTCACTGTGGAGCAACTAATGCCCCAAAGCTAGTTCTGTGCTGTCATGTACTTTCTTCTGGAAAACAAACAAGAAAACATGGAGATGGGGGAAAAAATCATTTGAAGGACCTCACTGAACTATATAATCTTGGTGGCATCTCGTCCCATCTTGCAGTCTTCCCATCTGTATTCTCCACTTTTGCCACCTTTCACTCTGAAAGGATCACTGTCGCCATTCCTCCCTCAGCTTTAGCTCCCCTGTGATCTTCCTAAAGTGCGACATAAATGTTAAAAGCTATATTGTTCTACAGTGTGTCCTTCCCTCTTTGTCTCTTTCTGTTTCAAAATCTCATTCAAGGAACAGCAAAGAAAGGTCAGGATTGGCCTTGGCTGGCTATCACAATGTGCACCATCCCCTCACCCTTAGCCCGGGGGCCCACAAAAGGGGCGGTATCCTTTCATGCCTTTGAAATCATCAAGGGAAATCAAAGAAACCACCTCCAATCCTATCTTTATAACCAGAAGCCCATTGATCAGTGTAGGTAAAGGGATAGCACATCAAGGGGGAATGGCATTTAGAAAGTATGATTTGATCCATACAACTTAGTGATCACTGCAAGATTAAATCCCATCTGAGCTAGAGAATAAATCTGTAACTAGCGTCAGCTATGAAACATCTCATTCATGAAACACAGGAAAGAAATCACCTTTAGTTGCCATTAATTATCAAATGCATTTGAGTTAAGTAACTACTTCACCTATGCAGTGATCCATATATAGAATTGTAAAATTGAGAGAACAATGTAGCCACAGAAATTCAGTACTATAGGACTGCTAACATCAAGCCCAGGCCCTTCGTTTTACTTTTAAATGACTGGGAAATTTGGTCCCAAACACTTAGTTCCTCTGAGGCTTACTTTATCTAAAAAATGAGAGTGGGATGAACTGCTTTCAAACAACACAGGTTAAAGGTTGAAATCTTGAACCCTGGAAGCAAAGAGAATTGAGTTCAAATTCAAACTGACACTCACCAACTCATGATCTTAATCAAATTACCCAACTACTAGAAGCCTCAGGTTTTTTCATCTATAAAATGGGAAGAATAATTGTGCCAGCCTTAGAAGGTATACATAAATGTGTGATACAATTCAATAATGTGGTCAGAATTATAAGAGTATTTAGTTCCTAATTATTAACAAATATTTTAATTTACTCTGAGACTTGTTTTCCCTACTTATAAGGGTTATTGTGAATATCAACTGAAATAATATGTCAAAATATGTCAAAAATTGTATGTAAGTATACAGATATAAGTGACTATTATTCACATTATTTCACCCTTCTTACTTTTAGAGGTATTAAATTTTAAAAATCTCTATCATAATACTATTATTACAAGTATCAGATTGATTGATATATATTTAAAAATCAAGAAGAAAAAAAAATCTTAGACCTGGCAAAATGATTGTACATAGGAGATTTAAGAAAATACATCTCTAAAAATCAATGTCTAATCAGAAACTAGCATTGAAAAATGAAAATGACTAGTGTGGTTAATTAGGTTGACCCCCAAAAAATTACTGTTAACTGAGATGGGGCTTATTTTCCATTTTCAATAGTTTTAAGATGAATCAGATTATTTTTATTGGGCATAAATTTTAATCAGAACTGGTAAAATAGCACCAAACCAAATGGATATCATCTTAATTCTGAGAAAGCTGAAAATAATGATTAACAATGAGGGAAAATATAACTGAAGAAATGTCATATCTCACCATTTCTATCCTTTTCTTCTAATGTTTGAGCTTCTTTCTCCTACATTTTTTAATTTTTTCTTTTCAAATATTTTAGATAGTACACACACAATAAGGTCTAGCTATTTAGGAAACAAATCAAAGCAAACACACTTGTCTGAAGTTGTTGATATCCATAAATTTCCATGCTGTGGGATTTGGAAATGGTTTATAGCTGTTTAAACTACCTCCTTTAGTATTGAAATTTTGAAAAGCATTTCATTAAAAATAGAACCTCATCAAGACAGTTAAAAGTCACAATTTCTTTTTTTCATTCAATTTCATATTCTTGAAGGTCCTGCTGATGACGCATGATAAAAATGAGAATTGGTAAAAGTCATACTTAAGTATTTTTTTTAAACCACTGAGGTACCGCTTCACAGAAATGATGTTGACCTGTTAGTTCTATCTTTTTTTCTCTGTGGGTGTGACTCCATTTGGCAGGGAAGATATACATATTGGCATGTATTGAAATAGTCTGAATCAAATTATCATCTAGTTGAGATGGGGATGTAGCAAGGGGATGTCTCCATGACTCAAAATTCCTCAGAGAGGAACCGCAGTGTCAAACTTGTGATACGGTGTCAAGATGAAATACTCTTTGAATTTTATTAATAGTATGGAGCATATTTCAGTGCTCATTCAAGTGTCATGCTAGAACTAGGTGAATGTTGCCAATAGAAGCGAATGGAGATCAACACTTTTTTAACACTCTTGCTACCAAGTGCCTATAAAATGTTTATACCTATAATTGTGTCAAATTATGCTAATTGAGTACCGAAAAGACACTAGTACGTTGAAGTATTCAAAAAGCATAGTTCTCAGAATCTCGTGGGGCTCTTCAAGTTAGGCACTTGTGGGACCTTTTTTCCCTCTACCAAGTACTATCAAAGTACAATGTCTTAAAGTGTTATCTCAGTCTTAATTTAATTTCAAAAACTAAGTGCCGAGAAAGCAAACTCATTTAAATCCTTGATTGTACATATATAAGGCATTAAGTGTTTTCCCTTCCAGTAGTTTTTTTTTTTTTTTCCAGCCCAGTTGTACTAACATCAGTGAGAAATACTTATTTTATATAAAGTTTGTGTTGATTGTAAAGAGACTTCAAGCACAGTTTGGGATCTTTAACATCCTCAGCCACTGGCAGATGTAACAATAAATCAGGTATGATTGTGAGTCAGGAAGAAAATGAAATAAACTATTGATTACTAGGAGACATTTTTTTTTTCCAGCTCCTTCTCTCAGGTCAAAATAAATAGGGATTTTTCTGAATGTCATTACAGAAGAATATATCTTCAATGACTTCTCAATTTTATGGAGAATATTCTACTTCCAGAAATATAGATAACAATCCTTGAGATTCCAAATTCTGACCATAGTCTATTAAAATTATTTTTCCACTTTTCTGCTAAACTGTATTTAATCCTTTGTGTCAATGTGCTGGGGAAGATAGTAAAGATATATCTGAACTTTGCCTTAAACTTCTTTAATCTTTTTTTAAGCTCTCATTCATGTAACACAGCTTCAGCAATCTGATTTCAACACCCCATCTCCCAGGGGAAAAAATGCTAAGATTTCCAAGTTCAGAGACCAGTGTGAAACTGGTTCTCCTCAACTAAAAGGTATTTAATTCTAACTGCAAATTCTCTCTCTACAGTGCCTCCTGGAGGCCTTTCAAGTCTTTTGAATTCCAGTGGTAGTAAAGAGGTCTTTTGTAGCGGCTAAAGCATTCCTAGTGCTGAGGGGATTGGGAGTGGCATATGGCACAGGTGGTCACAGATAATTTTTATACAGTGTAGAAAACATCAACCCTCTTACAAGGTAGCATAGGCTGCCAAGAACACGTTTGCCCAAAACCTTTGTTCTCTCTGCTAGTTACAGGCACAAGTTAGCAACCGATTTAAAGTGCTGTTTCATTTTCAAGGCCGGCCCTTAATGATGTGGGATTCAGCTATGGAAGAAACCAACTGATATCGCATGTTCTGCCACATTCCCTTCGCTTTTCTACAGCACACATGGAAGAATAAATCTCTCTAGAAATGTTCGCTTGCAGGCCTGAGAGTCTATTCTTGGCCCACGTCCCTTGTCACCCAATTCCAAGAGTACTCTCCAGTGTGAAGTAGTTCTGAACTCCTTTGCCTGTAAATAAGGAATCCAAGTGTTTTTGACCATTCGTCATGTTTCTATCCAATGTCCTTTATCCCAGTTAAAATAAAAGTCACTTTATCTCATATCCCTTTGGTATACTTCTAATATTTTTGCACAAAAAACTGATATATTCCAATAGCAGTGATATTCCCGTGCCTAAGGATATCTGCTGGCAGATGTGAAGCAAGTTGGAGTTCTCTAGGCCTGAACTGACAATTAAAACATGTAGCCCAGATTGGTGATAAATACTGTCTACCAGTTATCCAAAGGCTTTATGGCCCTAGCTGATAGTGACAGTCCATGCTATGGCAACAAAACCAAATCACAATTTAAGTGAATACTTAATAAAAAGCCTTTCATTTATAAACAGCTTTAGCAATTGCTTCCTTTGTAACAGAGAGAGCAAGAGAGACAGTGAGAGATTACAGTCTGCTAGTACCATAGGGCAAAAATGGTGGAATGATTTTTTTTTAAACCTTAGCCTTCCAGAGCAAAAATATAAATGATTACCACTATTATAAACAAGGTATTTAATTACACAACTGTTGCACCTTACACAGAAGCTAAATTTTAAATAGATGCTGTATTTAAAAAAGAAAAAGTCATCGGGATACTCAATATCTTAATGCAGGTTAGGTTCCCCTTTCCTGCAACTATGCTAGAAAATGAAGGAGCACATTGGGTTGTTATTCCTACAGCTACTACAGCTAGAAATAAGATACTGTCTCTAGGGCAGAAACAACTGATTTAGCCAACCTAGCCCTTAGCAATTTTTTCCCTTTTGGACTCTGTAATCTCTTGCAGAAAAAGGACTTTTGTTGTTCATTGCACTTCAAGTCAGTGCCAGTTTTAATGGATCAATTTATCTGACAGGCGTTTTGACACCTTCCTGTATTTCTTAGCAAAGACCAGGCAACAAACTGAAAAGGAACATATATGAAATTATTGAAATTATTTTAACAGATGGCTCATTCGGACTGTGAACTCAACTTTTAGAGGCATAATCTCTACAACTGTAGCAGAAAATAAGGAAATGTTAAATAAATAAAATAAATAAATGCTGATGGAGTATCTTAGGAGGCACAGGAGCTCCCAGTGGCCAAAGGTGGAACTATTTGAGAAAACAAAAATTAAGTAGCATTAGATTATAACCCAAAGCATAAAATAAATATACATGAGTCCATATTACTATAAATAAATGTTGAATAAATAAGAAATAAACAAATACATAGAAGAAGACAAATCTTTCATGCAGAAGAATTCTGAATAATTTATGTAGATAATATAGATACACACTCATCAAGGAAATAGAGCGTGACTCTCCACTCCATAAAGGTAGGCTGCTCATTGTGACTCTTTTCAAAGGTACAATATGAAAAAATAGAAAGAAGAGAAAGGTCACAGTGTAGAAACGAGAAACACTACCTCAGCCAGGTCATCGAGGTCAATAACAATAGTGATTAATCATGTTGATATTATTTTCCTTGATGCTACATGATGAAAATGGCACTTTACCTCTGTGATCACCTTTCCCAAAACCCATAACTCCAGTCTAGGCTTGAGAAAAACATCAGACAAAATCCATTTGAAGGACATTCCATAAAAGCCTGACCAGTGTTCCTTAAAACTGTGAAGGTCATCAAAAACAAGCAAATGGTGAGAAGCTCTCACAGTCAA
The DNA here is from genome assembly GCF_009828535.3 of Hylobates moloch. Classification (NCBI taxonomy): domain Eukaryota; kingdom Metazoa; phylum Chordata; class Mammalia; order Primates; family Hylobatidae; genus Hylobates; species Hylobates moloch. The sequence goes on from NW_026652280.1 coordinate 144,231,511, forward strand.
GAGGGGCCTAAGGAGACATAGCTACTAAATGCAATATGGGATCCTGGAACAGAAAAAGAACATTAGGTAAAAACTAAGGAAATCTGAATAAAGTATAGACTTTAGTTAAAAACAGCGTTTCAGTATTTGATTATTAGTTGCTATACTAATATAAATGTAATAATAGGAAATTAAATGTAGAGTACACAGGAACTCTGTAATATCTTCATATTTTTCTGTAAATCAAAAATTGTTTAAAAATATTTAATCTCTACAACCCATGGAATTTGTCGGCAGTTTCCTTCCACCATAATTGTAGCTCTATCTTACCTAAGCCAGCTTGCTTTCCATCACAGATTCATGCTTATACACACACATGCATATATAGATACTATGTGATCACGGTCGTTAAGACCATTCACCGTATTTCTCATTTTCCTGACCCTTTCAAATTTAGGCATAACCTTATTACTTGCTCTGTCCAGTGAAATGTGAGGGGAAGTAAAATGCATCCCTTTCAGCTGCAAGATTTAGTAGCTAGTGCCAAATTCACCACCTTCCCGTCTTCCTGCCACACGGTTGAGATCAAACCTTCCTAGTCTGGGTCTCTGAGTAACTACAATAAGCAGAGCTCTATGCTGCCCTGCATTGGGAGAGAAATAAACTTTGATGTATTTAACCAATAAGAATTAGAGATTGTTTGTTACTACAGTATAACTTGACGCTCCTAGCAGATACGTATCTGTATGTGTTATCAATGGGTAGCAGAGCAAGTCACAAAAAGTCACAGCATAAAGTTAATTCCTTAGGAGCTACAATGTGCTTATATTAGGGGACTTAAATAAGCATTTTAGGCAGAACTAGAAAGGGAATAGTGAGAGGTCTTTTACATGATTGGTTTACTGCCAATTTAGAATTTTAAAACCTTTTTAATAATTGTCTTAGAGTATAGCTACAGAAAGTCGTCTTCAGTTGTGAACAGGAAAACCCTTTCTGTTGTAGTTGGTACTGGATTTTGTAGGTAGCTTTAGGGTTAAATTCATCGTGTCTGGAGATAATTTGGGAGTTTGCTCTCTTCTCAACTGACCTTTAACAATGGCTTTCTTTTCATTAATGAGAAAAGACAAGTAAAATGGCTAATATTTTTAAAAGAAAATATATTTTTCACAAAAAGAAAAAATCTTGAAAACGCATCAGCAATAAAGCTATGTAAAGACTCATTTTCATAACACAATTTTAAGAGGAAAAACAATCTTTTGTGATCCTTATAAATAGGTTAGTTAGATATTCCTTCCACACTGATGTACATTAAAAAACATAAAAATTGTTGTAGATAAATAGACTAATGACCCTCTTGAGAATGTATAAAACCACCATAATGCACTTGATAGTGCAGTACTCTGGGGTATCAAGAAAGGATAATTCTTTCATTTCCCTTCTCAGAGCTCCATTTCTGCAGGAAGCATTAGGATTTTAAAACTTCAGCGCCCTGAACCAGACTCCAGTCATGGCCATATGTTTCCACTTTCAATGATGTCTTCTGGCACCAAGTTCCAAAATCAAAATTTGTTTTATTTAAAATATATTTGCCAAGTTAGAGGCATTCACTAAGCACACAAACATCACTGGGCCTGGGGACTTCAATAATTGTCATGCAAACTGCACTGTCCTAGAAATAGATAACAGAGTTTGCCATATTACTTACTAAAAGACTATTCTGAAAGACTTTATTTTTAATTAAAATAGCTCCTCCTAAAGACTGAATCAAAAGTTACCATGGCATCTAACTTATTTCCCACAAGAGTATATTTTTAAATACATGTATTATGTATTATATAATATATTTTACATACATTATATATATATTTATTTATTATATATATATGTGTAGTTTAAAATATACTCTTGTATTTAAAATATATATATATATATATATATTCAAATATGTAATACTTTAATAAGACTATATCACCCTAGGGGCTTATCTCAACAAGCTTCATCACTGAATGAATCTGACAAAGCATTTTCATTGCCTCTATAACAACAGATGCATCACATTTTATTTACTTGAAATCATGGAATAAACTGAGAAACTCTTTGCTTATCACATCTACCAGTTTTACCGTAAACTCATGGCTAACATTGGATAGATTGGAGATGGAATAGAAACTTTTTCCAAAGGAAGAAGAAGAAAAACTTCCTTTCAATGGAGCCAAATATTAACAATTGATATCTTAAATGATACGAGTTTTTAATTACAGCTATATGGAATTATACATAATAAAAATACATTTTAGATAGGATTATAAAAATAAGTTAATTGTGTTTTGGTGGTAGGATTGTGGCAATATGGTTTTTAAGACTTTAAAAAAATCACTAAGAAAATATTCTAAGGGAGAAGATGAGCTGATCAACAAAAGTAATAGAAGTAAAATGTAGAAAATGTAGGCAGAATATTCAAAAGTTTGAGTATTTATAAATAACATTTCTTTTTCTTAGCACCTTAAACTCTTTAAAATAACCAAATGGTATTTTTTCTCCCCCAAAATCCATTTAAGATTGAACGCATAACAACCAGGAATCCCACTGAGCTCATCTCTTCTTTTGAAAACTGCCATGTATACTTTAAATAGTCAGGTTTTTGATGCTATGGTGCGGTTTATAATCTTCAACAACACACTTCTCCTTCTTACTTACAGAAAAATCATTTTCCACGATGACTCACTGACACTTCTCCCTCTAATCATCATTTCTGCAGCATTTAGGGACAGGATCTGTGATGTCCTCTCCTCAGATGCCAACAGAATGACAAAGCAGCAGCCACATGAGCTGATAAGAGTCACAAGGAGAGGTCATAACTGCAGAAAATATGCTGAGGGCAGCCATCCCAGGCTGCCACAAGAAGACTTCCATGCAGCAGAGAGAGCTCTGGCACAAACACGGCATATCAAGAGCACAGGGCCACCCTGAGAAGGAATTATCAATGAGAAAATATCACAGGCTATAGATTTCCACACCTCTCCTCTGAAATTTTCATAACACAGGTCAATACTTGTGTTAGTCTTTGAGATTCATGTAGATCAAGGAAGCAAATATCTTGACTTTCATTGTCTCTTCAACTATTGGTATGATCTGAACCCTGTCACACACACTTTCTTATATTTAAAAATAATAATAATAAGAGTACCCCAGACAGATTACTGGGGTTGAGTTTAGAGTTGGTAAAATGTGATGTTTTTTAAAGCACTTTAAAATACTCTACACTTTTGAAAACTGATGACTAATTTTATGTGTCTACTTGACTGAGCCACTGGATCCCCAGATAGTTGATCAAACGCTATCCTGGGTGTTTCCGCGACAGTGGTTTTGGATGAAATTAACCTTTATATTAGTAGACTGGGTAAAGCAGATTGCCATCCATAATGTGGGTAGGCCTCATCCAATCGGTTGAAAGCCTGAATAAAACAAAAAGGCTGAAGTTCCCCCAATTAACAGAGAATTCTTCCTGCCTAATTGCCTTTAAACTGGGACACTGGCTTTTTTTCTTGCCTCTGGGCTCAAACAAAAACATTAGCTCTTCCTGAGTCTTTACCAGACTACAACTACACCTGAGCCATTCACCAGACTACAACTACACCATCAGCCCTCCTGGTTCTCAGGCCTTCAGGTTAAGACTGGAACTAAACCATTGGCTCCCCTGGCTCTCCAGCTTGCTGACTTATCCTGCAGACTTTGAGACTTGTCAACTTCTGTAATCACATGACCCAATTCTTACCTTAAATCTCTTTGTATATATCTCCTATTGGTTTTGTTTCTTTGGAGAACACTAATACAGATGCCTTTGCTTTGAAAAAGGGTATGGCTCTCCCCATCTCATAGATTTAGTGGGCAGTGTCTGCATGTACAGTGGACAAAATCTTATTTCACTAAGTTGGCCAATCAATCTAGAAAAACAACCATCAGATGCTTGGTTTTATTGAATGGAGTGGCCAGTTTAAAGGTCAAACAAGCTGTGTTCAGAGACAAGTCCAGAAGATATGTCCTAATTTATCAACTCCTGCAGAGATTATAACAAAAATTGAAATAAGTCCTACATTTCTCAATCTGTAGTTAGCCAATAATATTCATCTCTGAGCTTCTTATTCTTTTTAAATGTCTATAGATCCACAGAGCTACTTAGACAGTACCATTTCTGAGAAAAGTTGATGGCCACCGAGAAGAATTAAACCACTCAAGAATTACCGGACGGAGTATAGTTGACCCTTGAATAATATGAGTTAGGACTGCACAGGTCCTCTTATGCGTGATTTTTTAAAATTAAACTTACACAGGATGTGCCTGTCTCTCTTGCCTCCCCCTCTACCTTCTCCACCTCTTCTTCCTCTGCCACCCATGAAAGAACAAGACCAACTTCCCCTCTCTCTCCTCCTACTCAGTCTACTCAACATGAAGATGACAAGGATGAAGACCTTTATAATGATTCACTCCCACTTAATAAATGGTAAATACATTTTGTCTTCCTTATGATTTTAATAACAATGTTCTCTTTTCTCTAGCTTATTTTATTGCAAGAAGATAGTATATAATACATGTAACAGATAAAATATGTGTTAATTGACTATTTATGTTGTTGGTAAGGCTTCCAGTCAATAGTAGCTCTTAGTAGCTAAGTTTTGGGGGATTCAAAAATTATATGTGAACAAAAATTATATGACTGCACAGGGGTGGGCATCCCTAACCCCCATGTTGTTCAAGCGTCAACTGTAATTCTGTTTGGATTAACATGTGTTATTCCCAATACCGTTCAACATTATCACTAGTTGCAAACTCTGAATATGACTTACCATTCCCCTGCACTCTTTAATCAGGATAAAGAAATCCTGAAATGGGTTCAATCAAGCTTTCAAACCCCATAAGCAATAATATGCTTCTATATCAGACATCTATACCTGAAAAGTGAGTGTGGGAGGTGAGAGGATTAATCTAAAATATATGTTAGTGATTTAACTTCAGTACAAAAGTACACTTATGAAAAGTTTCATTTAAGAAGATCTAATGATTTTTTTGTAAAGGAGCACTGAGGAACAAGAAGCAGTTGGAAAAATCGAAGAACTTTTTAGCCCTAGTATTTGGAAGCTGAGACAATTTCCAATAGTGGAAGTACACAACAGAAATATTACACCCCGAATAAGGGGATCACTAATAAAAGGCAGCCTTCAGATGTCTACAGTTTTCTATACAGTAGATCTGGCAGAATATCAGAGGCAGGAATGATCTGACACGTAATCTGTTAGCTGCTCTCAGAGGGATCTTTGTTCAGTGGTTGGATGGATTTCACTGATTGCTGGCCCTGAGGATGTCAACAGCACCACTGTAACAAAGAATACACAACCCAGAAGAAACAGGGAAGTCATGATTTCTCAGTGGACTAGTCCAAAAGCAAGAAAATCTTTGCTCAACCTAATAAATGTAACTTCAGTTGTAACAATTCCATGATCTGTGGTTGTAACCTCATTGGAGAGCATTTCTAAGACTTTCTATAACAACTTGGGCAGGTTTTGAATGTGGTCATAATTTCTCTGAATTTATGATCTCTCAGAATTTTTCTCTATCCTTGGCCCAGTGATAATCAATTGCAGTAATACTCATTTCATAATTAGCCTCTTTTACTAATTCAGTTCCAAATCCAAACCGATTCTAAGGCCACCTGTGTAATTTGAAGAGGTAAACATAACCGTCGAAAACTTTACAGCCCCAAGAAGGAAAATTCGGTATTCTATTGCTCTCATATTTATTTTCTCATTTTAAAATATTAATAAGTGTCTCAATGTGTCTTTAGTTTCTCAATTTATGGACTATTTAATCTATTCTTGGCTGTTTTTACCTTTTAGTTCTGATTTGCCATTCCAAGACTTCAAAGGCTAGTGTTTAATAGAAAAGCAGAAAGGGAATTGGGCCAGAGGAAATTTTTACCATTCGTTTTCTTTGCCACAAGTATTAGATCAAAATTTTTTAAAGGGTTGGGGGTGGTGGTGAAGGAAATAGGTTTGAAAATCAAAGAATAAAATTCTAACTGCCAACTATGCAAATTACTTAAGCCCTCTGATTCTTAGTTTCCACATCTGAAAAACAGAATGAAATCAATCTAATCTATAATATGTAAAGCACAAGCAAAAGAATGTAGCATGTAGCCTTCAAAATACTGTAGAAAGAGATCACTGCCACCTGTGTTGTTTCTGTTACTCTTGTTCTACTAACAATGTTAATCTCATTTAGTCCCTCTTCTACTGTGGTAAGCCAAATAATGACACCCCCCACTGTCCCACCAAAGATGTCTACTATGCTATGTTCCGTGGTAAAAAGAAACTTGCAGATGGAAGAAAGGTTATGGACTGCATTGGTTTCTACTGCTGGTATAGTAAATCACCACAGTCTTCGTGTCTTAAAACAACACAGGCTTATTACCTTGTAGTTCTGAAGGTTGGAAGTCCAAAATGGGTCTCCTGGGTGTTAGCAGGGCTGAATTCCTTCCTAGCTATTCCAGGGTAGAATCCATTCTCTAGGGTAGAATCCGTTTTTTTGCTTTCTTCAGATTGTAGAGGCTAACTGCAGTCTTTAGCTCTCGGCTTCCTTTCTTCTTCAAAACTGACAGCGGCTGACAGAGCATCTCACAGCCCATTACCCTGACACTGACTCTTCTGACAGCCTCTTCCACATTTAAGACCCTTGTGATTAAATTGGACCCACCTGGATAATCCAGGCTGCTCTTACCATTTTAAAGATAGCAAATTAACAACCTAATTTCTTCTACCTTAATTCTCCTTTGCCATATAATTTAACATATTCACAGATTCCAGGCATTAAGATATGGACATCTTTGAGGGATAATTATTCTGCTTACCACACAGACCTTAAAATATAAAGATAATCTTGGATTGTCTTGGTGAGTCAAATGGAATCACATGGACCCTAAAAGTGGAAAAGGTAGAAGGGTCAGAGAGATGCAACAACAAAAGAAGAGGAAAGAGAGAATCCTATTCAACACGCCTTTGCTAGTTTTGAAGATGGAGGAAGGAGGTATGAGCCAAGGCGTGGATGAAGCCTTCAGAAACTGGAAACAGCCCTCAACTGACAGCCAGAAAGGAAATAAGAACCTCAATCCTAGAGTCACAAGGGACTGAATCCTGCCCATAACCTCAATGAGCCTCCATAAAGGAATACAGCTCTGCCAACATCTTGACTTTAGCTCAATGAGATCTGTGTCAAACTTCTGACCCACATCACTGTAGGATAAGAAATATTGTTTTAAACCACTAAATTTGTGGTAATTTGTATAGCACCAATAGAAAACTAATACAGCCAACATCCATTAGTTGCCTAAAATGTTCCATGTAACTGTCTTAGGAACTATGAATAAAACAGTAAACAGGGTGCACATGGTCTTTTCCCACAACAAGTGTACAAGATACCATATACACTCCATGGTGACACACATCATGATTATAGATCCCTGTGACTGTCTTAGTCTAGTCATGAGTTCTTTGGCTACGTGCTGGTCCCTTTAATTTCTGCCTTCTCCCTACTGAACATGTATTCTTCTACTTAATAAACACATATTAATCACCTAATACAGCAGGTATTCTGCCACATATTGCAGGTTCAAAGAGAGATGACACACAATTCCCAACCTCCTGGGGATCACAGTACAGTGGTACAGACAGAAACATATTTTGTAAATTATACAAAGTAGTTGCCTTAGTTTAGTCTGCTGTAACAAAGTACCATAGACTGGGTGGCTTATAAGTAACAGAAATATATTTCTCCCTGGAGGCTGGAAGTTAGGGAGGCTGCAAGTCTGAAATCAGGGTACCAATGTGGATGAGCTCTTGTGAGAACCCTCTTCTGTGTTGTAAAAGGCTGACTTCTCACAGTATTCTCACATGGCAGAAAGAGAGTGAAAGGGTGCTGGTATATTTCTGGCTATGCCTGTGAGGAGGTATCCAGAAGAGATTAGCATTTGACTCTGTAGACTAAGTAAAGAAGATCTGCCCCCACCAGTGCGAGAGGGCATCATCCAACCTATTGAGATAGAAAAAAGGAAAGTTCTCTCTCTTCTTGAGCTGTGATATCCACTGTCTCCTGTTCTTGGACATTGAAGATCCTGGTTATTGAGCCTTCAGACTCTAGGACTTACACTAGCACCCTCCCACCCCAGGTCTCAGGTTTTCAGACACAGGCTGGGACTGACAATGTTTTCTGCCCTGGTTCTTAGGCCTCGCAACTCAGACTGAATTATACTATGGGCTTTCCAGCTTGCAGACAACCAATGGAACCACTTGGCCTCTGTAACCAGTCATGTGAGCTAATTCCCATAATCTACCTCTCTAGAGAATTAGCTCACATGACTGGTTACAGAGGCCAAGTGGTTCCATTGGTTGTCTGCAAGCTGGAAAGCCCATAGTATAATTCAGTCTGAATTGCAAGGCCTGAGAAAGCCCATAGTGTAATTCAGTCGAGAGAGAGACAGCAAGAGAGACAGAAAGATGTATATGTATATGTATATATACATATATGTACATATATACATTTGGAAGGTGTGTGTGTGTGCATATTATTCTGTTTCTCTGGAGAACCTTGACTAATACAGGAGGACAAACATTCAGCCCATCATGTTAGTAAAATTAAAAAGCGATTTCAGGAATACAGCTCAAATTGTACTCCAAATTTCATTCATTTGCCTAGCCCAGCAATTAATGTCAATAGCTGCCATTGGCCCAGGTTTATAGGTTTCTTGCCTCCAAGCCCAGACCATGCACTTACATTGTTCTCATGCTCCAACACTACAATTATGGTTGTAGGACCACAGAACTAAGGATAATTTTACTTCAACTATTTGAGCATTGCAACGGATTAACCAACATTTATATTTTGAAATTCTAACCCTCCATGTGATGGTATGAAGAGGTGGGCCTTTGTGAGAAATTGGGTCATAAGGGTGGAGCGCTCAGGAACGGAACTAGTGCCCTTATAAAAGGAACCCAGTGAGGTCTCTCGCGTTCCTCCCACTATGTGAGACACAGTGAAAAGTTGGCAATCTGTATCCAGAAAAGGGACCTCATGAGAACTTGACTATGCTGGCACCCTGCTCTTGGAATTCCAGTCTCCAGAACTGTGAGAACTAAATGACTGTTTTTTATAAGCCACCCAATTTATGCTTTGTTATAGCAGCCTGAACTAAGACAAGCACCTTCAATACTAGCTAGATAGAAAAATGAAGATTGCTTAAAAAAATCAATACGTTTAGACTTTTGTAAATGCAAGACTTAAAGAGAAGGGCAGCTCTTCCTTTTTCCTTCTTGAAATATACACACAAACAGATACCTCCTTGGAAAGGCCTTATAATTTTGAATGTTAAAACTACTGTATCAGGAAAATAGTAGCTTTATGGTGGAGAAACCCAGCAGACACTACCTTAAGCAAGCCATCATGGTCAACATCACTAATAATAAGACTTACCTACATCATGTACAGTGTACTTAGCATTCACAGAAGGACACATCACATCTGTGGTATTTCTGCTTAAGATGCATAACCTTAATCCAATGATGAAAAAATATCAGCAAGCCAAGTTTGAGAGACTGAGAATGGAAAGGCTGAGGAATTGCCACAGATTAGGGGAGAATAAGAAGAAAAATCAACTAAATGCAATGTGGAATCCTGGATTGGACCCTGAGACAGAAAAAAAATTGAGGAAAAAACTGCCAAAATTTGAATAATCTTGAATTTAAAGAAATTTGAATATACCATGATTCATTTACTAGTATTATAGCAATTTTAACTTTCTGGTTTTAATAATTGTATCATGGTTATGTAACTTGTTAATATTAGGGGGAAGCTGGATGAAGGGCACACAAACTGCCTGCACAGTTCGTGCAAATTTTCTGTAAGTCTGACGTTGTTTCAAAAGTTAAAAGTTCAAAATTTAAAAATCATATTAGGAGTTAGATAGTCCCAGGTAGAGTTCAATGCAAAGCAGTTTTTCCTTCTACTGCTATATTCATGTTGGAGTATCTCAAAAATCTTCCCCTCTCTGAAGTGGCCAATTAGGGATGAGAGGGAAGCTCAGAAATGAGACTGGCAAAATGGTTTGTTTGAGTGGACTGGAGGAAAGTGGGAACTGATTTGAGACAGGCCTGCTAATTTCACTTAGACCACCTGCCTGGTTCAATACAAGCCAGTGACCTAAACATGATGGGCCATTACCAGCCCTCTGCTGGCATTCCGAAATGACTACATAGGAGTCAAATCTGGGAATGCCGAGATTTGCAAATGGCAAAAGAACAGCAAAGGATTAATGACTTTTCACGAGCCTTCTGAGACACACACATATATAGAAAGTCACCAGGAGCTATGCTGCATGAATTAACATGAACTAGTCACCCAAAATAAAACCTTTTCCCAATAAGTTGTGACATATAATATGATGCATTATTTTAAAAAAAACTCTAAATAGAACTTTTTATCACATTTCCTGAGGCAAGAGAATGGAATTTTTTAAAAATACAATTATTTCTTAGTTTGCTCTTTTTCTGTCAAGCATGCAACTGCGTTTTCTTTCTTCTGAAGCAGTTCATATTATGATGAGTGAAAGGAGAGAAATAAAAGAGCTATGATCGTATCAACCACAACTGAACAAATACATTTATTAAAAAGAACTCCTACCAGAAATCTTAGAAGCCTCACAAAGTCTTTTTCACACACTAACTCTATTATAAACTGAAACGTCCCTTTCTTTTATTTTAAAGTATTGTCATCATCCACCGTGCATGTACCAACCAGTGATTTACACCGTGTCAGATGATAATACACTAGTAAATTTGGTATTTTAATGGCCTTAATAGCTGTAATAAAGAAATTAAATCAGATGCCATACACTGAATGTACATTTTTTGCCACTAACAATAAACTGAATTATAGCAGGCTAAATATTAGAGAGCAAAATATGTATTTATTTGCAATTGAAAGCACATGTGAAAACCACTCTAAGATAAGCAGAAAAGGCTCTGGAGGTGGCAGAGGAGCAGGAAACATGCTAGGCTTCTCTAACTTGTTCCTCTTTCTCAGTTCTTTCAATTTTGTCCTTTAGGCTGATTCACTCTAAACTTCTTCCTGAAGAGCATCACGTTGTACCCTTCCCCTCCTCTTACCCAACCAATATCCTAGAACCCAAGCCCGAAATTTTAATACGCACACAAATTCACACAGCTGATGAATATAACACACCACGGGTAAACAGCAGGGAGGGGCTAAATGGAAAACTCATTTGTTAGTTTTCCCACTTGGAGGTGGTCATTTTTTAAATTACTGATATTGGACACTGTAGGAGTGCCCTTTTCATACACACTGAAGCACTCCACTGGCCCCAGGAGTCACTAAGACTAGTGGATTTTAATAGTTATAGATCTTAAATGGAGGGTTAGAAATTGTTTCTTTGCATTACAATTACAACAAGGAATTAACCCCAAGGGTACCCACTTAATTTCATAATATATAGACTGGAATGCTAATGTGCCTCTTCCACAGTGTAATAAAGAGGCAACTGGCCCTTCTCTTCCCGGGGTGGGTTTTTGTAAAACATATCACAAAAAAATGTAAAACGAAGAAGATTTGGAGTTAACAAGCTCCATAATGTCACCAGCTCCAGTGCCTGGCATGAGTGGGCTCTCACAGGCACTGAGCACTGCTGTTTTTGTTTTTACAGTGGGAGCTCAATCCCAGCACTTCTCCTTGAATCGCTTCACCGACACACACACACATACACAGCGGAAACTGAGAGGAGGAAAGATAATTTACAATTAAGCACATAAAGTCACAAGGACGAAGGAGAGACTTGGAACAGGACTTGCTAATTACTTCGTTTCCGAGATGGGGCCAGCAGTGATCACTGTCCAATTCTGGTCATGTCAGTTTAACCCACTGCACTCTGCCAGTGACCTTAGCTTCATTTTATGGGAACTCTGTTCCTACTTGATGGAACCTGAAGCAAAACCAAGGGTTAGGATTTTCCATCTTCAGGCTCCAAGTGTCTGAAGCCACTTCCTGGCAGAGATTTGAAATCCTGGATCCCTGCTGAGTAGCCCTCTCAGTTTAAAGGCATCTTTAGTTCCCAATGCTTTTTCATGATGTTTGACTATGGCTCTCTGAGACAAATGAGAGGAAGGACACTATTTCAGAAATAGAGCTTTAGACAGAGGTAGGATAGAGACAGCAGGAAGCAAATGGCAATTCAATAAAAGCATAACCCTTAGAGGAGAATGCTTTTCTCTTATATGATGCATTTCCAACATCAATCATAATGTTTGGCCCACTACAGGCTTCCAGCCAGTTACAACCTGGGACTCAGTTCTTCCTTTCCACTGAAAATGTCAGCTCTATAGATATCTGCAAGTTTCCCAGTCAACATGGGGAAAACTGATGCTCCAAAGAGAAGAAAGAAGATTACTCAACTCATATGTTCACATCTATCATGCAGATCACATTTCCAGAGACAGATAAAGTTGTATATAAAAGCTGTGAAAAAACCCTGGCTTCAATGAAAAGCACCCTTTTACAAATCAAAATTCCCAGCTTCCCTCCTGGGATAGGAAGCAGTGGCTTGAAGCAGATGTCAAGAGGGCTGTCAGCAGAGCACCAGAGATGGGAAGTCTCTAAGGAGCACCAAGGAAGACATTTATCACACCAGAAATTTGAGAGTCTTCTTTACTGGCTCAGAGCTACAGAAACCATTTCTGGAAACGATTTCTAGAAGAGTTTGGTATTGTTCGCAAACCCACAAGTAGCAGAAAGTGAGAAAACGAAGGCATGTTGACCCCAGAAAACAAACACAATGAACAGTCCACAGAAAACCAGTGAAGAATTCACCATGATTTAGCGGGTGATTCTCCACTTAGTTAAGTAGCTTAGTCTTTGTAAATGTAAACCATGAACCCTGTGTCAAGGATGGGGGCAGTAATGCATATGTTGGTCAGCGGTCACAAACTTTTCTAGCCTCACTTTTCCTCATTCCCCATTTTCACCCTCTTAAAAACACACGTCTCTATAAGCTGTTCCCTAATGTATAAAACTTCGACTTATTAAAAGTTCATCTCAAAATAGCTCCGTGTTTTTTTCCAATGACTTTAATTGTGTTTGTCCTGGGCTCATAAACTTGGGGAGCTTGAAGCGTTTAAAAAAACACACAAATGTGGTATCCAAATGTTTTAGTTTCTCTAAGCTCGATGCACTCTAATTGGCTTTTTCCTTTAAAAATTATAATTAAAAGAAGTAAGCTCACCTATGCATAAGGTTCTCATTTCTTTATTTACCTTAAATCTTTTCATGCAGAAAACTGTTAATGTTCTTTCTTTTGTTTTGTATTAAATATAAATAGAATACAAAACAACTCTCTAATTAGAATTACATGGGATATATACCCTACAAGTTTTATTTTCTGAGTTTTCCCCTGACATTTTCAAATTGAATATCATATTCAACATCAACCTAACCAATAAAAAGCAATTTAATTTTATAATGAACCAAGAGAATATCTAAATTTGGCATATCAGACAGTTTTTGTCTCTGTTGAATTATTTTAGGAGATGTTTTAGTTAAACTGACTTACAATAGCAAATTTCACATCCTTCAAGCAATATAAGACTATAGCCTCCTGGTATATTATTAGTATTTAGAGCTAAAACTTATTCATTTCAAATCACATTTGGTAAATACCTACTACTATATATTCCATTTATAACACTATTTACTTTATAAGTCTTCTCAGAGACTGTAGCTTTTAATATCAGATAATACAGCATAGTATTTTATATTTTCAATATACATCACAATGTTGGTGGTTATTTGGAGCTGAACTAATTCTTCTTAAGTAATTTAACGTTTCTTAAATGATTGAAAGTTTGCTATAGTATAAGTAGGCTGGGTAGACCTATTCATCATATATTGCCCACCCAAAATGATAGAAGTTGTTTCAAAAATGTAATATAAACACATACACATACTCGCATACACATCCAAAAAAATTTTATTCTTTTCTAGATTCCGAAGTTCACACTGGTAGATGGCCAAGAGAAGAACAAAAATCATATCTCTAACAGCTGTAATGCTGTGAAAATAAGAAGCATTTCTCTAAGTCTTTGACTCTGGCCCTAATAGTTTCTTGAAATTTTGCCCAGCATGCCAGTGACCCTGGGAACAGTGGTCCAAAACTGAATGCTTCAATTTCTCTCATAAAACCATTTTATCTCTCATGTTTCCCTTTTTAATCAAAGGGACAAATTATTTTCTAAGGCTGCAGGGATTTTTTGGGATATGCTAAGTTGAGATACTCTTAGACTTGCCTTTGGACGTATCAGGCAACCTTTTGGATAAAAGAGCCTAGGCCTTCAGGCTGGGGAGGTAGGTTAGGAAGCCACCAATATAGAGATGGAATTTAAATCCATGAAATTACCTAAGTGGTGAATATAAATGGAGAAGAGTAAGAGTGCGAGCTGAGTCACAGATAACTCCAACATGTGGAGAAAATGAGAGGAAGCGATCCAAGGACGGGAGAAGGAGCAGGCAGTGAGGTGGGCACGAATCTCCACAGCATGGTGGCCTTAGTTTAGGTTGAAGCAGGTATTTCAAGGAGGCTGATCCGTTCTGTTAACTGCTACTGATAGGTCAGGTTTAGTTAAATGAGCACCATCCTTATCAACATTGTGGTTATCAGTGACCTTGATAAGAGCTGCTTCAATGAGTGCTGAGGGTTAAAGCATGATTGGAGTGGCCCCCAAACAGACTATAGAGATAAAAAGGAAACTTTTCAAGGAATGTTCAGTTTTAAAAAGTGGATAATTGAGATTGTAATAGGAAAGGGATGTAGAGTCAGAATATTTTTCAAGATAGAAGAAAAATTACAATCATGCTTAGGTCTCAATAAGAATGGACTGTTAGAAAGTGAATATTTGATTTTGCAGAAAAGCAAGAAAAGAACTGTGTGATTCCCTTGAGTGGGAACGAGAAGCTGGAATCCAGTTGACAAGGGAGGGAGACACACAGGGAGAGATCATCAATAGCAACAAGGAGGAGGACAGAGTTCCCAAGGTGGAGAGACATGGTGGTGGCAGCAGATGAAAATGTTTCATCTGATGGTTTCTATTTTCTTATCATTCAGCTCTTAAGCAACTGCCACCACTCAAAAAGCCTTCCTTGCCATTCAATCTAAGCAGCTCTCCTTTTCACAGGGTCTCATGCAACCCTATTTTACTATCTATAAAGCATTTATGGATTTTTTGACATTATTGTATAATTTGTTTACTTACATACAAGTCTTCCAACTAAGAACATAGAACTTACTTCCCTTCTTTAAAACTCTATTAATTCCCAAACTAGAAAGGAAGGAATACAAACAGTAAACTTAACATATAATTGTTGGATGAATAAATTAAATAAAGCTTCAGAAATAAGCATTTTCTAGAATCTAAATGACTTCAAATGCGCTATTACCAGAATCAAGTATTTTTTCTATGTTTATTCATACGGGGAGCAAGGTCTGTAGGTAGTTGTGCCTGTACTATTCACTCTGTTGAAAACACATGCTCCTGAGAGTTGTGTACCAGTGAATTAGATCATTCACAGGCATGTTATAGGATGCAGGCTCACAGCATTGAAAAGGAGCACTTATCTACAACACAAACATTCAGCTAGCCTTGCTGAGGCACTGTACATTATATACAAAGGATGATGCAGAGAAGGAAAAAGATCATTCAGAAAGTAGAGAAAAGCTCAGGACTTGAAACCATTAAAGAGAAAAGAGTTATTCTTAAATGTTTGTCTAGCACTTGATATTTACTTTCCATAATTTTAATAGTATTTCACCGAATCACTTCAGAGGTCAGTTAGTATTGCTGCACTCTACTAATTTTTACAGAGCTGTAAACTGAAACTCTAAGAGATTAAGTGCTCTACACAAAGAAAGTTATCTGCAGCTGCTGAAAAACTCACAATCATGTTCCCTGCTTTTCTTAGCCCACCTAAGCCTACTGTCCCTCTAAAACCAATGATGTGACAGAATCAATGGTTGAATGATTATGAGCAGCCATGATTGACTACTACATACATAATTTTTTCTGAAACGATTTTACTTCTCTGGACTGATTTGCATTGATCTGCATTAAAAATATATACAAAGAAAAATAGTTCATCTATGAATATCAAGCCCAAACCCAGCTAGGAGTGCTTATGCCTTGGTTGAGCTATGCCAAAAAGCAATTAGACATTACCCAGTGGCTCCAGATTTAACCTGTTATTTATTTCAGTTAGGCAGAGGGAATCTATGAAATTGTCTATGGCTAAGCACCTTGGAAATTTTCCCAGGCTGTTCTTCAAAGGTTAACTGGTCACCCTTGCCAAATAGAAGCAAAAGAGGGAACGAAACTGGGGAACTGGAAAATAGAGACACAGACATCCTGAAAAAAAAGAAAGTTTAGTACAACATGAGGAAGTTTTGGTAAAAGAAAAATACAAAAGGAAATCAAAGAATTGGCTCTTTTTCTTTAATTTTTTAAGATTTTTAATAGTAGAAGAGGTTTTGTTTTAAAAAGTTGGTCATTCTTCCAAAATTGTGTTCCCAAACGAGAAATAACATTCCATTCTCTTCTATCTCCAGTAAAGGAGAATTTCACACCCCGGCTCCAAACCACATATTAGAATAATAACATTCTGCCTATGGTGTAAAATGACTTCCATAATCGGCCTTTTTGTTCATCACACAAAGACTTTTGCACAAATAGAGTGTAAAGCAATATTGCTTGATTGTGTTCTCCCCAATTAGGTAAGTGCCATTTACAGAGGAAAATAGAAGATCAATTTGTAAGACCCACAAATGTATAAAAATAATTCAGGTTTGGTCATTCTTTTGTACTTTTTTCTTCCCTCCTCCTTTTGTTCCTTATCTTTTTTCCTCTTTTAACTTTTTTATGATGTTTACTGCCAATCTTGGACATTCTAAAAGAATCAGGTCATAGTTTATGTCATTAATAAATGTCACGCCCAAATAGATGTAGAGAACAAGGCGGTCTTGTTGATAAAACAATACCTTTCCCGGCTTTGTCCCTCCTGTTTCTCTGATCATCTCAATTGCTTTCCCTTGACCTTGAAACCTGCTTTATTTTCCACTTCTAAGATTCTACCCTAAAACACGATCCAAATTTTAGAAAAAAGTTGAGGACAAATCTCTGTTTGTTAAACAAAAAAAATTATTATAGAAATCTTCTAAATTAGAAGTATTAAGTAAATTCCAATTTATTGTCTGTGTGACATAGTATAAAAATATTGAAATATGACAAAGGTCATTCAATACATGTGGGAATGCTTTGGATATTCAATGTTAAATGAAAAGAATAGGATGCAAACTTGTATAACTATGTGATTATAATTATATATAAAAAGTAGAAAATAGAAATACAATTGAATATTACATATTTGTTAAGATAGTTGTGCTTTTATTCTTTTCTCTATATTCCAGATTTTCTATAAAATTATTCTTTCATTTAATTTTTTTAATTTTTAAGAGATTTATTATATAAAAAGATCTATATTAATTCCAGTTCTTCTTTTTCTTTGTCCCTGTTAGGTATTTCTTGATTCTTGGAATAGATGTGTGTGTGGGCAAAAAACATATTTGGATTAAGCCAAGTTTCTGTTCTCTGAGCTATTTGATAAGGGCAGGGATTTAGAAGGAGAAAGAGTTATATAATCAGAGTTTTATTAAAACTGCTTGGGATTTTATAGATCATCTGTTTGAAATCTCACATTTTATGACAGAGAAACTGAGAAAGATACAGCTAGAAAAATATAAAGAGCAGATAAGTGGATGGATCCAATGGACATGTTGTGTGTTGAATGAAATCTTTGTAATTATTCCAGAAGGCTCTGGGTACGATCACTCACAGGTCTAGGTAATAGAAAACTGCTGTCCTTTCTAATTCATTCTCCCTGCCCCCATTATTTTCTAATGCCTTCCAGCATCTAAAAGCCTGTTTCTCCAGAGAAGCTACAGAGCTGATGTTTACAAAACTCAGAGATAGTGCAGAAGATATTTTTAGAATTGTCTAAGTGCTAGGAACAATGTGTGGTAGATGCTGTAGAGCCCATTCAGATGACCTGCCAATGCTGAGTTTTTTATTTCCCCAGCTTCTGGGAATAAGGGCTGCTGACTGGCTCACGGCCCAAGCCACTCTCTGTGAACCGCCATTGGTCAAAGTGGCCCGACCGAGTTATTCTCCTCGTGGAGGTGGCAGTCTGCACCCAATCAGTGGTCAGTGTAAGGGTATAATGACACAGTGTGCTTGCCTTGATTTGGGACAACTCTTGAGAGCCGTTTCTGTTTCAGAGTTCCCCGTAGGGTCAGCCAAAGCTCCGCAGCAGTTGCACTGCAGGTCTAGTTCTCCCTGGATCCATCTTGCTTCCTTCATTCCCCAGCAAACCTCCTACAGGCAAATCTCTATCTCAAAGTCTATTTCCCAGAGAACCCACACTAAGACAATGTAACTGAACCATTACATACAAAATCATTACAAAATGTAGAGTTTATTTTGCCTGAAGTTGTGTTGTTTTCAACTTCTTAAAACAAAAGTAGGGACCTGGTTTCAGAGTTATAGACCCTCTCCTCCCAGAAGGAAGAATAGAGCTGAACAATTATCTGTGAAATTTGATCCATTTAGATAACCAATTTTGCTTGACTACTCCTTCCTTTGTAAGAAGAAGCCTTTATACTGGTTAATGTTATTCTTGTTTCTGTTTTGAAGCTATAGGTATATACAAAAGGAAAATTAACCTGTGGGCCATCATCATCTTTGCTACTCAAAGTATGATTGCTGTACCAGCAGCCTGGGCATCACTCGTGAGCTTGTTAGAAATTCAGACTCTCAGGCCCCACTCCAGCCCACTGACTCATCATCTGCAGTTGATCAAGACTCCCAGGTGTCTCATATGCACACTAAACTTTGATAATCACTAAACTACACCACCGTGGTTAAATCAGCCTGCTTGTTAAGACTGGGCATTGTGCAAAGGGAAAACAAGCATTGGAGTCAGAAGAATTCAATTTCTCCTCCTTCTTGCAGAGCACCTTGGGCAAGTAAGTCTTCATCTCCTTGGTATCTATTTGCTATAACTTATGGATTTTTATGAGGAGCTATCTTTGCTTTTGTTTAAATAATTTTTGCTGAGCATCTGTAATGGGCCAAGCACTGTTTTAAAGGCACCTGCATTAGGAAGAACAAGACAGATTCAAGTCCTGCCTGTCAATCGTTCCACAAACATGCACTGATCATGGACCATATGTCTTGGTGCTAGGATTAATTCAATAAACAAGATAGAACATTTTGTAGCCAATAGTTGAAGATAAGAACAAACACTGAATAAGTCATTACCAAAAAAACTTGTCAATGCTACAAAGGAGAACTACAGGAACGGAGAGAGCTCATATTATGGGAATTAGTCCACGTTAGATAAGGGAGCCCTCTAAATCTCTCTCTCTTTATGTTGCTTCCTGGCTAATACAGGTGTGCATGTCCCTTAATGCAGACCTAATGGGGGAAGGGGTCACTGGATGAGGATGGGTGGGCAGCACTGGGGGAGTTCTCCCAGAGGAAATGTCATCTGCTGAGACTTGCAAAATCAGTAGGGTTTTTGTTATGATTAATGTGGAAGCTAGAATGACCCAAACAGGGAGAAGAGCATGCATTAATTTAGAGTTTTTAAAAAGAGAAGTGACATCATCAGAAACACATTTTAGAGGAATCTCTTTGCACTATAGAAAATAGATTAATAGTGCACCCTGTCAATGCTTCCTAACTGTTCTCCTAGGTTTCTGACTTGCTCCCTTCCAGCTTATTTTTAAATTAATCTCAGCCTCTACTCTGGGCCAGACCCTCACTTAGGTACTTTTTCTACATGTTGTATTAAGCATGTCTTTTGAACCTGATACTTTGATATCTGGGCCCTTGCCCACCCTGGAGAAACTGCCCTTCCCAGGGCTAGCCACTTCCTGGAGATCCTGTGCCTATCCTGTGCCTTTTATATGCAAATCAACCAATCCAGAACCCATGAGCCACTTACCTCCTTTCTCAGGCTCTCACTCAAGCTAGCCAGGATCCCATTGTCCTGATCACCCCACGACCAGGTACCAGACAACTAGAGAAGTTCTCACACCTCAGAGCCCACTGAAATTGTTCAAACTAGCCAGTCGTAAGCTTGCTTACCCTGCCTTGCTCGTTCTTTCCCACAGAAACAACCATAAAGACTTTTGCCCACATTTTTTCCTCACTCCCTCTTCCATCTAACCAACCCTGATGCTTTTGTGTGGCCCTGTGCGGTGCAGCATGCCTCCTTCTCTGGAGAACTGTGAGTAACACATTCTCTTTTCAATGCCAATCATCTCCTCCTCTGTTGACCTTAGCAAACTTGAATAACAATAAAACTTACATTTTGAGAGTTGTCTCACTTTCTAACACTTCTATAGTCTAGGGTTCATTTCTTCCATTTTTTGAGATGACAAAGCTAAGACTCCTCTGTCTATCTCAGAGCCTTCCATCTTGTTTAAACCAATATGGTAAGGTGAGAAGAGGGAAATATTTCTAGTATAATAGATTGGTCAGAATTCAAATATCACCTAGTATGACTCTGGCAGTAACAAATAACTGCAAGCATCTTAGTCATTCTATACATAAAAGCGTATTGCCCACTCACTAAACCCTCTTCAAGTCTAGATACTCTCCAGTGCAGCTCACTTCCCAGCAGCTAAGTATGGATTCTTCCAGGTTCTATTTTGTGGCTCCGTCATCTCAACTCATGGCTTCTGGGGTCTTCAAGACCTCAGGCAAGGAAAAAGTGAAAACACACACTGATCATAAGCATTATATCTGGAGATGACGCATGTCACATTCATACACAGGTCATTGGCCAGAAGTCATCATATAACTAACCTAACAAGGAAGTTTGTAAAATATCGTGGAGTACATGAATATTTGGTGAGTGCTTCCTGTGACAACCACTTCTGCCCCTTTTTAGCTTTTTTGCCTTGGGAAATATCTTTACCTTCCATTTAGCATATTGTGGTGGCCCAAGTGCAGAGTTCAATAGCGATTCTATTGGAAAAATAAGTTGTGAATCGTTCCTTCCATTTTTAATACATAGATGCAATGAGTTTAACATTCATTCCCTCTGTAGTCACTCAGAGCTCCATGAACTTTCTTTGGTGGAGTAACCTCTTTACTTACTTATACTTAGAATATAAATTACTAAAATTGCATTCCATTTTGTCCTTATTTTCACTTTCAACTTTGGCTTGAGGCTTCTTCTATGTTTTTATTTGGGTTGTGTTGATTTTTTTAATATATATAGTCTAGAAACAGAATCATACACAGATAACTGTCTCAATATTCAAATAGGTCTAAAGAAAATTGGAGTCTCTTTTACGATACCACAGAAATTAAATCAACCTAAAATTTCCTGCGTTAGCTAATTTATTTCTCTTTCTATCTGCTGTTTCTTCCTATTCTGAGTGTCTCTCCAATTGTAGCACCTCTTTGGGGCCACGTCATGTGGGACCCCTTCACAGATCACTGTTCAGTCTATATATGGTTGTGTTGGTCGCTTACATAATCCTAATACAATCTGGCACTGTAAGAGTTGCTGAAGGTCATATGACACCCTGCACTGTGTAACTCACCCCTGTCAGCTTATTTCAAAAGATAGCTTTGGTTGTAGCAGAGTCTCACAGTTTTACAGATTTCTCTGAAAGGTAGCATTGGGAAGAATTTTTTTTTTAAGTAAATGGAGCTATAATTGTTATTTTCAGTTTAGTGTTGGCTTAGTATTCTAGAGACTAGTAAAACATTGACCCATAGGGTTAGTCACCAATGGCATAGCTAGCACATCAGTTCTTTAAAACAAGGAGAAATATGTGAAAAACATGTCTTATAGCCACGTCTTACTCTGTTACTGATATAATTTTTTTAATGATACATACAACCTTCTACAGATTTTCACTGACTGTTTGTTGTAGTACTGGATTTTCTTAATTTATACTTATAATTATTGTAAAAAACTGTATTGTTGCCATGACAAAAATGCAAACTGAGTTACGATCTGAAACATGTATGTCACCTAGTAAGCACAACAGAAAACTATGATCATTGTAACTTTAGAAAAAGAGAAAACAGATCAATTATGAGCAAAGAGCATGATGAATCTATAAATAGCCTTTCTACAATGGAGATGTGTAAAATACCATAGGATTTTTTTAAAGGAGTAAAAAGGAATTGAGACCAGGCACAGTGGCTCACACCGGTAATCCCAGCACTTTGGGAGGCCGAGGCGGGAGGATCACCTGAGGTCAGGAGTTCGAGAGCAGCCTGGCCAACGTGGTGAAACCCCATCTCTACTAAAAATACAAAAATTAGCCAGGCGTGGTGGCAGGTGCCTATAATCCCAGCTACTCAGGAGGTTGAGGCAGGAGAATCACTTGAACCTGGGAGGCAGAGGTTGCAGTGAGCTGAGATTGCACCACTGCACTCCAGCCTGAGTGAGATAGCGAGACTCCATCTCAAAAAAGAAAAAAAAAAAAAGAAAAAAAAACTAAAATTTATCTCATAAATTCTGTTTTTCATAATTATAAGACAAATGAAAGGAAAACCCCATCAGTGAACTGGTAAACATATTGAGCTAGGGCAGTCATTGCAGCATTAGTTGTGGTTGGGGAAGGGAGTCAATCACTGGAAGTGGATGAGCAAAATGTACTGGATGAACACCACACAGCATCGTGTGGTAATTAAACACAGCAAATGAGGCATGTCCATAGCTACATGGCTGGACCCTAAAAAAAATAAGGAAAAGAATGAGATACACATTTAATATCATTTACATAATTAAAAATATACAAAACAAAAAATATGAAACAAAAAGATGCACATCAAAACACTTGCCTATGATAATAGAACTAATGTTAACAACATAATAAAATATCTGAATGACTCAATAATTTGCTGAGGGCCGTTTAGACTATCCTGAGTAAACAATCCTCTTCTTCGTGTCCCAGAACATACATTAGATTCCCAAATCTAAGATTCTGGAACGCTTTCCATCTATCTACCTCAGCTCTGAGGAGAATGGGTGGGATAAAGATAAAAGGGAATAAAGTTGAAACAAATAAATAACAGAGTGTCTTTGCACTGGACAGATGCTAATCTGACTTCTGGGAACCAAAGAGAATAATTAACTAAAGACTCTATATCTGAGATCCTAAAGAGACAGAGAGAACAACAGAGGGAGATATCAATGCAGCCCTCTTTAGTAATGACAAATGTTTAACTAAATTGTATATTCTTCTCAGTTTATGCAGTGTTTTCTGTTTTGTTTTGCTTTGCTTTGCTGGGTTTTCCCTAGAATAACAGCCCATCTGACCACCATCAGGTTTAAGAGAATGTAGAGCCAAACACTCAGGAAAAGTATCGCAGTGAAGAATCAAACCTTAGCCATTTGGTAAGTTGCTCAACCCTTAGCGCAAATCAATAGAAAAGCAATAGACTCAAAACTACATAGAAATGTGGATTAATCATTGACAGGACATCCATCACTTGGTTAGCTGCGGGATTCTGTGAGCCACAGATATTATATTCCAGCAACGAAGATGTGACAAGTAGGCAGGAAAATAAAAGGCGGTCATGGTACTGAGGATTACAGGTGATCGGAAGTCAAGTCCCAAGCCTTTGCACAATTGAAAATGATTAGAGAGTATTCCCTCTGATAACGTTTCAAGGCACTAGAATGATGGCGAGCCTAGGAAAGGCAATGTTCCCACAATAGCTAAGAGAAAGTTAGAGGCATCTAAGTAATAGAAAATAGCCAAGACCAATTTGGAAGCTTCCAATCACATATAGCGAAGCACATTCTTTTTTCTGAGGACTGTGGCCAGGTGGCGGATTGGCTTATGAAGGTATTCTTTATATGATACGATTTATCTGGAGGCCCACAAACTCACTGACACAATTCCACACAATGGCATGCTGGACAAGTTATATGGCCTTCCAAGGGAGATGAATGCAGGATGAGCAATGTAAACAAGATTGCATGATTTATGAAAGAAATCTCAGCCTTCCTGTGGTCACACGTCCAACATTTAATTCCTAAATTATTACAGCCAGAGAAACCAACATTTCCATTCCTGCAGAATGACTGACACGTGGTTTAATGTTCCTCTCCCCTCCTGGAAATGTACTGCCCCCAAGAGCCCAGTGAAAGGAAGCTTGTCTTGTCACATCTCTGGAAAGAGATCATTGACTATGCCAGCTTTGATGTTTATTACCCTAGAAAAACTATGAAAAAAAAATTAAGTGAAACAAAGGCTGTGTCTCAATATATTTGTAGAATTAGTTCTATTTTGGCAATATTCTTTCCTCTCTTAAGGCCAGAAGGTGATATTCAACATGAAAAACAGCCAACATGGCACAGGCATAGACCAATTCAAATGCATAAAAATCAGTTACAGTTACACTGGTGCCTACTGACAGAGCACCTGCTAAAGCCATGCTAAAATAACCCCCAAATATTACAGAACATTTTCTACTTTGTTTTGGGGTAAGTCAAAAGAGTTAGCTTTGTTTTCCAGAGTTACATAAAAATATATGCTGAAGGTCCTTGTAGTTCCTGCTGTAGTTTCATATTACAGGGGTTTCCAGGTCTCTGCTAATCATTCACTTTCCCAGTCAGACTCAACACACACAATGCAAGAGCAGTACTTCAAAATGACACTCTGGACCTGGATTTATCCCAAGAGAGATTGTCACTCCACTCTGCACTCTGCACTCTGCTAAAGAGCGAAAAAGTCACATGGTCCCGTTGATTATCCCCATGGGGGTACCAGCCTCCACTTATGCATGCATACCCGAAAGGGAGTAGGTCAGGGACAGGCAGGCCAGTGCTGCAGTTCCACCTTCATGGGACCTTGATCCTTCTTTCCCTTCCAAAAGTCCCTATCCAATGAACAGAAAGCTGGAGCTCTTTCCAGAATCATGGTGGGTATGGGAGCCCAGGGCCACTTTCCAAGCCACTGACATGAAGAAGCTCCCAAAAGGAATGATAGAGGAAGCTCCAGCCCCTGTCTGACTTCACTAAGACTTCCCACACCTGAAAGAAACAATAAGTCAACATTGACAAATTCCTGTTAGTATTTCTTAATATTTCAAAGAAACATTATAGATGTCATTTTTCCCCTATTGCTGGGGAATATTCTTGTCATTTGCTGAAACACTTTATAGCCTTCCTAAACATTGCTTTGAGTGTACACATTTATGAGATAATATACATTCTACATGAAAATACTATCATGTAGCTGTTCCCTAACACAACTATTCTGACCACTTTCATAAGAGGACACTGTTATGCACATTAAGAGTCACATAGAGCATAGCGGCTGGAAATACAGGCTAGAGCCACATTCAATGCCTGGCTTGCCCACTGAGTAACTTTGAAATCCTGAATCAGTTTCTTATCTTCTTCAGGTAAAACAAGGGCAACAAGACCAACATCATAAGATTCTTGGGAGTCTTCAATGATTTATATGTGAAAGGTGTTTAGGGTGATGCACACTGTAGGCATTCCACAACTATCAACTAAAGGGATGTCTCCATAGCACAGACAAAATGATCAATTCAAGAATCATCAAATTTTCAAGAATCTCACACAAAGTATTTTACAAAAATGTTCACAATTTACCCAATTTGTTTGCCATCATGGATTCATTCAACAGTCATTTCTTGAGAGATAACTGTGTACTGGACCCTGTGCCAACTGCTGCGGATTTAAAAAGGAATGAGATATGGTCCCTACCATCAATGGATCATATGGTTTACCATCAAGTGTAGGAGACAAACACATACATACATAATACAACACAGGGGGTGATTTTAGATGAGGCTCATAGAAAAAAGAGGTTAACCCACATCAGGGGGCCAAATTGGTATTATATGTTCCACACACATCTCTGAATGGTGATATTGTGGGGTCAAAACCCCTACAGTAAGATACAGATCTAGACTATTATACTCGTGAGCCCTCATTTCCATTGATGGCAGAAGCAAAAAGTAGATATTGCTATTAAAGTTAACTTAAGCTCCTCTTTCTAAAACTTAATCTCTTTGGGTTGTCATATTCAGGATTTTCTCCAACATCATTCTCCTAACCCTTGGGGGCTCATGAATGTCCTGTCATTAGAAAAAGGACATCTGGCACTTGCCCTATCTGAGCACTCACTGCCTTCCATCACTGCTTTAAAGGGTGAGATGCTGATCTGTGGTCTGATCTCTTAGCATGACCATGGAGGTGATGGCTCTCAACTAGCTCAAACTTCCCTCCCAATGCTCCACCAGGCTTTCACCTCAGCACTAACGTGCACAGCTGGCATTTTGAGATTTAGCCATGTCCCATGTATCATTCCTGCTTTGGGCTAGCCAGTCCTTGGTTTCCTGTTAAAGCTGTGGCAGCCTCCTGACAGCCATGCTGATTTCTAATTCTCAAACACCATCTCAGGGACAGTTTTGGGAACCTTCTGGGTCTCCTCTCTGGATCCAAATGAGACTCAGGGGTGGCAGAAGGAGGCTTTCTCAGGCGTGATCATCTTAAACAAATAGCAACACAATCACTGCCCTACCAAGGATGCCCCTTTTGAGGCGATAATCTCCATCGAGAGTTCCAGGCAAGGTGTGCTAACCCAGCCCCTTCTCACCAGTGATTTCCAAAACCATCTGGAGTCTCTATACAGCCCAGGCCCATGAACTTGTCCCAGTTCTGGGCTCAGTCATCTTGCTTGCCACTCACTCTGTCCCCGGGACCCTCTCCATCAGTTTTCTTCTTTCCAGGTATGAGAAATTACCTTTATGTCATACTCTACATAGTCTCTGTTCTGTGGTTTATAGTAAATCTTTCTTACCTTGGTCCTCTAGCCTCTTAATATTTTAAGGGAATAGTTAATATTTAAAGGAATGCTTCTGATTTCTCTTTCAACAAGCCTAGGTATTGCAAGTGAATGCCTTGGCTTTTCACTACCACTGCCTTCGAAATTAGCTTCAAGAGCAGGTTTCGGAATTCAAAAACTGAAGATGGTCTCCTTTGTTCTTGGCTGCCCCTCAAGAAAAGAATGTCATGACTCAGTGGGTGGGGACTGTGGTGCAGAATGAACTAATGGGAATTTAAAATACAGAAAAGAAAGTTTCAAAATATTATCATGTCTTTTTGGTCCCTACTTGAAAAAAAATCTTAATCCCAAAGATAAGGTAACAAAATAGCACTGGGCACATCTGTTCTCTAACACACCTTTGCCACTCGGTGCCCTAGAGTGTATCAGGGGGATATAAAAGCAGAAACTTTCACAAACAGGTGAAGCTGTATCATCACCCTGATTCATAGGGTTATTGAACATCCCAACCTCAGCAAAAAAAAAAAAAAAAAAAAAAGCTTTACCACTGTCTGCAATAAGCAAGGTTGTTCTGGAGGAAGGTGAGGAGGACAATGGCAGGGGAAAGGCTGACATAAATGACAGAAACCATGGATGAAAAATATATATATTCTATATGACTGTCAGGGAGCTGATCATTGAAAATTACCTAGTCATTGTTTCAGCAGAAGCTGTACAAGCCAGAAGAGAGTAGGGGCCAATATTCAACATTCTTAAAGAAAGGAATTTTCAAAACAGAATTTCACGTCCAGCCAAACTAAGTTTCATAAGCGAAGGAGAAATAAAATCTTTTCCAGACAAGCAAATGCTCAGGGATTTTGTCACCACCAGGCCTGCCTTACAAAAGCTCCTGAAGGAAGCACTAAATATGGAAAGGAAAAACCGGTACCAGCCACTGTGGAAACACACCAAAATATAAAGACCAATGATACTATGAAGAAACTGCATCAACTAGTGTGCAAAATAACCAGATAGCATCATAATGACAGGATCAAATTCACACATAACAATATTAACCTTAAATGTAAATAGGCTAAATGCCCCAATTAAAAGACACAGACTGGCAAATTGGAGAGTCAAGATCCATTGATGTGCTGTATTCAGGAGACCCATCTCACATGCAAAGATACACATGGGCTCAAAATAAAGATATGGAGGAATATATACCAAGCAAATGGAAAGCAAAAAAAAAAAAAAAAAAAAAAAAAGCAGGGGTTGCAATCCTAATCTCTGACAAAACAGACTTTAAACCAACAAAGATCAAAAAAGACAAGAACATTACATAATGGTAAAGAGATCAATGCAACAAGAGGAGCTAACTATCCTAAATATATATGCACCCAATACAGGTACGCCCAGATTCATAAAGCAAGTCCTTAGAGACCTACGAAGAGACTTAGACTCCCACACAATAATAGTGGGAGACTTTAACACCACGCTGTCAAATTAGATCAATGATACAGAAAATTAACAAGGATATTCAGGACTTGAACTCAGCTCTGGATCAAATGGACTTAATAGACATCTCCAGAACTCTCCATACCAAATCAACAGAATATACATTCTTCTCAGCGCCACATGGCACGTTTTCTAAAATCTACCACATATTTGGAAGTAAAACACTCCTCAGCAAATGCAGAAGAACTGAAATCATAACAAACAGTCTCTCAGGCCACAGTGCAATCAAATTAGAACTCAGGATTAAGAAGCTCACCAAAATTGCACAACTACATGGAAATTGAACAACCTTCTCCTGAATGACTCCTGGGTAAATAATGAAATTAAGGCAGAAATTAAGAAGCTCTTTGAAACCAGTGAGAACAAAGAGACAACCTGCCAGAATCTTTGGGACACAGCTAAAGCAGTATTAACAAGGAAATTTATAGCACGAAATGCCCACATCAGAAAGCTAGAAAGATCTCAAATCGACACCCTAATATCACAATTAAAAGAACTAGAAAAGCAAGAGCAAACAAATTCAAAAGCTAGCAGAAGACAAGAAATAACTAAGATCAGAGCAGAACTAAAGGAGATAGAGACACAAAAAAACCCTTCAAAAAAATAAACAAATCCAGGGGGTGTTTTTTTGAAAAAACTAACAAAATAGATAGACTGCTAGCTAGACTAATAAAGAAGAAAAGAGAGAAGAATCAAATAGACCCAACTAAAAAATGATAAATCACTGACCCCACAGAAATACAAACTACCATCAGAGAATACTGTAAATACCTCAATGCAAATAAATTAGAAAATCTAGAAAAAATTGATAAATTTCTGGACACATACACCCTCCCAAGACGAAACCAGGAAGAAGTCGAAACCCTGAATAGACCAATAACAAGTTCTGAAATTGTGGCAGTAATAAATAGCCTACCAGCCAAAAAGTCCAGGACCAGACGGATTCATAGCTGAATTATACCAGAGGTACAAAGAGGAGCTGATACCATTCCTTCTGAAACTATTCCAAACAATTGAAAAGGAGGGACTCCTCCCTAACTCCTTCTATGAGGCCAGCATCATCCTGATACCAAAATCTGGCAGAGACACAACAGAAAAAGAAAACTTCAGGCCAATACCCCTGATGAACATCGATGTGAAAATCCTCAGTAAAATACTAGCAAACCGAATCCAGCAGCACATCAAAAAGCTTATCCACCACGATCAAGTTGGCTTCATCCCTGGTATTCAAGGCTGGTTCAACATACACAAATCAATAAACTTAATCCATCACATAAACAGAACCAGGGACAAAAACCACATGATTATTTCAATAGATGCAGAAAAGGCATTTGGGTTCAACATCCCTTCATGTTAAAAACTCTCAAAAACTAGGTATTGATGGAACATATCTCAAAATAATAGGATATATTTATGACAAGCCCACAGACAATATCATATTGAATGGGCAAAAGCTGGAAGCATTTATTTTGAAAACCAGCACAAAACAAGGATGCCCTCTCTCATCACTCCTATTCTAATGTCAAACTTAGATATTAGGAGTCATTGTGCCAGCTCTCTAGCTTTCCTGCGCATTATCTTAAATGATTTTCTCAGTAAAACAGAGTTACAGTAACCCAATTTCCACCTGAAGAACCTAAGGCTCAGTGACTTTCTTCAAACCAAAAAGTAGTGATGGTAGAAAGCAAATTCAGATCTCCACGCTTTGCAGCAGAAGGGCTATTTACATTCTTCATCCTTACAGATCTTGCTCCTTAATTCTCTTTTCTTGAAATTACTTTTGATTTTTATTTCATGGCTTATAATTATTTGTTTATGATGTTTATTCTTCTCAAATACCGATAGATTATAATTGTCACTAACTCATGCAGACTCCTACCAACCGTTGTATAAGAAGCTTATCTCGGCTGGGCACGGTGGCTCACGCCTGTAATCCCAGCACTTTGGGAGGCCGAGGCGGGCAGATCACAAGGTGAGGAGATCGAGACCATCCTGGCTAACATGGTGAAACTATGGTACACTATGGTGTATTAAAAAGTACAAAAAATTAGCCGGTGTGGTGGCGGGCGCCTGTAGTCCCAGCTACTTGGGAAGCTAAGGCAGGAGAATGGCATGAACCCTGGAGGCGGAGCTTGCAGTGAGCCAAGATCACGCCATTGCACTCCAGCCTGGGCAACAGAGCAAGACTCTGTCTCAAAAAACAAAAAAAAAAAAAAAAAAAAAAGAAGAAGCTTATCTTGTGTACCAAGATATCAAGTCATCTCACCTTTATGTTTGATCGGTCCTCAGAAATCACCTCCAATTTTGAGGAAGCTTGCACTCTTCTTGAGATGTCTCATATGGTCTGCTTATTTATTAGCCATTGTTTCTTTTTATTTTATTATTATTATTTTTATTTTATCTTATTTTATTTTGAGACAGTCTCGCTCTGTTGCCCACGCTGGAGTGCAGTGGTGAGATCTCGGCTCACTACAACTTCCACCTCCCGAGTTCAAGCAATTTTCATGCCTTGGACTCCCGAGTAGCTGGGATTACAGGCATGTGCTACCACGCCCAGCTAATTTTTGTATTTTTTAGTAGAGACAAGGTTTCACCATGTTGTCCAGGCTGGTCTCAAACTCCTGAGCTCAAGTGATCCGCCTGCCTCAGCTTACCAAAGTGCTGGGATTACAGGCGTGAGCCACCACACCCAGCCTATTATTTTCTAAGAAAGATGTTTTCCTTTGTTGCTCAAGGAAATATTCAAGGTATCTCATGTCTCAAGTCCTCTACTTCCAAGGTAATTCCATATAGGACTCTCCAAGGGATGTACTATGCTTGGATCAGATCTCATCACCTTTCTTTTTGGCAAAATACACTGTCAGCTATTTTAACTAAGCAAATTAAAAATAGCATATTAGAAACAATTAACTTTTGCTGCATTACATTACAAAGTGTAATGACTCAAAACAACAGTCAATTGTTTAGCTCACAATTCTGCAGGTCAGCAAATTGGGCTGAGCGTAACTGGGTAGTTCTGGTCCCAGCTGGGCTCAATCAATGCATCTGTGGTCAGCTATCAGGTCAGCTGGGAACTGGTTGGTCTAGGATGACCTCAGCTCAGCTAGAATGGCTATGGCTGTGTAGACTTGCTCACAGTGTAACCGAGCAGGATTTTAAAGATCTAGATCTGCAACTGGCACACCACCATTTCTGTCACATTCTTGTGACTAAAGTAAATTCTAAGGCCAGCCAAGACTTAAGGATTGGGTAGAGAGACTCCATCTCTTGACAGGAGATCCTGCAAAGTTACCTTGTGGGGGACCTAAATACAGGGAGATCTGAACAACTGGGTGATTTTTGTAATCAATCTACCAAAGTATCTATGACTGAGATTGGTCAAACAACAAAACATATTAAGTTTTAACTGTAAAACCTACTCTGCTAGGCACCCCTTACATGAACTCAACCATTTTCCAACCAATTTATTTACCTGGAAAAATGAAACAAGTATTTAATTAAAATGAGTTCAAATAAGTTTGGCGATCAGGTGTGTCATGCTAGGAATTAAACTAGTCATGGGAATTTATAGGCAAATGAAAAAATCACTACCATTAAGAAGCCTGCAGTCTAGCAGAGGAAACAAATAGGTAAATATATGTAATGATAATTATAGAGGCCACTATGGGGTTACAGAGGAAAGGCACGTCACTCAGAGCAACTTCCAAGAGAAGGGTGTAAACGTCAGGTATCCGAGAAACCCAAAGGATGAGAAATATTGCATTCTGTGCATGTGAGTAGACAACACTGAGTCCATAGCTCCCAGCCTTTGTCAGAAGGTCAGGAAATTACTGACAGACTTGTCTTACCATGGATAGCATGTTTGATACTAGGGACTTTCTATAAGGTACCATTAAACTGATTTTGTCTACAATCCCCTTCTGTTACCTGCATGCAAAGATCCCAGGTAAACCTCAGTCTTTGTTCTCTGCCTAAATATCAGATAGTCAGTGTTGCCTATTTTCTGTCTCTCCAGCACTCCTCACTACTCAATGTATATTCAACATCCATTTTCCTCTGTTTTTAGCATTTAGAATCTTGCAGCTATTTCATCCTCAATATGAAGATGTGACTTTCACTTCAGTTGCCTCAGGCAGTTAAGTATTTCTCCTGTTTTTAAAGCCTCAGTACTAGTAATACATTCATTCATATAATGATTTATCAAGGACTGGCTACAGCTTACAGCTACCAAATAATGGTAAACAAGATAATTACAGCCTCTACCCTCATGACGCTTACAATCTACTGAAAGAGACTGATATTAAAGAAGGAATTACACAAATAATTTTCAATTACGGTTATATGTCCTATAAAGAAACATACAAGGTGGTATGAGAACAAAACAAGAAACAATTAGTAGTCTGACAAATGAGCAATAATTAGCCCCAAAAGGAAGCTGTAGAGATCCAGAAGTGTTGTAGACTGAAGGCACCATGTGTGCCAGGGCTGGGTCTGAAGGAGCCTAGCAGAAGCAGGAAGATGGCGCATGTGGCTGGATCCAAGTAAGTGAGGAGGAGAATCACAGGAGATCAGGCTGAAGAAACAGAAAATATTCAGTCCACAGGACTGCATCCACCTCTCAGCATAAAAATACTTTTATCCAAAACCATGTCATATGTAGGATGCCTGTGATCTCAAAATTAACCCAAACTTAGAATTTTATATTTCATTTGCAGTTTATCATTCAAAAGTATTTACCTTCTCAATCCACAGGCTCACCTTCAACTCTGACTAATCCCAAGTTCTTGAATGTTTTCTCAAAACAGGATTGGATCAACTTTGATCAGTAGTCAAAATCTAAGTAGAGTTCCTAGGATATAAAATGACACGGATTTCTAGGGATTGCAAACATCTCCCAGGACACAGAACAAAGGGTGGTGGAGAAATAGAACTAAAAACTAGTTTACTCAGCTTTCTCCCTTTTTGAGAATGTTCAGGCTAAACATTATGCCCTTCCTCCTCATCCTTAGAAGCTGAGGGGCAGGTTAAGTGACTGCCAGGACATGCTCGGGATGTTCCACTAAATCCTCATCTGTTTTACTCTCCAAAGTCTTTCTTTATCTCTAATATTGTTTTAAATTCTCTTGAAATTAGAAGTTGGACCAAATGTGCTTTACATGCAAATATTTGGCTCTTTCTGCATGTAAAATGAAGTTAAAACTCAAAGCTATAAAAACAAAAGTTGAAAACCCAAACTCTGGGCACACATTGGTTGGGAGTGTGTATGTGTTGTGATTTTGGAGTCAGTAAGGAGTTTAGTAGAAAGCAAACCCAAAAGGGGAATAAAGCTACTTCTTACTTCTCTAAGGCTCATATATTTGATCAGATTGAAATGTTTTCCCTTATTTTTCTATATTCTATCTAGCAGAAGAATTAATGTGCAACTATTGTTCTTTGCCCCCATTATCTCCTGTGCCACCCCTCTTGCAAGCCAGCAGGAAAACCATCCTATTCCAAATGTATGGTCATTGCGAGTTTCTTTATCAAAATACCCAATCTAATCTTTTATTTAAATCAGCATCACTTTTCCTACACTTACTCAGCGTGT
Organism: Hylobates moloch; assembly: GCF_009828535.3. Taxonomy (NCBI): domain Eukaryota; kingdom Metazoa; phylum Chordata; class Mammalia; order Primates; family Hylobatidae; genus Hylobates; species Hylobates moloch. The sequence goes on from NW_026652280.1 coordinate 144,265,584, forward strand.
GACACTTTGGTCCATGCTGTTCAATTGACCTGAGTTTAAAGAAAACCTGTGTAAACTTTGAGGTCAAAAGTTTCTAGACAACTCCTTTTCCCAGGAGGTCACTTTGTCGGAGAGTGTGATGCCATTTATTATCAATTTCCAGGGTTGAAAACATGATGTTGAATTAAAACACCTTCCATTTCAGGTGCTCAGTTCCTACCCCGAGTTCTATTATTTTAAAACTTTAGCTAAAAATTTCCTGGAGGTGACTGAGTTTTCTCAGTCCCTGGGGAAGCTGCTGTGAATGACCTTTCACAATGCCTTTTCTGAGAGTCTCCAAGTCTGCTTTTGCAACCTAAGTATTATCAGCTTAAATGCATGCCAGGGGCATTCAAATAAAAGGAATGAATGAAAATTATAAATGGAAACTTTAAAAAATGAATAAAGGGACAGAGAAGACTTAAGGAAAAGAGGTAATAAAGTGAAAACAAAGTTTGGAGTTCTAATCTCACCCTATGCAGTGGGACCCCAAGCAAACTGCACCTGTTTCCAGTTCTATTACAGGGACTTCATGGCATTCTTTTGGAGATTAAATACATCAGCACATGTAAAGCACCTGGTATACGGTTAGTACTCAGGCTTGTTAGTTTCTTGCCTTTAGCTCTCCTTAAAGACAGGGAGTCTTATAAATATTCTGTTTTTAAAATGAACTAGTGGAGATTCATTGATTTATGTAGTCAATTATAAGTGTGAGCAACAGCCAAATAGTCAAGTTACATCAGGTAAAAAAAAAAAAAAAAAATTCTCAGGTCACTGAAGTGGCAATTAGCAAGTACTGTGGAGAGAAAGAGGAGTAGAGAAAAAAGGAGGAGGAAAAAGGCCTGATGAGGCAAATTGCTTTTAATTACCTCTAAACATTTTCTTGTCTTCTTTTGATGCCATAAGACCCCCTGCAGTTCCAAAATAAAATAAGCCTGAGTTTTGTTTTGCTCTTTTAAATAGGAACATAATAGCCACTGTGGAAACATGTTCTTAATCAAAGGTATTAAACTCTTGGCTGCTCTTCTTCGTTTGAAATTGCCTGGGTTCATTATTATCAAGGGGAAGAGAAGTCTAGTCACCATTTAGCTCCCTTCTTAGTAAATTAAAATATTAATTACAAAATACCTTATTTTTATCTTATATCTGAAGCTATTAGTTACTGTGGCTGGGGGAAAAAAAGCAGCTTCATTTTGTGCTGAAGTAATTTTCCTAACAAAGCATGCATAGTTACTTTTTAGTTCCTAGAAATCAAATCATTACATGAAATGCCACATTTTAAGAGCCACCTGAATAAATTAGATAGCAACTTCATTTATTTTTTGTCTGAGATAAGTGTGCAATTACGGTTGCTGTGTCCACACGCTCGGGCCATGTAACCGCTCAGATTAGGCCGTTTGCTAAGCAAAGGGGGGCAGTCAATGCCAGGCAGCGCCGGAGAGGAAAGAAAGAATGTTTCCCTTTCATTTCCACGGCACAATGCGGTAATCGATCTTATGCCCGGAGACACAAATGCTCAATCTCTGGGAAAGAGGTAAATAAAGCCACAGAATAGACATTAGAGCCAACTAAAACTCTCATTGTCTGCCTCTTCAAAGACTCAAATTATCAGCTAGGTATTGAGGTGACAGTAGAAAACACAGGCCAACGGCCAACAAACCCGCTAAGCATGAGGATTACCTGGTACTGCGGAGCCTGAAGTCATCACAAATAAACTAAAGGCGCAGTCTCTTTCACAGGTGAGAGTGATCTGCAGCAGTCCTGGCTTGAGGGGCTATGTTTGGGGGAGGGTCTAGAGGCCACCACCCCTTTTGCAGTATATTTTCTCCTTTTCCTATTACTCGCACAGTGCCTGAAATTAGATTTTTCTCTCCTCACATTTGGAAGGATATTCAGTTTAAGAGGTCACTATCTAATTTCAGAAACAGCTAGAGAGAGAAGCCTTCACAGCCAACACCATTTATTAAGTGCCCACTATGTACTAAGTGCATTATACATATTATTTTCTTGAATCATTACCATAACCTTATAATGTTGACTTTTTTTTTATGGCCCCATGTTACTCAAGTGAAAATTGAGGCTTAGAAAGATTAAGCAACTTGAACAAATGGCAAGTGACAAGGGGAAGAATCTAAATCCAGTTGTCTGATTGTAAAGCCCTTGCTCTTATATTCTGTCTGCTTCTATCTGATGGTACGTTTTGGGGTGTGGGGGACAGGTCCTGAGGCTTTTGAAGACAGAAGAGAGTATAAAAAGGGAGATGAAGGGGCACAGTGAAAGGGGAGAATCAGCCCCAGGTATGCCCTCTAAAGAGAGAAACCCTCTTTGCCAGATTGCCAGAGGGAAGCATTAATGCTGGGTCAACTTATCCCTCCACCAAACACCATTCAAACCAGTCTTCTTTTCAGGCTTTTTTTTTTTTTTTTTTTGAGACGGAGTCTTGCCCAGGCTGGAGTGCAGTGGCATGATCTCGGCTCACTGCAAGCTCCGCCTCCCAGGTTCAGGCCATTCTCCTGCCTTAGTCTCCCGAATAGCTGGGACTACAGGTGCCCGCCACCATGCCTGGCTAATTTTTTGTATTATTATTATTATTATTATTATTATTTAGTACAGACGGGGTTTCACCGTGTTAGACAAGTTGGTCTGGATCTCCTGACCTCGTGATCCGCCCGCCTCGGCCTCCCAAAGTGCTGGGATTACAGGCGTGAGCCACCGCGCCTGGCCCCTTTTCGGGTTTTTGTGCATACGTCTCACTGAACTGCACAGAATCCATGGTCCCTGTGGATGAACCAGGCAATTTTCATTCTTTCACATGCACCGAGAATACACCCTTAATGAATTAAGGGGCAGGCTCAATGGTTTCATCACATAAAAGACGATGGGAGGTAGGGGAGTGCAGGGGAATGAGACAGGGCGTGGTACCACTGCCCATCTGTGTAGCTTGGGATATAATTATCCAACCTCTGTGCCTCAGATTCCTCATCGGAAAAATAAGGTTAATAAGAGTTCTTCCTTCACAGGATTCCAGGGACTAGCAGATAGAAAAATTTGAATGGATGTTGTAATAAATAATATTCCACCATTTAATTTAACTGGGTAGAATAGCATTCCTCAAAGATGTTCTGTACAATAATTCTTACACCATATAACTTCGGATAATACAGGCTACTTGGCCTGTTCTTGCAATTACACAATGTACCTTAGCATATAAAGGACTCCCCCAAACCCCAACCAAGAAACCTCTCTTAATATATTTAACATGCTCATTCCATGAAGCACACTTGAGTGGTTAGTGTTCCAAAGACCACTAACACTGAACTATAAGAATACGAAACCAGGACCAAGTCATGTGAACGCTAGTGTGTTTAACTGCACAGGTTCTACTGCTAATGTTACAGAGCAGAAAATCAGTGTGGAAAGGATTCATACTTTGGAACCAAAGCCCTTTTTTGGATTCTAAACATGTTAGCCACTTAGGAAAGCCTTGAACGAGTTGCTTGTCTCTCGAGTCTCGTTTTCTACATCCATGTCTGTGAGTATATCTTGTGGAAGTTGAGGATCAGCCTTACTCATCTTTGACTTTCCAACATCTATCTCAGAGCCCAAAACTTTGTCAGTGCTCAGGATGCTTGTAGAATAAAAGAATGAAGCCCCAACCTGGAAGTAGACATCATGGAATGAAAGACCCGATGAAAACTTATCACTAACTCCATTCAATCCCATAAACTTTTGCTAAGTCAATGCCAAGTCCTCCTGGAAGCAGACGTGGAAACCCAGCTAGGAATGCGACCTGGAAGCAGACATGGAAACCCAGCTAGGAATGTGAGAGGTTAACTGGGAGGTCACACTTGTGAAAAACGAAGAGGAGGCAGGACTGGGCAGGGAGAGTCTCAGACTGTAATGCGCATCTGACAAATACTCATCCAACCCAATGGGGAGCCCCAGAGCAGACTGCCCTTTAGAGGTGTCCCACATATGGTGCAAATGGCCACACCCTAGTTCCCCCACCGTGCTCAGTCATTGGCTGGGGGCTGCCTGGAAGAGCATGACCTTGGCTCAAAGACTGCAGCAGCAGATCCCCCAAAGAGACTCTCAGCTCACTGCATTCCTTGCAGCCGAATGAGAAGTTCTTTCTTGAAGCAAGATCCAGCAGTGCACCTCTGTGGCTGCCACAGTGAACCTCTTCTGTGTGCCAAACTCAGTAGGTACAGAAGGAAACAAGGCTTACCTGAACACTAGAGGAGTTTGTAGTTAGATAGGGAAATAAGCCAGTGACTTAAATAAATCCCAGAAAGCAGGACGTGGGTAGTTCTCTGAGGAAAGACAAATCTGCTCCAGAGTGATTGATTAATAACATCTGCCACGGTCAAAGGAAGAGGAGTGTGCAGATACACATATTTGCCATTTCTAGCTTACTCCTCCTCTCTGCTAACTTAAATCTCTCTCAAGGTCCAGCTGAGGTCTCATATTTTCCATAGTATCCTTAAACACTTCTATCCCTAAAGGTCTCTACTTTCATAGCCAGCCACAGCATTTTGTATCATAGAATATACATTTCTTGTATTATCATCCAAGTGTTTCTTTCCAGCACAGCTGGCCTCACTAGCCAAACCATAAACTGTCTGGCTGCAGGGACAATGTCATGTACTTTCCCACCCTTCCCTTTTCTGAGTAGCCCCACATCACCACTTAACACACTGTAGAGAAAACAGTAGTTGGTCAACATCTGCATCTGGATATATGGATCAATTGACTAGTCTTGTGGTTTCAGAGGAAATCAGAAACTTGTTTCAGGAATCCAAGTGTATTATTTATTTCCTTCAGAATTAATGCTCCAAAATAAAGGAGGGGGCATCATTCTCAGCTGGGATGTGTCTGCAGCTATAGTCGTACCTTTCTGCTTCACAGATTTGCTTTCATTGTCCCTAGTACCCACTGGCAGCTAAGGGTGTCTAAGAGCGAAACTGGAGGTTTCAGGCTGTAACTCAATCAGTTCTGTCTCACCATCCTTTGAAATATCTAACTTTAATTTTATAATTTAAAATAACTTGCTCTGCAAGTGTAACTTCAAGCATCTTTGCCACCAGCACCCATTCCAACAATACCACCACCACTGAGCCCCACAAATGGACATTCTGGAGCTGCTCTGCTACCTTCCTCTGCAATTCATGTAGATAATAGAGTGTAGGCTCTAGTTCTATTCTCTCTTTCAAAATCCTCCAGGGACTGGTGAAGTCAACTCTACTTCCCTTACACTCTCTCCTTCTGCTATTTTGGTTCATATCCAACCTCTCTCCAAAGATCAACCTCCCAGTTAACTCTCTATAGAAAGAAACAAAATAGATCAAGGAAAAAAAGTTGAAAAGAATCATGATTTATTTTTACAAAGCAGTTTGCTTTCTATACATCTGGCTTTATTTACCAGAGAAAAAAGATATTCGTGTCCAAACTTAATGAGGTTGAGTCTACTAATTAGAATTAGTTTATCTTTCTTTGTTTTAGCTAACATGGCCAGTTTGCCAGTTCGTAATGTTCACAACACTTAAAGTAAATAATAGCTTTCATGAAAATCTCTTTAAACCCTTATCTTAAAATTAGTCCTCATCACATTCCATATGTTTACACGATCGCAATTGCCATCCTTATTTTAAAGCTCACTTAAAAGAGCCTCAGAAGGTAAGTGATTTGCCAGAGGTCACAGCGAACCCAGGGTGAGTCAGGAATAGAAGCCAGCTGTTCGAACCAGGCACCCTATGCTCTCATTACCTCAACAGCACTCATTCTCACACACCCCATTATTACAGAGACACTTGTCCCAGAGCCCTGTCCAATTCATCTTCTCTAAAAGAGGCTGTGAAAAGGCTAAAGACACCCTCCTCACTTCTCAAATATGATTTTGACTCATTGTAAATTCTCCTTATTGAGGCAAAGTATAGCCATTTGGTCATTTTCACATCGAATCATCTATTTAGTAAATTGACAGGCTGTTTTCTTGTTTCCTATTGAATATCACTGAAAATGCTAAACATTTTGCAAATCAGATGTGCGGAAATTTTTTGCCTCACTTCCTATCTTGCTGGTTCAGTGAGTACTCCCTAAGTGCTAGGCACTGTGGTAACTTTGGGGGAGGCAACGCCCAGTCTTTAGCTTCAAAAATTTACCATTGATTGTGGAAGACAATCAATCAAGGAGACAACACAATATATAAAGTCTCATTAAAAGGTAACTACCAAGTGCTAAAGAAATGCACAGAAATGGTATTTAATCTCATTGTGGGGAACACAAAGACTGCTTAGAAGCTGAATCCTCAGAAGATACTAGCCAGGTGTCAAGAGTTTAAGGTCCTCCTACAAAAGATATATTGGAGTCTTAGCCCCCAGTATCTCAGAATTTGACTTTATTTTAAGGTGTTTATGGAGAAAATCAAGTCGAAATAAGGTCATTAGAGTGACCCTTATCCAATGGGCTGGTGTCCTTGTAAAAAGAGCAAGTTTGGACACAGAGACAGACACACATAGAGGGAAGACAATATGAAAACAGGGAGAATCCCATGTGAAGACAGAGGATTGGAGTGATCCATTTACAAACCAAAGAATGCCAAAGATTGCCCACAAACCTCCAAAAGCTAAGAAGACATAAGAAAGGATTTTCCTACTGGTTTTAGAGAGAGCAGACACTTTGATCTTGGACTTCTAGCCCTCAGAACTATAAAATAGTATATTTTTGTTGTTTTAAGCCACCTAGCTTGTTATATTTTGTGACAGCAGCCATAGGAAACTAACACACTAGGACAAAGAAGAAAAAAAAAAAGAGCATCCCGACTAAAGAAAATCAAAGGACAAGATGCCTAGAAATAAAATGCTTCCCCATGGCCGGTTTGGGTTCAGTATAGTGGAAACCTGAGAGTGGGAGTAGGGAAATGCTGGGTGCTGGGGCAGGTCAGGGAGTCAGGGAGCAGCTCTTGAGGTCTCTGTGTAACAAATTGAGCCTTTCCTTTGCTATCATGGAACCCATGCAATTTCCAGTGTTTCTACTACGGAGGGAAATGTTTCTGGATATTGTAGGTTCTGTGCATCTGCTGATAAGCTTTAAACCCTGCGTTTCCTCTGCAGTCAGCAGCTTGAAGCATCAAAGCTTCTGTTTCAGCACCACATCAAAACTCAGGAAGCTTTAAAGTTCATCCAAACACCCAGCCCTTGCTGAAAGAAGACACCGGGACTCTAGAGACAAGCAATGAACTGTCTCAAGGATCCCTCTGAAAATAAATATCAGGTAAGTGAACTTTTATTTACATCCTGGAATGTCCTTTCTTGTACCAGGTCTACTCCAGCCAGAAATAAAAGATGCTATGTCAATTTTATCTAAGGGAGAGCAATAACCCACTGCAAGTTACAAGACAAGTGGGGCAGAGCCCAGGTGCTCAGACTGCAAATGGCACCATTGCCTTCTGCTTTACAAAGACACATCTAAAGCTGTCACCCTGGGCCATGCAAACAAGTTCCCTTGGGAATGGGCTAAAATTAGCAACTTCGGTTCCTCTTTGAAATATCCTCACACCAAAGAAGCCATTTTTAAAGACTGTTCATAAAGTCCAGCTTAATACACTTCCTGCCAGACACCTGAAGAGAGAAAAGCTCATCTGATCCACTGAATTGATGAAGTCTGGTTGTGGCAAAAGGCTTCAAAGTGCCACAACTAAACGTAACTGAGCAAGGGAATGGAAAGGAAGAGAGAGGCATCAGAAAGGTGTGAACAGTCATGGGCTCCCTTTTCCCCTGGATATGTGTGGATGCCATCATAATGAGAAGATCTGCCTTGTGGAAACACAACAGAGAAATTATGCCAATAAAGACGCTTCATTTTATAGTTTAGCTACCGAGTCTGTTTAGAGAAAATGTCACGTTTCAGCTTCTTTATGCAGACCGAGCTCCGATTTGAGAGGTTTGGGGGCTGGAGGAGGAAGGACCGGGGACGGAAAGTGGAATTTTTCTCTTCCCTACACACACACACACACACACACACACACACACACACACACACGTTGGGTTTGAATTTTTACAGTTTTTGGTTGCAGTTGGTTTTCCTTGCTTTATTTTCCCCAAATTGAAGCTAAGGGAATTTAAATGTGGGCTTATTGCTAAGTGAAGCACCAAACTACACAACACCCAAGGAACAGTATATTTTACTTTAGTATTACAGTAATTTTTGACTCCTAGTAATGTGCACCTTCCCTAATTCACCTTCCCTAATATCCCTGGATAGAATTTTTCCCTTCCTCCCTCTCATGAGTCTGGTGTGTCCACCGTTTTGTGATGAGCTTACCCTCACTTTATTGTGATTTGGTGTCATATCTCTCTCCAGGTAACAACTGTAACTTAATCACCTTTGAACCCCTAGCTCTGAGCATGGAATAACTATATTATTAATTCTTCCCAAATTAATAAATAGCATGCATCTTGAACAACCACAACACTGTGGAACCAAATTTGCCATTTTGGCAAATCTTTGCTTGTCCTGAGATTTATACCAGTACTCCCGCATGTGATTGCTAAGTATACAATGGGGCATGGGGATGGTCACCCAGAGAATGCTCTTCTGTTGCCCAATTCCAGGCTTTCTAACCTTTGACTTTTCTATAAGTCTCCCTCACATGGAACTATTCATTAGAACACAGAAAACAGCTAATCAGGTAAGCAACTTAGAAGATGTTATTTTACACATTTAAAACATGAAAGCTACAATCTTACGGTGTTTTACACTATACAGATGTTAATAAACGAACAGTTTAACACTGTATTTTTATAAGCTCTGCATGGCAAACTCAATTGCTACTCTACTTAAATTTGTTTTTTACAAATGCAATAAACTCCTTTATAATTATGATAGCTTGACTTATAATAGTTTGTCTTAGGGATTCAAAGCATTTAATTGGCTTCCCTGTCTACCCACTTAACACCCTCCTCATCTAGGGAGATTGGAAGCAAGGTATGACTCTCATTTATCTGAAATGAAAAGAGAGCAGAAGGCAATGAGTGAGTTTAAAAGCAGGGCTCTAGAACCACTCTGGAGAATATGCAAATTTTAGCATAAGGCTGATCCGCCTTAGCTTTCATCCAAAAAGGATTTTGTGAGGGACGTAGAGTCATACTTCTATTAATAAAGATGCTATGCTCAAACAGCACACTTTATTGTCAGACACTTTATTACTAGAGCTTGATATATATGAGGCATTAGGGATATATTCTAGAATGTCAGTAAAGGAACAAATCACAGCATTGACACTAACTGAAATAATATCAAATGCTGTCAAAATTAAAATTATAATTCAGAGAGTCTTATGGCTAAAGCAGGGGTAAAATTTGGGTTTGGGAAAATCTAAAAACAGAGAAGTTATCAGCCAGGCTTCTGGTGTTAGAAGAAATGCATACAGGAAGCAAAAAGATATGACCCAACGGTCCTATGTCGAAACCTCCAGCCTCTACCTGGAAACTGGAAATAAGTCTCACAGAAATACAGCTAGATCTAAACCTTCTTATTTTTTCCACATAAAAGTTAACAGTGATCCAAGGGGAGAGATCATGAGCCAGTCTTTGTAAGTTAAGCTAGTCAAAAAAAAAAAAAAAACAGTGTAAGACAGTGGAAAGAAAAGACAGGACTGGGAACCAGACAGGAATCTCACTTACTCACAGTGTAAACTTGGATAAATGACCTTACCTTCCGACCGGAGCCTCAGTTTTCCTCACTGATAGAATAAAGGCAATAATACTCACCTTACCAGGTGGTTGTGACAATTTCAGCTCATATACATAAAGCACTTAACATGGTGCCTGACAAATACCAGGTGTTCAATAGAAGGGGGCTATTATTATAACTAGACTATTAAATTACATTTGTCATCAGCATAGACTTGTGGAAAATGAGTTTCGGTAGTATTTATGCCCAAAAGCAATTTGTCCCCTATTAGAAGAATTTCAAATGTCAGCAAACAAAAGGGGAGAAAGTCTTCTTTTTATATGGCAGGTAAAGATAAAAGCTAAGTGACTGAAAGATTAAAACTGCATTAGAATGTAATAAATCAATCTATCACCAAGAACTGTAAATGGCTGATATTGTGCTTTCTCCAATTTTTATTTTATCAGGGAAGGAAAAACATAGTAAGAGCCAGGAAATAGAATCAGAGATGAAGGAAGTAACAACCTGGAGAAGAAACGGAATCAGAAAGAGAAGAATGAGTGTGCTCAAATTAAGTTTAAATGATTAAAATTATTAAAAGATAAGTTTAGGGAAAAAGTGAGAGTCAGGAACTGTTTCTAATATTATGAAGACTATATTCCTGATTTCCAAATTTTTCCACTGAAACACTCAAGATGCCAGATAAAATGCTAAATAATTTTAAAATGTATTATTGAGTAGGCACAATATTAAGCAATTCATAGAACTAAAAGCAAAGTCACAGAACCTTGGAGTAAGGTAAATTCCAAATTTGGCTTTTGCCCTGAGAGTTTCTGCCAAGCCTTGAAAATCTTGGGATTCATCTTTGACAGATGCAGTACAAGCGGCAGTTAGGAGATAAAATCCAAGGTGATCCAAGGTAAAGGATCTAGTAGAAGATACTTGCATTCAATGGAATATCAAAGGTCTCTACCCTTGATGTAAGATTAAGTTCAAAATAGAATATGCTATGCAGTAATGATCAGCAAAGAGCCTTCATGTCAGAATCTTGGTTCTGAATGGCTAAAATAAAAAATATCTCCTGACAGTCTATAAATGCAACTAGCCCACAGAGAGGTTGGTGATCTAAATGTGTGTTACATATATCATTATAAAATACAGAGGTGGATAATTTAATTTAGTATAAAGTTCTAAAGTGGATAATGTCAACAGGTAACTGCCAGAAACAAATATAAATTTTCCCTAAAGAAATTAAAAGCAGCCTAATACTTGGAGAATAGCACAGAAGCTACAAGGCATATGAAAAATGGGCCACCCACAATGAAAAAAAAAAATCACAAAACATACCTAAAGAGAAGAGACTATGAATGAGAATCAGGAGAAGCAAGAGAAATAAGCTATACCTATTAGAACTTCAGAAATCAATAGTCACACACAGAATATAAAAATGAGTAACTTTGATCTGTTTCAATAAAAAAGAAAAACATGAAAATATTAGCAGTGAATGTCAGATTACAAAGATCAAGCATATATGAAAAAGAATCAAAATAGAACTCTTATAAATAAAAAAATACGTATTTAAGGTAAAGGAATCAATAGATGGGTTAAACAGTAGAACAGATACCACTGAAGAAAGAATTAGTGCACTGGAAAATAAATTTTAAAAATTATCTAGAATGCACTTGAGAGGGACAAAGAAACAAAATATAAATATACATTGACAGAAATAAAAATGAGACAATCTAATCAAAGTTCCAGATAGAATTAATAGGAGGAATGGGAAAGCAACAATATTCAAAGAGATAATGGCTGGGAAATTTCCAAAATTGACTAAGCAATAATAATTATCAGATGCAGGAAGCCAACAAATTTCAAACAGAAAATTATAAGGACATCATACCTAGACAAATCAAAATGAAATGGTAATATATAAAATTAAAAAGAACATAAATGCAGCCAGATAAAAATGACAGCTCATCTACAAAGAACCAAGGCAGTTAAATTGATGGCTGAAATCACATATCACCAATAGAAGTCACAGATAGTAAAATAGTATCTTTAATGTTTTGAGAGAAAACAACTTACAGCATAGAGTTTTACCTATGTTGAAATATGAAAGCAATCTCTCAAGAACAGAGTAGGGGAGAAATAGACATTCTCAGATAAACAAAAACTGAGATTTTTACTACAAAAAAAGATATTCACTAAGGGAAACTGCCAAGGATTTTCTGCAAAGGAATTGCCTAGGTGTAATATTCTTATAATTTCCTGCTTGGGATTTTTTTAAGCTTCCTATATCTGGTTAATTGTGTTGCTTCATCAATTTTGGAAATTTTAGAAGGAAATAATCCAAGAACCAAGAAGAAACATTAACATGTTATTGGTAAATATGTAAGTATTGTAAACATATAAACACATCCATGAATATTGACCTCCAAATTGGACATTTCTGTGTACCTCTTCAACTTCCCTTTGCCACGTCTTTGACTCCAGCTACAGCTGCACCAACCAATTGTATAAAGACTTCAATCAACTTCACACAGATGCAGCCTGACAGCACTGCACCTCTCACCTGCTGCCATGGGGATTCTCACACTTATTCAACCCAAGACTAGAAAGTAATCAATGTCCCAAGGGATAACCAAAATTGTTTGCTATCAGGAACTGGGAGCCAGTGAATAACACTTCAGTCTGAGACTCTTTTCTTCTTTTAAATCAACTTACTGCAGAAAAATTAATATGCAATAAAATGCATACATTTTGAGGGTACATTTCAAAAAAATTTTGACACAGTGTGCTGCAGTGTATCTACCGCCACAATCAAGGTGCAAAGCCTCTCCATCATTCCAAAAAGTTACCTCATGCCTCTTTGCAACCAATCATCACCCTCTGCCTTCAGTTTCCTGCAACCACTGATCTGCTGTCTGTTTTGTCTTTCCTAAACATTCAAATAAATGGAATCAAACAGACCTGGTCTTTTATGTATTCCATCTTTCATTGCAAGATATTTTTTAAATTCATTCATATTGTTGCCTACTTTAGTAGCTGGCTTCTTCTTATTGCTGTTTATTATTCATGAACACCTCGCAATTTAGTCATCTGTTGATGAGTATTTCAGATTGTTCAGTTGGGGGATACTATTAATTGTTTTTGTGTAAACTATGTTTATCAATCTCAGCACTAACTTTTGGGGTAAAAAAAACTTCAGAATTGATTTTAGACTACGTTTTTAAAAAAGATTTTTAGGCTGGGCACGGTGGCTCACGCCTATAATCCCAGCACTTTGGGAAGCAGAGGCAGGAGGATCACTTGAGGTCAGGAGTTTGAGACCAGCCTGGCCAACATGGTGAAATCCCAACTCTACTAAAAACGCAAAAATTAGCCGGGCATCGTGGCAGGCACCTGTAATCCCAGCTACTCGGGAGGCTGAGGCAGGAGAATCAATTGAGCTCGGGAGGTAGAGGTTGCAGTGAGCCAAGATTTTGCCACTACACTCCAGCCTAGGTGATATTGTGAGACTCCGTCTCAAAAAAAAAAAAAAAAATTGAACTTCCTTTTTTGTAGGGGGCTGTCTTGTTTAATGTAAGGTGTTTAGCAGCATCCTTGGCTTCTACTTACTACATGCCATAGCACCTCCCACTTGGAGAAAGAAAAAAATTCGGGACTCACTTAATAAGATCTATCCTATGGTCCTAAAAAACTGCACACCCAGTCACCCCACTGGTGGTTAACTCAGCAATCCTTCTTTGCACTGGCCCTCCTTTCTTCACTATTGCACTTCACCATTCCTCAGTTAACAAACTTTCAAATAAACCACATTACTGGCTCATAAACCTTTGTCTCAGGCACTGCTTTCTGGGGAGCCCAGGCTAATACAATACTATGTAAAACAATAATGATAACTAATTTGCTGAAGGTAAAGACATGAAGAAATAAGCTCGATCTAAAATATTTCAAAACAAAGGCATGTAGGTTGGTGTATATGAGATCTTCAGAGAAACAGAACAAATAGGAGATCTGTACAAAATGAGGAATTGGCTCTCACAATTATGGAGGCTGTGAAGTCCCATGATCTGCCATCTGCAAGCTAGAAACTCAGAAAAGCCAGTGGTGTACAGTAAGTTCTCACTTAACATCATTGACAGTCTTGGAAACTGCAACTTTAAGTGAAACGACTTACAACAAAGCCAATTTTACCATAAGCTAATTGATATAACAAAATTTAAGTTCCCGTGGCATGATTCTGGTCACAAAAACATCACCAAACTTCTAAAGAAAGACCAATACACCTCTAATATAAAACATTGAAATCAATGTAAACTATACATATACTTAAAAAAGATAAGTAAAAAAAGCTAGGATAATTATTTACTCAGCTATTCCCATTCAGGATTGTGGGTAGCCAGAATCTATCCCAGCAACTCAGGGTGCAAGTTGGGAGCCAACCCTGGACAGGATGCCATTCCATGGCCGGACACACTCATACACACCCACATTCATTCCTACTGGGACAAATTAGACATGCCAATTAACCTACAATGCACATCTTTGGAATATGGAGGGAAAACACAGTACCCAGGGAAAACCCACGCAGATATTGGGAGAGCATGTAAATTCAGACAGTGGCCCCAGCATGGAATTGATTTTTTTTCCTTATCTATGTTATAATGAAATGATGTTGAACAAAACAATGTTGTCTTAAAACCTGCTATAATTCAATCTCAGTTCAAAGGCCTGAGAACCAGAGGAGCTGATAGTATAAAGCACAGTCCATGGGTAGAAGATGAGATGAGACGTCCCAGCTCAAGTGGTGAAGCAAGAAAAAAAGGAGAGAATTCCTCCTTCCTCCACCTTTTGCTCTATTGAGGCCCTTAGCAAATTGCATGATGCCCACTCAACATTGGGGAGGGCAGTGGGCAATCAAATTTACTGAGTCCACTGATTCCAATGCTAATCTCATCCAGAATCGCCCTCACAGACACACCCAGAAACAATGTTTAAAATGGGCACCCACTCAAAAATTAACATAAATTTAACCATTACAGTCAAGGGAGTTGATGAGTTAAAGCCTTCTAAAGTATTTTATTACATGGAACAATGAGTAAAATATGAATAATTTTAGACTTAGTTAAGTCTGCAAGTTAAAATAATTATGAAACCACTACAGAAATAGGTATAAAGCACATACCTTCCAAAGAAGGTAGAGAGGGTGTCTTAGTTCTTTTTGCATTCCTGTAGCAGAATACTTGAAACTAGGCAATTTATAAAGAATAGAGATTTATTTCTTATAGTTTTGGAGGCTGGGAAGTTTAAGGTAAGGGGCTGCATCTGTTCAGGGCATTCTTGCTGAGTCGGCTCATGGGAGAAGGTATCACATGGCAAGGGAGGGAGAGAAAGAAAGCATGAGATGGAGTGTAAGAGTGGGTGAGAGAACAAAAGGGAGCCACACTCACTTTTGTAACAAATCCACTCTCAACAACATTTTCTCTTGTATGTTTATTTGTTTAAGTTCCTTATAGATGCTGGACATTAGACCTTTGTCCATTGCATAGTTTGCAAACATTTTCTCCCATTCTGCAGGTTGTCTGTTAATGGTTTCGTTTGCTGTGCAGAAGCTCTTAAGTTTAATTAGATCCCATTTGTCAATTTTTGCTTTTGGTGTCTTTGTCATGAAACCCTTGCCTGTTCCTATGTCCAGGATGGTATTGCCTAGGCTGCCTTCCAGGGTTTTTATATTTTTGGGTTTTACATTTAAGTCTTTAGAGTCAATTTTTGTATATGGTATAAGGTAGAGATCAAGCTTCAGTTTTCTGCATATGGCTAGCCACTTGTCTCAGCACTATTTATTGAATAGGGAGTCTTTTCCCCATTGCCTGTTTTTGTCAGCTTTATTGAAGATGAGATGGTCAGAGATGTGCAGCCTTATTTCTGGGCTCTCTATTCTGTTCCATTGGTCTATGTGCCTGTTTTTGTACCAGCACCATGCTGTTTTGGTTACTGTAGTCCTGTAGTATAGTTTGAAGTCAGGTAACATGATGTCTCCATCTTTGTTCTCTTTGCTTAGGAATGCATTGGCTATTCAAGCTCTTTTTTGGTTTGATACAAATTTTAAAATAGTTTTTTTCTAGTTCTGTGAAGAATGTCATTGGTAGTTTGATAGGAATAACATTGAAACAATCCCATTAAAAAGTGGGCAAAGTACATAAGCAGACAGTTTTCAAAAGAAGATATACATGCAACCAAGAAGCATATGAAAAAAACCTCAATGTTACGATCATTAGAGAAATGCAAATCAAAACCACAATGAGATACCATCTCACATCAGTCAGAATGAATATTATTAAAAACTCAAGAGGAGATACATTTAAACATAGCAGAGGAGAAAGATTGGTGGGGCAGTGGAGGCTACTGGAAACTCATCCAATACAAAATAAGGCGAAAAAAGGCATAGGAAAAAAGTAACAGAAAAAAAGGGACAAATAGAAGGCATAAAATAAGAAAGTAGAAACAGTTCAAATATATCAAAATAAATTGCCTAAGCTCTTCAGATAAAAGATAAATATTATCATACTGGATTTTTTTAAATCCAGCAATATGCTATTTATAAGAGACACTCCTAAAACACACCGAAAGTAAACAGTCAATAAAAGAAATGAGAAAACCAAGTTCAAATAAGCTAAGTAATATGCCCAAGGTCACAGGTTTCTAAGGTTTTTTTTTTTCTGATCCCATTGTTTGCCATTATGTTATGCCAGTTACTGAGGATAGAGTCACTATCTTATTCATTTTTATGTATCTACCATCCAGCATAGCAACAAAGCAATATCTGCTGAATTCATGAAATCAAAATTGTACAAGTGTGCAATTCATCAGAAACATGTTGAGCATTCTCAAAGAGAGCAGCAATATTTCATATAATTTATGAAGATTGATTTGCTCTGATATTTCTAACATAATAAATGAACTTTACTTCTCCCTAGAGGATAAAATCAAGGCATAGCTCAGCCTAGGATACATCTATATGTGTGGTCATTTTTAAGGTGACAGGCATGTCCATAAAGGATGGCTTTCACTCACTCATTTATTCTACGTATATTTATTCACCTGCTCTGTGACGGAAACTGCATAGGCATGGTGGATAGTGATAAATAAAATGGACACGACCCCTGCCATCTTGGAGAGAGCAGACTAATTGTTGAATAGCAAACTCTAATCTAAACTATTTTAATATATGAGTTACAGTTTAAATTTTCTTTTCTATTATATCACTTTTAAGAAATTTCTTGACCACAAAGTAAAATTTCAGCTTGTCTTAATTTATTAACTGAATAACCTTGGGCACATAATTCAGTCAGTTAGATCATTTGCCATTCTGAAGTTCAGTTTTCTTATTTCAAAGTTTGAAAAAGAATACCTACTTCTCACTGTGACAATTACCAGAGATAACATGCCAGGCATGATTCTGTTCAATAAATGCCAGTTTTTAGAATCAAGTTCTTGCTACCATGCCCACATTTAATATATAACATATCCCATTTGTGAATATTAAGCATTATTCCTTCCAGGCATCAGGTTTCAGAAAAGGGGAGCTGTCTAGATGCAGCAAGACTGTCATTTATTAGAAACAGGTCTATCGAGGTCCAAACAGGAATGTAATGTATGCATATTTATTCATCTTTGTATCAGTACACAGATATTGGACTACCAACTATGTATTTACTTGTGAGAATGATCCTATTATATAGTCCATAGAGTTAACTCATATAATTTAGAGTATTGTCCTCCACCTCCACCCCCCAAAAATGTGTGATCTAATGAAAATTTACAAAGCACTGTTTTGACCATTATCTCCAATCTTGCTCTTTACATAAACAGATGGAAAAATGCATTATTGGATATGCTGCATAAAGCTAAAGACTTTGAAATTAATAGAGACCCAGTTGCCACAGGATACGACTATACTTAATGGGCCATTAAAAAATGATTAATATATGTCCCAATGGGCCAGCAAAGAGAAGGGTCATGATTGTGCATCAAAATGAAGAATTAATTTGACCTATCATGGCAACAAGAAGGGCTAGTCCAAGCTACGGAGCAATGACTGTGGGATGAGGCTTACAGCTTTGGCTGGCTTTATTAGCTTCTAAAAAAAAAAACGATATTTTTGTAAAGAAAAAAAGCAGTTTACTAGAATGAGCTTTGTGTTTGGTCTTGCTGCAGTGGCTCAATCTTTCAATGTTAAGTGCTATTTTGCCTTTGATTCCCCATGTCAGTATGTTGTAAGTCAATTGCATGAGAGGGGCATTAAACAGTGCCTTTGGGAAAAATACTAAACTCCTAAGGATGTTGGGATGAAACATGCTTTGTAATTGCAAGAATTTATTATTAATTATTCTTACTCAGACTCTCATTTTCCAATATTTCCCATGTTAGACGAACAATGTAAAGCCCCATTTCTGCCTTCCAGAATGCAAACTAAAGATGCTTGAAATATTACAATGCCTTATGTCTTTACTATTCTGTATTCAGGGCCTTATTTGAATAGGTTATTTCTTTTTTCTCAGCAGCTATAAGATGAGCCATTAAATCTCTTAGATATTTGGATGTTTTAGCTGTTGAATGAAACATTACAAATTCAGATTTGCTTTTTATTGTTTCTTTTAAAACACTTCCTCTCTAGCTTCATTTTGTGTATTAACGATTACTTTTTCATATTATTATTATTAATAATATTATTATTACATTCTAAATAGTGTCAGTCCAATAATAAACACTTCCAGAAGCCACACATGACAGAATAAGTTGTGGAAGTGACGAGAAAATTGATCATGACATTTGTAAAATTAAAAACATACTAATTAACTGTCTGAAGTAAATGACTGAAGATGGTTAAATACATTAGTTCTTAACTCGCCATTTTTGGAAATGGGAAAACCAATCAGAATTGATTCAAGCCTTGTAGATAACTCACTAAATCGCCAAGAGTACATTCAACTAGACAAATATTGCAAACCATCCTGAGAAAGAATCTTCATGGTGGGTAGAATGACGGGGAGCAGGGAAGATTTCCTGAAAAGGCCAAATTACACATGCTTCTACTGGCCTTGTTATTTCAGCCTTTACCATGCAGATACAAATTCACACACTTATGTATTCACAGGGGAAGGAGAACTATACTTAATTTAATGCTTATTATGTACCCAGACCCATGATATATTTATTGTATTTAAGCTTTACAAAAACTCTGGGAAGAAGATATTATTATTAGTCCCATTTCACAAATGTCTATAATGAAACTAAGAAACACTAAGTAAATTACACAAAGTCACGTGGTTAATAAGTGATCAAGTTAGATTTCACACACAGATCTGATTGAGTCCAAGTCCAAACTCTTTCCACTGGTTTCATTCACTCATTCATTCGTTAATTTTATTGAATAACTGCTGTGTTCCTGATCCTGTACTAGGAATGAAAATACTTCTAATGTATAGTCGGTGCCTCAGGGAGTCGAGAGCCCTATCCTGGGATGAGAGTCAACAGGAGCTAGAAGTCTCTATGCTCCCAGGGAATGAGGAGAGAAAGAGGGCTAGTTAGAACAAATATTAGGAGAAGGTGAAGCTGAATCTATGTCTTCAAAGATGAGTAGGCATGGCCAGGCAGGCTGAGAGGTGAGACTTTGCAGATACAGCAGTACAAACAAAGGCAGTTTAGCCTGAAACTGTAAATTTAGGAATACAAGGTTCAAGGAGGGGTATAGGGAGTTGGGAGATAGGTCACAGGTTGCATTACGTTGTAGCCAAAAGTCATTTTTTTTTTTTCAAATGGAAACACTAGAAAATTCTCAAATGCCTTTCCCACATGAAAAAGTAAAATATTTACAAAACAGCAAAATCTGTATGAGAAAAAGGACATAAAATCACTCCTCCAATAAAATCTGTCAGAGGATGGCGCTAAAAAGCATTGTCTTTATGGGAAGCATGGAGCAGGCTGACCTCCTCATAGTGAAACTAGATCTACTTACTCTACTTGTGCAGCCTGTGTCTCTGGTCTTGGCACCAGCGTACCCTGCGATTTTAGCAAGAGTTGAGCTAGCTTTGGGAGAGCCCCTTGGAATTCATGAACACATTAATGGAATCAAGAAATACCCAGAAAGATGGCATATAGTGTAGCATTTCTATTTCTAGGCTTGAACCTACTTCTAAAGTGGGGCAAAGAGTAATTCCATTTCAGTGCAACGCTAGTTACTCTGTGACATGCTCTAGATCCAGCTCCACAGAGATTGTCTGAGGCAGCCTGTGGGACTTCCTCCTGGTCTTCTGACTTAACCTGTGTGTTGGCAGGTGATGGAAAAAAAGAATGAGGGTGAAGTATGCTGATTAGCATGCTTTGAATGTAACCCTAGATTGGATGGAACCACCAACAGATTGACTCAAGCTGGCACCAGGCTCCATGGGATCTTTCCCAGAAGCAGCTGCAGCACTCTCTTCAAGCACCATGACTGCCAGCCGCTGATGAGACTCCCAGGGGCCTGACCAAGCAAGCCAGGGATTAGATAGATTTCACATTAATGAGCTGCAGCCTCTGGGTTTTAAGGTAAACCACTGAGCAATGTGCTTGATTCTGGGGCTGGGTGGCAGGGGGCTGCAGAATGAGCATCTTTTTCACTTTTCATTTTCTTTTTAAATTTTCTGCTGTGCAAATGAAGCCAAAGATGAAGAATGGTGAGTAAAAGACTGATATAACAAATTGCCCATAAAATGTATTTATAATCATATGATAACCAAAAACGGGAAGCAGGCCACCGATCATATTAAATTCATGCTACCTTGGCAAGGATTGTTAAGTGAAACTTGAAAGCAACAATAGTCCCTCCATAGCTCACCAGGAAGATTTTTGCCTTCCCTGTCTGTCCGTCCCCATCTCTGCCTCCTCCGTGGCCTCTCTCAGCCTGCTCTCCCTTTGTCCTTCTCTGCCTCTTTGGCTGTCTTCTCTGTTACTCTACTTTCCCTTCTCTCCTTCTCTTTGTCTCAGTTCATGCCTGGTTTCTCCAGAATTCTGCCTCAATCCTATAAGACGTGTAAACATCATCATTGGCATAATGGCTTCATTTGATAGAAAGGTGCCAAGAGGTTCTTAACCAAAGTAGGACATACACTCACTCTAAGAATTAAACTATTTCCAGTCATAAAATAAGCTTCCAACATCATTTCCTTTTATTGCTCTCTAATAAATTGAGGGAAATAAACAATCTACTACAATGAATTTTTGTATCAAAAGATAAAGGATGTTGATCAACCAATCAATTACAGAGCGTTTTCATTTCTTTCAAGCAATATTTCTTCATACCAATTTTCTTTTGCTTTCTTTGGAAAGGGGAAAGTTAGCAAGATGCCAAGTGCAGCTATTGTTTCCCACACGTGGTAAAGAACTTCTTTGAGGTGTACACATGCCATTAAAAAAAATTTTTTTTGACTTACCTCCTAAACTTGATGAGTGGACCCCATTATACTACTAATTCTGTACTTTCTTAAAACCAGATTTGTAATGAACTATTTTATGCCCCTTAAATAATTTAAAATCCCAAAGATGAAGTTTTCAGCAAAGCCTTAGCATGCACATTGCTATGTGCTGCATGGATCCACTTATTTTACATATTCAGTCACGGGTACATTTCAGTATTTTGATATGCTCTGCATTTGTTTGAAATAGCTATTTATTATCACGGAGTCATCTCACCAGTAAATATTTATAGGTAGCTTTATTTCCAGTTTAGGATTTGAGAACTGTATCTTACAATACCTAAAACAGGCATTGTAGATTTGCTATTTTAGCTTTTGATAGAGAGCGTGTTTACGGCATGGCTGTGGCAGGTTTTGTCTTTAATAATTTACAGAATTACCTGCAGTAAAATCTTCACCTGTTCTTTGTTGTCTTAGCACCACAAAATTGGAATTACATATAAAATCTTTCCTCCAGGAGATTTATATCTACCACAGAAAGAAAATCTCCACTTAAATTTTTATGAAACATCAAAATTATGGTCCGCTTTAGCAAAACAATACAATGGAGCCTTTGCCTAGTGAGGACTATTTCCAATTTGAGGACATCATTCTTTATTTCCCATTTAATCTTTATGTTTGTGTGACAGCTTTTTTTTTTTTTTCAGTTTCATTGATTCCCTTGTTTGTATGTGCAGTGTGCTAATTTGTCTTTCATTACAGAAAGTTCCAAGTGCCAACCACAGAGGCTAACCCCAGCCCGAGGACAGCCCTCCCGGATAGCTGTGCTTTTTACAGCTTAATTTGAAATGGTTACCTAAATTAACTGATGTTCAGTTTCCTTCTTTTCCCTGGGACTGACCACCCCATCCTTGAAGAGGGCAATGGTCTCAACCTGGCAGTCTCAATTTAGCTGCACATAGAATGAGAGCAGCCCAAATGCTGCCCTTCACTGTGATTCAGATTTAGATCCTCTTTATTGAATTATGTGCTTTAATAAAGGGTTTATACAACACCCACAGAGCAGTTATCAATTAATTACCCATGGAAATTTAGGGGATGTTACACGGTGGTAGTTATTATACCCAGGGCATTAGACATATGTTACATAAAAGATGCAGTCACCTTGAAATTATATTGGCAAGGCTACCTTTTTCCTATAGAATATTATACATACTAATGTGAAAATTGAGTTAAAAACCTATTAGGAGATGGGAATGGCATGTTCCAAACGGTTTAAGGCAGGTTTATACACTTTTCCAATAAGCTCAGCAGAATTTTAGGAAATTATCCTCACTGGTTGAGAAATTTCAATAGTTCTTTGGACACTCCTGCCTTCTGTGGCTTGGAGCTTTGTATTTCAGAGAGAAAACTGGCAGCTCCTTTACAACCCTGACCCCCATTTGGCTCAACTCATGGATTCATCCTGAGCCATCTGCAGATACCACCTCAGGTCCAGGAGAGGTGATGTATGAAGGTGCATTGCTAAGGGCTGAAAGCTTTGCTCCACTGCACCAGCACCAGGATGCAGGGGCCAGAAAGGGCACAGTAGAGTGAATAATGGGAGAAGATATATAGATGACAATGGGGCCCCCGTATCTGCCAGATAGAGAAGGGGAGGAAGGAGATCTTCCAGGTCCCAGAACAGTAGTGGCCAACATGAGGAATGGCAGAGGTATTGGGGCAGAGAGGAGACCTGACCAGTTTTCATGTTAGTTAGAAAGAGGCTGACATATTTTAAAAGGGTTATCACTCTCTGTACCCACCCTGAGGACTCCTGAAACTTTTAGCCTCTAAAGAATTGCTCACTTTGGGAATGAAAGCTTATCTTGTTTGATTGGGAGCCTAAGGTATTATAGGTTGTGTTGTTTTTAAAGTCATCAGGAATCAAAATTACTTTCCTGCCTGGCTGAAGAAAATAAGACGTTGCATTAGCTATTTTTGAAGCTATAATCTAAAATATCAGAAAATCAAAATCATTAATTTGGGGCATTGTACTTCATTGATTTTTTTAAATAAAAATTACCTTCATAGTTATACTTTAATTTAAAAATATCAGAAATCTGTTTTCATTTAGCCAATCATTGAATGAATTGGAACAAGATCTAAGTCAAAAATGTATCCTAATACATTGCTTCTATAAAAACAAAAGTAATCCATTCATTCATTCATTCAGCCTTCATTTCTGGGCCTATCTTTCCCTGGAGTCATTGTCAGGGAAACATACACAAAGGACTCAAGCCCTGTCCTCAAAGAGAAAAGAGAGAGGCAGGAATAAGAATGAATAATCAAATCCAGGCTGATAAGTGATTTGCCAAGGAAGCATTAGAACATCTGGAACATCTGGAGGCATTAGTGCCTAATTCTACAAGCAAAAGCTACTAAAGAATGGTGTTGAGGCTTGGTGGACTGACCACCATTCAGAGGCAGAAGAATAGGAAGATGATACCCCATGGAGAAGACATAAAAATCACGTTGTAAATCCACCAGGGTTTGATCTCCCTTCCTAAAATTGTGATTATAAAACGTATCTGCAGGAACAATTGAGTTGTATCTGGCTCATGTATCAGATGGTGGCTAGGACAATGGGGAGACCCAGACTCTCTTGCCTGGAACCCAAAATTTTCTCTGAAAAAATCTACTGAGTCTAACTTGAGAGTGAATATTAAAGGGACCAGAGAACCAGGAATAGCATAGATTTTGCATGAAAAACTTTTAATCAAAGGCCTTATTTTCCCTATTGGAGTTTTGGTCACTTGACTGCTGTCAAAAATAGCTTAAATGAAAGTTCAACCAGGTTCTTATGATGAGTGTTTAAAAGAATCACAATTGACTTACCAAATATGAAAGACATCACACTTTGAGGATGAAATAAATATGCTGGATGGAGAGTGTTCTGAAGGTAAGTACGTTGCATTTTGGTTTCAAAGATTAGTTGTCAAATGACAATAATCTCTATTATTCAACAGTGCTATCACATTTTTTCTATTCTTAGAGCTTTAAAACAAAATCCAGGGCACCAGGAAGTCAGTTACTATTACTGTCATTTTACCATACAGAAAGGTTTTACCCAAAGCACCGTGGATTATTAATGGCAAAACCGCCAAATTGTCCCTATTCCTAAATCTACCATTTGAGCCATTGGACAAATAACAGTTGTCCAGAGAGACAGAACCAATAGGATATTTAGATAGAGAGAGACATGAGAGGGGATTTATTAGGAGAATCGGCTCACAGATTAAGGAGGCTGAGAAGTCCCACAACAGCAGGCTGTCTGCAAGCAGGAGACCCTGGGATGCCAGTAGCATGGCTCAGTTCAAGTCTGAAGGCCTTAGAACCAAGGAAGCCAATAACATGATTCTCAGTCCAAGACCAAAGGCCTGAGAATCAGGGTGAATGCTGGTATAAGTCTTAGAGTCTGAAGGCCAAAGTCCTGGAGTTATGATGTCCAAGGGCAGGAGAAGAAGAATGTCCCAGTTCCAGGAGACAGACAGAAAGCAAATTTGCTTTTCTTCTGCCTTTTTGTTCTACCTGGGCCCCCAACCAGTTTGATGGTGCTCGCGCCCCACTGAGAGCAGATCTTGCCCACTCAGTGCACCAACTCACACGTCTACAGAGAGACCTGGAGGGAGGTGATTAAACCTTGGGGGTGGTTCCCCCATGCTGTTCTTGTGATAGTGAGTGAGTTCTCATGATATGATGGTATTATAAGGTAGTTTTCCCTGCTTTTGCTTGCTCTTCTCTCTCCTGCTGCCCTGTGAAGAGGTACCTTCCTCTATGATTGTAAGTTTCCTGAGGCTCCCAAGGCATGCGAAACTGTGAGTTAATTAAACCTCTTTCCTTTTATAAATTACCTCCTCTCGGGTATTTCTTCATAGCAGCGTGAAAATGAACTAATACACAGATGCACCCAGAAATGATGTTTTACCAGCTCTCTAGGTATCCTTTAATCCAGTCAAGTTGACACCTAAAATTAACCATCATAAACCTCTACACCGAGGTACACACATTATCAAAAAAATGAAACCTAGTAATGCAAATTTTAAAATATGATATAAATTGTTGTTTCCTAAAAAAAATGTACACTATGTGAAAATAAAGATTATTCACTGACTTGATCTGCCTCTCCTCTTGTACATACAGGCTTAATAGTTTCTTGCCAGCTGCATAGCATGGAAGGACCTGAAATTGACAAGATAACTCAGAGCATGGCACTGTTCTGATGCTGCCCTAGAGATAGCTGGTAAACTCTTATCCATGACATTTAACAAAGATTTGGAAGATGGAAGGAAATTACTGCTTATGTTAAAATGGAAAAAATAATTAATCAACAGAAAATTAGAGGAAGTCAGAAAAGAAGCATAGCTCAAGTAGATAATAAATTTGAGTAATTTGGGCTACCAAAATAACCCACATATTCCTGGCAGCATTAATTATTCAGGTTAGTGTTTTACTTTGAGCTTATTGAATAATTGTAAAATTTGTACTTATTTTTGTTTCACATATTTATGGTCGATATTAATTGTGAATTTTAAAGCTTTATTTTTAACAAACTTTAAATATTACTTTTGGTTTCAAGGTTGATTATTGACTGGTATACCAATAATTCTGTTCCTTCATTCTGCATTTAAAAGATATGTGTATTTACAAAGTAAATTCAAACCAGCTCAAGATTTTCGTGTGGCTCTTTAAAGATATTATAAACATAACATCTTGTGGAGTACTAACTAAACAATAGCTTTATTCTTCTTGTCTTATTATTGTAACTTTTCATTTTTGATAGCACATTTTGCTCTTGTGGTAATGACTGTAATCTGAATAGTTAGTTGTTAGAACTGAAACAGTAACTGCCAGCAGAAATCCATGAAAGTGAATTAATTAACACGGTTTACAACGAAGGGGAAAAATTTCAAAACCACTTTTCTTTATGTATTTACATGGTCACCACACTAGTTTGTAGGGCGGCCATAACAGGTTAGTACAAACAGTGGCTTAAAAGGATAGAAAGTCATTCTGTTGCGTTTCTGGAGGACAGAAGTCTGAAATCAGGGTGTTAGCAAGGTCATGCTCACCTCGAAGGCTCTAAGGGGGTATCCTTCCTTGCCCCTTCCAGCTTCTGATGGCTCAAAGCATTCCTTGGTCTGTGGTTGCATCACTCCAGTCTCGGCCTCCGTCTTCATGTGGCCTGCTCTTCTCTGTGCATCTCTCCTGTGTCTCTTATAATGACACTTGTCATTGGATTTAGAGCCCACTGGGATAATCCAGGATGATCTCATCTCAAGATCCTTAATTACATCTGCGAAGATCCTTTTCCCAAATAAGGTCACATTCACAGGCTCGTGGGATTAGGACACAGACATATCTTTTTGCGGTGGGGCATCATTCAATCTGTTAAAGTCACCTTCCGAAGCTTTCTCTTCACATACCGCCCACCATTAAATGGCTCTTCTGTACTGTTACTGCAGGGGAAGGGGACTAGAACACTCTGTTATTGGTGGCATTTCAAAGTCCCATTCACAGTGACCATGTGACTGGGATGATAAAGTTCTGGAAAGAGTGACCTTTAACTTCCATATGTTATAGTTTTGTTGAGGAAGACCCAGTGTCACACTGCTGATGTCCTGGGGCATCAATTACCACTAGTTTTTTAGGAGTTTTACTAACTACATGTGTCTCTTGTTATGGAAGCTTCACCAGCAACTATCATGTCCTCCCTCTCTTGTTTCTCCTGTCTGCCTTGAAAACATCCTTCTTTTATTAGGTTATTTAAGAGGTTTTTTGAGTTTCTTATTTGTTTTGTTTTTCCATAAGTCTGGGCTTCTGTCAGAAATCAGAAGGCCTCCATTGTTCTGGGACAATGTGTTGAGTATCACCTTTTCAAATAACAAACCCTCGTTGGGAAAAAACCTACCATATTTGCTCCAATTTAAGATTTTTTCATGCACTTAAAGCAGGCAAAATAAAAGGGAGAGTTTCAACCCTTTTCACTTATGTAACTTACCACTGGAAGATTTTACTGCATTTTATTTTATATCTCGGGACAAGATTGAGAACTGATCCGTAAGATGGAGAATTGGTAAAGGCAGTCCCTATCTGCCCATGCCATGGCTACCAACAATTTTATTCTTCATCTATTTCCTTCTGAGCACTTAGCCAATCAGAGCCAAGGCTGGCAGATCAGTGAGCTCCCAGCTGAAGAATTAATCTTGCTGATATAAACCGAGTTTCAGTATGCCTATATAAGAGGTTAACGTATCCTTACTCCTCAGAGACAGGACAACAGAAGCTTCCAGTCTGGGACTCTCTTAGACCTCACCTGCAGTGATGCACGCGTCTCTCCCTTTGGCTGGCGCTGGTATGTATCCCTTCACCCTAAAAAAACTGGAATGACAAGTATAGCACTTTCCTGAGTTCTGTAGATTACTTTAGTGAATTATTGAGTCTGGAGGATTCATGGGAACCCCTGACTTTGTAGCCAGTTGGAAAGAAGTGTGGGTGGTCTGTGGAACCCCAGCTTGTGGGTGAAGTGAGGTTAGCCTCATGGAGGACTGTGCCCTTAATCTGTGAAGTGTAGCCCAGCTCCAGGTATTGATGTCAGAAGTCATTGCAGCCCCAAATTCACTGCTTATTACCAAGTATTTCTTACAGTGAATTAGTTTCCTATTGCCACTGTCACAAATCAGCACAAACTTAATGGCTAAAAACAATACAAATATATTATCTTACAGTCTTAGAGCTTAGAGGTCTAAAATGGGTTGATAGGTGCTGTGCTTCTTCTGAAGGCTCCAGGGAAGAATAGGGCACCTTGTCTTTTTTAGCTTTTAGAGTTTACCGGCATTCCTTAGTTCATCTTACCCCCTTCACTCCCTCTGTTCCTATTGACATATTGCCACCTCTGACTTTGACCCTTCTGCTGCCTTTTTGTAAGGATCCTTGTAATTGCATTGGGTCTACCCAAATAATCCAGGATAAGCTCCCCATCTCAAGATCTCTACCTTAGCCCCATCTGCAAAGCCTCCTTTGTTGTGTAAATTAACATAGACACAGATTTGGGGGATTAGGACATGGACATCTTTGGGGGACCACTACTATGCCTATTACATATGGCTTCTACCAATGGAAGAAGACTCAGAAAACAGTAGTTCCCACTACGGTTTTGTTCAAGACCAAATTCAAACTTCTGAAATCCTTTCAAAAGGCACAAGTATATTTTGCTTAATGTAATTGGTTTCTGTCCACATAGGCCTTTCTTGTTAAAATTTAATTATTACTACCCTTAGGGTTGTCTTTCTTTAATTTTTCTTTTTACTTCTTCTTACATCCCTATTATTATTAACCCAGATCTCTTACACTGCAAGTTTATATCTGAGAGTGGAGAATAGAATTCTAAATTTCGTTGCTAAATTCATTACATTTCTTCTTAAAATGGCTTCTGATCCTAACACCCTTATTTTTCTCAATAGCAATATAGAAGTATAGCAATTATGGGTAGGTGTATTAGTCCATTTTCACACTGTTATAAATATACTACCTGAGATTGGGTAATTTCTTATATTTATTTATTTATTTATTTTTGAGACAGAGTCTTGTTCCATTGCCCAGGCTGGAGCTCAGTGATCCAATCTCGGCTTACTGCAACCCCTCCGCCTCCAGGTTCAAGGGATTCTCATGCCTCAGCCTCCCAACTAACTAGGATTACAGGCACGCATCACCAGCACCAGGCTAAATTTTTGTATTTTTAGTAGAGACGGTTTCACCATGATGGCCAGGCTGATCTTGAACTCCTGACCTCAGGTGGTCTGCCTGCCTCAGCCTCCCAAAGTGCTAAGATTACAGGTGTGAGCCCCAGCACCTGACCCCAAGACTGGGTAATTTTTAAGGAAGGGAGGTTTAACTGACTCACAATTCTACATGGCTGGGGAAGCCTCAGGAAACTTGCAATCATGAGAGGAGGCAAAGGGGAAGCAAGGCACATCTTACATAGCAGCAGGCAAGAAGGAAAATGAAGAAGGAAGTGCCACACACTTATTAAACAACCAGATCTTATGAGAACTCACTCATTATCCCAAGAACAGCATGGGAGAACCACCCCATGAATCAATCATCTCCCATCTGGTCCCTCCCTCGACACGTGGGGATTACAATTCGGATTATAATTTGAGATGGGATTTGGATGGGGACAGAGCCAAACCATATCAGTAGCTAAAAGAGCAGAGAAATTGTATTTGAGTTACAAGTTTGGCTTCTCCATTTAACTAACTGTATGTTCTTGGAGAAGCAACTGAATCTAAGATTTGGTCTCTTTGTCCATCTAATGGAAATAACAGTATTGTTGCAGTAATATCAATAATTAGATTGCTGTGAGAGTGAAACATTTATCAGAGTGCCTTGTGCATAGTAGTTCAAATAATCCCCTTTTCCCTTCAGTTTCACCACCATTACAGCCCTTGAGTGGGACCTATCTGGTTTTTGTTTTGTTTTGTTTTGTTTTGTTTTTGAGACAGAGTCTTGCTCTGTTGCCCAGGCTAGAAAGCAGTGGTGCGATCTTGGCTCACTGAAACCTCTGCCTCCCTGGTTCAAGCAATTCTCCTGCCTCAACTTTCCGAGGAACTGGGATTACAGGCATGCACCACCACGCCAGGCTAATTTTTTGTATTTTTAGTAAAGGCAGGGTCTCACCATGTTGGCCAGGCTAGTCTCAAACTCCTGACCTCAAGTGATCTGCCCACCTCGGCCTCCCAAAGTGTTGGGATTACAGGCGTAAGCCACCGCACCAGGCTTGCCTGCTCTTCAGAGAACCAATTCACACAAGATCACAGTGCCGTATGTCCCACCCTAAGTCATATGTTCCACGTAATCTCATTGCCGTATCCTGGTGAGGTAGGTCTGCTCCCAGTGTTAACATTGACTTGCTTTTATAAACCACACAGGTGTTCATTACCTGGCTGTGAGTGAAAAGATGAAATATAATATGCGATATATTATATGAGTTTTCTTGACTTTCCTTTTATTTGTCCAACTTCATCTCATTCTCCTTGGCAGCCAGCATGACTTCCTCATGGTTATCTAACATCTCCACAAGAAACGATGTCTGTCCTGTTGACCTCATCTCTCCAGCACCTGGCAGAATGGAAGGCACATATAGATCACTCAATAAATATTTGATAAGTTAATTGAGGCAACTACTAAATGCCTTGCTCTCTCTTGTTTTTTCACTGGACCATTTGCTCTGCCTCCATTCTCCATTGCCATTTTTTTTTTCGCTCTGAACTATAGTTGTAATTTAAGGACCAACCCAATTACTACCCAGGGTTTGCTCTTTTGATAAGGTGTTTCTGACCACTTCACAAAACCTGTTATCACCTGCTTCCAAATTCCTCCAACATTCCTACTTGTCTGGGACTTATCTTGAAATGTATTCTTCACAACTATTTTGTAATACCTCTGTTAAATATTAATTGAAAGTTCCCTGAGGAAAGATAATGTGTTATATACACACTTCTACTACAAGTAGTGCTACTGTGTGCCTGACACATAGTAGGCACTTGATAAATGCTTCTTGAATTGGCTTTCCCCAACAGAAACTGCACAAGAGCCTGAAGAAACATGCCCCTCATCATGGTTATATTTATAACTAGTTTGATCATTTTGATGGAATTGACAAAAATGTTCAACCAAATTTCTTCTTTTAACAATATGGCTGATTGATATATTGAATTGATTAGACAAAATTCAAATGCAATTCATATTTGCAGTTTGCAACCATTAGGGCTACTCATAGCACACCCAGGTCACACTTTAGGAAGTTTTTGCCTCAAGTTTTGGGGTTCTTCATTGTGTCTTTTGTAATCACTCCAAGGTGTGTGTTGGGGCTGGAGTGTTACAGCAAATGGCAAACTGTGTTAATGGGAATCGGCAAGGAATTTAATTATTTTCCCAATTTCCAAAGGCAATGACGTATCACATTAATACTTTTCCTTTGCTTTTCCTGCATGCTAGTAGCTGAAAGTGAAATGATGTCCCGGTCCCCAGTATGTCTGCAAAGGAGTCATAAATTACACCTCTGCACCTTTGCAATGAAAGAGCTGTTCTCTCTTGATGCTACTTGTCCACACAGACCGTGGACAGAATGGCATAGTTATAAAAACAAAGTCGACAATGTGTTACTCCAAACTTATTCTAGGGGTCACTTTTTAAATCAGGGGATTTTTGTTAAATCATTTCTTTTCTTCAGGGTTGATGGTTTCTGCTGACAAAATCTTCTAAGGGTGTGATATTTTTTTATGAGCATGTTCAATAGATTTTAGGAGAAGTCTCAATACCTCTGAAATTCAGAAGATAACATACCTGCAACTTTACAATACTGTGATTGGACAAATCAACGTTTAATCTTCAAAGAATACAAATCCCTGGGGTAATTCCTAATGGTATGTGACTACGGCTGGCCAGTACTTCTGTATCACTCCCTGAGCAGAGCAGATGAGGTGCTGTCAACTGAACTGATGATTCCCACTGTATGAGCCAACTCAACCGTGCTCTTAGGATATCAGACTATGAGACCTTGGGCAAAACAAGCCCTAAATGTAGGTTGTACAACTGGTAAGTCTTAATCTTCTATTTAGAAATGTTCTGAGAATTACTAGCCAAAATTCCTAAAGCAGTAGAAATTTATAAAAATGAAATTTTTGCCTAAATTCAAAATATTATCGTATCTATAATGTTGAGTATAAAAAGCCAGTTAAAAACAGATTTTCATTTGGGGAAGAGAAAAGGGGGAAAGAGGAAGAGATAGAGGGCGGAGTGAAGGGGAGGAAGGGGGAAGAGAACAAAGTGAAAGGAAGGAAGGTGGGGAGGAGACAAAATTGATTTAGAGGTGTTTAATTCTAGCTATTGAGATTTGTATCAATTTCTTTTCTTTTTTGGCTTATTTCTGCCTATTTTCTGTATAACCGTATATGACATAAGCAAAAAAAAATTATGAAAAAATTGATCTTTATAGAAATATCTATAGTACCAGAATTCTTATCAAATATTTTTGTCAGATCCCAAGATTTTCATTTGTTTAATTGCTCCAAAAAAGTAGTTACTGATTTCTGTTTAATCTTTTTCATGAAAAACTGACTGGAGAGTAAAGCTGAATTTTACTTTTCCACCATATTTATTTTATTAATCTATTCAGACACATCAACCTTATATATCAGATATGAATTGATAGTTCAACTGTTCTTCAAGCTATAAGAAGAATCAATGAATTCTTTCTTTTTAGGAGAGTTCAGCTCCTGGTGCCTTATGGCTACCAAAAATCTAGGTTTTGAGTAAACTAGGAAATGTTAGCGTAGCAGTCATGTTGGTGCTGTTTTTTTGTTTTATTTTATTGTTGGGTTTTTCATTTTTGTCTTTGGAGTTTGGGAGGAGTTGTTTTGCTTGTTTTTGTTTTTCATTTTTTGCTTGTCTAGCTCTTTTGTTTCTCAATTAAATAACTGGAAAATATTATGGTGACTTAAACATTAAAGTAGTGTAATAGAAAAAGAACGGAACCTATTGGTAATTGGAAATCCGGCCTCTCTTTCTGGACCTTCCAGTTCGACCACCCAGGTCTGAGTGGCCTGGGAAGGTAATTTCACGCCTCTGATGCCTTTATTTTCTTACCAGTAAAATAGGACTGAGAGCCGCCCTTCCTATTGCTCAGGGATCTAATAAAAGAACATGGATAGTAAAAGTGCAAAATCTTATGTACATTTAACAAGCTATATTATCACCTGATTAATTTTTGGCTTCCAATTATTCGCTTGTAAAGACCCTATGATAAGCACTTTAGAAACATTATATCTTTTAATCCTTAAATGTGCTATAGAATTATTGCCTTTTTGTTTTTAATTATAAAACTCACCAGTTTGGTTTCTGCATTAGCCAAGTTCTGCTCATTTGCCACGCTGTCTAGCTGGAGTGACTACAGCAATGGCTAAATGCTGCTCCTCCCACCACGGAGCTGGGTCTCAGCACAGCAGAGTAACATCAACTCAGCTCATGCTCTGGAGCTTCTCTGTTGTCACTGAGACCTAAGATGCTGCCACACCCAGGCAGATTTATATCAGTTTCTTTCTTTTTTGGCTTATTTCTGCCTATTTTCTGAATAACCGTATATAACATAAGCAAAAAAAATTTATGAAAAAATTGATCTCTATAGAATGTATATTTAATATATAAATCTCTGTTTAATGTATTTTTCTTTCTCCTGCTCCACTTTCCATACTGTTTGGAGTTACAATAGCTTCATTCAGCTTCTCGGAAGATATTCTGAGAAACTGAGCAGTCAGCCGATCACAAAACTCCCATAAAGTATTAGCACTTATGCTTTTGCCTCAGCTTTTGTCTTCCAGAAAACTCGTGCTAAGAGAAAGCCATGCACACAGGGAAGCAGGCCTGATGGGGAATCACAGAATCCCGGCCAAGGATCTATTCAGTAGGGTGCCACGAAAGATCAGAAATCACGTATGAAGGGAAATCTCTGTCAGAACACTATTTATCTGACATAAATAATAATACATCATGTCTGCACAAAATGATATCAAAGAGCGAGAATAGCAGAAAATGCAGAAAAATACCAGTATCTTTCCATTAGTCAGAATGGGCTATGTTCATGTGACAGTAACAAACTATACTAAAAAACTCAGTTACTTCAAATATGGTAGTTCTTTTTTTCTCCTTTAGCCAATTCTCCAGAGCAACCAATCATTCATGGGATTACTAAGTGACCCAAGCTGCTTCAATCCTGTGGCTCAGGTATCTTGGTCTGTTACCTCCACCCTAGACAACGAAGGGATAGAGAAAGAGCTAGAAAAAATCATGCGGACGTCATATTCAGTGCCTCACCTCCGAAGGAACACAACATTTTTAGTCACAGAGCTTCACCCAACTGCAAAAAGGCTGGTGAGAGTAGTGTTCAGTGGTCTTAGAAAAAGGGTAACTTTAAATTGAAAAATACTGGTGAAGTCTACTATAATCTAATTTACACATATGAGATGGTTACTGCTTGCTAATGTTTTATGTTTAAAAAATGTGTCTACAGGAATATAATAAAAACAAATTCTGAAATGTTATCAGAGTTCACTGATGCTACTTAAGTTAAAAATCTACCACACGAGTCAGAATAACTCAATTGCCAATACAACTGTGTGGCTTTGGGAAAGCCATTTCAGTCCTATGGGCCTTGGTTGCTTAATCCATAAATAAGACACTGGAGTCATGCATCAATAAGTGTCCCTTCCAGATCTCCATTTCATCATTTTTGCCTCAATTGCACTGGGAAAAATTGAAGTCCTGCAAGAGATGGCCCAGGGTTTTTTATTCGATCCTCTGCTGCCATCTCGCAGTCAGTACTGCAGGCACAGTAAGCCCAGGTTTTGAACCAGAGGATACCGCTTATTCCTATGTCAGAACTGAGGATGTTGAGGTCGCACCTGCCTGAGTTTCATGCTGTGCTACAGTAAGTGATTGAATGTCAAAGAAAAAGTTAGTCCATGGCTCTTAATAGAAAATGGTGCACTAAATTTTGTCATTTTCCCCACTGTTTTATTATCCTTACCTGTTGAGATAAAAGTGATTAAGCAGTGAGTGTTAGCTTTACTTGCAGAGTTAGCAGAAACAGTGCATGCTGGTAGAACGGCTCCTGCGCTATATGATTAGCTAATGAAGCAGAGGAGAGAGCACATGAGGAGAAATAATGACAGCAGCATCGACCAGGGGAGAATGGTCACAGTCCCAGTGGGACGAGAGGACAGACTTACTAGGTGGAGTTTTGTAAGACATATGTGGTTTTCATCTTCTTTTTCCTTTTTCTTGCTGCAGTCGCTGACCTCAGGTTTCCCTTTACGACCATGGTTCAAACCTTGCACCATAAAACACAAATATATATGCAGTCAGAAGATGGCCATTCCACACAACACCTTAGTCTGATTCCTAGTATCAGTGTAACAAAATGGTACCCACTGAAGACCTCATTAACAGTGCAGCGAGTCACATTGTGTTATGCTTACTCTTTTCTAAGTGAGTCAAATAGAATCAGTTTCCATTGTCTACATGCCTACATTTCAGACCACACAATATTAATGTGGTCAAAATCGAATTATCCAACCTGAGTGATATTAGAGCAAAAGCAAGCCTACTCTAAGTAAGCATTACATTATGTTTTGAGTTCAGCAGCTGTGGTTTTTGTGGAGTGAGCAAATAGCCCGTTAGAATAAAGGAGAGACTCAATATCACACACATTTAGTCATGATGGGCTACAGGGAGGAAAGAAAAATAAAAGAGATCTTTAAAGGCTATAAGGGAAAGCATTTGGCAAATCCAGGCGGGGAAACACTCCAGACACAGGGAGAGAAAGACATAAAGGTGTGTAATTAGAAGAAAATTAAGGTGTCTCCAGAATGAAGGAGAGTGGGAAATGAATGAAGGGCATAAAATTGAATTGAGTGGTGAGATTAGGATGGGAGGAGACGGAAGAAACGGTTGTGAGATCAGGATGCCAAGAATAACTAGAATGACTGGAAGAACGTGCACTCGAGAGGATAGGTTCTTATTAATTTGCTCGCACTACCAATCTGTGTGGTGCCATTTCCTAGTATGTAGATTTGGAAGTACTGATTCTCAAATTTCTTCTGTTCTTCTGCTTTCTTGGAAATTACAAATATCAAAATCCTGTGACTAGTGGTTTTGTCATTTGAAATTTTGATTAGATCCAAAAAAAGTTGCCAAGAATTTTTCAACTTTAAAATAATTGACTGCGGTGATCTGGGAGAAGTGTTCCCTCACCTGCTTGACTCAAGAAATATTTATTGAGCTAATCTATTTCATTAACTACCCAAATTGATTCGAATCTCTTTGTTATTTAGTCACATATTCAAAACTGTGCTTGGCTTTATTTTTTATATATTGAGAGATCTGGGGATTTGGCAGGATATTTAAAATCCCCAAAACAAATTAAAAACTTATGAAAGTTAACTACCAGAATAATCAATACATTTCACAAATTATAGTCAACTGTGTGTGGATACCAGTCATGAAATGAAATCCTACTTTTTAAAATTAAATTTATGAAAAGAAAATGTCCTCAACTTCTCTCTCCCTTTTGTGGACATACACTTAGCAATCAAGCCCTGTAAATCCTTCCTCCATAATCTACCAAACTAAGGCCTCCTTCCCACCCCACTCTTCTCTCCTTGTTAATATCTGAACCATTCCAATATCTCAATACTAAATTCTCACCCCCAGCCCCTGTTCACCATTGGCATAAGAACTATGCACAATGCTGGCACATCTGTAATTGGTGATTCCTCATCTCAAAAACTCACAAAGGCTACCTAGATTAAAATACACACTTTTATCACAATGTCCTAAATCTCCCACAATCTGTCCTGAGGCTGTTTTCCAACCGGATTCCCCCCTAGTCACTTCATATCTCCACACTTCTCTTAACCATGCTGTGCCTTACTTTCTTCTTTTTAGAAAGAGATAATTATGGTACCCCCTTCACAGGGTTATTGAAACCTATGTAAATGTCAGGCACACAGTAAACATTATCTGTATTATTATTGTTGTTATTATTATTTGTGGCACTAATGTAAGTCCATTTTTTAATATATCGATATATTCATATATAATGAATATATATGTATACATACACACACACACACACACACACACATATATATATGTTCTAATTCTCGATTATATTTTCTGCTAGTATGCCAAGTCTTCTTGCTGAGGTACCTCCTAATATGAGGTTCTGGGTTATGCCTTTTCATACTGTTAACTCATTTAATCTGCTTCACATAAACCCTGAGAGAATACTTACTTTTCACAGATCTCAAAGAGAGTTCTTTTGGTGGAGCAAATAACTTGCTCCATTCACTTGATCTTGCAACAAATCAAGTACCATGTGTAAGTGAGCCCCATAACATTAGAAGAATATTTTAGCCAAGAGCATGAAAGCTGGTTTTATTCAGCGGTGAGATCTATTTAAAACATGCTTTTTAAAAGCTGCGTTGTATACAGTCTGGATTTGGAATCACAACTCTAAAAGAGTCCTTGAGGAAGATTTTCCGTGGAGCTTCTCACCTAAAACAGATTCATCTGAAACAGAAAATCTGTTCTGTTTTGTTTTTAAATCATTCAAAAAGATTTTCAAACTATCTTTCTAACTTACTAAAAAACTGGTGTTTGAGAATATCCAAAACATCTTTGACTGTAATATAAATTATCATATAACATCTACTTCCTGTTTTTTCTTCTATAGAAATGAAACCAATTAGTACCCTTTGATATAATAATAATTCTACTTTTACAGTTTTAAACACATCATTTTCTTGGATTAAATAAATACCAGTTTCTTTGAGTTTGCTGTGTAGGTCTTAATAATCTAATTATATCTGTATCTTTTCATGAACTTGTCCATAAATTTGCCACATAAATTAGTGAAGGTCAAAACAGTACAGAATACCCTGGTTTCACTATTGATAAATTTAGTACAAATAGTAACGAGGCTGCTTCAGTTAGACATTTTGCCATGATGTGGAATTGCCTGTTTTACTAACTCGCCAGTTCTCCCTGGTAATAGTTTACATCTCTTTGATACCAGTAAACTTGAATATATTTTAATGCATTCATTGGATATTGCTTGTTTCATACTTTTTCATTATTTCTAGGTACAATTTTATGGCTTCATGTGATCTAATCATTTATATCATGCCTTCCTTCATTGCTCCTATAAATATAAGATCTTTCTATAGATATAGATAACTTCTTTATATTTCTTAACTTTAAAATGTTTAACTTTTACATTTAAATATTTAATGGTCATAATTTTTTACTTGCCTGCTTGCTTTTTGCATGTCACTTCAGCTGAGACTCTATTTTCTTCTCAAAAATCAACATATTTCCTCCATTTGTATGATATTACTTTTTATATGCTGACACCTCTTAAAGACCAAGGGTCTTATTTAGGAAAAAGTATTTTCAATCGGTCTCTGGGTCTATTTTATACCAGTTGTAAACAGGTTCAATAAATGTTTATTTGATAATTGATATTTTATAATAAACAGGAAAGTAGTCTAGATAACTTTCTTAAAATTGTCTTAAAGATGAAATTTTTCACAGAATTAGAAAAAACTATTCTGAAATTCATCTGGAACAAAAAATGGGCCTGAATAGCCAAAGCAATCCTAAGCAAAAAGAACAAAGCTGGAGGCATCACACTACCTGACTTCAAACTATACTAAATGGTGTTGGGATAACTGGCTAACCATAAGGCAGAAGATTGAAACTGGACCCCTTTCTTTCACCGTATACAAAAACCAATGCAAGATAAATTAAAGACTTAAATATACAACTTAAAACTATAAAAACCCTAGATGAAAATCTAGGAAATACCATTCTGGACATTGGCCATGGCAAAGATTTCGTGATGAAGACTCCAAAAACAATTGCAACAAAAACAAAAATTGACAAATGGGACTTAATTAAAGTAATGAGCTTCTACACAGCAAGAGAAACTGTCAACAGAATAAACAGACAGTCTGCAGATGGCAGAAAATATGTGCAAACTATGTGTCTGACAAAGGTCTAATATTCTTTTTTTTTTTTTTTTTTTTGAGACGGAGTCTCGCTCTGTCTCCCAGGCTGGAGTGCAGTGGCGCAATCTCAGCTCACTGCAAGCTCTGCCTCCCGGGTTCACGCCATTCTCCTGCCTCAGCCTCTCCGAGTAGCTGGGACTACAGGCGCCCGCCACTACGCCCGGCTAATTTTTTTTTTGTATTTTTAGTAGAGACGAGGTTTCACCGTGGTCTCGATCTCCTGACCTCGTGATCCGCCCGCCTCGGCCTCCCAAAGTGCTGGGATTACAAGCGTGAGCCACCGCGCCCGGCCAAAGGTCTAATATTCTGAATCCATAAAGAACTTAAACAAGTTAACAAGCAAAAAAACCAAACAACCCCATTAAAAAAAGGGACAAAGGACATGAATAGAAAATTCTCAAAGAAGACATCACATAGCCAACAAGCATATGAAAAAATGCTCAACATCACTAATCATTAGAGAAATGCAAATTAAAACCACAATGAGTTACCATCTCACGCCATTCAGAATGGCTACTATAAAGAAGTCAAAAATAACAGATGCTGGCGAGGTTGTGTGTGCAGAAAAGGAAATGCTTATATACTACTGACGGGGATGTAAATTAGTTCAGCCACTGTGGAAAAAAGTGTGGAGATTTCTCCAAAGACTTCAAATAGAACTACCATTTGACCCAGAAACCCCATTGCTGAGTATATATCCAAAGACCTTTCAATTGTTCCACTATAAAGACACAGGTACGTTTATGCGCACTGCAGCACTACAAAGACATGAAATCAACAGAGATGCCCATCAACACCATCAGAAGTGGATTGAATAATGAAAATGTGGTATATATACACCATGGAATACCACGAAGCCATAAAAAAGAACAAAATCATGTACTTTGCAGCAACATGGATGGAACTGGAGGCCATTTTTCTAAGCAAACTAACACAGGAACAGAAAACCAAATACCACAGATTCTCACTTATAAGTGGGAGCTAAACATTGGGTACACCTGGGCACAAAGAAAGGAAAAACAGACACCGGGGCCTAGTTGAGGGTGGAGTCTGGGAGGAGGATGAGAATCAAAAAACTACCTGTCGGGTACTATGCTTATTATCTGAGTGACAAAATAGTCTGTACACCAAACCCCCATGACACAAAATTTCCCCAAGTACCAAACCTGCACATAAACCCCCGAACCTAAAAGTTGGAAAGAAAAAAATTGTGGTAAAATATACATGACATAAAATTTAGTGTTAATTTCAATGGCATTAAACCATTCAATGTGGATTCACATTGTTGTGCAACCTTCACCACCATTCATCTCCAGAACTTTTTTCATCTTCCAAGCTGAAACAAATACATTTTTAATAAGAAAGAAGGCTGATATTTTCTTTCTTTCTTTTTTTTTTTTTTTTTTGAGACAGAGTCTCACTCTGTCGCCCAGGCCTGAGTGCAGTGGTGTGATCTCAGCTCACTGCAATCTCCACCTCCCTGATTCAAGCAATTCTCCTGCCTCAGCTTCCCAAGTAGCTGGGACTACAGGCGCCTGACACCACGCCAGCAAATTTTTCTATTGTTTGTAGAGATGGAGTTTCACAGTGTTGGCCAGGCTGGTCTTGAACTCCTGACCTCAAGTGATCTGCCCTCCTCAGCGTCCCAATGTGCTGGGATTACAGGCGTGAGCCCAGATTCCAAGAACTGATATGTATTATTAGGAAACAGGAAACAGCTCTCCTAGACTGAAGCAAGACCAGGTAATAACAGGATCTCTTGTTTTAGTTTGGTGGGGTTCATGAGAAGGCAGCAGTTTCCAGGACACACTGATACCATGGTTCTTTCTGACCTTGTGGCCACAAAAATGCATACTTATGGATAATGTATTTCCCAGATTGCAAATGCAATGTACTCTTGTCATTTAAAGGTTCTGTTATTTCTATACTGGATGAATTTAGAAAGAGAAATAAAAATGAGGATGGGTTTATTACTCAGGATGCATTTTTTTAAAAAGGCCTGAATATTAGATGATGAGCCCTTCAGTATTTTGAGTGGTTTCAGCATCTATATATTTAGAAAGTGACAACTTCTTACTATTCTTTCATGTAGGCAGGCCCTTTTAAAAACATTTAAAAACTTGAGATTTTCCCAGTATGAATCTGAGGTAAAAACCCACATGGAAACCAACTTGAAGTTATTAATTCTCAGGAGAGGTCCCTGGAAATTGTCTTCTAATTCCTGTGCCTCAGTACACCATGAAAACCAAAGATCACATTTTCCAGGTTCAGTAAATGCCCTGAGGGAAGAGGGAAGATTTGGTTTCACTGTTTCACTTAGTTTATCTTCTACAGGCTCCATCTTTCTCTTAGTTATTTACTTTACTTTCTTGCCAGCTCATCAATGCACCTTAAAATATTTGTTTAGCATTTTTAAGTGTATTCAGCGGGAGTTTTATACATGATATCGAGCCCTCCACTGCCAGAAACAGATGTTCATTCATTCATATATTTAATAAACAGAGACATTTAATGTGTGCTTAGCATGTGTCAAGAACACTGCTACAAACTAGGGATACTGGGGAGAAAAGGCAGTCACGTTACATTCCCTAATGAGAATTATATTCTATTGGAGTTTAAAATTACGAACAAGAAATATAGGTATAAAAATGTTTAATTTTCGTTTACACTGGGATAAAATGCCTGAAACAGATAACACTTGCTTAAAGAGTCCATCAAATTGTAGATCCTGGTGTCTGGAAATCAGAGAATCTTCAGAGAAAGGATGGCAGGTGGGATTTTGATAGATGGAAACATGCAAGAGCAAGGCTTGGAGTGAGACACTGAACAGCCCGGCTGGACTGGAAACCTAGTGGTGGACAGCAGTGGAAAGTGCATGTGAACAGGGCCCAGCATTTTGGGAGGTGGAGGTGGGCAGATCGCCTGAGGTCAGGAGTTCACGACCAGCCTGGCCAACATGGCGAAACCCTGTATCTACTAAAAATACAGAAATTAGCTGGGTGTGGTGATAGGCGCCTGTAATTCTAGCTACTCAGGAGTCAGGCGGGCGAATCGCTTGAACCCAGGAGGCTAAAGTTGCAATGAGCCAAGATCACGCCACTGCACTCCAGTCTGGGCTACAGAGCGAGACTCTGTCAAAAAAAAAAAAAAAGAAAGAAAGAAAGAGAGAGAGAGAGAGAAAGAAAGAAAGAAAGAAAGAAAGAAAGAAAGAAAGAAAGAAAGAAAAGAAAAGAAAAGAAAGAAAGAAAAGAAAGGAAAGAAAGAAAGAAGAAAGAAAGAAAGAAAAGAAAGGAAGAAAGAAAGAAAAGAAGGGAAGAAAGAAAGGAAGAAAGAAAGCAAAGAAAGGAAGAAAGAAAGAAAAGAAAGGAAGAAAGAAAAAGAAAGAAAGAAAGAGAAAGAAAGAAAGAGAAAGAAAGAAAGAGAGAGAGATGAAAGAAAGAAAGAAAGAAAGAAAGAAAAGAAAGAAAGAAGAAAGAAATAAAGAAAGAAAAGAAGGGAAGAAAGAAAGAAAAGAAAGAAAAGAAAGGAAGAAAGAAAAAGAAAGAAAGAGAAAGAAAGAGAAAGGAAGGAAAGAAAGAAAGAAGAAAAGAAAAAAGAAAACAGAAAGTGCTTGTGAACAGTTGGGTCAGGTGGGATGGGGTCAGGCCATGGAGAGCCTTGAATGCCAAGAATCAAGAATGAAGATTTTATTTTGCTGTCACTGGGAAGCAAGGGAGTGGAAAGAGGGGAGCAAAGTCTTGGAAAAAATAAATGTGGTGTTAATACAGTGTCTGTATTGGAGAGTGGAGAGAGAGCAGGACGTTCTATAGGAACTGATATGATGGAACACACACCAAGGCACTGGTAACAGAAACGGAAAAGATGCTGTCGATTTTAAGATGCGTGAATTGAAATAATGTGTTTAAGGACTTATCAGTGTGCCTTTGCAAAGAATAAACAACAGTTTTATCTTCTTTCATGGAAAGAGAATTAAACTGATGCTTGGCAATTGTCAGATGCAGGTGATGAAGAATGGGAAGAGCAGAGAGACCTCTGCAGCTGGACTCTTTATTATGAGTAGCTCTCCCTATCCATATAGCCCTAATTATCCACATTTTAACATTTTTTTACTCCTAAAATCCCAGTCCGTTACACAGTAATTATTATTGATTCTGATATAAAGAGTCCTAAAATTTAAAATATTTAACAAATAAAGAAAACCTAAAAGCCAATGGAATAATCCTTTGAAAATGTCTCAGACTGAATGTAGAAATAAAATTTGTCATCAACAACTACAATGATTAATTTTATATGTCAACTTGGCTGGAGTGCAG
The DNA here is from genome assembly GCF_009828535.3 of Hylobates moloch. Taxonomy (NCBI): domain Eukaryota; kingdom Metazoa; phylum Chordata; class Mammalia; order Primates; family Hylobatidae; genus Hylobates; species Hylobates moloch. Next base: position 144,308,715 of record NW_026652280.1, read on the forward strand.
TGCCCAGGCAAGTATTGAAACATTATTCTGGATGTTTCTATGACAGTGTTTGGGTGAGATGGGCATTTAAATTAGCGGACTTTGAAAAAGAATGAAATAGATTGCCCTCTATGATGTGGTGTGCCGGATCCAATCAGTTGAAAGCCTGAACAGAGCAAAAGACTCTCCAGAGCAAGAAAAATTTCTTCAGCCTGACGGCCTTCAGACTTAAACTGCAGCCTCAGTTCCCCCTGGGTCTCCAGTCTGCTGCCCACCCTGCAGATTTTGGACTTGCCATCCTCCCTGGTTCTTTCTGTTTGTTTTTGGATATAGAGTCTTCTTCTGTCGCCCAGGCTGGATGGAGTGCAGTGGCATGATCTGGGCTCACTGCAACCTCCGCCCCCTGGGTTCAAGCCATTCTCCTGCCTTAGCCTCCAGAATAGCCGGGATTACATGGGCACACCACCACGCCTGGCTAATTTTTGTATTTTTAGTAGAGATGGGGTTTCACCATATTGGCCAGGCTGATCTTGAACTCCTGACCTCAAGTGATCCACTCAGCCTCAGCCTCCCAAAATGCTGGGATTACAGGTGTAAGCCACCCGACCTGGCCGAGCCTCCCATCATCTTGTAAGCCAATTCCATAAAATAAATCTCTCTGTGTGTGTAGAACCATAAAACAACAATATCAAAACATTAATTTCTCTCTAGAACCATAATATAACAACATCAAAACATTAATTTTACTAAGGAAAAATCCTTTCCTTACCTGAACTGTTTATTTAGGGCAAAGTTTATACTGGTTTCTGATAATCAAACTCAACTCTAGGATAAAATGGCCTCTCTAAGCTTTAGTGGGTGATAAAAATCCTCAAGGATATTCGACTTCATTTAAAACACTTACTTTCACTTCATGAAAGTAAATCTTCCTTACAATATTCTGTTAAGCCTGGGCCCGGGAACATTTAAACTGCGTCAACTTGTTAAACATTCATATTTGCACTGCCAAGCAATATTGTATTTTAATACGAATTGCATTTGTAGGAAAATAAAAAAAGGTTGAACTTGCTGGAACGGATTGCATTCTTGAAAATTCCAAACTTCTGTCAAAGTCCCCTCAGCTCTTTATTTCTTTCCCATATATTCTCACTTTTCCACTCTCACTGGCTCTGTTTGTATATTAGTCAATGTGAGTCAAGATGAGGATAATTAAATTTCACTCAAAGTTCAGAGACAACGTGATTAAATTTGAACTTAAATTTTTTGAAATAGGTACCTCTCTTGTATTTCACAGAGGGGAAATTCTACTTGAGTATTAGAAGGAATATAATTATCTTGTTCAAGATACTAGATCTTTCAAGAAAAAATACAACATTATCTTGGGTGAAAGGAGGGTAATCAGAAATTCAAAGCAGGTTTTTCTCACAATTGTTTTACATTTGCAGGAAGTCATTGCATTTTCCTCATACACAGACATTGCCACAGCCAGAAGATAGGGAACTTCCAAGGAAGCCACTGTTTATCTCCCTCAATGTAAAAGAAGAAAGGGGAGAAAATCTGATGTCTCCACGTGGCAGGAAGAAAGATGCTGAGGCGGTCTAATCAGAAAACGCTGCAACAATAGCACAACGATGATAGCTGCAATTAGCTTTTTCAAGAAGCTGCAAGCAACAGAGAAGAGTGACAGCAGGGTCTCCCCAGGTGTGCTGGACCCTCTCCAGCGTATAGGTCTAGTCCCTTGCCATTGGGTCGGGATGTGAGAGAAGGATGATCTTCACCCAGAATTGGGTGCGGTGGATAAGGATCCCTGGATTGTTAAATCCAGCTTTGTCTAGCAGCAATCTAATTCAAATTCACCTCCTAAATTGAAAGCTATTGAATTTCCTATTGCACTGCAACTTTAATTCAGCAGTATCCCTTATCCTCCATCCAGCATTGATTAAGGAATCTGAATGCAAAAGTCAAAGTTGCATTACAAGCAAAGGCTGTGCATCAGTGCTGAAGTGACAATCATCCCCATTCTCAGTGTGAACTGGGAGCAAGCGCTAATTAAAATTATAAGCTAGGGAGAACATGCATTGAAAAAAAGAAGCCGTCCCTAACCAATAATTCCGGGGATAAATCATACTTGATTTGCTAACATATAGAAGTGTCCAGGAACCATGATCTACAAATGTCTTGAATATGGTTCTAATCAATCTGCAGAACAATAATCAAGGAGGCATATAATTAGAACAGGCTCACAACTACGAGGAGCACATAACATTTTCTCCCCTTGAGACAGTGTAGAGCATCCTGCCTCACAAATAATAACTACTCCCAAACAGGAACAGTTTGTTTTTTTTTCATCTGAAAGGAACCCCAACAGATTTCTGGCTTTCCTGGAAACACAGTTCCAGATTTCAGAGGTGTCCTGGTAAAGTTTCATTGAGCCTCCTGTTCTTCCTGTCCTCTATTTTTGTTTTACTCTGACTCCTTGTCACATCTGACACATGAATGTGAAAAGGATTCTGACCTGAGATGCCCTTCATGACAGCTCCAAACCCCAGCTGGCAATGTGTGATCAGTAGTGAAAAATAGCAGATGGGCAACTCTGAGGAAATGTAAGTTAAACACATTCTTACACAACCCACTGGCCTCCTCCTACTGTGTTCCCGGTTTCACAACCACCATCAGGGTAGGAGTGACATTGGAGAAGAGCAAGAGCAGGAAGAAACCAAATTTTGAATACGTACGACTTCCTTTGTCAGTGTTCTAAGCATTTATGTGCATCATTCTACCCATTCCACATAAGAAACCAATGCAGTTGATTAGAAAACAACAATGCAGAAAGAGAAATGGCATTTGGTGTGGGCTAAAGGTGGTGTTTCAACCCATGTCTCTAGGGCTCCCAACCTGTACTTGGCCAAGGCCTCATTTCCCTCCACTTTCCTCCTTCTGATCCTTAAATATGCCAAGGTCATTCCTGACTCAGGGTGTTTTTATCTTTCTGCTTGCTGCTTCTTACGTTTGGGTCGTTCTCTCTCCAGATCTTTGAATAAATACCTCCTCTTTACTATTTGGGTCCCCAGCTCAAACATTCCCCCCTCATGGAGGCCTTTCCTAACAATCTGCCTCTCATTCTATATCCCTTTACCCTTCACAAATTATTTCACCCTTCCTAAAGGTGTGATCATGTGCGCAGGGCCTGCAGCCTCACTGTCCTCATTGGAACCTGGCTCCTCTCTTTCCTATCCATGGGACATAAGGCTGGGTACTTCAAGTCTCCACGCTTCAGACCTTCCTTTGTAAAATAAGGATCACAGGCAGCTGCTGTACGTACCACATGGATTTGTTTTGAGAATTACATGAAGTAATACAGATAAAGTACTCAGAACAGAACGGGACCCTCTGCAAAGTCAATATTCCATGCATGTTTATGAGTATCTTCCTCATAGCACTTATTGGGAACTTAAGTTATCTTTTTGTACGTCTGAATGTTTCTCAACAGGGCAGAGAATATGCTTTGTTTCTTATTATGCTCTTGGAAGCTAAAAAGGTTCTTGGAACACAATAAATTATTGTGTAACTTATTGAGCAAGCACTAAATAAATTATTGTTGACTAGAGATTAAGTGATTCAAACCACATCTTATATTGCTGTTTAGCCTTTAGAATAATATGATACTAGACCAGTCTCAGTTCAGCCACTCTCTAGTTCTGTGATTTAAAACTAGTTTTTTAACCTATCCAAGTTTTGGTTTTGTCATTTTTGAAAGGAAGATAATAGTAAGGTCTTCAAGGCTGGATAAATAGTGTATGACATAGTCATCAATGGAATATTATACCACAAGGAAAAAGAGTGAACTCCAACTGCATAGGCCTGCATGAATGAATTTCACAAGCATTACACTGAAGAAAATACACTATACATAAAATATTATCCAATATAATATTTTGAATCTTATAAGTGCAATATCTACTTCTATAGTTCAAAAATAGGCAACGGTAAACTACAGGGTTAGTAGTAAGGTAGTGTTACTCTTGGAGGTGTAATGACTAGAAGAGGACCCAAGGTAGCTTCTGGGGTTCCGTATTCTGTTTTCCAATCTGGCTGCTACTTACACTGGTATGTTCATTTTGTGAAAATCCAGTGAATGTCACCTTTATAATTTGCATATTCTCAGTAATAATGATGATGATGGTGATTGGAGCCTACTTCCTTGTATGGCTGTGAGAACTATTTCATTATATTAAATGAAATATTATTAATAATATAAATAAGACATGAAGTATAGTACCTGGCATTTAAGAGAACTCACTAAACATTAATACCTATTTCCCCTCCCTCCTTCTGCCAGTGGGTATAAAATGGCAGACATCAGTTCCAGAACTCAAGGGATGTTCAAGGCCTCTCTCAATTTGGCCTCAATCTATCTCTCAGACTTTTTTGGTCCACCACACTCCATCAGACAAACTATATTGTTCAAACCACACTGTACTTCTCCTTCAGATTATCTCATGCTCTGCCACATCTGTTTGCTTTTCACATAATTTATGGTATTTCAGAATACTAAAATTTTTTTCTATTTTATTTGCCTAGAAAACCCCTACTTGTCCTTCAAAACCCAGCTCCAACACTGTCTCCTCAATAAAGCCTTTCTTAGTGCTCCTTTCAGTGGCAGTCACTCTTTTCTTTTACAGGAAGTATTCTTTTTTTTATTTTTTTATTTTATTATTATTATACTTTAAGTTTTAGGGTACATGTGCACAACGTGCAGGTTTGTTACATATGTATACATGTGCCATGTTGGTGTGCTGCACCCATTAACTCATCATTTAGCATTGGGTATATCTCCTATCCCTCCCCCCTCCCCCCTCCCCCACCCCACAACAGTCCCCAGTGTGTGATGTTCCCCTTCCTGTGTCCATGAGTTCTCATTGTTCAATTCCCACCTATGAGTGAGAACATGCAGTGTTTGGTTTTTTGTCTTTGCAATAGTTTGCTGAGAATGATGATTTCCAGTTTCATCCATGTCCCTACAAAGGACATGAACTCATCATTTTTTATGGCTGCATAGTATTCCATGGTGTATATGTGCCACATTTTCTTAATCCAGTCTATCGTTCTTGGACATTGGGGTTGGTTCCAAGTCTTTGCTATTGTGAATAGTGCCGCAATAAACATACGTGTGCATGTGTCTTTATAGCAGCATGATTTATAGTCCTTTGGGTATATACCCAGTAATGGGATGGCTGGGTCAAATGGTATTTCTAGTTCTAGATCCCTGAGGAATCGCCACACTGACTTCCACAATGGTTGAACTAGTTTACAGTCCCACCAACAGTGTAAAAGTGTTCCTATTTCTCCACATCCTCTCCAGGACCTGTTGTTTCCTGACTTTTTAATGATGGCCATTCTAACTGGTGTGAGATGGTATCTCATTGTGGTTTTGATTTGCATTTCTCTGATGGCCAGTGATGATGAGCATTTTTTCATGTGTTTTTTGGCTGCATAAATGTCTTCTTTTGAGAAGTGTCTGTTCATATCCTTCGCCCACTTTTTGATGGGGTTGTTTTTTTCTTGTAAATTTGTTTGAGTTCATTGTAGATTCTGGATATTAGCCCTTTGTCAGATGAGCAGGTTGCAAAAATTTTCTCCCGATTCTGTAGGTTGCCTGTTCACTCTGATGGTAGTTTCTTTTGCTGTGCAGAAGCTCTTTAGTTTAATGAGATCCCATTTGTCAATTTTGGCTTTTGTTTCCATTGCTTTTGGTGTTTTAGACATGAAGTCCTTGCCCATGCCTATGTCCTGAATGGTATTGCCTAGGTTTTCTTCTAGGGTTTTTATGGTTTTAGGTCTAACATTGAACTCTTTAATCCACCTTGAATTAATTTTTGTATAAGGTGTAAGGAAGGGATCCAGTTTCAGCTTTCTATATATGGCTAGCCAGTTTTCCCAGCACCATTTATTAAATAGGGAATCCTTTCCCCATTGCTTGTTTTTGTGAGGTTTGTGAAAGATCAGGTAGTTGTAGATATGTGGCATTATTTCTGAGGGCTCTGCTCTGTTCCATTGATCTATATCTCTGTTTCGGTACCAGTACCATGCTGTTTTGGTTACTGTAGCCTTGTAGTATAGTTTGAAGTCAGGTAGCGTGATGCCTCCAGCTTTGTTCTTTTGGCTTAGGATTGACTTGGAAATGCAGGCTCTTTTTTGGTTCCATATGAACTTTAAAGTAGTTTTTTCCAATTCTGTGAAGACAGTCATTGGTAGCTTGATGGGGATGGCATTGAATCTATAAATTACCTTGGGCAGTATGGCCATTTTCATGATATTGATTCTTCCAATCCATGAGCATGGAATGTTCTTCCATTTGTTTGTATCCTCTTTTATTTCATTGAGCAGTGGTTTGTAGTTCTCCTTGAAGAGGTCCTTCACGTCCCTTGTAAGTTGGATTCCTAGGTATTTTATTCTCTTTGAAGCAATTGTGAATGAGAGTTCACTCATGATTTGGCTGTTTGTCTGTTATTGGTGTATAAGAATGCTTGTGATTTTTGTACATTGATTTTGTATCCTGAGACTTTGCTGAAGTTGCTTATCAGCTTAAGGAGATTTTGGGCTGAGACAATGGGGTTTTCTAGATATACAATCATGTCATCTGCAAACAGGGACAATTTGACTTCCTCTTTTCCTAATTGAATACCCTTTATTTCCTTCTCCTGCCTGATTGTCCTGGCCAGAACATCCAACAATATGTTGAATAGGAGTGGTGAGAGAGGGCATCCCTGTCTTGTGCCAGTTTTCAAAGGGAATGCTTCCAGTTTTTGCCCATTCAGTATGATGTTGGCTGTGGGTTTGTCATAAATAGCTCTTATTATTTTGAGATACGTCCCATCAATACCTAATTTATTGAGAGTTTTTAGCATGAAGGGTTGTTGAATTTTGTCAAAGGCCTTTTCTGCATCTATTGAGATAATCATGTGGTTTTTGTCTTTGGTTCTGTTTATATGCTGGATTACATTTATTGATTTTCGTATGTTGAACCAGCCTTGCATCCCAGGGATGAAGCCCACTTGATTACGGTGGATAAGCTTTTTGATGTGCTGCTGGATTCGGTTTGACAGTATTTTATTGAGGATTTTTGCATCAATGTTCATCAAGGATATTGGTCTAAAATTCTCTTTTTTGGTTGTGTCTCTGTCAGTGGCAGTCATTCTCTCCCTTTTTTTTTTTTTTTTTGAGACAGAGTCTTGCTGTCTTGCCAGGTTGGAGGGCAGTGGCACGATCTCAGCTCACTGCAACCTCTGCCTCCAAGATTCAAGCAATTCTGCTGCCTCAGCCTCCCGAGTAGCTGGGACTATAGTCTTGTGCCACCACACCCAGCTAATTTTTATATTTCTAGTAGAGACAGGGTTTCACCATGTTGGTCAGGATGGTTTCAATCTCCTGACCTTGTGATCCACCCACCTCGGCCTCCCAAAGTGCTGGGATTACAGGCGTGAGCCACTGCACCTGGCCTCTCCTTTGTGCTCTCATAATAGGGAAGACTTTACTTTATTGGGCTGTAATTATCTTTTAAAATATCTGTTTCTGTTTCAAGCCATGTCACTAGTATCATAATAAGGTCCTCAGGAATATAAGCTCTCAGGTGCCCCACGGACTAGATTTTTAATCTTCAAGAAGTTACATAATTTGCTAAGCCTCAGTTTCCTCCCCTATAAAAGGCAGATAATCATAGTATTTATGTTGTGAGATTGTTAAAAGAATTGGGTTTTTTAAAAATGAGATAATGTTCATGAAGGGTTTAGAGACACAGCTTAGCAGAGTAAGTGATCAATATATGTTAGTCATTACCATTATTAATTCAAGGACAGGGACATCCTTCATTACTGTGTTCCACATTTTTATACATGAAACACATAGTGGATACTCAATCAATACTTATTAGATGAAAGAAAGATGAAACAAACAATCAAATAAGTACAGAAAGAAACTTGCCTATGGCTTTGTAGGAAAGAAAGAGAAGGCAAAAGAAGGAAAAGAGACAATAAGGAAGTGGAAAAACTCAGTGCCACACTTCTCTACATAAGATAAATATATTTGTTAAATTAGCTTAATTAATATTCCAGGAGACTCAGAGGCCTGCTCCCCCTTGCTCTCTTTAACCTGGATCACTGCATAAGGCTGAGGAGTCCTCAGTCATCGTCGGAAGCCCATCCCTGATCGGCCCAGGCCTGGTGGCCATAGGTGCATTGTTCATAGAAGTGTAACTGATATATCCTGGCCACATGGCTTCAGGAAGATAATGACAATCCAGTTGAAGTCCTGATGACTGATTATTTTTCTAAAACCTAAAGTCACAGGATGTTTATGTTACAATATCTTCCTAAAGAAAAAAAAGCTACTATCAGTTGAGAGCCTGTCACGTGCCAGCCACTGCAGTAAGGCACTTTACATACATTACTTCTAATCCTCACAGCAACCCTTGGCAAGGTAGCCTGATTCCAATTTTACGGAGGAGGAAACAATTCGAGAGAGGTTAAGTACTTTGCCCAAGAGAGAGCAGAGGCTTAAACCTGTCTATGTGAATCCAAAGTTTCCATAAACATAATACCAGTACTTCATTACATTATTTACAAGAGTATCTTATCATATAAAATGAACACTAACATTGGGAAAAATATATGAGATGGATATAAATATTCAAGGATTTGCTGCTTTACCTTCACTTTTGTGTTTAAATATGTGATAAATACATTAGATCCTATAATTATTGTATTAAATAATTAACTTAAGGTATATTTATTTTATTAAATCGATTTCTCCATCAGCAAAAGGCCTCTTATTCAGTGTGAATAGGACATTGCTGGGTTAATCAAATAAGTCAGTTTATGCAAGGTCAAAGTTTTTTCTTTAAGCATGTGTTTGTTGGTTAGAGTCTGAAACTGTTTTTCTTGCATATACCCTATCCAGAATGCAACACTTAACAATGTTTAGTTTCTCTTTCTTTAAAAGGACCCCAAAATCTTCACATATTTGTGGAGTGATCTAAGTGCAGATTCTTTCTAGAATTTTATTATTATTTTGTCTAAACCTTTTCAGCGGTTTTTTCCATGACTGACTTGGCGGCAAATTTCTAGTGTTTCATGCTTATTTTTTTGTTTCCCCTACACTCATTTAATCAGTATATAATATTTGTTTAAATTATTTAATGAGAATAGCCAGTACAACCATAAATGTGTTTGGTGAAAATAAAAATAATACAACTGCCTCCTTGCAGACATATAACTTAGATGGTGAGAGAAGTAAGAGAGCAAACTAGTGAGCAGCCTGTGGGCTGAGCTCAGCCTACTAAGGGCTGTCAGTGCATTTAAAAGAGATTAGCAAGCTTAGGCTATTCTAAAAGATTGGTTAGTAACCTGGGGATCAGTTTGGAGAGCTTTTAAGGTATTAACATCTTCTTTAGTTAACAGACACATCCAAGGTTTGCAATTGGTTTTGTTTTAGATTTGTTATAACTGAAGCTCAAAGCAGTTGATATATGTCCAATGTCCTGCAGCATTTAATTGGAGTTCCTGGAACTGGAAGCCAGGGTTCCTTCAATGGCCACACTAGTAAGATGACAATGAACACAGAAAGTCGTCCACCTCTTGAGACATCTATATTGTTCTAGCATAACTCTGAGGATAGGGACAGAATAAATCCCCACTTTAGTTCACCATGATGTGGGACCAACTTTAATAAGTTTTGCCTGCTCTTGTAGTTGTTGTTAACACAGGCTCTCACTCTGCTGCCCAGGCTAGAGTGCAGTGGGGTGACCATGGCTCACTGCAGCCTTGACCTCCTGGGCTCAAGTTATTCTCTTGCCTCAGCTTCCCAAGTAGCTGGGCCCATAGGTGTGAGCCACTATGCCCAGCTAATTTTATCTATGTATCTATGTATCTATCTATCTATGGACAGGGTCATGCTATACCCAGGCTGGTCTTGAAACCCTGGGCTCAAGCAATCCTCCTGTCTCTGCCTCCCAAAGTGTTAGGATTACAGGAATGAGCCACCGTGCCTGGCCTGCTATTTTAATTATAAAGTTTCATTAAATATTATGTAAACTGATTAAATGACTGTGGAAAGGAAAGCATTGTTAAGACAAGTCTTTTCAAAAGACCCAATAGGGATAAAACGCTAAAAATTTACTGCTGAGTTAGATGTGGGCAAGATAACAGAAAAGGATTACAGAAAAATAATAAAAATGTCATTGTGAATGACACAGGACTAGACTAGACTTGAAATCACCTCCCTGTGTGTGTCCTGTTCTCCACCCTGCTCTTCTCTCTGGATTTCTTCTATATAGCTTCTAAAGCTTCAGGTGGCCTCCTGCCTTGCATGGCACTTGCACTACATGCAGGACTGAAATGCAGGAGACCCTTTTTCAATGCTACCATCTTTATGGCCATACCTCAGACTGACTGTTGAAAAAGAACATTCAGAGAAAAATAGAAAATAAAACCAGAGGGATCGTTTTATTTCTTAAAGAATGTAAAGGCAAAAATAAAATAAGGAAATTAAAAAGTAGAATTAAGAAGAAATTTAAATATAAATAAACTTGTATTCCAATAAAAATTAAAGGTTAATACTAAAACATAACATTATATGAGATTTTTTAAAAAGCATCTGAGGTCAGAAGACAATGAGATGAAAGAAGAAACTCACAGACTAATATATATATATATATATATAGGTGTATATATATAGGTATATATAGAGGTATATATATGTATATATAGAAGTATATATATATAGGTATATATAGAGGTATACATAGGTATATATATGTGTGTGTATATATATATATATATATATATACACCAATAAGAAAAAAAAGCTAAATTCATAAAATGAAAAGATGATATATAAAAGTAGATGTGATTAAGAACTAGCTCTTAAAATCAAATAAACATTTAAAAATCAGGAGAAAATTAATAGAAAAACAAAAAGCTTGAAGAAGAAAGAGAAAGTAAAGAATGCAGGAAGGTAGGCAGGGGCTGGGGACAGAAGTGAATGGCACCAACGGGGCGATTCAGACAGTCCTCAGGTGGAGTAGCCAGAAGAGACAGTGTGTGTCTTGGGCAGGAGCCTGGAGTACACAGACTCAAATTCCTTAGGGACTCTTCTTTTACCTCTGTGATGTCAGGACCAGCTACATCTGGAGCAGTCAGTGTGCATGGCTTTTTGGTGCTAATAACTGCTGTGGAACTCCTGGGGTCTCTAGGTGGGCCAGACTGTCTCCAGAGCCAGAATTGAACGGTGTTTAAGTGTTTGGGATCAAGCATGAAGCTAAATTCGAATTCCCATCCCACCACTCTGTAGTTGGCTAAGTTAAAGAACGTAGGTATGTAGTTTCCTTCTGTGTAGTAATATGTACCTTTGAACATTGTGAGAATTAATGCAATAAATCATAAAGGTCAGCATAATGCCTGCCTTAGTGGACTACATTTCCAACCCCCTAACACAGGGAACCACTAACCAGCTTGTCTTTCTGAGCTTCCCCCTGTAACTCCAGGGCCCTGCAGAACATATTTTGGAACAAAACAAAACAGTAATGCTATTTTAGTTCGAATTCTTCACTTTTCAGATTAGATCTCTGGCCAAATGCGAAAGACAGAGTTAAATTATGAAATTTAAAAGCCCTAAACACACACACACACACACACACACACACACACACACACACACACCATTTACAATTAAAACAATATTAACTTTTAAAAGAATGTAAGGAAACTGGCTGGGCTCAGTAGCTCATGCCTGCAATCCTAGCACTTTGGGAGGCCAAGGCGAGTGGACTGCCTGAGGCAGGGAGTTTGAGACCAGCCTGGCCAATATGGTGAAACACTGTCTCTACCAAAAACACAAAAATTAGCTGGTATGGTGGTGGCACCTGTAATCCCAGCTACTCAGGAGGCTGAGGCAGGAGAATCTCCTGAACCCAGGAGGCAGAGGTTGCAGTGAGCCAACACCATGCCACTGCATTCCAGCCTGGGCGATAGAGTGAGACTCTCTGTGTCAAAAAAAAAAAAAAAAAAGAATGTAAGAAAATTATAAAATTTTTATTTTTCAAATGGCTTTTTAAAAATTTTGCTGTTGTTATAGCTTAGTTGTACAGGGAAATAAAAACCAAATACTTAAATAAATTGATTCTCATTTTTTGAGGGTACTGTTCCCACTGCTGACTAGGTAAACCAGTATTCTTTTCAGCTGAGGATTAGAATTTGGAAGTCCTAAATCAGAATCTTTTCATTTTTCCCCCCACTACAAACTCCCTCCTGATAACCATGTAAGTTTCTCCAAAGGGGGACACATTAGTAACCAATAAACAATCAACTTTACATATGACTGCCACTCAATCTACTGCATCCATTTCTGCTAAGATTTACCTTTTAGAGGTAAATAGATTATCTTTTACGAGGGGTTTCTTCTTCTGAAACACTTTGACTTATTTAAGTTGACTTCCTTACTTCATTTCCATTTTTCTCTATAGACTCAAAAGCAACAAAAAAACCTTTATGACTGGCAGCAGAGACAGAGTCCATGATCTATAAAGAACATTCTTGGAACTCCAAGTAAAACTAGAGGTGACATGTTGGTTAAATGCTCAAACTATGCAGTCAAAGATAAATCATTCTAGTGAAGGTTCTGCGATTTACCAGCTGTGAGACCTTGAGCAAACTATTTTCCTTCTTTGCAAAAAACAGATAATTAATACCCTACTCAAAGAACTGAGGATTAAGCGCAATAAAGCAACAACATTTAGTACAGAGCCTGGCATATATTTAAGCATCTGCCAAAAGGTAGGTGCTAGCACTTTTATTTCTGCTGTACTGTGCAAAATTAGTGAATGGGACAAAATCAATTAGTCTGAGGTATCTTTAAAAAACTAGACAGTAATCCTTGTTTTGTAGCTCCTTTATTACAGTGGTAAAAGAATTTACTGTATGCTAGTACTACGTTTTGGTTTAAAAGCCATCTATTTATTAAGATTGATATTTCAGCAGAAAAACGTAAATGAATCTTTCATCTAATCAGTACCGTTGATACCTATCATTATTGTTCCTGAGTGGTTCTATATAGTAGCTGTCAGCCTTTCTAAGAGAATATCAAACCATCCGTCATTTTTGCCTAATAAAATCAAGCAAGAAAGCCATGTTGCTGTGATTTCCACAATGCTTTTAAAAAAGCTTACCTCTAACATGTGATTTTAAAATGCTTGTGAAAAACACATTCAGAAAACTATTCATCAGTTGATCATTCATCACTAGTCTCTTATGCCCACACAACATTGGCTTGCTTAACTGTGCCTTTTAAACATTTCTAAGAGATTTTGGTCTTACTGCTTTGATAAGTATATAATAGAGAAATGTGTGAAAGATTCATGGGGCAGTATTCTTTCCCCACAGCAGGTAAAGATTTTGGTGAGCTCAACTGTATTAAGTTACTTGTTTTTGTTGTTTCTTATTTCATTGTGATCCATGTTAAATGCCAGTATACCTAACAGCATTTCACAATGTTTTAATTCACAATATTTTCACCAGTAAAAACAACAGGACTTAAAAATCAAACTGGCTTCTGAAGGCTTCTGAGAAACTGAACACTCAGTAAAAGTAATGCCATCCGGAAAAGGAAGACTCCAGAGAAGCCTTATTAAGGGCTGAGGAGTGGTCTATCGTTAATATTTGAAAAATGCTTGTAGTACATTTAATTAGCCTAATTACGCAGTGCACTTATAGCTTATTAATGCCCTCTGACAGAGATATGTTATGCTGACCTTGAAAGCTCGGTGGCCATAGTGCCTTGAAATGAACTTGGATAACTTCCAGGAGCTCCCATTGGTCCCATACGTTGTATAAGGAATCAGTAATATGTATAAAGTACATTTTGGTTAAAAATGTGGTATCTTTCCTTTTTTTTTCTGTTGGGAGATGGAGTCTCACTCTGCCACCTAGGCTGGAGTGCAGTGGCATGATCCCTGCTCATTGCAACCTCTGCCTCCCGGGTTCAAGCAATTCTCCTGCCTCAGCCTCCTGAGTAGCTGGGATTACAGGTGCACGCCACCATGCCCAGCTAATTTTGTATTTTAGTAGAGACGGGCTTTCATCATGTTAGCCAGGCTGGTCTCAAACTCCCCGCACTCACATGATCCGCCCGCCTCAGCTTCACAAAGTGCTGGGATTACAGGCGTGAGCCACTGCGCCGGGTCCAATATCCTTCTTAAACATTCAAAAATTTCTGCTTGGTGCATTTAACTAACACAATGCATTTCTACAATCATTTGGAGAAAGAATAAAACTGACATAACCGAAAGTTCTAATTCCAAACCATTCAAATAATAATCAAGGCTGTCATGAATTAATCTCCAAACCCACTACTATTCACTCATTCATTAACACTAATGCTTCCAGTCTCCCCATACATGCTGTTTAAGGACTACTCCAAATCAACTTAGTGCTCACTAGCAGGAAGCATACGATATGGCATTTTCACCAAAAAAAAAAAAAAAAAAAAAAACCACATTTTATTATGCTGAGAAGTAATTCTCATCTACATTCAACACGCCAGTAACTTTTCATACTGACATTTGAGACTTAATGAAATAATTTCGGGGAAAGAGAATTAGCTGGAACACAGGATTGTGTAAACTCTAGGTACTAAGTTTAATTTGTAAAATACTGCAGGAAGGACTGCCTTTAAAGACATCAGTATGGAGAAAATACCAAGAGCTATTTTCATTTCAAAAATTCAACTAGTGTGAATTTCTTCAAGTTTTTCTGCTTAGAAGGTTGTAACTTACTGAGTTGAAATTGTATACAAAACTCCCTGTCCCACAAGAGGACATTAAAAGGTCAGTTTTAAGCCTGAGGTTCAATGTTGAAGTGAAGGAAAGATACATTTTCTCTTTCCTCATTGAAATAAATACATAAAGCATAGTAAATACATCCATAAAACAAGTGCATATGAATTTTTTTTTGAAATTTAGCAATAAATTTGTGCATGATGCTTCTCTTCTTTTGGGGAGAAGATAGTGATTTTCTGTCAAATAATGTTTTACTGGTTTAAATATTATATGTCAGTGCCCTCAAATGTGGATGAGTGGCAATTGAGGACATATTTAAGTGATTTATAGATTTGTATGGATTCTCTTCCACATAAATGAATATAAACACCTCTGAGACGAAAATATATAAATGGATAAACTATAAGTGGGTCTTGTGTGTGTGTGTGTTTTGCAAATAGAACGGCCTTTTTTAAAAAACAAGAGGTCAATCTGGACTAACCTGTATCAAGTCACATCTAAAACAAATGAACACAAACATCCTTATTATGAATAGACTAATGCTGGGTGCAGTGACTCACACCTCTAATCCCAACACTTTGAGAGGCCCAACTGGGAGGACTGCTTGAGACCAGGAGTTGGAGACCAGTCTGGCCAACATAACAACATTATTATTATTATTATTTAATAAAGACTAACGGAGTGAATGTCCCTAGGAAGAACTATAAAAATGGGACTTTATAAGTTCACAGTTGTGGCTATCACAAAGAGAAACAATCAAGAATGTGAAAACTGTACATTCAGGTGAAGACTGGGCAGACCCAAAGAAACTGGGTTAATAAATACAGTAATGCATCAGCATTAAAAGTCAGTAGTTTAGTAATTCCAAACCTAAGAAACTACCTTGTACTAAGGGAATCCTAGATGGAATTTAAGGCAACACTTATATATTTTTGAAAAGAAATGCTTTAAAAATGACTCTTCTTTTGATGCCAAAGATCAATGATGGCTTCCAAATTGAATCCATAAGATAAAGACGTTAGAGAACAGTAGCCATTTAGGTACGATGCACTGTTCATGTCTTTAGAGTTTTGAGAACTGCCTCAAGAGAAAGAAATAGGACTAACTGAATAATCAGTGTTGCCTTTAAAAAAATTTATTACTGAACCAGCCTGACTCTAGGTAGCTTGTATACTAGGAATTACACATCACACAATACTGTATGGTTTTAGGCATTGAAAATAAAAAGTATAACAAGATGGAAAATTAAAAATACTTGATTATCTAATGCCCTCCTTTAGCAAGTAAAGTTTATAAATCCCTGAAGAATTTTAGCCAAAGAAATGAGTACCATTCTCAGAGATGTTAAATCTGTTTGAGAACCTGGGAGGCGGAGATTGCAGTGAGCTGAGATCACACTACTGCACTCCAGCCTGGGACAGAGGAAAAAAAAAATATATATACCTCTATATATATCTATATATCTCTATATATATATACACACATATATATGCACTTAATTTTTAAATCTCATTCCTTTTTAAATTCAATAGGCATGTGTGTGTCCACATAAAAGTGATTTATAAGCTAGTGGTAATATTTGAGAATTATAGAGAACCATTAAGCTTTAGAATAATTTCGTATAAATGCTTATGATACAAACAGAAAAAATCTATTTCTTGATATTCAATTATATGATTTTTGAACTTGGAATAAGAATTTTCCAGGGTAATGAATATTGGTATTCACAGCTGTCAGTAGGGATATTTATAATCCTTAAAGTATGTTTAAGAAATTTCCCGATAGTACTGAAAAATCAGTTAAAAAAATCAGTTAAAAACTTTTTATGATACCCAAATTTGATGGCAGAACTTCCAATCCTTCTGTTTTTAGTCCTGGTACAATGCAACAAACATAAATGCTTTCAGAATATATCCCTCTTAAAACTTATCAAACAGATTTTGTGCATATGTAGTGGGTAATTGGAAGACATATATTCTTTTCAGCATCAAGAACAAACAGGCAACTTAATTGTATCCTCTCATATATCCATGGACTTTGGTACAACATTACTTAAACCAAGGTGGGAAGGGGTGGGAATGGACCAACATGTTAAAGCCAATTATGTATCATACATAAGAGTTCACATGTTAACTACTTGAAAAAATTCACATTTATTTACTGTCAAACCGTGTTAAACTTTACACTGGATATTAGTGATGGGCTCATTATTAACAGGTTTACACAAAGGGATGAAAAAAAGCAGAATTTTGCTGAAACAATTTACATTTCATTAGAACTTTATCATAAAATAAATTAATTACTAAATATAGGCAGAAGGAATATGGAAGAGTAATATTTATGTTTTATTTTATTTTTTTAAAAAAGAATAGGCACCTTTTGTTCACTAGAAAGTTTGTGAGAAGTGCCCAGTGCCCTCTTTGCCCTCTGTTCAAGAATAAACAGGGGTGACACACAATCTTTTCTAGATTTCACCACTTTTGTGCAAGGCATGGCATAACTGGCTTCAAAGAGTTTGTTTCTCCCCATAAAACACGTTCTTTTGGCAATAAGAAATTTAAATGTAAGTAATAAAGACTAACTTGTCAAAGCAGAACACTGTATACAGTGGAAAATAAGTGAAAATGGGTAGAACTTACCATGACAAAGTGTAAGAAAAAACATTTCATAACATGTGCAACCAAGAGCTTTTCACAATATTTTCTTCACTCTTTAAAATTATTTTAATGACAATTATATTTCAGTTGGACACAAATGTATTTATTTTACCCTAGCAATAGAACAAAATATAATTTCTTTAGCCATTTTTCATGAGAATAGTTCATTGTACAGTTGAGGAAACATATGAAATAAGGCCTGTGGCTTGATTGCTAGTGGTTAAGCATGTTTTCAATCTTTGCCTTAATGTAAAAGATTTGCAGTGAACTGCAAACTGATGCAGAATATCTCTCCTGCTTTTCCAAGTCTTGTCAGGAATAGTAAGGTACAGTAAATTTGTCCCACAGGATTTTAAAGCCTACGTCTTGTATATAATACAATGCAGGCCTACAAAAATGGTGCAGCCATATTTACAAATTTAGTTCACAGACTGCTGCAGTAAAATGGCTGGAAAGTTTTGTTTTGCTTGTTTCACAATTTCTCTAAACAGCAGCAGAATCTTAAAATACCTGGTTGGCATCTCTTTTCTTTGTAACAAATAATTCACTTTAGTATACTCTGTGTATATACAAAGTTTTTGTATGTTTTATAAAAATTCACAGAACTGCAAGGTTCAGTCATCGTTTTTACACTGGAGAACCACAGGTCAAGAGTCATCTCTTCAAGCAGAGTTTGAGGGAGCTGCGTTAGGCCAATGATGTCTTTATTCATTAATACTTTCATGTGGCCCTTGGAATTCCTTAGCTGTATGATTAAAGACTTGTAACCAGCTGCATTTGTCCTTCTCTAACATCTCCTTCTGGAATACATCCTTCTTTGTTAATGGGGATTATATAACCATCACTATTGCCCCTGCTGATCTGGTAGCACATCTGAAGCTGATGGCCAGCTCCAAGATTTGGCATGCTTTTATAGTAAATGTCCTCATTCTCACTCCTCCTGGAGGGAGAGAGGTCTTCTTCAATGTCAGGGCTGCTCTCCGGATAGGGAGAGTCTCTAAGATTGGGCATGCTTGTATAAAGAGAGTCTCTGTTGGGGGACTGTAGGTGATCTTCAGCCTCTGCTGTCAGCTGGGAGACATAGCTGTCAGTTCCCTCAGACTTCACTTTCTTCTGGGGTTGGTACAGAAGGGAGTGAGTCCGCTGAGGAATAAGCGGTGCCTTGAGTTCTTTGTGATGGAGCTCCAGCCCTGGGTTGTCGCTGTGCATTAAAGATGAAGCATCTGCCACAATAGCATCATCTTCACTGCTGCTACCTCCAATCACAGGTTTGACTGGTAGCGTGAGCTCGAGGTTGTGAGTCTTGCTGCTGCCCCGTAAGTTGTTGTGCACTAATTCTGAAATGATCATTTTCTCAAAAGCAGTATCATTCAGACTTAGTCCACAGTCCACAACTTGCACGCTGTCATGATAGTCACCCTTGCGCAGCGAGTAGCTGTTGTTAAAATTACCATTTAGCGGTAGAGTATCCATGGCACTTGTATCCCTGGCATTGTTCAGTGAATGTCCTGAAACCGAAGAGGGGGAGTTATCGTTACTGTCTCTGTTCCTTTCCACAGAAACTCTATTTCTTTTGTACAAAACTTTTTAATGTCGTTCAGGACAAAGTTGTATTTGAAAGCTAACACTTGAAAAGTGCCAGGCTTTCCCGCATTCCCAACTGTAAAGAGTTGCAACCCCTTAGATAACAGGAAAAAGTGTTAAAAATAATACTGTTTTCTAGGGAGGGAAAATGGCATACAGAGTAATACTTTATCAATTTCGGGAGACAGTACTTATTAATTGATTTTGGTCAAATCTCTGACACAAAGAAGACTTCACTCCATGCCCTTGCATAGTTAATGCAAAGCAATTCATTAGTGACATTTACATTTTAAAGTACAAGACTATGGTTTATAAAAATAAAATTAATAACAGAATTTGTCCTAAACAACACTAAATTAAAAAGGAATAAATCACAATACAAAACTGAAAGGCAAATGTACAACATAAACCCACGTAACTGGCAAGCAACTTTTTAAACAACATTCTAACATTTCCTTTTTCTGGAGATGAAGTAAAAAAAAGAGTGAAAACATGGACAGATACAAAGAAGTCATGTTAAACAAAGACAGCCATCTCTCATACTGACTGGACCAGGGGCCCACAAGCACCATCCAACATCACGATAGACAGCAGGTGGAATGACTCACTTTGGACAACTCACATCATGTCTGTCTGCTCAGGCTATCTGGCCTAAGAGTAGCTGATATATAAAAGAAAGTAAAATGATTTATTGTAACATGATGAAGAATTTCTAAGCTTCTCAGCAACTTAGTCAGAGCAAGGGTTCAACAAATTAGATTACCAGCAATAGCAGCCTTTTATTTTTCATTTAATATTTATTATTTTGAGTTTTTGGTACTAATAATCTCTCTAATAGCAATGGCCCCAGGCTTCTAGTGGTCAAAGTTTGCCTGCAGCCCTGCAGTCTGCATCAGTCACAGTGACAGCACCGAATGAACCAGCAGAGTCCACTGTACAAGATAGGCCCACAGACACCATGGCCATGGAGGTCAAACGCAGAAATGTTAGAGATTTCTTAAGTATGGGTCACAGAAATTAAACCAAGAATAAATATTAACTATGGAATGGGAGAAGGGTGGCAGCCTTGGCTAATATATTTCTATTTCTAAAGGAATGAAAGACTGGGTAAGTCTGCTGAAGATAGGAAAAGAGGTTTAGGAGGGGGAAAAAAAACATGGTAACATGCTCTATTTGAATTAGAGTTGTATTTTCTACAGACACATAAACATGTAAACTAAGACATCACAGTGCTTCTCAAGCAAATGAAAAAAAAAAGTCAAGAGAAAATTAAATGGTCTGCACCATGGAAAGTTAGGTTATTCATTCTCAAAATCCTAGAGAAAAAAAAATCACTGTCTACAGATAGGTCTGTAAAAAAAAAAGAATGAAATGATGTTATTGAAATGAAACTGACCACTGTGAGGCTGCTGCATTGTATGCAAGGCTTGGAGGAGTTTAGGAAAAAATTTAATTCTTGGAAAAAAATACGAAATTTCCCGTTTTAGTGCTCACTCCACTCTTAAAGCTGCAGATATCCTAGAAAATGCAGTTTTCTTCAGAAAAAAAATATCTGTATCGCCTGACACAAACTTCATGACCAATAAATATGTGATCATTGTTGGGCAAATTATCATTAGCAAAAAAATGAGGAAATGAGAGAAGATTATATTTGTTAGTGGTTTGTATTGTCTTAAAGACTATCCCAACTTCCACATTTGAAAAATTGACCAATTTGTATCATGTTCCATGTGCAACAAAATGAAATTGTGATAGTTATTTGTAAGGCTTCCTTTAACTTGGTAGACAATTCTCTAGCTTCATAAATTCATGTTATGTGCTATAATCTTTATAAGATTATTAAAAAAAAAAACATTTCGCATTTAAAGGTATGAGTGACACATGGCTCACTTGCTAGCATTTGTTTCCTCTGTAGAGGTTCACTGTTTTCAAAGATTTTCTTTTGTTTTATCATTGCTTGGTAAATATAACACTATATACTGGATATATAATCCAAAAGGTCTTTTCTATGATATACTGCAGATTTAAGCCATCTTTGACTGGTTTTGAAGAGGTATCTTTTTCTGCCCAAGTTCAGGTAATTCACTTGAAGATTTTCCACAGCCTGTAGCAAGATTACTGTGGGAATGCAGAAATGATAAATCAATTATTAAGCATTTTGGTTGACAGTACTTCAGGCTTTATAGAGCAAATTATTTCAGCATTGCGTATACTTAAGTATGGACAGCATTTGCTACAGACCTCCACTACTGACAAAAGGCAGTACAGATGGATGTACTGTTTGAATCTGGTAACATTTTAGTTGCAAATTGTGAACCACTTGCCCGCTGAGTCTACTTCATGACTGCTAGTTATGTTTTAATTGTGCCCGTTAAAAATCATGCTGAAAAAATTTACATTTGATAGGCAAAGTTAAGTTTTACTCCCATACTTGTCTCTCTGTAGGTTGCTAGAGGAAAGCATAAGGAAAGTGAAAAAAAAACAAGAGAATGAAAAGAGAAGCTGCAGTTACATTAAAAAATAATTTTAAGAAAAAAATGGAAACGAAGTTCTGTGTTTAATTTAGTGGCAAATATTCATCACAAAGATTATATCCTAGCAGTAATTATGTGAAAACTTTACCAAAATCTTGAAAATTCTGTTAATATTAAATATATATATGCTTTCATTTAAAATAAGCTATTAAACAACATAGTAATATAGGATGGGTTAGTGACAATCTTTCCCCCTCCCCCAATTGAAAACTATAGGTATAAGCTAACTAATATTAACTTTATACTGAAATTTTTCTTAAGAAAAAAGAAAACTACCATAAAGCTGCACTATACTATAGTTTGGATATATTGATAAGCTGAATGTGGTTTTCTATAGCTAGGCATCCAAATTATCTTCATTAGCTAATTCATTCCAGAAGCAAATTTTGTCAGCAAGCTTTAGAATTAACTGAACAATATATTATATAGATAGGATACCTCTAAATGATATAAATCTTGAAGATGGGCTCTCAGACCATGTGATGTCAGTCCTGTAATAATATATTAAGATTTATGCCACCTGTGTTAAAAACATGGATCATTATTGTAAATACTATCATGACTGAGCTTTTACTATAATATAGTGCAGTTTTAGAAGCCTGGCATAGGCAATACCGTAATTTTTTTTAACTGAGAAATTAAGAATGTAATAATAAATATATGACAACTTGAATATTTTAGAAACAGGGCAAAGATCATAGCTCTGTTTAGCAGCAAAGAAAGGTAGTTTTATTTGTAAGTAAAGCACACCTGGTGAGTTAAATACAGGAGCTGAAGGGGCATTACATACAACTGTTTCAGCGAGCAATGTGTTATAGGGGTTGTTAGTGCCGTGGGGTCGAAGAAGAGGGTTTGTTAGTAGGTAATTGCCAGTCATTCCTGAAGTAAAAAAAAAAAAACAAAACAAAACAGAAAAAAGTACATCAGTTTCTTATCTTAGCGTTACAGTTGTAGTCAACTATTTTTTTATATTCATCAAGGGTAGTGGACAAGTTGGCAATGGAAAATCTGTTGAAATGTTCTGACTGTATTTGAACTACTAATTTGCAGGAGAGAAGGGAGAGGGAAGTTAAATTTCAGTAATTCACACGTGCTTTCTAAATCCCCCAAGTAAACACCTGCTGAGGATGACATTTACTAATTTATACAAAAGCACTGTTAAACAAAAATGGCAATTAAATGCATAGAGATCAACATTATGTTTCAAGATGTTACTGCTTAATATTAAAAACGTAACCACTGAGGCCCAGAAGAGGGAATCTCAAACTTTCGGAATTTACAGGTGTGGGATTATCCCTCATGAAAACATCTGTGTTAATACCAACTGAGCAGGAGGAAAAACACTTTCACAGACAGGTAGAAAGTATGACACATTGCAAAAAGCTTCTCTTAGTAAATGCAAAAGCACACATGCTGAGAAAAAAAAAGACTATACAATGAATTATTGGATCATTCACAAATTCTATATAACAAGAATTTTCATTATGTAATGTTACTTGCCAGGTTTCAAAAATGAATCATTGAATAATGCATTTACTTTTTGATAGCCAACAGAATGAAGTAAAATACCAAAGCAACAGAAGAAATGCACGTCTTTCATTCTAACTGACAAATAACAAACTTTTAAATACTTACTAATTATGTTTTGCATAGCTAATGTAATTTGGATAAAAATATCTTAAAATTCAGGTTAGTATTGCTACCACACATACACCTTTTTTCATTTTAAATGAGAATCTCACTAGAACAATGTCAACAGTTTAAAATGTCATTATATTTCATTGTAATAAATTCTAACTTGTATTACAAATCAATACATATCAAACTGAAAATAGCGTGATAAATTACCTTTCCAAGGATATATACAATACCATATAATTTTTCATACTAAATTGGAATGTATTAAGCTTTTATTCAAGAATACATGTGTGTGCATATACTCTTTTCTAAATTACTTCATTTACTAGCATATTTTAAGAACTATATTGATTTATCTGATAAACTTAAAGATGCCACTGTAGACACACCAAACATTATAGAAAAAAATTACTGTATAAACTTTCATGTATTTTTGTTTATGAAGATTTACCACACGTTTTTAGCATTTATTTTTCACTTTTTGAAAGAAAGGTTAAAAAAGTTCATAATTTCCATGGTACTGTTTCATGTGAATAGTAACTATTCTAATTTTATTAATGTTTTATGAAGAAAACCTTCATAAATGTCTTGGTCAGAAAGGATAAATCTGTACTCCCTGGGATAATATTTTTAATCTGTGGCAAGGTATATTTTCAATAATTACCTTCGAGCCACATCCCGTTAATGCAGTTTAAAATTATATTTCTTACATTACATTATTGAATAAAAGGAACTTATATGTACTTTAATAAATGGTAATAACTCAAATTTTCCTGATAACTGACCTTGATTAAGTGTTGAAGTGCTATTGATGTCACCTGAGATAAAAGAAGATTCAGATTGTTTTCTCACAGTATCATTCCACATTCTTCTTATACGACTCTAAATACAAAACAGCAAGACAAATATGTTTTGTTAGTTTCCCCAAGCTTACCTTATTAAAGACATACAAAGATTTACCCTAAACAACCTATGTAGGATTATCTGGTGGCCTTTTAAAGAATGTGTGTTGTTTCTGGTCTAAAACTAACAATATCTATTGTTTACTTACTAAGCAACTAAGGGGTATTTAATCCTCCACTCTTAAAAACATGTTATTTTATTGTCTTTCTTTAAAAAGTGGAGATCACTGATTATTCAATATATGTTTATTGAGTGTCTGCTATGAGCATTGTGCTATATGGCCTTAGGCTATAAGACGATTATGACACACTTCTTAAATAACTCCCCACAAAAAAAGGACGTTCACATATAAAGAAACGCTGAAGAAATGTTTAAAAAGACATTAAAACCAAAATACTAAAAAAGTAAGTATTTGCTATCTAGATCATTGTAATGAGGAGACAATTAGTGCATCTGAACAGAACATGTCTCAGTAGGCTTTCTATAAATAAGGTTAATTAAAGATGCTGTCAAACTCTTTGTTACCTGTGTGCCAGAGGAATAGCGAGCACTGGTTCTGGTGGTTGATGCCTTCACTGAACTGTGGGGACTCTCAGTTGGGAGGCTTCCACAGCAGTATGAGTGTCTGAAGCACTTGCCATATTCTTTTCGTACCTGCATTGAATAATCACAAGACCAAGGGATTAATATGAACACACTTGCTTCTCTCTCTCTAATTAAATGAACAGTGAAGACAACCGAAAAGAATTAAAGTTCCACTAAGACTTATCAGTGGAGAAAATAAATTGAACTTGCAAAATCAAGTTCAATTAAAATTACTGAAATAGTAATCAGAAAAGTATCTCTATCCACTAGACCGGCTAGTAGAATCTTTAAAATGTGATATAAGATGTAGACATACTCTATATCCTGTTATTATTATACAAATGTTAGTTATCAAATAATGGCAATATATTTATAGTTTTATTCTCTTATATATTTAGTAACTCCAATTTTTTATGCTAAGAAAACGGGACAAAAAATTTAGTATTTTCCTTGCTTAATTGCATTTAACCACTCTGTAATTCAGTCATTTGAGTTTTATATGCTTCATGTCCTCTTAGGTAGGTCAATACAGAAACCTCTTTTGCTGGATTGCATAGTTCTGCGGGTAACCTCTTTATAATGACAAGACTACTTTGGCACAAGAATAAAGAAAACAAGTACTTTGATACATTTGCCTCTAATTAGGAAGGAATGTGTTCTTCATTTTCTGATGTGTCTAGCTTTAACATTTAGTGTAGAGAGTCTAAGGTGTCTATTCACTTCATTAGCACACAAGGGAACTATTTATGCAATTTCCGTTCACATTAATGAGTTACCCATGTAATCTCCCTTTTCCCCTGAAGCTTGAATATATGAATGCAAAAAAAAAGTTGTTAGGTCTAAAAAAAGTTTCAACTAAACTTTAAAAAGTGAAGTCCGAACAACTGCTACATAATAGGGCCCCATCTAAAGCAGTGGTATAGAATTAAGAGGGAGAGGGTGCTGCTGGACTGTTGCAGCTATACTGGCATATACGTGTTTTCTTGTGGGTTAGAGCCAGACTGTGAAATTACAAGACAGACAAGAAGAAACTGCATAAGAAAATATTTTTTCTAATGGGTTACAAAAACACTCAAAGGCTTTCCCTCAACTCAGAAGTCTGTGTGCAGTAACTGCCTGTAAAGACCATGACTTCGGCACTTACTCCTTGCAAAATTAGAAAATTAAAAATCAGTAGATGGCTTTTTAAATCTAAGTGCACTTGCATTTTCATCTTTTTAGCTTTATTTAATTATACCTATTAGAACAAATAACAATGTGGCTGAGCCTTCAAAGCATTTTCTTGGCCTAAATATGCTCATTCAAGCAGTTAAAACCATGATTTTAACTTAACCATTTCATATCATATTCTTAACAACTCATCCTGGCGCACCCAACTGGATGTATCCGAGACTAAGTTATACTTCTTTTGAAGTACAACATGATGCATTTAAAATGTAATTGTTAATCTAAAAAGCATAAGAGACTCTCCTGTTCCATTTAATACACATAACTATATGAGGAAATAATGACTACCTCACTCCTTTTCTGCTATGTCTATGATTTGTGTCAAAGATGTTTGGCACAACAACACAAAAATTTTGAATATACAATAATATGCCTGTATATAAAATGCTCACGTATGTAGGAAATATATAAAAGCCCAAGTAATTATTAATGTTACCCCTGTACAATGTTTAGAAGTTAAAGTTCATTAAGTAACACATCATACCTCACAAAAAATTTCAACACATTTAATGGGTATTAACTGCTATGAAATGCTGTATAACCAAGACAATGGCAATCAAAATGGTATTTTATCCAAATAATACCTTCCAGTGTTGGTTTTGCCTAATGCCTATATTGCTGTGAATGTACAATATCTGTCAGTATTGCACATTCCACTGTCATTATCTTAAAATTATAGCTTATTCAAAACTGATGGAAGTAACAACACTATCATCTTGTCAGGACTGAAAACATAATAGTTTTCACTTTCACAATTCTATTTCTCTGTTCAATTTAGTGACCAACTAGTAATAACAGAATAAAACGACTACATTAGATATGTAGGCAGAGAAAGGATGATACCCAGTGAAAGGTATGGAAATTTTATACTTAAATAGCACTTAAGTAATTCCCTTAGGTTTACACCTTCTTGCTGCAGATTAAAGCTTTTCATCTGTAAGTTTTGAATCATTTTTGCTGACTCCACTTAACATAAAATCAGGACAAAATAGTAAGATGTAAGGTACTAATTATTGATTTTTAGATCCTTCAAAATTACTCAAAAGGTAACATTAATTTTTTGTATGTCTGGTGCTTTAAAAATTAACATCATTTATCCTTATACTCAATTTCACTGTGAACCACTGCAATGCCTTTAGTGAGCAAAGAATGAGTTTTATTTAACCTTTTCTTTTACCCTGTATACCCTTTGTACCTAGCATTTTACAGACCCTACGAGCAAGGAAGAAATCTTAACCTAAGTATCTAGTTTATAACATTCCCAAACTGAGATACAAAAGATGACTGGTATTATTTTATAAGTGAAACCTAAATTTTCAGACAGGTATGAAAATTAACTTATAATTAAAAATATGATGCTCTTTAACAATATGCCAGATGTGACTTAAAATATTCTTTATTATATCTATTATATTCAAATCAAAGAATGAGTAACCTGAGCCCCTAGGTGTTTTCAATTACTTACTTTCTTTTGGAGAGCACAGTGAAAGATGAAAATGAACACTCCCTGGAAAGCATTAAATATGGTGAAGAGATATGCCATCACAATAGTCTCCTCATTAATAAAAAGCAACCCAAATGACCAGGTGAGGCCAAGAAGACACAGAAGAGCGAAAGCGCCAAGCACCCAAGACCTGGAAAAATAAAGTGAACTTCTTTAACAGGTTCAATGAGCAAAAAACACGCATCACGCTTAAATGTTAACATATCAGTAGTAGCAGTTGACTTTCTCTATGTTCACATTCAAATTCAACAGCATTTTGGCTTTAACCTTTACTGATTAAGAAAGAACAATAGCATTTAGTACTGCAGCCTCCAGTGAAAACAGCAACAGCAGGTATGACCTTTTCTTATTCCAGAATAAACAAAGTATCAAAACTATATTAAAATACAAGGTGTAACATATCCCCTATGACTTTGTCTTTTATGTGCATTTCGATAAATTAAGGAGTGCTTAATTAATTTACTCCTGTATTTTTATTCCTGTGGTGTAACTCGCATGACACTGAATAATGTGACACATACAGAAAGGTTAAATGGCAGATAATCACTTAACACCTAAACTTCAGATTCTAATAAACTAGTCTTAAGTGAACCTAAGGTTTTATAACTAAAGCATGAAGAAGCCTAGCTGAAATGAGACAAAAACATGAGAACAACTTCAAAATAAAATAATTTTGGAGAGATTTCATCATGAACAGCTTAAGAAAAGAACTGTAGAAAATAGGATGGAATGAGAAGGATTTAAAGTCAGTGCATTCCATGTCTAACTAATGATCTTACTTGATAAATGGCTTATTATCTTCATAGCTAGAAAGCATTATAAGCAGAAAAGAGAAACAAAATTATTAGACAGAATTAAAATAGAAAGTAATAAGAAAGCATTTATATATTTTATAAATTAGTCAAAATTAAGAAAGTCAAAATGCAGAGGCAAGCAATTAAAAAATAAAGGCATATTATAGTTTAAAAATACTATAGCAAATTAGATATTTCAAAATAATTATAAAAATTAAGGGCAATTCATGATATTGACGGATTTGTAAAAAATATAAATCATGCCATAAATTTGTTAATGTAGGGTTCTACCTTACCCAGGTAAGTCCGTATTATAGTAGCCATCACAAACACGGTAATTACTGGTGTAGATGAGAAGACAGAAAGAGGAAAAGGAAGAAAAGAGAGAGATGCTAAAGATTAGCTCTCTCTCTTACCATGCAACATGCAATGAAGCTGGCACTAACCTATCTAAAACATCTAATTAAAAAAAAAATTTACCCTTACTATAGATCTGCCATTTTTGACATTAAAAATACTATTTTTTACAATCACATTATAACCAACTTGAATAATACCTTCTCAAATTCCAAATTAAAAGGCTCACCTATTTTAAAGGTAACTCTGAAAATGTTTCCATAAGATGATTTAATGAACAACAGCTATCATTTTTTGTTAATTAGATAGCATTTTCTCCATTGACAGAATATTGCAGCTTTTATTCAACATTAAGATAAAGTAAATATTTGTTTAATTAGCATGAAAACAACAGATAATCTTCAAGTTAACAATAGTAATACAGTAAATTCTCTTAGGAAAACAGGATTAGGAGTGGAAACTGCTCAGAATCCTTAAAGCAAAAAGTCATTTAACAAAACAAACTTAATATAATCATATCAGCCATGCAAATATGAAAATCATTTCGAACTGCATTTTAAATTCAAATGAAATTGCTACAGTGATATGGAATTTCCACGAAGCCACTGAAACAATTTATTAGCTCTAGATCAAGACAGCAATTATTATCTAATTTTTGACCAGTGTCGGTGATATAGTAACACTGAGATTCAACTTGAGGGCAGTAAAACTTCATTCTGAATAATTTCTACAGTTGATAGAAGGTAGAAATCCCTGTGTTCCCTGTGGAGAGTATCTTTTAATTAGTTTGTCAAGTATTAAAATTAAAATACAAAATACTTACTTAATGTTTTCCAACCTGCTAGAATCTGGTTTCAAGGTGTTTGAATGCTTCACCATTTTGCACAATGTGATCACCAAGAAGATAATATTTAGCTGTTGTAACAAATAAAGAATTAGACCACAATGAACAAACAGCTGAAAAATGAATAGCTCTTGCAAATGTATCAATCCATGTTTATATGGAAGATACTGATATAATTTTTTTATGTATGCAATGATCAAATTGAGTCTACATAAAAAATACTCTGGCTATGTATGATCAATTATTTAATAGATCATTTGACATCAAATTGCAACCTCATTAAGTCAGTATTATGTGGTAATGATTAAATAAATTAGAACACCTAAATTAGTTTCTTTAGCTAGATGTACTTCAGGGCCTAAAAGCCATCTGATGGAAACACTAAAGTGAATTCCTTAGAAGGAGCATTTACATAATGTACATCACGTAATCTACAAAATTGCTGGGTTTGGAACCATAAGTCTTAGTTGTGAGTCTAGCTCTTGATTTTGACTGATTAAATGAGGATAACATCTGTCCAATCTATTCATAAGGCAATTGTGGGGATCAAATGAAATAACATATGATAAACATTTGTTATATAAAGTAAGATGAAGTTTATATAGGTATGTTTTGCCATTTAACTGTTAAAAGCCATCAGTCCTTTTTTTTCTATGTCTCTGTATTGTAAGGAAGTAGATACATTCTGACAAAAGGCTGTTTTGAGTCCTTCTAAACATTCAGCTATGCAAAGAATCTAGGTGCAAACAAAAGCAAAATGAGGAAGATGGAATCTGACAAGAAGGAAAATGAGTGGATTCCAAGAGGTCAACATGAGCTTGCTCAGAGGAAAAGGAGCTGTGTTTTGACTGAGAGACAAAGGTTGGTAATTTGCATTTGTTTCTACAGACACCTGGCAGAATGTTGGAAGAAGAGGAGGAAGTTCCATTTTTATGCTCCAAAAATAGAACTAAGCTACATTGTTCCTGGATTTTTTTTTTGCCATTTTATTTTTAGATTACTTTTTAAAAGGAAAAAAAAAAAGTCAC
Source organism: Hylobates moloch (assembly GCF_009828535.3). Lineage (NCBI taxonomy): Eukaryota > Metazoa > Chordata > Mammalia > Primates > Hylobatidae > Hylobates > Hylobates moloch. The sequence goes on from NW_026652280.1 coordinate 144,339,176, forward strand.
TTTGTGAGCTTTACATTACTTAACAAAATACCAGAAATAGTATATTCAGAAAAGGACCCATTTCACCTATTATAGGTAAGGATGAATTGAATTCCTTGTTGCAGATAATCAGCATAACTGTGATACAGTAACATGATCATTTTTACTGAGTCACAATATCACATGATCAAATGATAACACTATTTTATTCATCTTTCACTACTTCTGATTTTATAATTAGGAAAAGTGATATAGGGCAATAAATAAAAATGTCCAAGTCCTTCCTAATGATGAGTTTAGGAGCAGAGCTAAGGAAAGCTTTAATGTAGGCTGTGTATCTATCAAGTCATTTTGTCCACTGTGCCCTATGATTTCTCTTAGATGGAGAATTCCCTCTTAAGGGATAAATTAGGTCAATGGGCAAAATTTTACAAGTGTTGACAGGTTACATTCTGTCCTTTGATGTTAATTACTTAAGGACAAAAACAGTTCTTTGTTTAAAAAAAATTTAATCATTTCTTAAAATACATCTAGAGAAAAAGTAAATACAATTATAGAAACATTATCTGGCTTGGACGGGCGCGGTGGCTCACGCCTGTAATCCCAGCACTTTGGGAGGCTGAGGCAGGCGGATCACGAGGTCAGGAGATTGAGACCATCCTGGCTAATACAGTGAAACCCCGTCTCTACTAAAAATACAAAAAAATTAGCCGGGCATGGTGGCGGGCACCTGTAGTCCCAGCTACTTGGGAGGTTGAGGCAGGAGAATGGCGTGAACCCGGGAGGCGGAGCTTGCAGTGAGCCGAGATCGCGCCATTGCACTCCAGCTTGGGCGACGGAGCGAGACTCGGTCTCAAAAAAAAAAAAAAAAAAACAAACAAACAAAACAAAAAAAATAAACATTATCTGGCTTAATTTTCCGTAACATTCTAGTTGGTCACAATATAAATAAATACTTGAATTTTCGGAGATGTTACAATATGATACATTTCATTCAACAAATATTTCTTGACCTTGTTCCGTACAAGGATGTGCTTGTCGTATTGTGGATGAGGTAAGACACAATTTCTGCCTTTGAGAAATTAGAGGTCCTTTGGTAGTATAGTAAATATCTGATTAGGTTTTTAAAGAATCATAGTAAAGTGTATCTCTAATTTTTTTTAAAAGGCAAAAATTAAGAGTGTGTTTTTTTTTAATTTTATGCAACCCTAGCTTTAACTAGTAAAATTCAAGAATGGTTAAAAACAAGAACTCTATAAACATCAAAAAATAAACAGAGAAAGCAAAACCCAACTAAACAAAAAAACTGACTATAATAGGTAAGATGGCTGCTTTGCAGATTCACAACTAAAATCCTTTAAATCGTTCTCCCTTTGTTTCTGACTGTTTCTTTTTGAACGGCCTGATAAGAACAATTTACTTTCTTTTATCCCAAACTTCTGAACATAAGGGTTTTTTTCCTTGTTCTTCTTAAACAATTTCCTGAAGTGTACAGGACCATAATTTGGTGTTCATAATTTTCTAAGCATATTAATTATTCCCTTGGGAACAAAATATTAGTAGTACTAAAACATTCTGGAAAGAAAGAAGTTATTCATTATCCACTACAATGTATAAAATTTATAAGGAAACTAAAAAATGTGAATGTAAAAAATGTGAACATATAAAGTATTATATTGCAAAAAGAAGAGGAGCAGAAAATGATAAAATCTTAGAAGTGAACTCAGAAGTATTTTTCAGTGGCAAAAATCAGGGACAACTTTCCAATAAAACTGACATACTAAAATGAAATCTACCAATATAAAAATACAATTAAGACTTAAGTATGATAAAGTCATTCTTCCTAGTTAATACTAACCAAGGTGAATATGCCATAGAAAACTTATCTCAATTAATCCTTTAAAAACAGACTGTTCAATGCATTTCTCCTCTTTTGCTCCCCTCACTTAACTGAGGTTTTTAACATTACATGTGTTTAATGCATCTTTCTAGTTACACATACAATATATTCACAATACAAGTTCAGAAAATAAAGAAAATTAGAGAGGAAAAATACAGCTACAATCCTATATCCAGTGGTAGCAGGCAGCACTTGTATACCCATTTTACAAATAATTGAGATGTGTCCTTCCAAAGATTACTTAGCTACTATATTGTCAGGGCTGGGATTCAATATACTGTGGTCTGGGCTCTACAACCCACAGACTTCCCATATAAAATTAACCAATTTATTCTGGGTGAAAAGATTAGAAGTCTCCTAACAAAGATATACTAAGTCTATATTAAAAGGTTCCATTTCTATAAAAACTAATCCAACTTAAAAATCACTCAGAGATGAATGAATTGAAGATAAATAAATTAACATATAAAGTACTGCCTCAAAGAAATCCTATTTATGTTATTTACATAATAGGTATGCTCATCAAATGACTTCTGCTGGATGGATTTGCCAGAATTAACTAATTCTCCATTTCCTTTGTAAAACACTACCATCCCACAATCAGCAACTGGCCACGCTTCTACTCCCACTAGTCAAGTTGCATGCTTAACAACAGTTAGTTGTATTTTTTCTAAACCTGTTTATGTCATTTATACTTTTACATAGCTAAATATCACATAAGCTCATAAATCCAAGTGCAAATGTAAGAATAAAATTTTTTAAAGCTGTTTCTAACATATTTAAAATGGAATGCTTTAAAAGATTTGAAAGTGAGTTTCTTTAAAGACAACTAAAAGTACTGGAAAAATAATCATAACTTTGAGGGATCTTTGGGCTCAAATTACAAGTGTCTGAATTCTCCAACTTGAAGAAACTGAAAATAAAACTTTTAGCTAATGCACTAATATCTACGTGTAAAGAAATTTATAGTTAAACCCAACACTAACTTAGCCTCTGAAACACGACTTGAAGGCATACAAATAATGAGGCAATGGTATGTGGAAGCGGACAAAATATCATCATTTCAAGACAAATTAATTATGAAATAAAGCATATGACATAAATCGTCAGATGGCAAAATAATGCTGAATAAGATTTTTCTTTTTCCCAACTCAATAAAAAAATTTCACCAATACATCTTATTTACTAGTCTTATTAGAGAAATACAAAAATTTTTATATCATTTTGATGCTCAACAATTTATGTTACCACCAACATATATGACAATAAAATATCTTCTGGAATTAAACAGAACATATACTGAAACACAGATACATTTTTTAAAATGTGGTTTTACAGTTATCTTATTTTCTCCAATGTTAAAAAAATGTAATGCTAAATTTTAGTTTGATAGAATAAATATTGTTGCTGCAATCTTTTTCAGGAGGTAATACATTCTGATAATTACAATTTTGCAGAGGAAAATATTCCAAAAATTTTTTCCCCTTTCTTACTTCTTTCTTGTTTTCTTAAAATACAACTGTGGAAATGAGAACAAGAGGCACAGGGGCAAATAAACACATCTATGATAAAAATCTGTAGTCATTTTAAGACAAAAAAGGTAAGTTTCAAATAAACTACTGGCTGCAAGTCTGAGTTCCTTTCTTCTTTGCATTTTTCTCATGACATAAATGGCTCTTTCCAGCCATATACTTCTGTGCTTTCCCCCTCTCCCTTGCCCCCACCAATTATAATAAGTGATTTCTTTCTCCTCCTTACTTTTACTTTTGCCCAATTTATTTTTCTGCCTTTGATACACGTTTACAAAATAAATCACAACCATCACACATGGTATTTCCCCTATTTCTCAATGGAAGGCAGGCAAAGAGGCAGGGAGAGAACAATGTCTCTACCATCCAATTGCTGCTCTTCTCCCTTGAATTCCAATGCAGCCACTCTTTGACCCTCTTGCTCTTTGTTTTTTCTTTTCAGTGTAAATACTACGAAGTTTAAACATAATATTTTGGCATAGGTTGAAAGGCTGCATGCATCAGTGAGAAAGGAGAAAGGTGGAGTTACAGCTGCGCACACAAACATTTGTCTAAACTTGGTAAGTACATGCGGTTACTCAATTATCCACACAGAAGCCACTACTAGTAAATATAGGCTATTAGGATTGTGGTACATACATATGACAACCCACCAGGCTAAATGTCTATGCTAATAATTAATTCTGGAGATGAAACAACTCATTCAAGAACCAGATTTTAGCTTAGTTCTGGGCGTGTGTGTGTGTGTGCAGGTGTGTGTGTACAGGTAAATAGATGGCTATCTCTTAAGAGAAATCTGTTGAGTGAGAACAAATCGAGAAAAAAAAAAACTCCTTATTCAGCCAAAAAGAGTAAGTCACCAAACTGGGACATTTTTTTTCTCTCCTACCGACAAAGATCATTCTTTTACCTATCCCCAAAAAATAATTTCATAATTATTTATAATAATCTGCCGATATAATTTGCTGATAAAATTCAAACTGCTTAATGATATGGCACAGCTAAACATCACCCGTATTGATGAACATAAAAATACAAAGAAGTTTAAAAAAAGAAAAAGGTACCACAGATTATAGGAGTGCACAGTTTGCTTTATGGTCATCAACCTGCTCAATTGAATCACATCCGTCTGAGCTTAGCAGCTTAAAATTCATTCCACAGCTTGCAGTGCTGACATGGATATGATAAGACAGAAGAACAGAAACATCACTCTGAAGTAACCTAGCTGAACTGCACATGTTCTGACCCTTTTTGTCCTCCCTGGAGCTTTTGCTACCTGGCAAATGCAACTCTAAAGCTATACTTGTATCTCCAGATCTTTGCTGTTAGCCAAGCAGAAACCTATTTCTCCCTGGGACCAGCAGCCAGAGAGGTGTTCTCTGAAGAAGACTTCTAAATGAGTGTGTGAGCTGAACTCTTACTGAACTGAATTAATTATTAACGATGCAGATGGAGCTGTCCAAATGATAAGAACAGCTCCTGACGTGTCATGATCCAAGCTTTCATTAAACCATTTCAGGCATACTAATGGTTTCCCACTGCTCATTACTTACCAGCACTTTTCTCATAGATATAATAACTCTAGTGCCTGCAGGCAAGACATTCTATAGAAATGCAGAAGTAGGAAGTTTTATCTTCCTTAGCATATTATTTTTCTTCATAGATTATTATTTAGAAGGTACACCTATTTAATACAACTAAGTGAAACAGTTTCAATTCAGAAAAACTGAAAATGCAAAGCTATACTTTCTAGGAATAGGAATAGGTAATTTTTGTTATGGGAATATTCCTTAAAAGGATAGTATACAATACAATCTATATTATTAAGATTTGTGCCTGAATTAAGTTTTAAATGTCTTATCATCACCAGAGGGAGATATATATATATATATATTTTTTTTTCCCACACACACTGTATAATCATATCATATCTCAATGTAAGTTAGATATTCTTTTGCAAGACGCTGTTTTGTACTCCTATACCACTCTTAATCTCTCTCTGTTGGGAAAATCAGAAAGCAAAGCAATTGCAGGACAATTCCAACAAGATCTGTACTGGGATTGCTACCTATTGGGATTTGTGTTTGAGAATGCTGTTGAAAAGGCCTTTCACATCTCAACCTGAAGGATTTGGTAGAGGACAATAATGACAAGACTTACAAAGTAATAGTGTGCTCTACTATAAATGAACAACATAATAAAATGTCCTTTACCCTTTTTTCTTACTAAAAGCTGAGTATGTTGAAAATTAACTTCTTTTGCTAATTGAAATGTTTTTTTAATGATCTAAAGTCAGTACTTATCTTCACAGGTATCAAATAAATAAAACTACAATATAAAAGGAGTAAACACATGGTAGTCTCATAGGCCAAATATCCCTAAAGCAGTCTTTACATTTTTTCAACATATGTGTTTGACGAAGGTCTTAGGGGAAAATGGAAGGTTATGTCTTCAAGGATCATGCCTCTTCATGTCAGCCATTGAACTCTAGATAGGCTTAGGCTGTGTTAACATATGAACACCAAGAACAAAAACTTGGGCAATCATCGGATTTAATAATTCTGATGAGAAATCAGCTTTCCCAGGAATACTTGAGAATGTTTTACTGGTTTAATTCATACAGCATTCATCTCAAATTTTCATTTCACTTTGTATAAGTAATTGTATAAAATAAATAAAATAATTAATTTTAATGACAAATATACACTTGAAGTGGTTTTAAGTTTCCTTCAAGTACTAAAAGTTTTCTCGATTTTATGAAACACTGCTTAATCAAGAAAAGATCCAAAGGAGCTCATTTGTGTTACGTTTTTGAAAAAAAAAAAGAAAAACTTCTTAAAATAGGAAGTATTTATGTTTCCTTTTCATAGTTAATAACACCATTTCTCACCATAGTGCTACAACTGAGCAAGTTTTTTTTTTTTTTTTTTTCTCGCTCTGTTGCCCAGGCTGGGGTGCAGTGGTGCAATCATAGCTCACCGCAGCCTTGTGCTCCTGGGCACAAAAGATCCTTCTGCCTCTGCCTCCTGAGTATCTGGGACTACAGGAATGTGCCTCAACACCAAACTAATTTAAAAATATTATTGTAGAGGGGAGGTCTTGCTATGAAGCCCAGGCTAGCCTCTAACTCCTTGCCTCAAGTGATCCTCCTGCCTCAGCCTCCCAAAATACTGGGATTATAGGTGTGAGCCACCATGTCCAGCCCTGAGTGAAAGTTTTAAATACCAAAGTCTAGATACTGTAGCTACACTCCTTTATTTCAACTATATCTCAAATGTGACTAAGGGTAATATAAGACGTTTAAAAATATCTTAATGTCATTATCCTTGACTTGTATCAAATTCATTTAAAAATAGTATTTCTTAAACTAGTATTTTCATTTGGTATCTTCAGTCTTATAGAAGTAATTTTATCTCTAATAAATTTTAAATTGATTTAATAGTCATTCGTTAATGCAAGTTTAAACAACTTTTTATATACTAAAAAGAATTGAGGATGTGGATATTCATTTAAAATTCACTTAAAATTAATTCATTAGAATTACATAGTAATTCATTAAATTACTATGTGGAAACTAAGATAATAAAAATTAAGGTAATATTCTTTCACTTTCCTGACATATTCATTTAATTTATAACATGGCCTATATGTAAGCATATTTTTTAGATTATGATGTGATATTTTAGCTTATTAAATTAGAAATGAGAAAAAGTACTTTTAAAGATTTTCAGAAATATTAATTCATAAACTTATAAAAAATATTTAAAATATACTATTATCCTGTGAGACAGGCATATTTATAAATCTTTGTATAGATAGATAAACAAACAATAAAACAAATTAACCTTGTTTGAATAGCACTGCTAAAGCAGCAAGCTAAAAAGCAAGGGAAAACAGAATCTGCTTACCAGAATAATGAAGGTAACAGGTCCAATGAAGCTCCATATAAAGTAGTTATCAACATGAAGCCAGCAACTATTATGAAAAGAGAAGAATACGCATTAGTAGTTTATATGGAACCTCAACATCACAAGGAAAATAGGATTTTAAAAACCTAACAAACAAAACTATCTTTACATTTGCCTTTGAAGATTCATTTATCATGTGCAAGACCTCTAATAATTCTGAGTTGGCTTTGACTTAACAAAGGATAGTAATTTATTTACTTCAAACTGCTGGTTTTATATTTGATAAAAGCATACAAAATCGTGCTTGTACGGGGAAAACAATAAACACCACTCCACCACTGAATCCTTAAGACTTCTGACTTCCCTAACAAAGACTTGAAACTCAATATTGCAAATTGTCTCATCATTTTAAAGTCCTACATACAATTTTCAAAATTTGCCTTTCAGATCTGTCTGAGCTAAAGTGCTTAACCCTATGGAACCTAACAGAACCCCCAAAAACTGTTCAGATGTTATGTTTGTTGCAAAACAGTGTAGCAGAAATATAATACCTCCACTAGGAATGAATAAATGCTAGAAAAGGAAATCAAAGCACAGAACTCACACAGTATTAGAGTAAATGATGCACAAACTTATTAAGACAGATTTTACTTAGTGGTTCATTTTTCATATAACATGGAATCCCCACTGAATTTCTTTTATTTGTCTTTCATCATCTGTACAGTCAAAAAGCTTTCTTTAGTCCAAAGAATCTTTATATAACTAATTTTATCAAAGGAAAAAAATAAACAGAATTGGAAGGTAAATTCATGCCTCTAGCAAATAAAATCCTTAGAAACATGACTATGTCTAACTTCTGTCACTTTCTGTAAATATCTATACTTTTATGAACGAAAGACAGTGACTTATTTTAATCCTTTCAAACTGCCTGATAAAATATTATCAAAGTAAAACATATGGGATGGAATGTGCTACTGTCACAATTCAGAATGAGAGTTAGCTATAGAGGGTTGGCTGCACAAAGAGAGCTAATGAAGCATTAGCTTAACACTGAGTAGTTAAACCTGTCAGATGCTTTAAGTTCAGAAGAATTTTTACTTAATATCTTTCTAAGGCCAAAAAGTTATTTACTTTTTCAATTTGTTTCAGGTCAATCTTTTGTGTTAAAAAGAAAGTCTATAATTTAGAATCTGCCTTGCCAGAGTACAAATCCTCTGAACCCAGAAAATTACAAAAGACTTGATTGTAATTTGTGCACGGTATGCCCATTCTCTTACCAATAAAGCTTTCAGATGCTATTTTAATCTGTCAGGGACCCTCACTGACAGCTAACAGGCTTTAAAACATTATTCACTTGAAAAACACTCAGGTCGCTTGCAATTACTTACGCTTTTTCTGTTCCATAGCTCTTATAGTCAATAGCAGCTGAAACTCCAACAACTGTGGCAGGAAACAAGTAACCAGCAACATAGTAATATTTTTTCCTTGAATATTCACTTTCAAAAACTTCAACTAACATTAGATAGAGCTGCACACCTTCTAGGCACATCCAAGCAAAAGCTGCCAAAAAGAAAAAGTGTAGAAGTCCTGCAAATATTGGGCATGCAATCTACAGCGGAAAAGAACAAAAAACACAAAAAGAAAACTCATGAATAAAAATAGCCCACTCCAAAATTATAAAATACTCACTAAGAGAAATCACTATTATTTCAAAAATACATTATGCAGAGTAAACTAATGCTTCCTCAAAATACTCTTTTCGTAAGTGGAAACAAGCTAAAAACCCTGCCAAATCTGAATTTGTTCAGATTTGGAACAAATTCTGAATTTGTTCATTATATTCTGAACAAATTCAGAACAAATCCGAATTTGTTCATTATACTCTGATTATCATGTTCACAGAGTATAATGCCAAGTGTGCTAGGTTTCATCAAGGTAGAGTATTAATCTAGAATATTTTTTAGTGAAATTAAATATCAAATAAGAAAACTTCATAATTTCTGTTTGTGAATTATCTGTTATGAAATCTGAATATTCCACTTGTAGATGATTTGCTTCACAAGTCTTTAAAAGTATTGTTGGCAAATATATTATTTCTATTTTTTTCTATAATGGAATTTTAAAATTTTGCTTTAATGACAAAATCCTAGCTCTAATTACCTAAGATTATTTTCCTGTCATATCTGGAGCATTCTTAAATTATCCAAGTGCAGATGAATATAGGGTGAAGCATTAACTAATTAAGTTCTGTTTCTGATATTAAGACCTCATGATGATGAATAAATTGTTCTGAATACAAAGAAAGGATCATTGGTCAGAATGACTATGTAAACAAAATAAGAATTTTTAAAATAGGATCTTTATATTTCTGCATCCCCAGCATTCTTCTATTAAAATTATGTCTTAATAAAAACACAGAAAAATTCGACTGCATCTTAATATACAAAATGAATTAATTCATAATATTAATAATTGGACAGTCTTTTTAATTTACTACAAATTGTCTTTCAATATTGCCGTATCAATTGTATCAAGTTACAAGGTCAAACATTAATGTCAGTATCATATGTCACCTCACACCTACTAAAATAATTTTCAGAGATCTAAGGTCAATTAACTCAACTGGTGCTTACCGCATATTTTGTTTTATCAATGCCTATTAGGAAAATAAATTCAGCAATGAAAAGATTGATACAAAGGTTCTTGTGAATAGTATTTCGGTCGCTCTGTAGGCCACGGAAAAAGCAGAAGGTGAAGATGCAGATAGCCAGGCAAACAAGGGAAATGACAATTCCCACCCAGGTGATGACTGTAAGAAGTAATTCATGAACGCCATCTTTATACTGAAAATAAAAAGATGTGAGGAACATTAGCATTCCTGCATTACATCAACTAGAAGAAAGACAGCTTTCACATGTACAGCTCATCTTTTACTACTGAACTCTGAAGAATACTATTCATATGTGTTCAAAAAAGGCTCAATACCAAAAATAAATTTTGATCATATAATAGCATTCAATATTATTGTCTTTTATACTTAAAAAATGATCTATGAGACAGGAAGATTTTACCTAGAAAACAATAAAAGAGCCTAATGATTTCAAAGTATGACTGAATTAACTACATAAACACATGGAAACTAGTTACATGACAGAATAAAGAATACTTATTCGTGATTAAAAACAACTGACATTTTAATGATTTTTCCAAGCTAACACATAAGCCAAGTTTTAAGTTTTTATTTTCTCCTTGGGGTTTTGTATGCTTACATATTGAAAGTTGACACATACAACAGATCTGAGACCGAAATCCTACACTTCTTAAAATATTTCTGTCTTCTGGCTGTCATATTTCTGTCTTCTGTCTTAATCACAAGAAAGAATACTGAGACATATTCCAGAAGCCAGTTTGACTTTTCAAAAGATGCGGCTTTGCACAATGTGCAAAGTGGTTAGGAAACTTAAAGCAAATATTGTAAAATTAGATTCAAACATTCAAGATGGGAAGGGCATGTTAAACTCGAGAGCCTTCTGTCTCTTTTGTATGACCTATTGCTGCTCATTATTTAAATCTTCTGTTGTCTCTACCAAGCTCCTGCCCCAAGGAGGAAAACTTACAAGTCTATAAAGTCATAACATATGATTTTGAGAGGTAACAATAACAGTGCCAAGACTTCTTAAAATTTATGGACAGTGTAGAAACAATTAGAAATCAACATTACTTTGTTTGCTTTTTAGTTACGAAAAGCACCCAAAGAATGGGACTATTATACAAGCTGTTTTGAATCTCTGAGGTTTTTCTCTGCTACTAATTAGAAGTGCAAATACTTACTGCAATTTCCCTGTGGGCCATGAGGATTGCAAAATTGGTTAGGTGGCTGCATGCACACGTTGTTCGAGTTTTATTAGTGTCAACCAGCTTGCAGCCCTGGGTAGACCAATATCCCATCATAGTTCTCTCTGAGTAGTTCCAGAAGGAGCAGTTTGCATTGAAATAATTGTCAGGCTGGGAAATAAAATGACAAGATAAAATTAGGATTTTATACTCTAAGATGGCAACAGCAATTGTTTAATATGTGTAAAAGGTAATTTAGATTAAACTTTGCATGTTTCAGACTATAAAGTTTTTCATCAGCAAAATTGTGGACTATGTTATACAAGGCAGGTATCTAGCTTAAAAGGGGCTTTATAGTCCGAAACACTCTAAAGTGTACTCTAAATTACCAAGACCCATTTTACACAATTACAATTTCCATTTTATGATTTTACAATCGATGGTACATTATAATCATTTTTTTTCCTTTCTGATAAAATTAGAGCCATAAATTTGTTCTGAGAAAATTCTATATGGACCAAATGTTTTAAAAATCCATGTTCTATTTTGGGCCCATTTTTGGTTAGTTCTAAGTGATACACTAGCAACAATGTAAATCATATTGTTAGTACCTAAAAGCTCTTAAGAGTCAATCCAATAGGCCAGGCACGGTGGCTCATGCCTGTAATCCCAGCACTTTGGGAGGCCAAGGCGGGCGGATCACAAGGTCAGGAGAACGAGACCATCCTGGCTAACACAGTGAAACCCTGTCTCTACTAAAAATACAAAAAATTAGCCGGGCATGGTGGAGGACGCCTGTAGTCCCAGCTACTCAGGAGGGTGAGGCAGGAGAATGGCGTGAACCTGGGAGGTGGAACTGACAGTGAGTCGAGATCGCGCCACTGCACTCCAGCCTGGGTGACAGGGCGAGACTCTGTCTCAAAAAAAAAAAAAGAGTCAATCAACTATAGCAGATATAAGTACTGTAACCACACAAATTTATTTTTCTTTGCCTATTTGGAGATCCACTTTTTTATCTATGGGCATTTATTCACTCTACTTATCACAACAGCCAAACATTCTGCAGACAATCTTCCAATACAGTGTAGTTACATAAGTATCAACTCGCATTCTAAGGCACAGCAGAGGAATCACATCTCCTCAATTGTTTTTTTAAACACAATACTTGGTAACAGTTGTGTCAAATGTGATCAGTAAACTAATGAAAAAAATTCTGCCACACAGAAAGGCAGAGTCAATACTCAGCTATCCTGCTGCTAAGTAAGGTAAGGGTTCATTTTCATTTGAAAACAAATTAGAGTCATTTACATTTTCCTGTTGATTACTGAATTAGCTTTCATTAAGAATACACTTAAGTTCTAATAATCACTGAACCAAGCTCATTTAATTTTATGTTCACAGACTTAAATAAACTTGTGTCTCTGACCTAGTCCAACATTTAAAACTCAAATGGAAAGGTCCTGTCTTTCCTCCCTCACATCTCCCCAGTTCTCTCCCCATCCCCAGCACCTCAGTTTTGCTTTCCTTTCTTTCTGCTTTTATAACCTTCCATTACTTCATTAGCATACATTAACTTACATCAATGTGTGGCAGGGTAAAAAGCACAGGATCAGTCAGGTATACTCGGCTGGACTCTTTATTGATTGAAACTGAAATGACGTGAGAATTCACTGCAATGGTGCTATTACGACCAATAAACTCAGCACCCAGTTTAATGGTTGCATTTTCTGTACTAAGGAACTGTCCCAGGCTCCGGTAAATGATGAACACCAACTTTGCAAGCCCTAGGAAGGTAAAAATAGTCACATGATGTACAAAAAACATGCTTGTTAATAAACTAAGATAAAATAAGAATAAAATGATAAAGTCCTAAGGCATTGTTTTAAATCTGCTTTTAAATGGTAAGCCATTTTTTTTGTTATATAAGGAGTCAAATACATTTTAGACTTAATAGGCTTTTGAATAACAACAAAAACTGTCAATTTTTAAAAGACTTCCATCTTACCGTTCCTGCTGTTCTGTTTGACGGTATTTGCAGAGAGCTGGATTGAGCTGCCTGCTCCTTTGATGCCCAGAGGAAATTTAAAGTCTTGGATTTGTCCTTCTGTACTGAGTACGGCAACTTCCAGGACTGGATGAGAGAAAAGATAAAGGAGGTGGGGATAAAAGTATTCTTTAGAGTTAACTAAGGAGGCAAATGATAACTGTATGGAAACTACTGTTTTCTTTTGGCTACTTAAAAAATTTTACTGTTAGGTTTCAACAAAAATCATGAACAAAAAACCAAATTACTCCAAATGATTTAAGTCTTAAATATTCACTTCTCAAAAAAATTTTACATTGTCATTCTAGCACCTTCATATTTTTATCTCTTTTGTCATGAACTAATACCAATCTGTTAGCCTATAAGTATGAATAGTGTATGAATTAATACTACCTAATAACTTTCAAGGTTTTATATTTAAATCATGAAGCTAAAAAAAAATATTTCAAACTGATATTTTTTGGCTTTTTATGTTAAGTAACTTTTCAATGACCATTAATTACTTGGCAGTGGTAAAACTAATATGAAGTACAAATTTGAATGTCTTTATGGCATCTATACATCTATTTCTATCTATGATCCACTTTAATATGAAAAATTACACAGGTCAAGTTTGCAGTAATACATTTTTTTCTCTAATTTCTAAAAATAGTGAGCCCAGAAGAATATATTTATGATGAAAATATCATTATGTTAAAACTTCCCATTAATTCTCACTAGTAACCATCAATCTTTACACGCTCAAATTGGGCAAAATAGAACCTGCAGGCCAAGCCTGGCATGACATTTGTTTTTGTAAATAAAGTTTTATTGGAACACAATCATGCTTATTCATTTGTATATTGCCTATGGCTTCTTTAGTGCTACAATGCCAGTTAAATATTTGCAAGAGAGACCACCATGGCTTGCAAAGCCTAAAATATATACTATCTGGACCTTTACAGCAAAAGTGTGACAACCACTGCAATCTAAACCAAATTTCAAAAATTCAAACCAAGTATCAAAATTGAAAAACACTTAAGGAAAACAAGTCAATACAAAACACTGAGAACATCTACCTGATCAACATGCCAATGCTAACTTCATTTCAAAAATATAATTAATAGTAACCACTAACAATATAAATGTTTACTGTCTACTGGGAATCACAATACAGATTGTAATTATTGTAACATTCATTTAGATTTTAAAAGGAATGGAAAAGTACATTGCTTTTACAGGAGTTAACTATCTTATATTAATAATTATAATATTTATATTTTATTGATGAAATCTAAGGAATTATATGAAAAATTCATTAATTTATGATATTTAAATTTTAAAAATAATACGTATTCTTTAAAAATGTTCAAAAAACACAGTCCACATTTTTTTTCTGAATGTCACTCTCTTTAATGTCTCTAATGTCTCTATCACCTATCAGCTATTCACCTACAATCCCCTTTTTATTTTTACAAAAATCATCTCATACCATTGTACAGTAATTCTTGGATACTAATTTTTTTAATCTTCTGCAACTTCGTTTTGTAAAATACATCTACATGTAGGTGTAAATATAATAACATTCATAAATTTTTATAAGCAATTAAACCACATGTCAAACCCTGAAATACAAATTTATAATGAGCATCATGTAACTGCTAAAATTCTATCAGCTACAGAAACTGGTTGATACACTTATTTTACTGATATATGTTTGGAAAGATAAAGCAGGTGGATAGATGGATGAACTGTTCTCAGACTCTGTGTGAGGGGCAGGGAGCAAAGAGGGAAAGAAGTTTGATGAAAGTAACTGATTCTTCCTCACATTGAAAGAAGCTATCATATCTTAAAAACAAGAAACGATGAAAGAAGAAAATCCTCTGAGTTTTCATGAATCATCCCAAATATAGATATACATGTACAAAGAGTTAATTGCATTAAACAAATATTTACTTATCAAACTTTAATTTCATTAAACAGAAATTTACTTATTAGAGTTTAAAAAATAATGTTCACAGTAAAGAAAAAACTTTAAATTGTTAAAAGTAGTAAGATCATGACTACAGCTCTCAGGAGGTATTTCAAGCTACTTAAGATATTTCTGTAAGAAAATGCAATAATGAACTTTGTAACAATAGATAAATTTATATCAATAAATTTTTAAAAGACAATAGAAACTTTCCTAGAAAAATAAAACTGACTAAAAGAAATTAAAAACCCTAATAGTTTATGACCATTAAAAAACTCAACTGATAAATATATACTGAATTTTAAATAAGATTTCTATTTTCTGTTTCAGAAAATAGAAAAAGATGTATCCCTAACTCATTTCACAAAAAATTACGGGATACTTTCAGTCATTAAAATGATGCAAAGAATCTTTAATAAAATATACACACATTTTATAATATCCTGGACAAATTAAATTTATTACTAAATTAAGTTTAAAAAGCATATAGAAATTAATACATTAGAAAATGTATTCATATAATTCATCAGAGAAAAATGTAAAAAGTATTCACAGAAATAAATTCCAACATCCACTTAATGTAAAAAAAAATCTTTACAAAAAAATACGAATTAAAGAAAAATTCCTTGACCAGATAGAAGTTTTCTTATCAGATAAAGACTAAACTTTTATGTATCCAAAACGTATATAGCAAACAATAGTGAAAAACTCTAGAAGCATTCCATTTAAAGTCAAAATGATCTCTATCACAGGTTTTATTTAGCATTGTACTAGAGGACCTAGCTTAATGCAGTAATTCAAGAAAAGCAAATAAAAGATATAAAGGAAAAAACAAGTATTATTCACAGTAAACACAATTAACTACATAGTAATCACGAGGGACTCTAATGATAAACTATCAGAAATACTAAGAATTTAGCAAGGCTGCTATGAGCAACATCAATCGTGTTTCTATACACCAAACAATAAACAATTAGAATATGTAATTTTAAAAGTGATATTATTTATAATAAAACCAAGAAGAATAAATTATCTAGGAACAAATCTGATTTTTAAAAAGTGCAAGACACTAAAAATAGAAAAATATGTAACTTTATAAGAAGACGTAAAAAAAATGAAGAATTACATAATGCTGTTATTTGGGAGAATACAACAGTTCAATCTGGCACCTCTTTCAAAATCAATCTACAAACTCAGTCCAGTTCTAATCAAAATTCCAACAAGATTTTTGTGTCTGGAACTTGATCCATTGATTTAAAAATTCATATAGAAGAGACATGCCAAAAAGCAGCCAAAGCAGCTCCTCGAAAGACTCAACAGGTATTAATATTACTGAAAAAACCAAAGCAGCAAATAATAGACACTGCTAACATGTAAGACATCATTACAAATCATTAGGGAGAGAAATGGATTACGCACTAAACGTATACAAGGAACTGGTTATTCATATGGGGAAAAATCAAATTAGCTGCCTCTCATATAATATAATTAAAAATAAATTTCAGGTAGATTAAAGACATAACTGTAAAAAGGGAGAGGTTTATCATTTACAAGGGAAGTATAAGATCCTTATAAACTCAACGGAGAGAACATTTTCCTAAGTAGAAAGCCAAAAGGAAAATATTTCTTAAACAAGATACCAAGAGTACCAACCCTGAAAGAATAGATTGGTAAATCTGACTCATTATGTAAAACAACAGATTCCTTTTAAAAAGATAAAAAGGTAAAGCCCAGACAGAATAAATACCTGTAAACTACATAATATTTACAGGATTAGTGTCCAGTATACACAGAAGTATAAAGAAAAAAATCAAACAGGAGAAAGTTGTAAACAACAAATTCATAGGAGAGAAAACTAACATAGGTAATAAATCTGTTAAAAAAAATCAACATGAAGCAATCACGGAAATTGTAAATTAAAACAATAATGTAACCAATTCAACCTCATTAGATCAACAAACGTTATGTCAATAATAAAGTGTCTGCAAAACTAGTAATGGTATTACCGGTGAAAAACTAAATTGGTAAAAGAAGGTAGAGAGCAATTTGGCAGTATTTAGTAAAGCTGAAGGTGGGTATGCTCTACCACTCAAAAATTCTATTTCTAGGGGTTGTGTATATGTGTATATATGTCTAGAAAGGCACACATTGGAGCAAGAAGACATACAGAAACTTTCATTACAGTTTTCCTTCTGTCAGGAAAAAAGCCACTAAAATGTCTATCAGCAGTTAATTCTGGTACATTCTTAGAAACAGATCAAATGAACTACAGATACACATGTCAGCATATATAAATGTAACAAATAAAATGCTAAGGGAAAATTATACAATTATGGCCATGTGCAGTGGCTCATGCCTGTAATCCCAGCACTTTGGGAGGCTGAGGCAGGCAGATCATCTGGGGTCAGGAGTTCGAGACTTGCCTGGCCAAAATGGCGAAACCCCACCTCTACTAAAAATACAAAAAAATTAGCTGGGCATAATGATGCATGCCTGTAGTCTCAGCTATTCAGGAGGCTGAGGCAGGTGAATCTCTTGAACCCAGGAGGCGGAGGTTGCAGTGAGCCGAGACAGTGCCATTGCACTCCAGCCTGGATGACAAGAGCAAAACTCCGTCTAAAAAAAAAAAAAAAAAAAAAAAAAAATTATACATTTACAGTGTGAAATTAATGTTAAAAATCTGAAAAGTATTCAGTGTACATACTTACAAAGCAAATTTTTTAAGCTTATTAATGCTAAATAATAAAGATGACAGCTACCTCCTTCATGATATGATCAGGAAGGAGGCAATCCTGGGAACTTCCACATTATCTGTGATTTTCTTTTTCCGAAAAAATCTGAAGCAAATATGGTAAAATACCAGTATGTGGCTCAGCTGAGTAACTGGTACACAGATGTTATGCTATCCTCTGTACTTTCTGTATGCTTGAAATAATATATGCCTTATTCAATAGATTTTCTGAACATGAATACCCTTGGTTCATTGGAGAGCCATTCAGAGCCTCACTCAGCCAACACTGTAGACAGAATTTTAATATATTTATCTTACTATTCTGCAAATCCCTCAGCAAGTAGTGGCTGTAATGAGAGGAAAGAGGAAGAACTATGACTTCTGCCAGGAGACTTGCACCTTTATGGGCAGGAGCTGGCATCAACCTGGGTCCCAGAATAAAAACACGGAGCAGAACTGAAGATGACAGGAAGCAGAGCTGAAGCCCAGCCTCAACAATTATGCAGCAGGAAGGAATAGTAAACCTCTGTTGTTGTAAGCAGCTGTGACTTTGCGGTTTTTGTTTCCACAATCTAACTAAGTCTAAAGTGATGATAAAAATCATGCTGGCCACTCAGCTCATTAAAACAATAAATAAGGCCAGGGGCAGTGGCTCACACCTTTAATTCCAGCACTTTGGGAGGCTGAGGTAGGTGGATCACCTAATCAGGAATTCAAGACCAGCCTGGCCATCATAGTGAAACTCTGTCTCTACTAAAAATACAAAAATTAGCAGGGCATCATGGCAGGCACCTGTAATCTCAGCTACTCGGGAGGCCGAGGTAGGAGAATCACTCAAACCTGGGAGGCGGAGGTTGCAGTGAGCCGAGATCATGCCACTGCACTCCAGCCTGGGCAACAGAGGAAGATTCTGGCTCAAAAAAAGAAAAAAGAAAAAAAAAAGACAATAAATAAAAGGGAATTTTACAATGGATGGATCAGGCTGATAACATCTAAACCATGGAACCAATCTGAAAATCACAAGGAAATAAAACCAAAGATTATGTGCTTGTTGATATGATGCAACAGAAAGTTCTTGTTAAATTAAAAAAACAAAAAGTTAAACCTAGCATGATCATGCCTCTAAGTCTAACCATCAGCATACCAGGCAGAGTTAAACAATGCACTGTGGACGAAATAAGCCAAACCAAGAATGTAACAAAGTCTACAAGACAAATTACCTACCTGACTTCCTCAAGAAAAACAAAAAATGTTTAAAAAATATTTTTTTTTTGTATGCAAGGAAAAATAACATTTAATGAAAAAATACTTGGCCAGGCGTGGTGGTTCATGCCTGTAATCCCAGCGCTTTCGGAGGCCAAGGCAGGTGGATCACCTTAGGTCAGGAGTGCAAGACTAGCCTGACCACCATGGTGAAATCCCATCTCAACTAAAAATACAAAATTAGCCGGGCGCGGTGGCTCACGCCTGTAATCCCAGCACTTTCGGAGGCCGAGGCGGGCGGATCACGAGGTCAGGAGATCGAGACCATCCTGGCTAACACGGTGAAACCCGGTCTCTACCAAAAATACAAAAAATTAGCCGGGCGTGGTGGCGGGCGCCTGTAGTCCCAGCTACGCGGGAGGCTGAGGCAAGAGAATGGCGTGAACCCCGGGGAGCGGAGCCTGCAGTGAGCCGAGATCGCGCCACTGCACTCCAGCCTGGGTGAAAGAACAAGACTCCGTCTCAAAAAAAAAAAAAAAAAAAAATACAAAATTAGCCAGGCATGGTGGTGAGCATATGTAATCCCAGTTACTCGGGAGGCTGAAGCAGGAGAATCACTTGAACCCAGGAGGCGGAGGCTGCAATGAGCCAAGATCGCACCATTGCACTCCAGCCTGGGCAATAAAAGTGGAACTCAGTCTCAAAAAAACAAACAAACAAACAAACAAAACTCAACTGATATATCTATCAGATTTATTACTTGGACTTGTATCCTGGTTTCAACCAACTATTAATAAATTTATGAAAATGTGAACACGCTTTGTTATCTTTTGAAACGTTTTGTTATTTTTTTAAAGTGTGATAATGGTATTGTGGTTTTTTAAAGAGTATGGGATACATCCATATGAAGTTTCTTACAGTAATCATGACAGGATTTTACAATTTGCTTTCAAATATTACAAGAATGAGAGGATTAAGTGGAACAGGATTAGCCAGATGCTGCTAAAGCTCAGTAAGGGGAATTTTTAAAATCAAAATTAAAAACTTCTGCTCTTCCCAAGATATAAAGAAAATAAAGTCACATACTAGAGGGAAAATATTCAGAATGCATATTTCTGACAAAAAGGCTTACAACAAGAATATAAAAAGAATCTTTAGAATTCATTTAATGAGACAAACAACCCAATTAAAAATGGGCCAAAGATATGAACAAACACTTCATAAAAGTATATTTGAATGGACAATAAACACATGAAAAGAGGTTATCAGCAAAATGTTACTTAGCAATCACAGAAATGCAAGATAAATCTACAATGAGATGCCTCCAAGAACCACTAAAAATAAAATGACTGCCAATCCTAAATATTGGTGAGGATGTGGAGCAACTGGAACTCTCATGTGCTGCAGTTCAAGTTTCATATGGTACAACCACTTGGAAAAATGGCAACCAAAAATGGCAGCCAAAAAGTGGAAAAAAATTCAAATGTCTAAGTGAGTAGATATACAAATTGTGGTATATCCTCACAATGGATAATACTCAGCAATAAAAAGGATTAAACTATGGACACTCCCATGTATATGGATAAATCTCAAGATAAATCTCAAAAAATATTCCTCTGCATAAAAGCAACAAGATCAAAAGGAGTACTACATACTGTACAATTCCACTCAACTGAAGATCTAGAAAAAGCAAAACTAATCTACGTGGACTGAAAGCACATCAGTGGTTTCTGATGTTTTTCGAGCTAGGGTCAGAGGAGAATGACTGCAAAGGAGCATGAAGGGCCCATCTGAGGACACAGAAATATCACCATGCTGATGATTATAAGGGTGTACAATTGCCATACTCCATCGAACTATACACTTAAAACAGTATATATTTAATACACTAAATTAATAAAATTTTACTTAAAACAGGTGCTCTTATTGCATATTTTAAATTATACCTCCAAGTTTTTAAATATCACAATTAGATATAATTATAATAGACAAAATTATATCATTTTATGTAGTCATGTATTATAAGGGTAAATCATGCTGTGAAGTTAAACCAAGAATTTAAGAAGAAATCACTAAGGAGGAAAATCAAATTGTTTTAATAACCTAAGACATTATAGCCATGTCCTCAAGGGAGTGGGAACATACAGAAATAATAGGCTATTTTAGTCCTCATGTCTGAAAAGAGAACAAGACAAGTCCTAGGAAAAAGGTGGATGTTTTCCTCACAGTAAATCAGGGCCCTTCCCCCTACCCCCAAAATTGTTTATACCTTGGAAATAAAAAAGACACAACTATTATTAGAATATGTAAAATGACATTTTTTTTTTGAGACGAAGTCTTGCTCTTGTCGCCCAGGCTGGAGTGCGATGGCGTGATCACGGCTCACTGCAAGCTCTGTCTCCCAGGTTCAAGGGATTCTCCTGCCTCAGCCTCCCGAGTAGCTGGGATTACAGGCAGCCCCCCACCACGCCTGGCTAACTTTTTGTACGTTTAGTAGAGACCGGGTTTGGCTATGTCGGGCAGGCTGGGAACTCCTGACCTCAGGTGATCCGCCCGCCTCGGCCTCCCATTTTTTTGTATTTTTAGTAGAGACGAGTTTTCACCATGTCGGCCAGGCTAGTCTTGAACTCCTGACCTCAGGCGATCCGCCTGCCTTGGCCTCCCAAAGTGCTGTGATTGCAGGCATGAGCTACCATGCCCAGCTGTAAAATGACTTTCACATTGATAATTCTTGGGTAATCAGCATTTAGACTAGTAAATACCAAGCATTATTTTAGAGATGCCAGTCTCTCCATAGTGCTTTTTAATTAAAAATGAAAAAAGACCAATATGAAAAATAATCCTTTAGTTTCATTTAATTAAATTTTATTTATTTTTTGAGATGGGGTCTCACTCTATCATCCAGGATGGAGTGCAGTGGCATGATCTCAGCTGACTGCAACCTCTCCCTCCCTGGGCTCAGGTGATCCTCCCGCCTCAGCCTCCCAAGTAGCTGGGACTACAGGCATGTGCCACCATGTCCAGCTATTTTTTTTCTTGGTGTATTTTTTGTAAAGATGGGGTTTCACCATGTTGCACAGGCTGGCCTCGAACTCCTGAGCTCAAGCAATGTGCCTGCCTCGGCCTCCCAAAGTGCTGGGATTATAGGCATGAACCACTGTGCCCAGCGAAAAATTATCCTTTAGAACTCTGAAAAACATAGGTACTAGAAAAAATGTATTCCTGGACATTTAATTGTTCAGAATATATCTCAAACTGGGATAAAAATATCTTGGATCTATAACTACAGTGTGTTCTATATGTGTAAGGCTGATGGGAGCATAGATGTGAACCTGGCCCATGAAATTTTCTTGCACAATTGAAGAGGTATAAGAAGGGAATTTTAGTGTTTTTTTTTTAAATAATTTTCAGAATATTTAGAAATTGAGGTCGTAATATGCCACTTCGGTAATTACTGATTTTTCATTCCCAAACCTCAAAGTAAATAAAAACAAATTATTTTTAAAATATGTCATTTCTTTTTAAAAATTCACTTATATAAAATATAAATTTAAGGTTATGAATTCAAATATAGGTGCTAATTTGATTTATGTCCATTTCTTCCATATACCCCTTTGATCTGCCTTTTTTATATAAAGTCTCATGACTTAGGCAGGCACAATAAGGCATAATTAGGCATTAAGATATGGCATCCCAGATAGTTAAGTCTTCATTCAGTATCTGCTGCCCTAATGAAGTTAGCACTGCTTCTGGTAGAAGAGTAGTCTGTGTCCCTTTTGAGTTCTTCCACATGTATGCTTGGGAAGCTTTTTACTTCACTAAGGTATACTGTTAACTTCATCTGAATTCAACCTCACTGAATAATTAACAATTCTAAATTGTTCAAACCTAAATTAATAAAATTTTACTGTATTTCTTTCAAATATTTCTCACAAGTGAACTCCTACCTCTCAGTGGTAGCATTTGAATTCTAAATTATGCTTCAACACTATCTGTAGCTATTCTGCAATCTATGAAGCATGGATGTTCTGCATTGTGGGAGATGTAATTCACTGACCACATTTTCACCTGAAGGCAGTTATGTTTAATATAAACATCTGACTCAAGTTCTGTGTGCTAAAATATCTGACTGAGAGAATGCATTCCATAAAATAAATTCATTAGGAACATATTATATAAAACGGTTAAGCATTTGCCACAGTTTCATAGCAAGTACTTTCATTACTTAAAAAATCTACATTCTGGTATTTAGGCACTCTTACACTTTTTTGTTAATGATTTTTCAATTGGAAAAACACACACACACACAAAACCAACTTGTAAAACACAGGATAGAGTTTGGCTTTTGCATTAATTTTAGTAAGTGTGGTCAATAATTTCTCTTGGGAACAGACAAAAATAATTTGACAAAAAAGAAGTACAGCACTGGGAAATAATAGATACAGAATGGAAACATCACCCTCTTATATATGAATATTCTAAATCAAAATTAAACTTGACAGTAGATTCACTTACCAATATTTTCTGTGGGCATTGAGACCCTTGTTGGTTCTAAAAGATTGTCAGCTAGGACAAAAGCTCCTTCTTCCAATGTATCGAGTAACATTGTTGCAGTATGTGCTTGTTCAGAAGAATTCATATGTTTCCATGATTCCAAAGCTTCAGGTCTCAGAAGGTTGTCCACTGTGTCAACAATTGCCTGTATCCATTAGAAAACTATCATTAGTTTTGGCTGCTTTTAGAACCAAAGTGATTTTCAGTCGCTGATGAGTAACAATTGTAATATTTATCTGTCATGATGATTTACTCTTACTTCAAGATGGGAGAACACCTAGACAACATATATCTGGTCCATTTTAAAATATACCTGGACCATTTTAAAACAAGACTGACTGAAGATTAACAGACTGCTATTTGATTACAAAGAGTAAGTATAGAAAGGTGGATTGTTTCTATTTATTTAATCACACCTCAATTGTTGACAGTTGACAATCACCTGTGTCAGCTCTTAATCTGAGACATTACTACAGGTAGAGTCAAAACTACTAAAGTCATCCTATTTATGATCTCAAAACTTGAATATTCTAAACCCAAAATACTAATGTCTTTGGAGTAGATTAATATGTATGCTTGAAAATTAAACTATATTTTTTTTGGAATCTCAACTAAAATAGTAACCAAAATTATTCCTTATAGACACTGTCTACTTATAATCATTTGAAATAAAAAAAAAAACAAGGTGGCATTAAAGTTCATAATTTATCTGTGAACATTTTCACTCTTCCAATTCTCTATCCAGCTAAAAAACACTTGAGCATATACTTTAATTCATCAACAATGATCTGCTTTTAAAGGGATAAAGAAAGGATCAAAATTAAAGCCTCTACTGATAAGTTAAAGAAAACAGGAAAGCAGAATCAAGTCTTCATAAACACCCAAGCTGTAAATATTCACATATGTAAGTTTAATTTATTGCTACACAAAATAACATTAAATAAAATATAACTCAGTTAATCCACTGAAGGCAGGATCTTATACTAGTACATTCTGTAGCTACGCACTGACTACGCTTTGGAAAGGTGAAATCACTAAGTTTATTTACTCTATTCCATTCACCCAGTCATAATGTGTCATTACGCCCATAAACACATAGTTCTGATCTACTGATAATTACTGAAGAAAAAGAACACACATTGTACAAAAAGAACAACAATAAAAATTGCTGGCGTGAGGTACTGTATGAACAGGGGGGAAAGTTGTTTGAAGCTACTGTCAGAGTAAGATTAATTAGCTTAATCCATCTTAATATCCTCGTTCTGTCTGCCGTGTGAGCCACCACGACCTTCCTGGCAGGTGGAAGATACTTCCAAGTGGCGTTAAAGGCTTTTTTTCTCCCTCTAATGGGAGATAGAATAGTCGAAATGCTCACACTGATACTGCTGCAGCCATTAACTAGAGTGGAACAGAAATTGGTCTGCAGAGGCCAGATTCATTAGTCACCAAGAAATACAGACTGGAGCCTCTCTCTAATCTAAGTTACAAATGAATCCTCTGTCACAAAGTGGGAACTTGCTTCATTTGCATAGTGTAAGTCAGCTTCTGATTTGTAATTTAAAGAGTTTTATTAGTCTTATCTGAACAGAGAAGCTCATTTGAGACATATTGAAAATGACACTGGTCAGAAATTAAGGTTATGCTGAAATTTACTCCATATACACATAACTTGCTAATGGCATGCTTTTATTAATTTGAAACACTCCTTATTTATTACTATTTGTACTTGTCTAGTGCGATCAAAATGATCATTAGCCTAAGAATATTCCCCAAGTAGTCTCTTTCTGCCAAAGGAAAAAAAAAGCAATTCTTTTCCAACTGAGATGTATGTCCTGGGCAACATACCAATTATTACATTTCATACATTAATACCTTAAAGGTGAACTGAACACTGAAGTTTAAAAAAATTCTATAGATTTCAGCAGTTATTTCTCTGCCCCTATTAAATAGGCTAAAAGGGGACTTTCAGACCATTATTACCTAAAAACAGACTTTCCTACTACCTTTTCTTGTAAAGTTCTCAAGTTCAACAATGTCCAATACTAACTAGTGAGACGTCATTTTTATCTAGACCTTGCCAACCAAAATTAGTGAAGTCATGCCTTTTTAATACTCTCTTGTCTAAGAAACTACAAAAGTTCTTTTGTTTTCTTGTCACAATATATGGATTCGTTCTTCAAGGTTTGATTTACCACGGTTATGGTCCCCTGAAAAGTAAGGTTAGAAAGTAACTATCTCCCCAAAAGGAACTTCTAAAATTCACAGAACAAAACAAAATACAATTTGGTATTATTATTTTGATCTATCACACAGAACCAGTATGGCTTAATTCCACTGTTAGCCTCAGCATGTCTCCTATTACTTGGATCTACCAGGGAGAAAACCCGGCTGGAATGGACAGGGATTCTGAGCTCCACAGTGGCTTTCTGTTCCTATTAGCTTGATAAAAAACAGTATGTAACATATACAGATATCACAGTCCAATTATTTATATTTCATTTTTAGTAACCCATCCCCATATCAACCTGATTCCAGAAATGACTCCTAAAAATTTCAGAATAAAGCCTATTTTATTTAAGAGTATACCACAAAGATAAGAAAGCAGTGACTTTTTCATGCACATACATTATGACTATACAGTCTTTGATATGATAAACTGCCGAGAATATATCATAGCTGTTTTACTCAAGTTGTTTTTTAATCCACAGAGATAACAACAGGAAACAAAGAGACTACATAATTACTTTCCAATTAAGAGGATATTTCATTAAAATTCGTGTACTTTTGGATGAATGGAAAAACAGCAGAAATCATTAAAAGTAAATTATTTGCTTATTCTGAGAGTAATATACCTGTGAAAAGCCAACATTTGTACAGCTGATATGGGGCACATTATATAATTATCAAAGACTGAAATACATTGGATCATGCAGCAAGATGATAAAGCGTGGCAGGTAGCTGAAGAAGGGAGAAAGCAGGGTGACAGCACAGGAGAGATACCTTAAGGTAAGCCCTGCATGTCTTCTCTCGTTTTTGGAGCTTTTAAGTAAAAGAAAAGAAAATCAGAGGTTAGATTTTTATCTGCTGAAAATGAGGAAAGAAGAAATCCTCAAAAATTAAGCTGGTGTTCCAGAGCTTGAAGTTTATATGCAGTAGTCCTCTGGAGTCTGAGTCTGCACTGACTACCAAACCTGCTTATTTACAGTTTTTTATTCTATTTTACGAAGTATACTAATCTAAAATATGTTGACAAAAAGAGACAAAATATATACTGCAGTAAAAAAAAAAAAAAAAAAGTCAATTTTTTCACCAGGTAAAACCACATTAGGCACAGATTTTGGGTTCCTATGAACCTAATACAAACACTTATAGTGTGATGAAAAGTAGCAATCCAACTTTTGTCATAATAGGAAAAATTAATGGCACTGATAACAATATATTCCTGGAGACAGCAACTTGTCCTTCTTCCAAAAGCTGCCATTCAAAGAAATACGTCAGTGGCTAATATTCCTATATGTGTCAAAATTTTGCTGCAACTATAAGAGTTCCATGTATTAGCATACAAAGTATATCAACTGTATAACATATACTCTCTCCAAGTGCAGATAATGCATTATAAACTGACAGTATTGACCACAATCAGATGGATAAAGTTTGCCACCAACTGAGATCTCTCTCAGGTAATTAACATCATTTACACTTTTTTGGGACGGCAGGGCACATTGCTCTTTTCTCAACTGTAATTCTTCCTCGGAAAAATGAACCAAATTAGAAATTTTGCTTCTAAGTATATGTCCCAGGGCCAAAGATTTGGCTCTCAACTGCTATAAGACAAGAGCTGCCATACCAAGTGTCTAATTCAAAATAACAGAAGAGTTCTCCCCACCTTGTTATAACTCCGTCCAGCTGAATCTTTTTCACTAGGTTTCAGTTCCTGCAGCTGTGCATCAAGGATGTCCACCAACTGCTCCATCAACCTCACTGAAGAACTTACATCCCCAGCAAACACTGGCCCTTTGGTATGTTTAGCCAGTTCATTGGCAAGACTAGCAGCATTTTCTCCACTTCTGATCTGAAACGACAATTTGTATTATCTCATTTAAATTTTTTGTTCTGTTTATGGCTTCTAGTTCTCCTTGAGTATCTTTATTGTGGTGAAAAAAATTTGCGAATGTTAAATTCTCCAACTAATTGAGACCGACAACTTTCTCTTCATCTTAGAAGTTTCAAGGCTCTTAGATCATCAACACACACACACACACAAAATTCTGAACCAGGCATTTAAAAGAAATAAAAAGGAAAAGAAATCCTTTCTCAAAAATTTCAGCCAGTTCTCTCATTTCACTGCAACCATTTAAAATTGTTATTTTAAAGTCTTATTTATTCCAATGATCCAGAATTTAAGTCAGTATGTAATCCACATGATACTGAGGGTTATTATCTGATGTTTATTCCTCATAAAGGTAGATGAAGGAGGAGAAAAAACGGCATTGCATTACACTGTAATATTAAAGTTACTAATGCCTTTTAAAGTAGTTCACTCATTCTACCATAATCATGTGTGACATAAACATCTGCTTGCATTCGGCGGATTCAGTTGTAAACTTAACGATATTTTATTTAATTGGTGAATGCAGTTTGTCTTATGAACATCAAAAGAAACAGAACTAAATATGAATGAAATTAACAAGCACTACTCACTAAAAAGCTTAACATAGAGAACAGGATACCCCCAAATATATATAACTTTCAATAAATAGTTTACAGACAAAACTATGCGTAATTTTTTTTACTTTTATACTGAACAAAGAGCAATAAAGCTGGTTTTAACACACAAAGCTAAATTATTTATATTAGAAGTTAATGCCCTAAATCACCAATGTGTCATATTAAAAGGTTCCAACCAACCTTCTGAGCCAGCTGATTCACCCAGTGTGAGGTACAGTTGCTAAGATCAGGGCCCTTAGGGTTCCATGTTCCAGTGGAAATCATGCAGAGATATGAGGCAGTTCCTACAACAGATGTAGAAAACAACAGTGAAATTGAAACCATTTCTCTGCATGCATTCGGGAAATCAGCTATGATGATCCTGCTCTGCGTGTTAAATTCTGAATAAACTCTAATGCAAGTATTTGATAATAAGTGACAAAAAGTAGGGTATAATGCAGATTATAAATGGTAAATATGAAGTCAGTATAGAAATACCATATATTTATAGCAAACAAACAAAAACCCTTAATTTTCTTGGGACTCATCCAAAGTGATGCTTATAATGAGAAAGGCAGCTGTAAGGAAGACTCACTAGAGTCTTGGGGCAAAAATCTCAGGCTTGACCTAGGTCTCTCAAAGGGAGAGGTAATTTATAGTGCCTGATCTTAAATGACTTTTACAGTTTAAAAAACTTTGTCCATAGATGTTATATTACCAAAGTACAAAAATGAAGTTAGCTACTGTAAACATTGCTTTCTTCAAATAAAATCACTTCACTGTAATATAGAACCTACTTACTAAACTGAAAAATGTATGCATGGTTGTTTATAGAAAATACCTCTTGTTCCCTTGGGGCATGGTCGTTCAACCATCATTCCCCTTTGTGTCTGAGGCCACTTTATCCCCTTGGAGTCTAATGCTTCACAGAATCTCTCTGGCAGGGGAAAAATATTTGTTACAGGTGGAATTTTGGTTGTAGAAACTGCTGGAGGTGGTTTTGTCCCTTTGCTTCCTTCCTGTGATCCAGCTACAGTTGTGCTCATGGGGCCTTTCTGTGAAGTCGTGCTTGTGGTTGATACTGTGGTTTTGAACAGCTCAGCTGAAGAAGTTATTGTCACAGCTGTGGTAGGCACTATGGAAAAAAGATGAGTATATTAATCTCAAACACACACTTGCACTCACAGTCATGCACACGTGGAATGTGAGCATGCACACACACACACACACAAAACCCTACCCATCTGTCTGCCCACAAACCAAGGAAATGAGAATTACTGACAATATCGCTCGTAAGAATAAATCTTTTCATCTATTCCAATTTATTTATACTGATGGCTAAGAGAAGGTAGGTAGTTTAGGCTTTACTATAGCGTTTGCTGTATGACTCAAGTTTATTTCTCAATGAAATATGTGACAGTACAGTTTAAGTATAACTTCATCACATACTGTTTAACAGGAAACGTGGGACAGTTTAATTTAGAAAAATTCTATTGTATAAACTCATATTCTATAAGCAATCAAATTCAAAGCATTAACAAAACTGTGGTGATTATATATAATTAGGATGATAAAAAAATTTAAAGTCACCCACTTTATATATTGCAAGAAAATAAATACTGTGACATCTTTCCACCCAGCAGCCGTTCTCGCCTGAGCATGATCAGCATGCCTGATTAGATCCAAACAGAAGATAAGCTTGGCATGCTTGCGCTGTTTTATTACGGAAACATCTCAAGCTTCGGCATCGTTACCTTGGAAAAGGTAGGTATGAGGAAGCAGCTAGTTCCAGTCAGAGGTGGAATCTCTTACCAAGATAAAGCATCAGATCAAATCATGCCTAATTCAAACCAACCCTTCATATCTTAGTGACCCTTAACAGAGAATATAAAAGAACTATTGTTACACATTTAAAAGCAAAAATGTTTTCATTATTTTTAAAAGTTATTTTTGCCTTCCAATGTTACTAAACTGTTAAATCCACTGGGTTTAAGAAATAGTGGAGCTCAATGCTTCTTCCATTAATTACCATTGAATTAATTTAAACAACAAAAATCTGTCAGTAAAAATTTAATACTACCACACTTAAAAACTATTGGAGGAAATCACACGAAAGTTGTATCAACATTTACAGATTATTGGCTCTTAAAACCTTACATATATGATGCCTTAAATTTAAATTGTAGTAGAGCAAATGAAAAATAGCTATGTTTTCAAATCATCTTAATAAAATCAACTTATTTTACTTTACCTACACATGAGATAATAAACTAGAATATTAGAATTTATTAGAAAACAAGTTCATATTATCACTGATATGTTTACTATTTTAAGCTCTGGTCCATCAATCTTTCTTTATTAATTCTGACACTACTGAGAGTAAACTACGAAAAAGTACTGTGACATGTTTCTAGCTCTTTAGTAGTTACATACTTCTTGTTACCAATAAGTACACTATACACGTTTTATTCCTTTTCCCCCCTCTATCTCAAGAGAAACTTCTAAAGCATGTGTTTTATTTCCAGGGCATAATTTATTGACCATATGAGAGATGCCTATGTACATTAGTCAAACATCATGCCTAGCCAGCTGCTGCAGAAACCTATTCAAACCTGTCTATCTTTTCTTTAAAGCACTTGCTTGACATCTTGTTAAACCTCTGTAATTTTCTTTTGATTACAATGCAGCCAGGCTTTCAGTGCTTTCTCAATTAACATTTGTCAAAAGCATCACAATCTTTTGCAGAAGTGTCAAATGACTGCTGCTGAATCAAGTCTTAAAGAGGAGTCGGGAATCAGAACAGAAAAAAGAAGGGGGCAGAGCAAAATGCTTGAGTGCTACACTATCTGATATATCCCTTGACACTGTACTAACTAGTACATATTTAATCACTGAAATATGTGTTAATACTACAATTAGTGATTTGTTAGCTAAGCATTAGTCGAGATTCATAAGAACCGAGTCAAGGTAGACAATAAAAGGACCTCAATTAAATGTGCAAAATTTCATGCAATATTCTACAGCCATGTTTCCTTTTTTTTTTTTTTGAAAATTTATTTTTATACCTTTTCACCTTTTTTGTTTGTTTGTTTGTTTGTTTTTTGAGACGGAGTCTTGCTCTGTCACCAGGCTGGAGTGCAGTGATGTGGTCTCAGCTCACTGCAACCTCTGCCTCCCGCGTTCAAGCCATTCTCCTGCTTCAGCCTCCCGAGTAGCTGGGATTACAGGCACCCACCACCACACCCAGCTAATTTTTGTATTTTTAGTAGAGACGGGGTTTCACCATATTGGCCAGGATGGTCTCGATCTCCTGACCTCGTGATCCGCCCACCTCGGCCTCCCAAAGTGCTGGGATTACAGGGGTGAGTGATTGTGCCCAGCCACCTTTTTACCTTTTGATCACCAAAATAGATTAAACGGAATCAACTTATTCTTCAAAAATAAATCAGTGAAATATTGGGATATCATGACAATAAACATGATCATAAAGCTTAAGTAAAAAACTAAATCTTTTAGAGGTACACATAGAATTTCTGGGATTTTGAAGGTTTAAGTCTAGCAATACCAGAAGAAAAGCAACTTTTTTTCTCATGTGAAGGCTAGAAATGCAGATATATTTCTAAAAATTATTATTTATTTCCACAGGTGGAAATGGCCCCAATAGAGCATCTGGTAATGATAAAAGCAAATGTTGATTTAGCATTTATGTGCCAGGTGCTATGCCAATCACCATTCATGGATAATCAGATCATCTTATTTAATCCTTATCACAACTCCATGAAGTAGGCACTATAATTATCTTCCTTTTACAGATAAGGAAACTGAACGATGAAGTTAAGTAATTTGTTTAAGGTCACTTTCCCATACTCTTAAATGCCATGATCTTACTTGCCTAGTTACAGATTTTCATAGACTCTAGAAAAATATAGCATCCAACAAGTAACCTTGCAGTTACCTGGGAACATTTAACTGACATGGTGTTCTGTGTAAATCGCTAAAAGAATAACAATTTGGAAAGAAAATACAAGACTAGAATAACAAACAATGAGAAGTTCCATAATGAAACATGGCAAAAGGTTCAAAACTCAAGAATATCCTATAAATAATAATAGAAAACACAACTCACAATAGAATTATAACTCTAATCCAAACCCTTTTTTATAGAGCTCTATTTATCCTGATGCCATATCATGCACTCATGCACTGACTTAGGATTCTACCTACCATTTATCATTTGAGTAGAAACAAAATACCTAAGAAATGATGCTAATAAACATGCTTAATAAGTACCCATGAAGATTTTAACTAACACATACAGAATGGTTCAGTTTACTCCGGTTATGTACTAAGAACTTCTATTTATTACCAGGGTTTTCCTCCATGAAAGGGTTTGAAGACAATAGCCATTTATGCTAAGGGTAATATTCTCCTCAGTGAGGTCCCAGAACTCACCCTCATCCACTGTTCATGAAATGAACTCTAGAGTTTCTGTAGCTTGGTAAAGCAAAAACGAGCACCTATTCAACTTGCCCCTGTTCACTGTCTAAAAACACTGATCATCTTTTATACAGCATTCTTCATCAGTGAAAACGTATTTCCGGAAGTATGTATCCTATGCTATGTATAAACAAAACTGGCTCTCTTTATAAAAATTTTTTCCTGGTATTACAGAAGTGTATCACATCACTAATTAGTGTAACACAAATGTTGAGGAACTGCCAAAAGCCAACTAAAAACACATCATTTTCTTTATAGTATTTGGGATATCACATGTGCAGACAGATTAAGTAAATATAAAGCAATCCAGATTAAGAAATGGAAAAGAGTTAAAACAGGACTGGAAAGGGTTTTTCCTAAGGCCATTCCAGAGAGGCAGAAGGTGAAAGAGGAAAACCAGACCTTGTTTAGGGGGGTGGAGCAAATGAACTATGCAGGGATCACATAAAGCTCAAAACTCACCAAAAAAAAAAAAAGATTAGGGCACAAAAATAATATGCGTGTGCTTTTAGGAATGAAAAGCTTGGATTTATAAATGGGAAAAAGTATTGAAGCTAATATATTATTAAACAGTCCACAATGAAAAATGATATGGATAATGAAAAAAAACAAATGGATAATTTCACAGCACAATTTATGCCCTGGCCATATATGTGATAGCAAATCCAGCACAGAGGACTTGAACTACGAATTTCAGCAAAATAAATCAATCACTATTTTATGACAGGCAAAAGACCTCATTTCTCTGATTGCTCTGTTCTATCAGTTTCTTGGATCTTGTTTCTGGAAAGCTGACAGTGGCTTATTGGTTTGACCTAAATTTGTGGGCCAGAATATTTCTGCAAGACCCCACCTACATGCATATAGGTAGCACACATCTTGGATGAGAGAGGAGACGGGAGTCTCTAAATGCATAATATAAATTACAAGGAGAGAGAGAGAGAATGAATATGGGTCAAACAGCAGTGAGAGAAATTTAGGTCAGATAATACTTTTCATCACTAAGGGCTGCATAAGGGGTCAATATGAATTTTCATGTTCTGGGACTATTTAAGAATGGCTATTTTGGATGACAAAACGTAGTTGTAGGAATATACAGCTGCTACATCTGCCAAAGCTTCTAATTTTCAAGGCTGTTAACTGCTCTTTCCAAAAGCATCTAAACTATCAAAGACTTTTCATCTGAAATGGATCAAATTATTTGCTAGAATATATGACACATGTGGAGGATGACATTACTAACCATCTTTGTATTTGCTGAAGTACTTTGTGGCAAGTAGATGGGTAATGTTTTTATTTGTTGAGCTGAATTATACTCAACTTTACTCACAATTCTTCAGATTGTTGACTGATTATGAAATTGCAATTTGTAAAACATTTTTTTCTTTCTTTTTTTTCTGAGGATGACAAAAAATTTACTGCTACCCAAGACAAATCTAACAACTGTGAGACTAATACAGGCTACAAAAAGGTTAACATAAGGATCAATATAATTTTAGCCAATGCCAATACAAGTTTGTCAATGCCTTAAGTTTGCCTTTTGACAAACCTATAGGATAAAGAAGCACTACTGTAGTAGCAGCTTTTGGAAATACAATTGAAGTAGACGAAACAAATCAAACTGCTACCTCATGAGCAAACATATGTATACCTTTTTAAATAAATGATTCCAAGATACTATCAATAAAACTACATGCCCTAAAAGAAGATTTCATTGTTATAAATTTAACAATGAACATTACTGCTACAACTATAAGCCAAAAAATACAAACATAACCTGATTTAGGGAAAAAGGGGCTGTACACTAAGTCAGTGGATCATTATTGTTATTATATGAACAAAACTCACATATTTTGGTATTCTACAATGACTCAAATTAGAAATTCCATGACAAAGAGCTGTGACTTCTGCTTTTGAGGTCCTGACCATATGACAATATTTAAAACTGATTAACAGCATATCTTAAAATATGTATGGGTATGTGTTTGTTATGAACATATTTAAGTGTGTGTACTTGCATTGCTTTAAGAGAAGAAAAAATATATTAGTCTCTACCCCACCCTATTGAAGATACTAATTTAATCACTCCAAAGAACTTTCTAGTTCCTAAAATTTTGAAATAATGCAATAATTTCAAGATTAACTCAGTAAATTAGGATATTAATTCAGATCTTAAACACACTGTTCAAATAGAAGACTTATAAACAGTGCAAGCTCTATAATAATACATTAACAAGTTATTCTTTCATCGTGAGTATGAGATAATCTTGTTTTAATGAAGTATTCATTTATCATCAAAAATTATTTCTCACAAAATTGAACTCACTTAATAAACCAAAGTATATTTCCAAAAATTTAGCATTACTTTCTAAAGTCATGATCCTCCATAAAGAGAATACAAATCACACAATGCTAGCATATCTGTCATCACAAGTCAACACTTGGGATCATTTAAAGCTTGGTTCATGTGATTGTTAAAGTCACAGAAATATTGACTTAAAACTGTCACTAATTTATCAGAAAATAAAAACATGTAATTTTACATGATAATCTAGAAAAATATTGGATGGCTCCCTCTCCTACTCAGAGAACAGACACCAAAACTTTAGAACGCATGTATCTGGCATTGTACATCAAGCCTAGCCATTCTCCTGGGACTTCCTAACACACGTTTCCTTTAACCACTGGCGCCAAGAAGTTAAAAGGTCTGCACATAGATTGTAATCAATTTAGCAGTCAAGTAGGCGAAAACAATCAAACAAAAAAACATTGCTAACAGGTTTCTGGTTAGTATTACATTTTTAGCAATGAAAAAAGTTTAAACTGACCAATAAATGCCACAATTTCTTGAAGCCAACATTAAAATGAAGAAATTGAGAAAAAGAAAACGAACCATAATAAGGCTAAAATGTACCACAACATTGTCCTTTGTCCTTTAACTATGAAAAGGGGAAGAAAATAGGAAAAAAAAGTTAAGAAGTCTTTAAAAAGAAAAATGCTTTTCACAAAACGACATAAGCATTAGCAAGTAAACATGCTTACCTTGGGCAGGATCAGGTGGACCAAACTCCAGAGAATATCGTAAAATGAAGTTATTGTTCCACACGTACAGTTGGTTATCTCTTGGATTGTAATCCACTGCAGCAATATACTGATACTGGTTGGGGAAGGGAACATCTACATATTCTCCTCGGTTTAATCGGGTATTATAAATGTAATCAATTGAGTTCTTGCCTGTTTCACTTTCATTGTCTTGATAAACTGACCTAACCACATAGAGGACTCCGCATATCATAAAAGCATTTGATGCGGCACGTTTGTCGTATACAGTCTCCCACGTTGCTTCAAATCGAAGAGTGTATGGGTTCAGCTGGCTAATAACTATCATTCCATTGTTCTGTTCAGTGGCATAAATGACCCATAAGCCATTTTCATCAACTGCTAGGTCGATATCAGTCTTTCCTCCCCATCTGTATGGTGAGGTATCATGGTAGTTGGCATAGTTAATTATGGCCTCGCCACTCTTAATTCTAGTCCTCAAGTCAAATTTCACAATATTCCTCGTTCTTTCTTTGTTAAAGAAGACAGCACCATCATATACCACAAATCCAGTACCATCTACTCGATTTGGAAGTTTATATGTTGTTGTTTGGCGACTATTTTGGAAATCTTCTAAAGAAGCATATTCTATTAAAGTATCGGTACGATATGGAGTCCAGGGCATGAAATAAATTTTATCTGCAGCCTGAAGAGGGTCCTTACACCAAGCACCCGCCTTTTGTTCAGCTTCATATATACATGGTGAGTCCACAATTGCTTTCAAGGTCCCCGGACACACAAAAACTAACAGTTACAGAGAAAAGACAAAAATTAAGCCAAGTTAAAAAATGACACAGGCAAACACGCTTCAGCGATCACAAATCAAAAGGGAAGAATTCATATTATTAGCATTCAATTTTACCAAAATTTATACTTAATACAAATACTACCTTTCTTTTCTAAAGTTAGCATAATCAGTGTATCAGGGTACAAAGTAATTGGAGTTTATGTTTATTTTCACTAACAAAAGCCTAAGTTTAAGATCATTTATAAGTAGTTTGACAATTTAAATTTTTGCTATGTTTTCATCTTATAATCTGTTAACCTATGTTTTAAAAGTTTGAGCTTTTGCACAACAGTATATATTTCATTTTATTACAAACATTATACCTTTCAACCCCCTACTTCACCTATGAGCCCCCAAAAGCAAAACCATGAAATAAGGCAAATCAAACAGAAAACCCAATGTGAAGACTTATTTAGAACTTTTACATAAGTTAGACTGAAAACAAAGGTGCTTCAATTTGAGGAACATAAATATTCGGAAAATGCAATTAGGAGCACAGAAAAGTAAATGCAAGAAAAGCAGTTATGAAACAATCAGGAGACCCTGTAACCATGGCATGCTATGGAGAGGGTTCTGGAAGCCAGGCAAGATGACACTTTAATTATAAGAAAATATCCAAGGGTGTCAGAAAAAGAGATAAAGGGTAGAAAAGAAACAGAGAAAGGGCAGCTCCCCCTCGCCGACTTCAGAATTTTTACCCCATCACCAGGTTTAGCAGTCATACAATTTCATTGTAAACAGATGACTTCCTTATAAGGTGGCATTTATGAGATCCTGCTGATTATTTTAATACAGGAGTGTTGTGGGGAGAGGGGAGGGAGGAGGTTAACATCCATAAGGCACATAACAGGGAGCTGGGGTTCAGACTGTATGTTATTTACCTTTTTGCTCCACTTCTATTTTAAGCATCGGGAAGAAAAATAAAAAAGGTGCAAGGAAAAAAGAAAAAAGATTAAAATAAATTGACTATTAGTCTAAGACTGAATTCGTAACAGATGCTAAATATAGGAAGAATTAAGAGCTGTACTACTTTGGATAAAGAGAAACACACAACAGGAAAACCTAGCAGGAGAAAGATTCTAAAGTTACATAAAAGAACATGGATCAATCATTTTAGGAGATTAAGGAGGCAACACAAATATGCTGGCATGTTGCTTCACTTAGTGTACCTGAATAAGTAATGAAACTCTTCACTAATGCATGGTATACATACTCTTGCCTTTCCAAAGTCACTCAGCATTCTTACCAAGTTTTACTTTCTATATGTATTCTATAGACATAAATGCATGCATAGGTACATCATCCCCATTTATCTTATGTGAACTCAATTATTAAACTAACTTTAGATAAGCATAACAATACAAAAATACATTTATAAAAATCATAACTTAATTTTGGAGTTTAGATCAAATTTAATTCTGATGTAGTTACATGTTTTTCATAGATATTTACTAAGAAATATATAATTATGCATCCCAGTATGTTTCAATTGTTTTTCTATTATTTTCTATTCCTAGATAAATTAATTTTAACCATTAAAAAAGCCTCCTCTTTAGGAATACATAAATATCCCCCCATCACCAGCAGAGATTTTGAAGAGTAGGGTAAGGTAGTACCTTTCTTCCCCACTAAGAATTAGTATATTTACTTAGTTAGGTTTACATATACATTTTATTATAAAATTCTTATTAAATTTTCTATATTATATATCTCAAACTTGTAATACTAAGTCTATAAAAAAAGTAAGCAAAATACATACAAGGGAAAAGCAAGCACAGTAGGCAAGGAGAAAAAGGAAGAAAGAATTATGGTTAGATTATTATGACAATTCTACCATCATCAATTTACATAGAAAGCAAGCTAGCATGCAACAACAATCATACCGAGCATTCAAAGCAAATACCTTGACTCCACAGACCTTATAAAAAGTAAATGCTTTCATAAAACAAACCTGATTAGTAGAGTTGTATGGGGAAAAAAAAAACTCCTACAGTTTCAAGAAACAGATTATGTAGTTAGGAAGGGGGTATGTAAGATCCTTGTTGGTAAACCATATTCTAATACTTATAAACCATAAAACACTACTTTACATTGTATATAGGTTTGAAGTATGTTGCCTAAATTTCATAAAATGACAAGACTGATGTCTGTTTCTCCCTTTTCTGTTGTTAAAATGCATTAGGGTGTGCTAATACTGCATTTCCAAAATGTACTCAGACAGAGTAGTGCACATTTTATTAAGATCTTAGTTTGATTAATTTTTAAAAATTACAATAGTTCATCAAGATTAAATGTTGACCTTCTGAAACACGTATGGGAAAAAACATCACACGAACATTTTTGCCATAGGAATGGCACACAACTTTCCACATTAAGCTACAACTTTCCCCAATCAACTTAGTCTATGTAACCACTTTCAGGAAACATACTTGCTCTATAATGTGTAATTCTGACTACATCTGAAAAACAAGAAATTCAACATTACCGTCTTGAAAACAACACTTTAGTATAAACCACTAGTCCTAAAATTACTCCTCAGCGAAGAGCAATATTATACCTGCTTAGAATCAATAACGGAAGGGCGTGGTGAGAAAATGAGGATAAGAGAAATGATTAGCGTTGTGACTACTCAAACTACATTTACAGACAGCTGTACGCTTTTTTCCCCTAAGGAAAGGATAATTTTACTGAAATAAATTAAATGTAAAGGATGGAAATAATACATTTTAAAATGTTTATTTAAAAAAGAACTTAAAACAAGTTCAATAAAAGATGTAGAAAGTGTATTTTGCTTTCCATTCATTGAAAATAGCTAAATTTTATTATTCGATAAACTAGAATTACAATGTAGTTAGTGAACAGAATATCAAAGTCTTTATTTACTTGAGATTTAATTGATATCACATATTAAAGGAAAATAAATATAAATTATACATTGTATATATTTTATAATTCTGTGGAAAAGTAAGTAACACTCAAAAGTAAAGACTTAAAACATTATAAACCTTTGATGATTAATGAATCATATAAGGAAAATATTGCTCTTTACAACAAAAAAGTCCTTACGTTATTATT
Organism: Hylobates moloch; assembly: GCF_009828535.3. NCBI lineage: Eukaryota > Metazoa > Chordata > Mammalia > Primates > Hylobatidae > Hylobates > Hylobates moloch. The sequence goes on from NW_026652280.1 coordinate 144,378,974, forward strand.
TTTATGAAAATCAAAAGGACAGATGTCTGTGAAACCAGCCAAAATTCCATCAGTAGAAGAGTACAAAAATACAATAAAATCAATATAATCAGTATTCTCTATCACACGCCAAATATATACTACAACTTAAGAGCCGTATGAATTAACAATACTTTTCTTTAGACCAAACATACAAGTATATGACCCACAGTGGAGGACTACATGGATATGCAAGACAAGAAATTAACCCAAACTAACTACACAGCCTCCATACTCTGTATGTGAAGTGACACACTATTTCATTGAATACTCTCACATGTTTATTCATTAATAATGATTTAATCAACAATAACGGCTATTTTTCATATTAAATAAAATTTTTGGCTAATATTATAGTAGTTTTACAATGATACTTTGAAATAAGAGGTACAAAAATCAAAACCAAATCCTGCCTACAGGATGCAAAATTCCAATCTGATTACTCTGCTTTATCCTCCAAGATCTTTACGACTTCTTCCAAATATAAATATATGCAATTCCTGTCTGGCAATGACAATGGATACCCTGTATACGTACACTTTTGACATGGATATTAACTGGGCAAGTACAAGCATCACATATAATGCACGTGCCTGTTTATAAACGTACTAAACAAAGTAACAGCATTTCTAATGTTCTCTGTTGAGCAAATTTCTTTTAAATTTTTCAGAAGTCATGAAAACCTTCTGAAATTGTTTTATAATAGGGCTTAATTGGAATATATAAGATCCTGGAGGATTTACTGTGGATAGAAAATGTTATAAAGCCAAGTGGTAAAAAATACATAATAAATGTTATCTGATGGTGACAATTTTATCAACTAAGTAACGTGTAAAAGAGGTATGCAAATGTTACAAAATATAAAAACACTACTAAATCAAGGAGAAAGTGAAAGCTAAAGGCTTAAACTAAAAGAAAGTATAAGGAATGAATACAATGGACAAAGGCACAAAGAAACAAAAGGTGAGGAAAATGGGAAAAAAGAGATAAGAGAAGACACTGTCCTACATATGATTAGAATAATCTAAGAAGACTCTTTGCATTATATTTTAATATTAGTTGAAACCATGCAATTTATAGAGTGTCACTACTGTAGAGTATATAGGAATTATAATTACTTTTATTCTTTAGCAAGGAGTGATTAAAAAAAAAACCCATCGACTTATTTCTGCCTCGTGCAAACGTCTAGAAAGGTAACAGCAAATTAATTACTGATTTTTTTAAATTAAAAGACAAAAACTAAAAGGAACAAATACTTCTCTGAGTATAGCTATTTGCAAGTTTAGCACACAATGTACAATACTTCTGGGGAACTGAAAAAGTAAAATTTTTCAAGTTAGATGTTCCAGAAGATATCCACACTTTCCTTTCTTAAACAGCACAAGAAATAGCTTATGAGTCTGAAAATAATATTTGCTTAACACTGTTCTTGGTCTATAGACTAGGTTACAGGAACTGGCTCCAGAAAGACAATTCTTGGCAGCTCTGACTGATTCCACTGTTTGGGAATGGATGCTGTATTTCTTCTCTAATTTGAGGACAGAAACCATGCTAAATCCAAGTGAAAGTGACTTTATGGAACAAAATTTTGGTTAGGTCAAAAGAATACAATGTTCCTCTAGTGGCACAGGAGAGTGATTACGTAAGCCACCAACACTACACAGGAGAAATGATATAAAGATCAGTGTACTCAGTAGGCTTCCAATCCTACAAATGGTATAGAAAATACTGAAAACATAAAAAGCATCCATTTCACAGTAACACAGGAACACAGAGCAGGGATGAAAAGATAATCTGTGTTTGGCCTTTAACTGATGACACAAAAAGCCAATTTGTCAAAACTGTGTCAGAGAAAAGATGGCGAGTGCCTTCACAGCATGAGTCAGAATGTATTACTACCATATTGGACACAGCAGATCTATCAGAATTTGGCCCTTTGGTTTTAGAAATATTGATAGTTTGAACATATAAATCTGTCAGAACTAATGACCTAGCTTTTGAGGTTCTGGAAAGAGCAATTTCATTATTTGGCAAATCCTTTTTTTTTTAAAGGAGGAAAGTGTACAAAAACTGTCTCAAATCAGCAAAATTGCTGATAAAAAACATGTAATTCAAATGCCTATGAACTAACATGACTAAATGACATCTCTATCTTTTCTATAATTTAAAAAGCAAAGAAGACAACAATACTATCAAACTAGCTTGTGAAATTCAGGTAATATTCAAACTTACGTTGTCTAAAATGCTAAGATTTTAAAAATTGAAGTATAGAATACAATTTTGAAGTACGAATTCTGAGATTAGAAGGAAAACTACACAAAATTTGACTACTGGCCGAAGTCTACCTATAAGCTTTTCAATTGAATTTTAAATATCCATCTGTAGGATCTTAAAAACGATGCTGCAAAATTAAAAATAGAACCATGTGCAAGGTTATATTATATCTATTTTATTTAGCATTAAGGTTTCATCATTGAATCCCATAAAGGAATGCTCCCTTAAAGACAATAGAACAAAAAGTAAAGCACTTGCCTCAGTTACTGCAATGGTAGCTTTTACCCAGCCCTAAAGTTACTACAACAGCAGGTAGCCATTCAAGTAGCTCACGATTAAAACTGAAGTCAATTCCTTCTTTAGAAAACTGTGAGCCAAACCAATTTGTCAGCAACTGGTATTGGGCAAAAGTACAGATTTCTATCAGCTGTATTGAATAGCTAATTCAAGTTTGTTTTCTGGAAAAACACTAGCCTTAAAAGCCAAACACTTAAGAACACAGACAGACACTTGGCCAGCATCACACTATGGCTTCCTTCCACACTTCATGAAGCTAATTGGAGGCCCAAGTCTGTTAGTGCTCTGCATGCATAATGGTTTTGTAGGCCATAAACATATGCTTCTTTCACATGTGTAGTCTTTCAGCATCAACGAGTAATGCTGGGCAAAGTGTACAGAAATATAAACTGCATACTTACTGTAAGGGACACATTCATACTGGACTTCAAGGTATTTATATGTTCCAGGACACGGATCAGGAAACACATCTGACCCAGTAACTACTATACACTGTGTGCGATTGTTGCACCTGAAAAACAAAATGTATCAAACTTGTGTAACATAATTTATTTGATTATTTTCACTTAAATATAACATAGAAGATTTTCCCATTTTCTTTAAGCAACTAGAAACATAAAACAAAAATTCAAGTGACGTTGTTACTCTACATTATTAAATACTTTATAAGAGTTTTGTTTTCTTTATGTTGTAATACAGTGTTATCATGGGTCACACTAAATTTTAACTAGAAGTAAAAAAAAAATGGCCAACAGTTTCCTATTATTCTGTTATACATTTTAATTTTTGATATATTCAACATGAACTGAACGACAACAAGAACAACAACAAATATCTGACTAGGATATTAGACATCATACTTAAGAATTAAGATTACAATTTTTAAAAATGGTCCTATAACTAAACAGAAATGTAAGAGTCAAAACCTGAATTTCTCAGCAGGAAGTTTTTGACAACACAAAACAAATAAGGAGCCAGGATTTTAATTTTATCCTCTAAATCCAGTTAGGTGTGAAGTTCTTTATTGTACATACTTTCTGGAATACCAGAAGCTAAGCTAGTAGAGCTCACCTTATATGCTATGGTCCACATAAATGATAAAAGTGCATTTAAAGGATTTAGAAAAATGTTCTGGCACATAGGTAATATCTAAGCATTATTGTTACTCTTTCTATTCATAGATCAATGTGCCTATATAATTAATGAGATGGCTATGTACCTCGGTTCAACACCAGCACTCCCTAAAATATAACATTAAAAAGAATGTTGTACTAACATGATGCCTAGAATGTTCTAATTATTGTTATAAGGAATTATTTTCTTATTTTTGCAATGTCATTAACTCACCAAGAATATTAGAAATAGGTTAGAATTCCAGATAAAATGATATGTAAGTTCTATGAATTTGTCCAAAAGGTCTTTTCATAACTTTTGTAAAGGCAAGAACTATTTCTTTTATTTGAGTATAACCTAATGAATGGAATGTTTTCAGGGTTTTTATTGTATTTTCTGATAGCGCATACATTAAGAAGGCAAATCAAGCAGAACAAGAACATTATAACAACATTTATTTAACAGTTGGAATACCACATATTCGATAGTGCATAAAATAACTGAACTATAAAATAGCACTATAAAGAATTTTGAAAAAGCATCCCAGTTTCTAGCACCACTAACTAAAGGGCAGTAGAAGGTGAATCATGTTAAAGATGGGTAGGAACAGTCATACACTTTGGTGCCATTTCAACTCAAAACTAGACTTTCTCTTTGAAGAGCAGCAAAGCCTGAAAACTACAGGATTAAATAGGTAAATTTTATAATTCAAAGTATAGTACAATGAACTTCAAACAAGACTCAAATATTAAATAAATTATAAATAACTTTTATCATGATTATAATAGAGTATAGCAGTTTTTTAGAAATATACCATATACTGTAATTTTCAAGAAGGTAAATAATGTAAATGGTATAGTGTCACAGTCTTCTGTAACATATGTTTTCCTGTCATTATTCTGTATTTCTCTTAATTTGGTTCACTCATCTGAAGAAATTTGCCCGTGGTTCACCACTTAGTGTAAACGAATTATTTTAACATGAATCACAGAACCTATTTCACATCCTAAAATTCAAGACAAGAGGTAGGTTTACAGTTTCTCAATAGGTCAATAACTAATGTTCCCAACTAATAAACATAATTCTGATGTTTCATTTTTCTTTTTTTTTAAACTTTTGCAGCAACAAGACAGTTCACTGATTTTTTAGTTTCTTGATCTGCCAGAAATCCTCAATCACTAACTTGGTCCCATTAAAAACAAAAGTCCTTTCATTTCCTTCTTTGTATTTATTCATACCTACAGTGATCTTCCTTTTATCACACCCTCACACCTCTCAGAAATGAAGAAAGATAAACAACTGTGTGTTAGATATCCCTTTCAGATACTCCCACAGTATACATTTTATAACTACTCAACCAAACTGTTAGGTTTTGAATGGCATTTAAATATGATTACAAAAACCCCTCCAAATAACGATTTCTATTGTGAGTAAACTCTTCATTTAGTTTATCAACCTTCCCTTCTCACAAAAGGCTCCTCTCATATCAACAAACTAGCAACTGGTGGGAGAGAGAGGGAATTGTACACAAAGTTGAAATGGACCAAGAACATGAAAGACTTTGCTATTAAGGTGAAGGAGAAAGTAACTCAAAGGATTTGGCAATTTATTTATTTATATATATATATATATATGTATATATAATTTTTCAAAAATAAAGAATACATTGAAAATTGCCCAGATTTTTTCCACCAGAAGTAATTGGATGAATGAATATAACTAGTACAGGGTTAGAGATCTTTTACTGTGTATTTCTCAATGTCATGGTATGTTCTGCAGGAAGTATATAATATAAGCATTCTGGTTTCCATTACATTTTGTTTGAAAGAGGACCAACACCATAATAAAAAATAACTGTCCATATTTACTCTCTTTCTGAACAACTTTGCAGTAGTCCTCTGACCAATCACAGGTTCAAATTAATGTCAAAGCAATTATGATTATTTATACCAACCACATAATTTTTATTGATTTAAATAATCACATTACACAAAGCATCCACTTTAAGACAGCAAAACGCATTAATTCTACAACTATAATCTTAAGCAAAACTGATTTAATGAAGCTCCTGCAATAAAATTATTAAAAATTCTAGAATTCAGGGCCTCCCAAAATATAAAAAACATTCATTTTAAATTTGAAAATTTCGTATGTTTATATACACAGAGATATCAAAAGTGCAAGAAATTAATCTTCAGAAAAATGGAAAATTTAGAGCTAAAACAGTTAAGGGTCAGAAAGGAGAGAAGCCCAACTGTAAAAAGTACAAGAAAATTAGAGCTTTGCATGCCAGTATCTTGATTCGTGGAAATGAATCTAAGCTTTTAGAGGCCCAAATTACAGAAATAAAAATACAGGCATTTATATTCCTTTATAAAGGGTGCAAGCAGCATTAAGTTTCCAAATAGAGAGTGAGGAGACAAGAAAGACATTGGGAAACACCCAATGTGAGCTATTAATACTAAGAAAAATCTGAAAATTCCTTAACAATATGCTGTTGGTAAGATTATAAAACTGTAAATTGCTATCGTTTAAAAAGATCCAGAAAGAAAGCAATTACTTATCCACAGAAGCAAAGTAAATTTCCGCCAAGGGCTCAGCTTCAAGTTCTCATACTAATGAAAGCAAAAAGGTAGAGTTAAGCCAAGAAAGAAAAAGTGTTTAGTCGTTTGTATTCTCAGTACTGGGCACAATTCCTGGCATGACTTTCTCTCTCTTCCTCTACAGAAGAAGATTTCTTTACCAATAAGGGTATCATTGTTTTAACAATCAAAATATCAGTATATTTTGGTAATACCATGTGGGTTTATTACGTTAATAACCTATAATTTTCTTACACATTAAGCATAAAAAATCGGTATGAATGAGAACAAGGCAAAAGAGAAAAAATAGGGTTTAATGAGTAGACCTTTTACTACAATTTGAAGAAACTACAATTACGGTTCATCATAAAGAAAGAGATACTAGAATGTATTTTGAACACTTCAACTTTCAAATAACTGGTCTTATTTCATTTTATATTTATAAAGATGAACAGATGACTTAATATAGTGAAAGCAGTAGTTTTCAAAATGTGGTCCTCATACTAACAGCACCACTATCAGCTGAAAACTTGTCAGAAATACAAATTATTGGCCGGGCGCGATGGCTCACGCCTGTAATCCCAGCACTTTGGGAGGCTGAGGTGGGTGGATCACCTGAGGTCGGGATTTGGAGACTAGCCTGACCCACATGGAGAAACCCCGTCTCTACTAAAAATACAAAAATTAGCCACGCAGGCATGCGTGGTGGCACATGCCTGTAATCCCAGCTACTCGGGAGACTGAGGCAGGAGAATTGCTTGAACCCGAGAGGCAGAGGTTGCGGTGAGCCGAGATCGCACCATTGCACTCCAGCCTGGGCAACAAGAGTGAAACTCCGCCAAAAAAAAAAGAAAGAAAAGAAATATAAATTATTAAGCTCCACCAAAAATTGGCAGGTTCAGAAACCCTGGAAGTGGAAACCCAGCCATCTCAGATTTAACAAGTTTTGCAAGTGATTCTGATCACTGCAACTTGTGTAAGAGCCACAGGGTTAAAACAAGATAGATTTAGATACTTTACTGAAGAATAAATATGAATGGCAAAACATGATTTTGCTCTATAAAACTTAGTAAAACAAGTGAAATAGAAAACAAGTGATGAGTACAATTTATGTAAGAAGTACATAATACAGTTTACAATGTTAATATGTCTTCTTGCTAATTCTAAGTGTAGAAATCAAGAGTTTTAGTTGCTCTAATTTTGAGCAAGCTATCTAGTTATTCATCAATTCTTAACATGGAGAATCGAAATAAGTATAATATCTGAGTACATGTATACATCACATATGAACCAATTTTTTAACAGATAAGAAGTATAATGTTTTGCTAAAAATGTGCTAACGAAACACTAAAATTGGAAATAAAACTTTTGAGAATATGTAAAAATATACTATGTCCTACAAAAGTATGTCATGAAAAATAACAGAAAAATATGACCCGCTGTAATCATTGCCAATTTTTCTATATTCAATCTTTGACTTATTTATTCAAAATAAATTTTAATAAAGTGGCTCAACTCTAGGAAGGCAATAAATACAGTTGTTTTTAGAGAGAACTTAGAGGCATAAGTAGGCCTTGCAAATAATGTCTAAACAATTTCGGGGTCAGGCGCTATTGCTCGCGCTTATAATCCCAGCATTTTGGGAGGCAGAAGCAAAGGGGCCAGGATCTCTTGAGCCTAGGAGTTCAAGACCAGCTTGGGTAACATGGCAAAACCCCATCTCTACAAAAAGTTAAAAAAAATTAGCCCGGTGTGGTGGTATGTGCCTGTAGTTCCAGCTACTTGGGGCAGACCGAGGTGGGAGGATGGCACCGCTGAAGCACGGCCAGGGAACATAATGAGACCCTGTCTCAAAAACAAAAACAAGGAACAAAAACCATTTCCAGGATATAATTCATGATTAAATACTAAGTAGAAAATAAACATAAAACTACATAAGCGCTCAGTCCCAAATTCTAAACATATAATCATTTTTAGTATTTTTCTAGTCACATTTCCAAAATTTTCAAATTTGGCATATAACGACAAAGATTTAATCATTATTTCACATCACTGGGTTAAAAATGCACAAAATATCACCTATATATAATTTCTGGTTGCAACTTTCTGACTACAATTTTAAAGACCTTTCTTACTATTCTAAAGTATATACAGCACAACACTCAACCTGAGAATTCCAAATATAACTAAAATAAACCCAATGATAAAACCTTTTAATATTATTAAGTTCAAATACCAGAATAAAAGTATTATTTCCGACATTAAAATTCGTAAAATTTAATAAAATCCATCAATCACAACAAAGAAAATCCAAAGTCTTGCTTTATAGGCCATAAACTAGTTTAAATGGGACAAAACACTGAATTTTGTTTGTTTTTTGGTTTTTTGAGACAAAGCCTCGCTCTGTCACCCAGGCTGGAGTGCAGTGGCACGATCTTGGCTCACTGCAACCTCTGCCTCCCGGGTTCAAGCAGTTCTCCTGCCTCAGCCTCCTGAGTAGCTGGGACTACAGGAATGTGCCATGACGCCTGGCTAATTTTTGTATTTTTTTTTTTTTTTTTTTTTTTTAGTAGAGACAAGGTTTCATCATGTTGGGCAGGCTGGTTTCAAACTCCTGACCTCAGGTGATCCGCCCGCCTCGGCCTCCCAAAGTGCTGGGATTACAGGCATGAGCCACCATGTCTGGCCCAAAACACTGAATTTTAATCGTGGTTTAAAAACTCTTCCCTGTGGTCTTTCTACCCTACAGGTGTGGGGGTGAGGGTTTCAATGGTTCAATTCTGGAATGAAGCCAAATATGCATCTGTAAAAGATGAATTGTAACAAATAATTTTGAAGATTAATAGTTTATTAATTTACTTCCTACCAATATATTTGCTGATTACAAAAATTAGGGTAAGTATTTAAAGTTGGTGATATTGCCCAGGCTTGTGCACAGCATATATTTCAAAAAAGATTTTAAGAAATAGCTAATGCATTACTTAACCATCCCAATTTGCAAATGGCAAGCTGAAAGTATTACAAACAGCATATTTTATCTTCCAGATGTAATCAATGTTCTCAGGTCTCAATATTAACTTTTAAGACATCCACAGTATTTTTTGAAATCAAGATAAATGTTCTCAAAAAAATGTGTGAAGGATGAAAAGGCATTTTGTAAAAGTGTATTATCATTAATTTACATACTAGTATATGGAAATTACTTAAAAATATCATGCACAGATTAACAGCAGTATTTTCAAGACAGATTATCTATTTTTGAGACATAGTACCTCACTACTAATGAAATATTAATGAAAACAAACTATTAATATGTTCCCTTTCCTTAATCTTTTAAAACTCTATGTGAAAGAGAGCACAATGCACACATTACTTATACTCTTAGAATAAATTGTATCAAAAAACAATATAGCATACTGTTTATCTCTGCTCAAAAGCAAAATCATTTGATAATTGGGAAGATTAGTGTTTAAAAGCAGAAGCTGTAGAATCAGAAAAAAATTGGTGTGTAAGTTCCAGGTCAGCTGCTTACTTAATTGTGAGTCCATAAGCAATGTATTAAACCTTTCAACCTTAGCTTTATCATCTGTAAAACGTAGTATCTTCTTTAGAAATTTGTTAAGGTTAAATGGGATAGTGCAGGCAACTCTCTGCACAACACCTGGATAACAAACATCAAGAAATATAAATTACCACCACCACCACCAAAAATACCAATAACAACAATGTCCCCTATGTAAGATGAACAGATTTGCAAACCTTAAAGAAGCAGAACATCTTTTACTCTTCCACAGTAGTCCCTGCATTGTGCATACTCTTTCCTGTGTACAGCTTTAAAAACAGGCTCAACTATTCATGCAAATTTGTTTCCATTCCAACTCTAATCTTGAATTGTACAATGCCCAACAAATTGCGTTTATTCTTCTTTTGATTATCTTATGCTCATTATTACACTTTGCCAAGTGCAAAGTATGGAGATGAGATTCCATGTGTAATCTATTGTGATAGGTGTTTTAATCAATAGTCTTGTTCTGCTGATTAAGCAGGGGCTTCTGTTTTGGCAAGATAACATTAGTTTCTCCAGTCATGCTCCAAAAACCATTGGGAATCTTCAGCAGATCATTAGATATGCTACAATAAAGCTTTGGTGCATGTTCTTTTCTTCCTTAAATTACTTCTTCACTGTCCCATCATTCCCCGTCACCAATGGCACTGCATTATTATTGCAGCTCCCCTGAAACTTACACTAGAGCTATGTCTCCAGGCCATAGGATGCCATTTTCAATTGAAGCTTCTTCTTGAAAATATAAATTAAGAAAATTTCATTATCTCCTGCCAGGGGCCATTATTCACCACAGTTCTAAGGAAGATTAAAAATGCAAAATCTACCGCCTTGAACAAATACTCCAGCATTCCAACAGAAAAGCTCAGTATATCATGACAGAAACTAAAAAATTAAAGTTTGCTTAAATTTGAAATTAGTTACTAATTAAAGAATTAGTTCAATCCTTTACTGAGTCTGCATCTTTGATGAAGATTGCTTCATCAATTTAAATATTTTAGTGGCTATTTATTTATTAAACTTCAATTACAAAATACTAGCAATGGTAGGACTTTTTTTTTTCCTGAGTTACTTCCTGTCTCAGTTAAAAGTGCTCACTTTTTGGAGGTGAAATCAATGCTTCCAAGGTACCAAGGTATCATCTAATGATACTCCTTGTCATAGTACCAAGTATAAACAAAGTATACACAGGATTTCCTGGAAGAGCTTAAACCACATCCTTAAGTGAATTGTATACGCTAAACAAACAGAATATCTACAGATGAATTATTGCAATATGAATCTCTTCTTTAATTAATAGAATAGGAATTTTACTAAGTAAAAATAAATTGTATGTTAATAAGTAAATTACATTCTGTTCAGGTACACAAGTTTTAAAAATTTGGAAACTACTAGAAAGTGGGAATTTAAGAGAAAATAATAAAAGAAAAAAGAAGCTGCCAACTTACAAAGTCTTACTGGAGGTGATTATATGCCTAGCATATAAGAATCTGGTGTTTTTGAAAAAATTAAATAATGATTAATGATTATCTGGCTATTTCTGCTCATAAATAAACATGGTTAATAGAAAATAAACACCAGACATCAAATTCTGCCTCAATCAGCCATACCTGATTCTCAGAGAACTCTGTCAATTTGAATATAGTCTTGTATCATGAATGCCAATAATAAACTCTTACGAAATAGATTACCTGTTTAAAAGGAAGGGGGGATAAGTACTCTTTAGCTACCAATCACTTCTCCATATACACTAGCAAATTCCAACTGACCTACTACTCTAGCCACTGTCTTTTTTTAGTCCAAATTTAGAACAAAATTTTATACACACAGCATATAACTTTAGAACATAAATAGGTAGGCGCCAATGCAAAGAGATTTGCTCAGGCAAAATAATCAAGTGAATGGAGAGGGAATACAAAGAATTATGCTTCAAGATACAAGGTTACAATCATCCTCACAAATGCAAGAAATGGAGTTGAATGTTAAATCGAATCTTTTCAAAAAGTTTTTTTATTTTATAATGAAATGCTATTTTATCATCTAAATTTGTATTCTATACAGCTAGGGAAAGTGGGTCTTGCTTTCTTTAAATATTTATTAATGATGACTTGTGAGCTTAACTAATTGCTAGGTAAACATAACATTAGGAAGCTAAATGGTGTGTAATTAATGTGGCAAAAAAGAGGTGTCCTATAACAGTGTTCCCATTTGTCACATAGCTATTGCTCATTATTTATTTAATAATTTGTGTAGTCTAGATTTCTAACCATCATATAGAATTTAATCCTATAGGTATGTTAGGATATTATACAATTTGCATTATAGAACACTGTGTTATTTATTTTGAAATCATTACTGTAATAAAGTTAGTTTCAGAATCTCTAGCATAATATGCATGAATACTGGTACACAGAGATACATATTTGGGAAAAATAAACAATATAATTTTTATTACATTCAATTTCCTACTTTTTTAAACTTTTAAATATAATCCTGATTTTTTAAAATTGCACCTGTGACTAAATCCTTGAAATTGCATAAAAATTATTTTAAAATTGCATTTCTTATTAAAATGATAATCATTAAGCAAAAATGCAAAATGTTTTTCTGTACTTTCAATGTGTAAACATAAATCTATTTGACTGAAAAGGAGTACAGTGTATAAGAGAAACAGAAAGTCATCACTCCCCAAGTAAAAATCAAGTAACTGGTGGCAAGTCAACAAAAGCTTGATAGTAAAATCCTATGGAAAATCAATTCTAGGAGGTTGTCGTGCTTTTTTTCAGTCAATGAAAACAGAATAACATCTTCCCATAATCTTTGCATTTGAGTAAAATATTATGCCAGAATTTATAAGCACAAAGTATGCATACTTTAATATTTAGTTCATTTACAACTTAGAAACTCCAAAAATTTCCTTAAAAATACCACATTAATTACTAAAATAAGCATTTTGAAATGGCAATGCTGATTTTCTAAAAACAACTTTCTATGTTTTAGAAACCTTTGAAATTCCTTGCAGTTTTTACCGGACCTTGGGGTCAGTTTAATGCAAATTAGGCTTGACTCACTCAGAGCCTCATTAATCCAGTACAAAATCTCGTTTGCAGAAATGCACATTCAACATAAATGTGCTTGCTTTTATTAGCAAAATAAGAAGTATTTATTTACAAAGCATGCCACTGAGACTGTTTCATTCACAGGGTCGTCAGGTCTAACTACTTAATGAAACAAAAAATTTTAAATGGGAATAAAAACCATAAATTTTTGTAATACTTAAAAAAAAATGCTTCTGTTTCCAAATTTTCAAAGCCTTCACTTTTAATAATTCAAAAAATATTACAACCTGTATCAATTAAGAGCAATTATTTATAAAAATGTTAACCTACTGCAGTTTGCACTTGCAGAAACTATCACATTTTTAACAAGGGAAATGGGAAATCACTATGGGATGCCCTAGTTAGATTAAATTAGCAAGAAACTTGTTACCAGACTATATAAAAGACACAGCGTAATAAGACATGACCTTGCAGAGTCGTGGAGCCAATCTGTGATGTTTTTCCTTCCTATAACCCTCGCTAATTATCTGCAAAGTTACAGACTCTTTTGTCGTGGGTTATTTTTCTTCAAATTGTGAGGGGATTTTGGTTTCTAAATATTTAATTAGTCTTGTTGTGATATGAGAATTGTTGTACATGCCAAGCATTTCGATTTTCATACTCTATTCCTTCTAATTATCCTCAGTTTTAGATTGGTCATCCCAAATCCTTTCCGTTTGTAATTATTTACTTCTTAAAGATCATTCAGTGAAGAAATATTTTCACCCTTATGGCTCTTCTTTTCCACAAATGGCTTTTCTGGTCCGTTAATTACCCGCTCAGAGGATTAGAGTTTGAAATAATGCAAAAGAACCTGCAACTAAAAGGAGTTTTAGAGGGCAGGATTGAGTAACGTAGATTTGTGTTGTTGCTATTTTAAATTCACCTTAAAGATTACTCCCTTGGTTTAGAAATCATCTTGAAAAGAAGAAAATTATGCCATAAAGATTTTTTTTCTGACTCCTGAGATGTTTGATGAAATGTCATTTAGTCAGTATTATAAATCTCTGAATATAAAACAAACGATTTTCTATTCGAATTGATAACTAATATAATTTCCACTTTTACAGACCTCATTTTGATTACAGCATGGCAACACATGCTGACAGAACTTCCTATACAAATCAAATTGAAAGTATAGAAATAAAATAACAAGACTTTGGAAGTGTGGCTTTAAAAAACGCATCTTTGTCAAAGTAACTGACTCAGAAACATTTCCCATTTTTTATTAAAATGACTATGTTCTGTAAGTGCTTACTTTTTTTTTTTAAATCAAGAGGGAAGAAAGCACTGCTATTCATTACACAAAATGAATTATGGATCTTTCCCAACTTTCATGTTCACATACTGTATTTCTTCACTAAACTTAATTTTCAGCCAAATAAACATTTCTAATTATTACTTTAATTTTAAAGTAATTTTTCTTCCTCTTGCAACTTCTAAATTATTTTGGCAGTAAAATATTTGATGTCATTTATAAACAAACTCATAGGATATTTTGTGTAGAAAGGAGTGAAAAAGAATGAGCAAGCAATATCTGAATATATGAACTGAATTAATAAATTAATGTTGGAGGGCAAGGGAAATACATAGTTCATGTTTCTCCAAAGGTTCAACAAAGTGAAAACTCTTATTCTAAAAGCAAAGCGCTACGTAATTACTCAGAAAGCCATGAATCTTTTTCTATTAACTACTGAATTTCAAATTTGATCTGTTTCCTTATGTCCTTCTTTCCCACATAGAAGGAATTCACTTTACCATCTATTTATTGAGAGTCTACCCTCATGGTCAAATTGTATCCCAACTCCCCTCAGGAATTTTCATACAAGTATTCTGTTCTAATAGAGGATGCTTCTCCCTTAGTTTAAAAATGTTGTTAGCAAGTATGTGCTTAATAACAAATATGAGCATAAATTATGTATCATCATCAAATACAGTAGTACCAAATCAGTATCAGATTCTGGCAACACAATCTCTTTGCCATGAAAAATTTTACTTAAAAAATGAACAAAAAAATCCTGCTTAATTGAATGGATTAGAAATAGAAGTTGAGACAGGTCTAGAATTATAGTAGTGAAGTTTGGCTCCAAACCCCTGAAAAATCCCTTTGATCTCTCCTCCCATATACCTCAATCACCCCTCAACCTGAGGGTTTTCTCCAAGAAATCCAGTTTAAAAATCACTCATCTAATATAATTCTTCATTAATACAGGTACAGTATACTAAGGCCCAGCGAATCTGATTGACTTACAAACACCACAGGCTAGAGGAATCGCTATATCTGAAAGATCTCTCTCCTAAGCATCTCTCTACTATATTATCTACTCCATAAGCATGGCTCAGTACTTGTCTCTACAAAAATCATCCTAACAGAGGCAACCTTTTCTATGTAGACTTTGAGAATCTTGATATCTATGTAATTTAAAACAGCTAGCACACTAGCAAATACCTCTGAACTGAGTTCTCACATAAATGACTATGTACACTTCTTGAACTATCTCTTCCTTAGTAAGAAGATCCATTTGAAGGACCATTAAGTCCCAGAGGTAGTAAATTATCAGAGCTTAGGATACTATGCTTCTAGTCTGAGGAACTGCTATTTTCCAACTCCCAGTGGTGCCTTCCACGCAATCCTAAAAACAGGATCTCCCTGTTATGAGGGAGGCACACACATATGGCAGGAAGCATCAGCCATACAGATGGTACACAGAAAGCCAATACAAATGATGCTGACCAAACAGGATTATATTCCCTGACTACCTGAACCTGAAGTAGTCTTTCCCTAGAGCAGCAGCTCTATATAATTAATTTGGAAGTTAATCACATTCTGCTTTATGGCATCTCCTATATTTTGCACTTTAGTTGCTGCTAAACTCACTAATTATTTTCCATGTCTAGAATTGCATGGTAAACTTCTTACGTCCTTGTTTATTTCCCAAACGCTCCAAGAGCGGTGGGTACTATTGTATCAGGCCTCACACAGTAATTTTAGTTGTGTCTGGGACTGTAGTTTCACTTTTCTGTTGTACGTCAGGCTTCTTTTCAGTCTATCTCAATGCCTAGTCTTGTTTACGGCAAGAAATACTCAATTTAAATACCTTCTAAGTTGGAATTCTCAATCTTCCGTATTTTACTGACGGTTTTTTAATCAAAGGAACAATTCAAAATGTCTTCAGGTATATACTAGTTGTCATTTCTTTAATAAAAACTACAGAAATTTTGTGTAGATCTTTACCAAACTATTCTATAAGATGAGATTTAAAAAAAAGAATAGTGACCGAAAGCTAGAGACATAGACTCTTGGGATACTCTGAGCAGTAGAGCACGTAGGGAAGGCCAAAAACAATCCTTAGCACCTGTCACCTGAATATAAATAACCAAACTCAGCAGACTTTCATAAAGAGATGCCTACTTGTGGTTCATACACTCTCAGATTAATGAAGTCTCACCTGACTGATAAATATATGACAAATTTCACTGGCTTACTTCTGATAAATCTGAACCAATCTTTAATCATGACAAAATATTCATAATCTAATCCTTTTATCAAATTGACTACCACTGCAGAAGTCTCATGTGTTTGTACAATTAAAAACCCCATGTTAACTGTATATAATAAGGCATTACATTTGATGCAAATCCTTTTCTACTAAAATAAGTGCCAAGCTGACAGCAGGAAGTAGCTGATAAGAAAGCAACAAGGCATTGCTGATGGCATTCTCTTGATAACTGAACACCAACTCGTAAATATTCAGTCTACAGCCTATTACCCAATGAGCTCTTTCTAAAAAGCACAGATCAAGGGAAGTGTCCTTTTGCTGCATCTCGGTCACAAAAGCAAGAAATTATCTTTAAAAAGACAGGCAGATAGATACATAGATGGATCAATTGATCATAGGTAGATAGGAAGGAGGAGGAAAGGAAGAAAGGCAGGGAGGAGAAGTATAATTTTATATTTTACTTATTATAGAGATAGGGTCTCACTATTTTGGTCCAGCTGGTCTCAAACTCCTGGCCTCAAGCATTCCTCCCACCTCTGGCTCCCAAAGTTCTGGGACTATGGGCATGAGCCACTGTGCCCAGCCAGATCACTTTTTATTCATCTGTGATGCTGCTTTTAAAAAAAAGTGGTAGAAGACATTATGTGCTGTTATATCCTAAAGTGCAGAAATACCTGTAATTTTGGAAACATAGTAATACCATAAATATGCCACATCTGAATAGTATCTATACAGATAAAAATTAACAGATAAAAATTAACAAGTGAATATGAAACTGTATATTACTATTCTCTGCTATAAAAAGATTGAACTCCTTACTGTTTCTGAGTTAATATTAAGGACTCAAATCCTAGTGCTATTTTCCATGCTGACATGACAGAGTTAAAAATAGTTTTTTAAATATGATATTCTGTAGGACTATTTTCATAATTTTTGAGATATATATAAACACAATCTTTGAAAGATCCTTTCCTCCTTAGCTTAAGTGAAAGAAGGGAATTCACTCACAATGCCCGAAAGGAAAAAGAAAGCTGGCGAAGATGCTCCATGTTACAGAGTGTGAAAGAAAGGGGACAGAAGCTGAATAGCTCCCTGAACAGACCTCCTCAGTATCCCCTGAGCATACAGTATTTTTTCCCCTCTCAGGCCATAACTTACCGCTTTCCCTTCTCCACCAGTTTTTGAAAGTTTGTTACACTATAAGGGAGATCTGGTATCACAGTTATTTCTGTACATTATCTCCTGTTCTTCACCAGGCTACAGAGCCTTTGAGGGGTTAGTCACTGTTTTAAGAGTCTCTGAATCATATGTACTGCATAACACTCTACCTTATTCTAAAATGTATTAACTCCATAAACATCAGACTGTACTCTAACAAACATATTAATATATTCTTACCAGTTGTTAATAAATACTGTTAGAGTGTTTGGCACATTTGCTTCTGTATCTCAGAACCCAGTAATCATTTAGCAGCAAATCAATCAATGAAAGACAAGATATCATTTTCAGAAGCCAAGCATGGTTCCATAACCATATGATATAAACCAAATTAAAATGTATCTGATTTATAGTTTACACAAGCAGTTTGTAGAAGCTTTTAAAAGTGACAATGAAAGCAAAAACCCTCTATCCCCATATTATACTCCTAGCCTGAATTAGCTTCGTATCAGTAACTTGTCTGAAAGGCTCAGTTCATCAAAATCTATAAAATGTTAGACTCAAGTGCTTTAACTATCACTAACACCATGTGCAGGCTTGGGAGTGGAGGGCCGTGTGCTGTGAAGCAGCAAATGCTGTGCTCTTCTGAAAGCTAACATGCACTCTTATGCCACAGATATAAACAGAGTAAGCACATTAAATAATGAATGACTAGGAAAACAGCCTTATCACTGCAGTTTAAAGACGCACTATACGCATTATCATATTGTATGCAATAAAATCTATTAAGCAATTTTAAAATTTTTTACACGTTTTGCAGAAGTTGCAGCTAAACATATTAATAGACTGAGGGGGCATGTTTTATAGTAACAGTCTTAGAATTTTTTATTTGCAAAAAGTATTATAATACTTAAAGTAGTACACTCATATAATATTACATATTCTATATAAGGAATCATGGTCAACTTCTTAAGCATATTTGATATGACATTATTAAGAAAAAGAAACACTAGAAGAACTTGCTGCTGCTCTTATCTTTGACCCTTAAACTCTTCCATTTCAGCAACCTCATTAATGTCAAAATGCCATTAGAATGTCTGCCCACTTCTAAACCTCTATAGCCAAGGCAAGGCAAAATCTTTTGGATTCAATCAGAAGTACTTTCTTTTTGTATTCAGTTAAAAAGCTTAATAGAGCCACAAAGGTCAAAATATTACTTTTATTAAAGAAAAAGGATGACAAGACAAAGATAAACGTTTTGAATGCAAAAAGCCATTTTTAGACCTGAATTGGGCTTTTTTTGGTTGTTTTTTTCCTTTAAAACCTTTAGTTTTTATACTTAATTACTAGATTCCTATAATGTATATAGCCAGTATTTTTCCACTCAGTATTAGCACTTTTCTTTGGTTGGATAACAAGGGAAGTACAGATTTGAGGCAGAGATCTCTCAGAGGCTTATTGGGAGTGCTCTTAGAACTATAGTTGAAGCCATGATAGATGCAGGGTTGGGGAGAGTGAGAAGGTGAACTCCAGTGCAGTCGCAACAAAAGCCCAGCAAATTCCTCAGGGCGGGAGCTCTGGAGTTGGGAGAGACCTTCAGAGATGTCCCTGAAATGAAGCACAAGATGAGGAGGCCAATCCTTTGTACTCTGGCATTCATTGGGATTCACTGGGGGCTGCCTCTGGGGAGAAGAGTTTAAGATCCCTTCAGCCCGTGACAGTTCGTGTGGAGTGACTCAGCTGTGAGCCCATCAGCAGGCAACTCTCTTGACAGCTGGGAGAAACAGTGCCTGATCCTGAAAGGCAAATGTGGGAGGCACACCACAACACCAACCATAACACTAACGGTAAAGAGTTTTATGAACTGTTTTCAAAGACAGTTCTTTTAATACTACTTCTCATTTTCACGGTTTTTATTCTATTTTATCTTCTTGTACACACTGACATGTCAATCCTGTTTACTAAGCGATATTCAATGGGTTTCCTATAGAGCAATGAACCTTAACAGGCAGCTTTTAATTGGCTCACATAGGAAACCGCATTACTATTAATTCCACAGCTACAGCATAAAATAAAACCATTGCTTCTCAAACTCTAGAGCAATTAGACCTCTCGGCTATTTGGCTAACTCTGCTTCATGATACCCAATGCAGTTAATTATATTTTTTGATGTTAATAGTCTCTGTCAGTCTCAAGCATAACTTCTCTTTGATGAATATTTAAATTATATTTGAATAAAAAATAATCTTGGTTACATTTCATATTCAGTAATCATCACAGCTTAATAAAGGTCTACTCATCAAGGGTTGAAATAAATGACAAGATATATAAAAGTGCCTTAAATCAACTTATTAGATAATACATTTGTTATGACCACTATTCTCTAATATATCTGCTTTTGTACATTTTCAAAGGTACAATCTTATTCACACATTTCACAATTAGATTTCAAAAGTTACTTACAAACATTCTTTAAAGTTTATATAGAATTCTATTAATTAATGATAAGAACACTATAGGATGTCATAAGATAATCAAATGTAGGAAAAAAATTACCAAATTATAAAATATCATTAAAAAATCAGCATACATTCTATTCCTGTGTCATTTTTGTAAGTACCAAGAGTAAAACTTAAAAAAAAAAAGCTTTCATTTACTAAAATTTTTTTTTATTATAGATCTAACAGAAACCCCATTACTAAGGAAAAGTAACTTAAATAATAGTTTTCTTCATATAAAGTCTGTAATGGGAGTTGAGGGTGAGGGAAACTTCCAAAAATTAGGAGGAGAAGAAGGGGGAGGAGAGTATAAAAGCAAAGTATATTAGTGAAATTTATTTAAAATCTGTTTATTCTGCCATTTAGTTTTGTCCATATTATAATAGGAGGGCTTTAAGCCAAGCATTTATTTAATATAAACTGTGAAAATGGGTTATTCTAGCTCAAATCTTTTACTAAATAAATGTTTTAGCTTATAAACTTAAATAATGTCCTTTAAAAAATGAATTGGTTTAATTTTTAATCTTTCAGTCTCTCTTCTCCCAAATCCTAAATCTCTGAAATACAAAGAAGATATCTAAAGATACAAAGAAATATCCTAAAATGTACATATCAACCTATGATTGTCCAGTGGAATGCTATGCCAATTTCTTGAAACTATCACCTGATAAATAAAAAAGGTAGGCATGAATTCAAGTTTTGTAGGGTCTAAAGCTTGTAAAATTTAAGGGTCCTTCTATAAAAAACAAAATAGAAAAATTACATATAGAAAATTAGATACCAAAGTGAATGGTTATTTAGAAAAAAAAAAATCACAAGAAATAAATTTGTAAAAGCCAATGAGAACCACAACCAACAAAATCCAGAAAACTAAAACATTTTAATTAATTGCCTGACATTCCTTTCTAATACTTCAATATTTTTAGCGACAGTCTATGACTGTCTCTTCATGTAAAAATTTCAGTTTACTTTCTATAATGTTGCTTTTCCTGTGAACAGCTGATCCAAATTTGTTTTTTACTATTGATAGTTGTGATGCATAAAACATGCACCCACACTGCCACAAGAGCTCGTGCTTGCTACACTGCTCCAGCCTGTGCCTTACAAACACTGGCATTCTGATAAATTCTATTTGATATTACGCTCATCAAGAGGGGGAAAGTATGGTACATTGGTAATTTTAAGTACTACCCTTGTCATGTGCTCTGTGTACTCTACATACTCCACCAAGAATATGTAGGAGAAAACTTCTCTTTGGATTAGCTATCTATGAAAACCAAATGCCTCTTAAAGTTATATATATGTAATGAATGAAAGGATTTTTCCATAACTAGCTTCTGGCTCCATACACTACAAACATTATCTCTCTTCCACTACCCACATATCTCAGGTGTCATAGGACATATTTAAATTGC
Source organism: Hylobates moloch (assembly GCF_009828535.3). NCBI lineage: Eukaryota > Metazoa > Chordata > Mammalia > Primates > Hylobatidae > Hylobates > Hylobates moloch. The sequence goes on from NW_026652280.1 coordinate 144,400,489, forward strand.
AATATGACATCTGGCTTTGCACATTTATGTCACGATCAGGAAGGAAGTATAATGAGTAACGGAAGTATTTCTAGAGGCCATTTCTTCACCAGAATAGTTAGCAGTAACAAAATTGTATACAAGTGTCTACAAACCATGTAAAAATAACTCCACTAAACCTAGATTGAATTTAACACCAACTGAACTTCTACCTAACTGCATGCGCTTGGCTATTCCTAAGCCACCATAAATGAGGGGAAGTCTATCAGAAAAGTCAGAGAATGAAATCAAAGCCTTTAGACATTGTGTTTAAATATTGTATTTCTGCCAATTTTTACTATATATATTTGACCCCGTGAACTTGTTCAAATGCCTTAGAAGAGACCTATGCAAGTGAAGGGCTGTGATGTTTTAAGATTCATTACTTTCATGGGTTTACCATGAATCTATCTTTAGAGAAAGAGTAAGAGTTCCACAAATTACAGGTGAGTTCAATAACAATAACAGATCTGTTGTCTGAAAAAACAAACAGAAAGACCACTGGAATCATCTCAAGCCAACTTAAATAGAGCAACTCTCATTTCAGACACTTTCTTAAAGCCATGAGTAATGCAGATAGGTGAGTTCTAAAACTATGTCTTTCTTGGTCTTCACATATGACATGTTAACAAATTTTGAGAGAACTGTGACGTGTTAGTTTCACGATATATTTGATTTATTTATACAAAATTTAAATGTGTTAAAGACTACAAAATCATTTACTTCTATTTTTTTCATAACGAGATTTTTCCTTCTAACATCCACAAGAGATGTATTACCTCTAAAACTAATAGTGGACTAACAAACAGCACTAAAAAAATCTAACTACATTGCTATAATATACTTAAAGAAAATGCATAGCAAAGAACAAAGAATGGATCTTTAAAATATGCAAGGCAGAAAAATATGTATTAGTAAAATGCCATCAGAAGCCTAATTACTCACAATTATTCTCCTCAGATAATGTACAAAGTAGATACTGGTGTTTTTTGTTGTTGTTGCTGCTGTTACTATCATAGTTTTGGTATGCAATTTCAGTATAGGATATATGGAAAATTAATAGGGCCATAATAAATGACAGTTTAAGATCTTTAAATAATTTAATATCAAATTATCTTGCCAGGAGTGGTTGCTCATGCTTGTAATTCCAGCACTTAAGGAGGTAGAAGCAGAAGGATAGCTTGAGCTCAGGAGTTCAAGATCTGCCTGGGCAACGTAGTGAGACCATGTTCCCCACAAAAAGAAAAAAAAAGACATATATATATATATATATATATACATATATATATTTTTTTTTTTTTTCTCTTTCTCTTCATTCAATAAAATTAGTCAATACAATATACTGACTCATCATTGCTATCCTGTTCCTAACCTAGTATGAAAACAAAATACGGATTTGGGGTAAGCCAATTTAGTAAGATGTTTTCTCTATTAAATACAGATAGGCATTTTATTTACTTAGATATCTCCTTAAAATGTACAAGAGTAATTAGAATGGAAAATTCTCAATTTTGCCCCAATTATGTTTGCTATTATTTATTAAACATTAAATTAAAAGTATTAATAAACAGCATATTTCAGTGACATTATTCCAAAGTTTTAATAAACACATGTATTATTTTCCTAATAAAAATGCCAATAGGAAATTTTATAGCATACTAAAAACAATTCCAAATTCTTAAGTGACATTACACTTCACAACTTGTTCTTTTTTTTAACTTGTAGAAAACATGCATTATATTACATTTCAGTAGCATTTGTTTATGAATTTTGGTGTCAAAAAAAGAAAAAAACAGAAGAAAATGCCAAATTACAAGCAAAAATAGTGACTTTGCCTTGATGTGAAACCTTACAATAAAATTTCGTTTCTATTTTTTATAACTGTAACTGAACATCTATTCTTATCTGTTCAAAGCATAACTTTTTAAAAAGGATGCTTGTAAGCAAAATTTTTATATTATTAGTATGACATCAACAAGCAGATCCATACTGAAAAGAAATCATACTTAGGAACAACAAAGTCCTTGAATGGGTATCTGAAAATAGTCTTATGAAAGCAGATCTCGTGGTCGTTTAGATAAATGTGTATTAGTAAAATGCCACCACGAACCTAATTACCCACAATAATTTTCCTTAGTAAGTAAATACATTTAACACTTGATTGTTTAGTACATTTTAGAGATATCAGTCAAACACAGTTCTGTCAATTAACTTGTTTAAATGTCAAACTTTGTAAATAGAAACCAACGTTTTAGTGTACAGGAAGGAATGTTCTAGGTGAGTGAAAAACTACAAGGTATGTGATGATATGGACACCACAGAAATACCATTGTCATCCCATCCATAATACTCTCCTTTCAAATGAGAAAGGTGGAATACATAATCCCTAAGGATATGAAAAGCACTATAAAAAGATCATTATGATCATACTGAAATGCAGAGGTCAAATGAAATGTTCGTGTTCACGTCTATTGATTTGGATCTTATTTCTTCATCTCTCCGCTTTGGTTTCAAAACTAAAAATAAAAAACTGAAGCAAAATCACCAAAGTTGAAATGAAATATGGCTTTGCTTTCAAAAACTAATTTCCCTTACCCTTATCCAGCCTATATCTGTTCAAAAATAAAATAAAATTCAAACTTTTAAAGTATCTTCCAAGCTTCTGAATTTCACTGAATAATCCTTAGGGAATACTTAAGACTACTAATGTAACGTCCTTATGGAAAATACTCTGGTTTCCTCAACCAATCAATGGACATAATATAAAAGGTAAAAACCCCCTAAATTAATGAGAAGTACCAGTGAAAATGACCCAATTCACACCTGTATTCTCCGTCTTCAACATCTAGTAGAATTGTTTTACTGATTCTCATTTTAAAAGCAAAAACAGAGCCAGGCCTGGTGGTTCACACCTGTAATCCTAGCATTTGGGAGGCTGAGGCAGGCGGATCTCTTGGGTCCAGGAGTTTGAGACCAGCCAGGGCAATATGGCGGAAACCCTGTCTGTAAACAAATTTTTCAAAAATTAGCTGGGTGTGGTGGCATGCACCTGTAGTACCAGCTACTCGGGAGACTGAGGTGGGAGGATCACTTGAGCCTGGGAAGCTGGGGCTGCAGTAAGCAGAGATTGCACTCCAGCTGTAAGACCCTGTCAAAAAAAAGGAGAAACCGAGGATCCTATAGGGCAGAATTTTTGATGTGACATTATTTCTCTTTTTTCTACATTTGATAAGAAGGGTCATAAAAGATATTAAGATAATTTATCTTCTAAACCATTTCAAAATTTATTAGTCTTTCTTGCACACTAAATGTGAATGTTTAATATGGCTCATGTTTATTACTGCCAATAGTCTCCCTTTCCTATGAGTGCTTTGCTTTAAATGTCCATCAGTAAGTGACATGCAAAGTATGTGTCCAATTAGGTATACCAATAAGAGCTTTAATGGTTATTTATTACTGCACTAAAATTCAAGAATCTATATTAGTAGACTGGCCACAGAGATGTGCTTGTAATACCAGTTAGTTGTCTTGAAACAACTAGGCCACGAGTGAGAGAATTAGTAGAAATCCATCAACTAATAGAAAATAACCTAAGTAGACTGCATAGACACGATGGGTTAGGAGTGGCCGAGTGATTTCATTTCCCCTGTAGGTATTTTACCCTAATGGACAAGTGGTGGATAAACCTGACATGTCGAGTAGATAAAAGCACTTGGGATAAATAACATAAGCGTAAGAATGGAGTTTCTGAGATATGGCAGGCTTAGATCCTATGAGAATGAGTAAGTATACTGAATGAATATGCTAAGCAAGAGTAACCCTGAGTAGTAAGCATTCATAATAATTCAGGAATAAAATATACCAACCCCAAAATATTATGAAACACCGTAAGACATACTGCACTAATTTTTCCCTTTGAAAAATGCCATTAATGAGGAAGAAATATGAAGATTTTAGAAAGATGAGTTTACAGTCTATTGTCACCTATAGGAAAAATCAGAAAACAAATATTAATTAAATAAAAATATCTTTCATATAGCTCTGACTTGGATACAAAGCCTCTTTATGAAGAATGGATGATCAATGTAAAAAGTTGAGAGGATTGTACGTCAAGGAAAGTACACACAAGCCGAAATCTATAATCATGAAGTCTGCCAGAGTACACTGGCAGAACTGTGACTGCATTTTAATGAATTTTCTTGATTAAATTCTGAGAGGCTTCCAATATTCACCACTTCCCATAGTAAAGGGGTGTGTGTGTGTGTATGTGTGCATTAAGTATCTCCTTTATTTAAATATTTATATAAAATTAGTATCTATTAGTATATTTGAAAATAATAGACATGTTAAAAGTCTAGATAGCAAAACTGAACTTCAAAGTTATTTATGATTACATTTTCATGCCAGTAAGATATTGAATGAATGAGGTTCTAGGTACAGGCGATTTGAGGTTTCAGCCCCTGTGGAAAATAATCCAACCTTTTTCTAAAGGCTTGCAAAGTAAAAAGAATATCAAATTGCCACTCCTTCTCAAGGAGATTTTTTTAAAAGTGAGAATATACATGTAGCTATGTGAACAAAGTGTACCAATTATAATGACATCAATTCCCCAAGTGTAATTAAAGGGAATTAGAATATGATGAGCCTCAAGCTCCTCTGTAGCTCTAACAAGCTCAATAACTCCCTTAAAATAGAAGCCATGGCCTATAAACTCTCCCATCCCCTACAGAGAGTCCCTATTTATATGCCTTGCCTGGTGGCAAGAATGGGAGGTGTCATGGTAGAGGGTAAGATCATTCTGCTTATTCCAGACTAAGGCATACAGGGTCCTTTCCATGTAGTCTTACTTCTAACTGAATGTGGAAGTATGCACTCAATTTTCCAGTCTCACTCTGCATCCACTGTAATGTAAAGAACCACAGAACAAAGTAATGCACATACATGTACAACAACACATTCCTTCAAACCCTCTGGCACACAACAAGTTCTCACTACTCCACATGCTCTCGAGTTTAAAAAGTAAAATAAAGTGTAATTATTATACTTAGAGATAACAGGTTAGGATATTGATAAGTTTAGAAAAGGGAAATTCAAGAATAGCACAGTTACTGAATGGGGTATAGAAAGGGAACAGATTATTCTGGTGCCTACATTTAGAGCTTACTTCCATTATCCCAACCTTTCAGAAAACACTGAGCTTTGAAATCAGCTTTGTTGCTTATAGGGCTTAAGTTAATTAAACTATACCTAAAGTTCTAAAGCTACATTGTTTTTTCCTTTCTCGTAGAATAAAAATCCTAGAAGTTTATCCCTACTTTATAAATTCAGGTCTTATATTTATTCACTGTCTGGCTCCATGTGACCAGACTACCACCTAACTCCTGCTGGTCTATGCAAGGCAACGCTAATTGCTATTTCTTGATTTCTATCTTGAAACTCTCCTATCTTGAAAATCCTAACATGTTCTTTTATTTGAGCTGTCAAAATAGAATAAAAATCTTCAACATCATCAAGAAAATTAAAGTATCTCTTTTGTACTTTGCTACTAGCTTCTAAAACATTAATTCTCCCACGTCTGCTCCGTTTTTTTGATGGCAATTTTACCTCTGCTCCTCAAATGCAGGTGTTGTCTAGCAGGTTTTGCATGCTCAAATTACATAATCTCTGTGGGTGATATCATTTATTCACCAGCAACTATTCAACTTTATGTTTACATTTGTTTCCCCTTTACATTCTTTGTTGACTACTCTTTAAGTGCCAAACCTGTATAAACAATGGCTTGCTGCACTATTTATTTACATGCCACCCAGTTCTGAAATAAACTTCAAGGAATTTAAATGGATAGCATAACAACCAAAAATATACTGAATTTTACTTATTAAGAAACATAGGCTGGGTGCAGTGGCTCCCGTCTGTAATATAAACACTTTGGGAGGCTGAGGCAGGCAGATCACTTGAGGCCAAGAGTTCGAGACCAGCCTGGACAATATGGTGAAACGCCATCTCTACTGAAAATACAAAAATTAGCCGGGCATGGTGGTGCGCGCCTATAATCCCAGCTACTTGGGAGGCTGAGGCCGGGGAATTGCTTGAACCCAGGAGGCGGAGGCTCCAGTGAGCAGAGATCATGCCACTGCACTCCAGCCTGGGCAAGGGAGTGAGACCCTGTCTCAAAAAAAAAAAAAAAAAAAGGGAAAAAGAAAAGAAACATAATATAAGTATGCTTTGAGGTTCTAGTCAGGTGCTACCTTTAACTGTGCTTAAGAAAAATTTTTTTGGTTAAAAGCTTTGAAAGAGCCAGGCTAGTTCCATAAATCTAGGCCATAACCTTACTTTCCTCGGGCAATTTCAATCCATCCCCCACCCCCCCCAAAAAAATGGGAGGCAGGGGGCCTATTTTATACAAAATACACCTTACTACAATAGGGACTAACTGAAGCACATATTTTCACCATCTTCTTCACACGATATGTAATACGTTTCGTACTGCTTTGTATTTACAAAGGTACATTCACATGTCTATGAACTGCTTTGCAAAAGACCTAACTATGCATGTGAAACTCACATTTAATACTGAAAAATAAACCAGTAAATATTTACATAATTACTTTCAGATCTCTAGGTCAAAGTGCTAAAAACTTGAGGTCATGTTATAAACCACCATCCGAAGCAGCAAAACTAACCTGATAACAATGAGCAGGTTTTTAGAGTGAAAAAAAACAGTTAAAATTTGGGAAGATGATCTTCAGGTATAATCTAGTGTATCACTTTAAGACATCTACTAGTTTGTACCCAAGTGCTGCAAAGAGACAATACTGGTAGCAAAATTCTCATTTATTTGTTAATCAAACACTTCAAAGTAATAGTACGATTTGTTTTTTTTGGTTTGTTAATGAATTCAAAGTGTTATAACTTTTATATATTTTTAAGTTGCCCCCCCCAACAATTATTTTTAAAGAGTACTAAATGGTGACTGTTCCATAAAATATTAAAACAAATATCATTTTAAGAAAGCATTTCGTTTCTCACTTTTTAGGATGAGCCTCTCAGAATACTTAAGACAGTATACTATAATCAGTTACTACTAGAGCCTTTAGTTTCACACTTTTACATGAACAGGAAATAGAAAATGGAGAGTGAATACAATATTTTTACCATGTCCACAGCCTGAATTACAAGTGTATTTATTTACTTGATTCTCAACTGCTGAAGAGGTAACAGTGGAAGAAAGGGAATGAAAAACAAAAGAAAAGAGGAGCAAAATACAATGAAAACATATTTTAATGGTACTGAAATTTCTATGCCCATCTCTATCATTACATGTAAAAAAAAGGGGGAGCTTCCAAATTTAATGGAAAAATTCTAATGTTTTAATGTGAACTTTTCAAAGACAAACTTTCTACATTAAAGAAATAAACATGTCTCCCATCACTACATGACTGAATATCACATTTTTTGAGGAATATAAAGGGGAAAATCTGCTAAACTATTAGGGTTTTGGGATTTTTAAGTTTTTTTTTTTTTAAAAAGGACAAGTTATTCTATATAAGAAATAATTATTTATACTATCTTATATATAGGAAAATTCTAATAAAGATGCCCGGAGTACCACAATTAAAACAAAAAAAGACAGATGCCAAGAGTTAGGTGTTTCATATCTAATACAGAAAAAATGATATCCATTCTCAACAGTTTTCTGTATTATATTTATATGTGGGAAAGCATCAGTCCAGTTAAGAGGTATCATTTATATAGCTTTAAAGTTTATAACACATTCTCAAACACACCATTTTTAAAACACAAAATTAACCAATGATGTATTATCTACTTTCTATAATTAATAAACTGGGGTTCAGTGAAGAAAAAAATCTGCTCAAATTCAATAAAGTAGAAATTATCAGAGTTTACCTTTCAACTCAGGAATTGAGGTAGTCTATCATATTAGGACATACGTATACTTTATATTCATCTCTACCTTAATCAATTGTACTATCTTTTTTTTTTTTTTTTTTGAGGCAGAGTCTCGCTCCATTGCCCAGGTTGGAGGTCAGTGGCGTGATCTTGGCTCACTGCAACCTCTGCCTCCCAGGTTCAAGAGATTCTTCTGCCTCAGCCTCCCAAGTAGCTGGGATTACAGGTGCCTGCCACCACGCCTGGATAATATTTATATTTTTAGTAGAGACAGGGTTTCACCATGTTGGCCAGGCTGGTCTTGAACTCCTGAACTCAGGTGATCCACCTGCCTCGGCCTCGCAAAGTGCTGGGATTACAGATGTGAGCCACTGCACCTGGCAATTGTACTATTTTCAAAGTGGCTAAACACCAATTTATAACCATCTTTAACACCTTAATACAAACTACAGTACCTCGAACATTCAAACAATTATGTCAAATTTTATATTGTCTTGAATTTGAATGATCTTGAATTTTGAATGTGGGCAAAATTTTCCTTAAATCTAAATTTTAAAGAAAAGACAATTGGTCTCTTCCTTATTTTTAAAACCATCTTGGGTAACACATAAGGTAAAAAAAAAACAAGCAATGGTTTGAACTAGAAAGAACAGAACCTAATCAGAATGTGTTTACCTTAACTATCTCTATAGTATTTGAAGATGGCAGAAATTCCCACTTAATATTCAAAAACATACTTTCCATCTTGGCTTAACACATCTGTCATATTGATAGCCTTCTCTATGACTTCTCTAACCTACTGAGTAAAGCCAAATCTGCTAGGAAGAAAAGCCAGAAAGTGTTTAATCTGTTCAAAGGATATTTTACCTATAATTCGTTGAAGGATACAAGGAATTCTATACTTAGTTTTATGCTTTCTTCAGTTGAACTTGTTATTTAATTCTGTTTGCTTGTTTGCATGTTTTAAGTCTTAACTATACAAATGATAACTCTTAACTGGAAGGAATGAGAAAACAAGCCAAAAACTGGGAGAAAATATTTGAGAAAGAGATATATGAGGAAGGACTGTTATCCCAAAATATACAAAGAACTCTTAAAACTAAACACTAAAAAAAAAAAAAAACCCTCAATTTTAAAAATGGGCTAAGATTAAATAGATACAAAAAGGATATACAAGGCCACGCATGGTGACTCACACCTGTAATCCTAGCACTTTGAGAGGCCGAGGCAGGTGGATTTCCTGAGGTCAGAAGTTTGAGACCAGCCTGGCCAACATGGTAAAACCCTGTCTCTACTAAAAATACAAAAAATTAGCCAGGCTTGGTGGCATGCACCTGTAATCTCAGCTACTCAGGAGGTTGAGGCATGAGAATTGCTTGAACCCAGGAGACAAAGATTGCAGTGAGCAGAGATCACGCCGCTGTACTCCAGCCTGGGCAACAGAGCGAGACTCTGTCTTAAAAAAAAAAAAAAAAAAAAAGATATATATACAATAAGTATATCAAAAAATGTTAAACATTTTATGTCATTAGGGATTACAAATTACAACATCAATAAGACAGCAATACACACTTAATAGAATGGATTTCAAACACTGGCAACACCGAATGCTGGCAAGAGTGTGGAGAAAAAAGAACTTCTATTCATTGCTGGTAGAAATGGAAAGTGGTATAGCCACTTTGAGCTAAATATACTCACACTATACAATCCAGCAATTGTACTATATTTGCCCAAATAAACTGAAAACTTATACTCGCAGAAGAAACTGCACACTGATGTTTACAGTAGCTCTATCCATAATTGACAAAACCTAAAAACTACCTATATGTCCTGCTGTAGGTGCATGCATCAACTGTGTCTATCCAGACAATGAGTATTATTCCATTCTAAAAAGAAATGAACTATCAAGCCAACAAAAGATATGGAGGAAATGTAAAAGCATATTACTAAGTGAAATAAGCCAATCTGGAAATATCTCTGGCTACCAGTAGTTAGGAGGATAAGAGGGATGAACAGGCCAAGGACAGAGGATTTTTAGGGCAGTGAAACTAGTTGTGCATCATTAACAAAGGGATACTTTCTGGGACATGCATTGTCAGCCTATTTTATCATTACATGAACAGCAACGAGAGTATTTAAACACACTGAGATAGTATAGCCTACTACACACTTAGACTATAAGGTACAGTCTATTGCTCCTAGGCTACAACCTGAATAGCATATTATTGTACTGAATTCCACAGGCAATTATAATACAATGTTACGTGTTTGTACATCTAAACACATTTAAAATAGAAAAGATAATATGTCACACTACGACTTGATGATGGCTAAGAGTCACTAGGCAACAGTTCAGATCCATTAGCATCTATGGAACAACCATGGTACATGCAGTTCATCACTAACCAAAAAGTCATTATGTGGCACATGACGGTATTCTCAATGATACTACAATGGTGAATACATTTGTCAAAACTCATAAAACGTACAATGCCAAAGCCAATCCTACTGTAAACTATGGACTTTGGGTGATAATTATGTGTCAATGTAGGTTCATGGACTGTTAACAAATGTACTGCTGTGGGGCAAAGTATCTGCAGTGAGAGACACTCTGTGTGTGGATATGGATCATATGAGAAATCTCTGTACTTTCTACTTGATTTTACTAAGAACCCAAAACTGCTCTAAAAAGCAAAGTTTATTAATTTAAAAAAAAAAGCATTTCAAATTTTTGAAGCCTTAAAAACTAAGATTACATTTCAATTACTATTGCTTTTTATTTTGTTTATATAACACAAAGAGATATGTACTACATATTCTGACACATGTTGAGCTATATTAGAATGATTTACATATTTGAATGTTGATGAAAATATAAAGTGTAGATGTCAACATTAGTAGGTAAAAACCCAACTCAGTTTAATAAATAGGCTAGGATGTGGTCTATATCTATTCGCTTTGGAATAACTAATAATTTTTCTAATTTGGATACAATAGCTCAAATGGGACATTAATGCATGAATATTTACCTTTGAGTCATAATTTTGAAGGCATCGGGGAGGTAGCAGTCTGTATTCTCCATCTGAAATGGGTCAGCATCACAAATCTTGTCATCCGTCCGACCATAGTTAGCGCTCTCAATCATGATGACATCACTGCCCGGGCATCGCAGATCTATAGAATAACCTTCACAGGATAATTCTCGCCTCACCAGCCCAAATGGTAAAGCTGCTCTGCTGAAACCTTAAAATAAAAAAGAAAGAAAATTAAACTGTAACTCATTTATAAGATAAATTATTTTAGTAAAGCATTTTCAAGTAATATGATTCATGTCTATAGTCAAGAGATGTCATAAACTCAGGCATTTATTAAATAATTTTTTGGTTCTCCACAGTATCTCGGAAAATTATTTTTTATTCATCTTTATTTGGACTCTTCATCTTTACAAAATACCCGAACAAATTACTTTCTGTATAATCAGAAACTAAATGGCTTTTTTAGTAAATCCAAATAATAATGACAAATTTAATCATGGATTTTATAAACGGTGACAAGTTTTACAAACAGAAAATATAACTACTAATCAAGAAAGAATTTTCATCTGTGCAATGGAATGAAAGCTCTGCTACACCCACTGGCCTTACTTTCCTATTTAATGTATACATATTAATTGCTATTGCATTATCTTAAAAAATACCTTCATCTTAGCAGGTTTTCCCCCACAATAACTAAGATATTTATGACAATAAGATACTTATGGCACAAAAACTTATTTCCATTTAAATACCCTTTATTTAAAACTGACACTGAAAGGAATCAGCAGATGGACATTCAAAGGAGCCAGCACTGCTCCCTTCCAACTCAACAAATTCAAAGATCCGAACATGATCTTTTCTGAGATGTAAGTATATTCTTCCAAAGCAGTACTGGGTGACACACTGGTATGATTTTAAAAAGCAGCAATTTTCAAATCTGGCTGAACTCTCAGTTCTTCAGAGAAAACTAAAGGTGTAACTGGACTGAAGAGGGAAGAAAAGAATACCTAATCTGGAACTCAGAAATCTTCAGGAGATTGTGGCAAACCCCAGCCTTGGTAGGTTTTCACTAAAAAGGTTTATAGTATGTGGAGAGTACTGTAGTAAATGGAGAGGTGCACTACTAATGAAGAAGGGCTACAGAAACAGAGCTGGGTAAATGTCAGGACAAATGGTACACAGGCCAAACTTCCAAAATATATTTCTTCCCCAACAAGTTCATAAACTTTTATATGTATGTACACACACACACACACACACACACACACACACACACACACACACACATTGCTTTTTTCTCCATCTCCTGACCTTGTACTGTAATACCTATACAAATAATTCAGCTTAAACTAGTATTACCATATTTATTTTAATAGATAATATTTTTATGGCTTCAGAAGCTGCCACATTTCTGTGGCAAAAGCTATGTGAAAATTCAAACAAATGACATCAAATAAAATTTTGAAATGCAACCTATTTTCAATACAGAGGCAATTTGCAATTATAATTTTTTATTTTTATTTTTATTTTTTTTTGAGACAGAGTCTCGCTCTGTCGCCCAGGCTGGAGTGCAGTGGCGCAATCTCGGCTCACTGCAAGCTCCGCCTCCCGGGTTCACACCATTCTCCTGCCTCAGCCTCTCCGAGTAGCTGGGACTACAGGCGCCCGCCACCACGCCCGGCTAATTTTTTTTTTTTGTATTTTTTAGTAGAGACGGGGTTTCACCGTGGTCTCGATCTCTTGACCTCATGATCCGCCCGCCTCGGCCTCCCAAAGTGCTGGGATTACAAGCGTGAGCCACCGCGCCCGGCCTTGCAGTTATAATTCTATAATAAAACAGAATAAATCTATTATTAGAAAATGCTAGAAATATTGGAACACATTATTCAAAGACTGGCTTGGAGCCATACTCGCAATTCTTACTATTTTGTCAAAACATAGAATTGATTATGAAACACTGTGGTTTTTAAAACCCAAGCCCTTTAATTTTTGTTGTTGTTAGTTTGCAGGATTAGAGTTATCATTCTAAGTGAATTTTCCTCTACTTTTGAAACCTATTTGGGAACTGGCATAGTTGAGTCTGTTACTGTTTTGATAATTCAGGGATGGGAGTCTTAACTTTAGTCACAGTCATCCGGAAAAGTACAGTAAGGTCTGGCGCTGTGGTTCACGCCTGTAATCCCAGGACTTTGGGAGGCTGAGGCGGGTGGATCACCTGAGGTCAGGGGATTCAGGACCAGCCTGGCTAACATGGTGAAACCCCATCTCTACTAAAAATACAAAACTAGCCGGGTGTGGTGGCGCGCGCCTGTAATCCCAGCTACTCGGGAGACTGAGGCAGGAGAGGAGAATCATTTGAACCTGGGAGGCGGGGGTTGCAGTGAGCCAAGATCGCACCACTGCACTCTAGCTTGGGCAAAAAGAGCCAAACTCCCATCTCGCAAAAAAAAAAAAAAAAAGTATAGTAATGAAAAAGAAAAGAAAGATCAGCGCACTTTAATAATTTAGTAGACTGCCAATACAGAATCTACTGGAGAAAAGAGATCATGGTCCTTGCTATCATTTGAATATGGCTTGTTCCCATCAAACTCAAGTAGAGGCTTAGTCCCCAGTGTGGCCATACTGGGAAGTCGTGCATTTAACAGGTGACTGGGTCTTTATAACTCTTTCTTTTCCCCCTGCCCCCGCCCCGAGACACAGTCTTGCTCTGCTGCCCAGGCTGGAGTATAGCAGCAAGATCTTCGCTCACTGCAACCTCTGCCTAGTGGGTTCAAGCAATTCTCCTGCCTCAGCCTCCTGAGTAGCTGGGATTACAGGCACGTGCCATCATGCCAGGCTAATTTTGTATTCTTAGTAGAGACAAGGTTTCACCATGTTGGCCAGGCTGGTCTCGAACCCTTGACCTCGTGATCTGCCCACCTCTGTCTCCCAAAGTGCTGGGATTACAGGCATGAGCCACTGTGCCCAGCCCCAAAGTTTTTGTTTTAAGACTGGGTTAGTTCTCGAAGGAATGAATTAGTTTTTTTGCATTCCCTTGTCCTTCCACTTTTCAACCATTCTAGGAAGCAGCATGAGGCCCTCACCAGATGTGACTGCCCACCTTTGACCCCAGAACCCCAGAACCCCAGAACCATAAGCTAAATAAAACTCTTTTCTTTATAAATTACCCAGTCTGAGTATTTTGCTATAGCAACAGAAATTGCACTAAGAGCTCATAATAGCAAATACCACTTTATTTAATCCTACGATGTATTTTGATTTAAATCATTAATGTTCTTTTCTAAATTCTTTCTCTTACCTGTTTCAATTAAACTTTATGCAGATATATTAATCTTTACTAATGTGCTTATTAACATGTGATATAGTGCATATTCACTTTTAGTATGTATATATCTACCCTGCTAGACTGTAGTAAGGCTCTTAGTTATAATCTCAATGCCTACAATAGCACATGATACATAATTCTTATAAATGTGGAACCAAATTGTTGAATTAAACTAGTGATTGTTTAACACAACATAAATTGCAATGTGCTTTCCTTTGTAATGTCTATTTCCTTTGGTAGTGAAAACAAATGGTGAACATTAAAAACAAGGCAAACTACTTATCAATGAAAATGATCTGCCATCTCCCCCCCAAAAAAATATTTAAATTGTCAATTTATTATGATGTATGTATCACTGGAATTGTCATAAGACAGATGGGTTACATATTTATACATTTCTCTTTTCTAAACTCTGTATTTCCAACCAAATATATATGTGTATATATACATAATGTATATATATGTATATATTCATTAAAAAACAAATATGAAGAGAGAAATAAATATTACTTGCGAAGCAATTACAATGTGCTGGCACTGGCTTAAATGCTTTATATGGATCCCTTTGTTTTATGTTCAACAACATAAAAAATAAACAATGGAATAGTTGCTGTTATAATACCAATTTTACAGAGTATGAAACTAAGGCATCATCAAATAGTAGTAAATTTAGGGTCTCAATCTTACCACACGTTAGATTCTAACCCATGCAGGGAGCTTAGACTCCAGAACCCTTCTCTGATCAACTCTGACTACTCAAGCCATTTTGTTCATAAAATAACAAGATTTATTTTATAAGTCTTCATATAATCTGAAAATCACCAAAGAATATATTAGTAAAATCGACAGGAAATAATTATTGTAAAGGTTCACAAAACTACATGAATAGTAGTGAAAATCGTATTTGTAGAAATGTAAACATGTGTACCATAAATATAAAGACAGCAAATGCTATACTGTAGGTACACATGGAAAGAGCACTGAACACTGAAGTATGAGTATATGGGTCAGTCTTGTGACTTTGGGCAAAGTCATTTTACTTATCTGGGTTTTAATTAAAACCTTTTCTGAAGAATTAAAGTCATTTCAAAGTCCTATAAAATTTCCCCAATCTGTAAGTCTAAGCAGGCAAGCTCCTTTTAATCAAGTACACATGCTATTCTAACATTTCAAGCGATCGATAATTAATAAACGACTTGCTGTTTTCTTAAAATATAAACATAACAACACTGTTAACATGGATGTGCTGTGCACATCCATATAGATTGTGAGGTACTGTCAAAATAATTTTCAAAAGTCCATGTGACAAACTAAGCAGGGTTCACACAAATCACAGGAAAACATCTTCCTAGGTTAACTATTTTAATCAATGACTTAGTGGAAAAGAGAAAATAAACATGAATCAATTATGGAAAAGTTCTCTAGTTGTGGCCATGATGGGAATGGGTGGTCAGACATGCCTCATTGTACTTTCCTTTCATTGGAATTCTGGCACAGCTAACTATCCTTAACATTAAAACAGAGACCTTAAGACTGACAGAACTGCCCCCCACCCTTTGTTTTCTGAGATGGAGTCTTGCTCTGTCACCCAGGCTAGAGTGCAGGAGTGCAGTGGTGCAATTTTGGCTCACTGCAACCTCCACCCATCGGGTTCAAGTGATTCTTCCACTTCAGCCTCCCCAGTAGATGGGATCACAGGTGCGCACCACCACGACCGGCTAATTTTTGTATTTTTAGTAGAGATGAGGTTTCGCCATGTTGGCCAGGCTGGTCTCGAACTCCTGACCTCAGGTGATCTGCCCACCTTGGCCTCCTAAAGTGCTGGGATTACAGGCGTGAGCCACCACGTTTGGCCAGAACTGCCTCTTTAAATCTGATAAGAAATATTTTCAATCTATTCTAATACCTGCTACCTAGAGGCTTCATCTGCATAATAAGAACCCTGGTCCCCACAACCCCTATCTTAACCCAGACACTTTCTTCTATTGATTCAGGTCTTTATTAATAGACAAACCCTTTCAACCAGTTGCCAATCGGAAAATCTTTGAATCTACCTATTAACCTGGAATCCTAACTCTACCCTTTGGGTTGTCCTACCTTTCCAAACTGAACCAATGAACATCACTCATGTACTGATTGCTGACTTATGTCTCCCTAAAATGTATAAAACCAAGCTGTAGCCCAGCCGCCTTGGGCACATGTTGTCAGGAGCTCCTGAGGCTGTGTCACGGGCATTTCCTTAATCTTGGCAAAACAACTGATGGAAAATAAAAAGTTTACATAAATTTTTAAGAAAAATATAAATTGTCATGCCTTCTTTGACCATTTTACACTACTTTCCTGAAAACTTCAAGGGATATAGCTCAACCTCTTTCACTAACAATGCTGCTTTAAAGAATTTTGAAAAGCCTTTAATAAAATTATTGCAATTAGTATCAATTTTTAAAACTCAACATTTTCACTAAATAAATCTTATGAAAGACATAAAAACCTATTCCTGAAAACATTTATTTACTCCTTTATTTATATCACATTAATGATCTAGAATACTGACTCATGGGAAGAAATCATCAAAAAATATATATATATATATTTTAATCCTTTGCCAAGTTTACATAATTGATTCCCAAATATGGTTACATCAGAATCACCTAGTAAACTTTTTATAAAGACAAATCTTGAAGCTCTATCCCAGACCTACTGAATCACAATCTCTGGGTCAGATGAAGCTACACTATCTGTAACTTGTACAACAAAATATTAATTTACTTATAGCACATTGGTATAATAACTAAGATGTGCAAAGAATGTCTCTAAGGCCTTTGAAAAATAGTTTTTTTTTTCTCTATCTGACTACATATTTGTTGTCATTGTCATCATATTTCCTCTTAATTCTCCAAGATAGTTTTACTTTGATTTTTGAACATATTTGTAACAGCTGCTTTAAAATCCTTATATGCTAAATCTAACATCTGAGTCCACATCAGAGGCAATTTCTATTTTATGGATCAACTTTTCTGTTTCTTTATGTATCTTATAAATGTTCTGTTGTTGAAAACTATACATTTTAAATAATACACCATTAGCAACTCCGGTTTCAGATTTCTTTCCCCTGAGAATTGCTGCTGCTGTCGTGGTTTCTTTTTAATATCTCGCTGTATTTAACATGCAGAATCTCTGCCCCCACTGTGTGTGGCTGCTTATGTCTTTGCTCACTGTTTTATTTTAATTCGTTTGAATTCTTATTTTTATTTTTTAGCCTCGGCTCCTAGATATCACCTCTGTCTGCATGGCTTAGTGGTCAGCCAATGACTGGGCAGAGACTTTGCACAAAAACCATGGGCCCATTATTAAGTCTCCACTCCTTGATGATGTGATTGTATGTTAGAAAGAATATTAAAAGTTCAAGCAGTTTACAAGTCAGACTCAGTTATTTACTTGCTGCCAAGTCCTCTCATGTCTCCTCTGTACATGTGTTTAGCTTCCCAGTTAGTTAAGAATGCACAGAAAGTTTATGGCTTCTTCATTTCCAAGATTTCCCTGTTAAGTTTCAGAATGGTTTCCAGTCATCCCAACTGGAACTACAACCAAAGGATAGCACAG
The DNA here is from genome assembly GCF_009828535.3 of Hylobates moloch. Lineage (NCBI taxonomy): Eukaryota > Metazoa > Chordata > Mammalia > Primates > Hylobatidae > Hylobates > Hylobates moloch. The sequence goes on from NW_026652280.1 coordinate 144,418,381, forward strand.
CTACAGGTTTTCCCCATTTTTTTTTTTCCCTACAGTGTTTACTTTCACTGACAACACTGCTGGGCATGAGTTTCCACCCTCTACTCCAAATCATGTCAGCTCTTCATGGCAGTAAAGCCACTGGTTTTGAAGGCCAATCTTGCCCTGATGGAACTTCCACGATGACACAGTTAAGGAGTAAGAAGAGATGGAGGGATTGCGGGGGATAAGGAGCAGCCCCATGCTAGAAGGCTTTAAACATCTGCTGTTCATAACAGAAGTTCTAGTAGATTTTCATAAATAATGTTTCCCCGTTTGTTGTTTGGCTTTGGTTACTTTCCAGCTCCCAAAATGGTTGTTGTTGACAATTCTAATTTTACACTTGTTTTAGAGTGAATTTGCCACCCTCAGAAGTCCCTCTAAGGACTTTATAAATATTTCCTGATTATGAATCCTCAAAACAACCATACAAGATAGGTAACATTATTATCAACATTTTACAGAGGAGGAAATTGAGGCAGAGAAAGATTAAGTTTTCTACAGTTACATATCCAATAAAAATGAAATTAAGATTTCAAACCCAGTAATTCAGCTCCTGGGTTCATGTTCTTAAATGGTACTTTAATGCCTCTCCAAATGATGATGGCCATCAGCAGCAGGTTTGGGGACAGTTGTAAAGAACATCATTATGGTATGCTGGCTGCTACTAGTCTTGGGGGAAGAAAAGGAACAGGAAAGGCAACTGTGTCTGATGGTCAGGGAAATGGCTTGGTGAACATAATCAATATAAAGAAATCCCCAAATTAAAGCCTTTTAACCACACTATTACTGTGATATTCATTCCAAGCCGTATTTTCAATCTATTTCTATTTCAACAACAACAAAAAAATAAGCATCCCAACCAACAAAATGTAATCCAATCCATCCTGCAACCCTGACAATTGAAGAGAGAACTGGTGGGAGGCCCTGTGAGCAAAAAATCAATATTGCAGCTTTGTGCTGTGCAAATGTGAATACCACCAAATAGCGGTGCTTAGAGTAAAATGAACTGTTTTGCTCCATTTTCTCCTCTCTGAACAAATGATTTTGAAAAGACAGTTTTTCCCCCAAAGCTATAAAATGTCAAGCAATAACTCTCTGTGCTTTAGGCTAGTGATTGGAATAAATACCTCCCGGCAACAGGTGCAGCGACTTAAGACTGAAATCATTCACATTCAGGGGTAACTCCTAATAAACAGATGCACTGCTACCGGATGGGAATTTGTAAGACCAGAATTGAAGTTTTCTATCATTAAATTTGGCATCATTTATAAGCATTTCTGCAGGAAAATATGCTGCTCTGACAACAAACAGTGCACTTTGCTGTGATAAACTTCAAGTGCTTGTTGAGGAACATTTGCTTTTCTAACAAAGTCTCCATTAACTCTGTTCCTTAAAACATTTCTGTAAAATCACACATTCCCATAAAAGTGTTCTTACTACGCTGTACTATAAATTCAACTTTTCTTGTACTGTTTTTCTTAATTACTTTGAACGAAATACTGTCATGTTTGCTACTGCTCATGCTGTTTGAGGGTCCCAGGAAGAACCATGCTTTTTGATTATCAGGGACCTCTATGAGAGTGAGGCTGTGACTCTAAGCCGTGCTGAAACATTAACTCAAGCCACGGTCTATTACCAGTGCTGGCATATGAAATCTCTTTATTATTCCTGTTCATATATGGTAGCAAAATTTCTTCCTAAAATGGAAATGAGAAAAATACTTAAGGAGGAGGGGACATGATTTCAACCAGGCTGAACTGAAATTTAGGAGCATCCAGAAAGCTTATTTCAATTTCATCTTAACTTAGATGAAAATAGTGTTAAAAATAAACCTAAAAGAAGTTGTCACTGATAGTCCAACTTTTTCACTCATCTCTGCGTATTCATGGAACCAACTAAGCACAATTTTTAAAATCAAGGATGCATAATAAAGCTTTTTTATTCCACAAGGCAGAATGTTAAAAACCTATTTTGTGTAAATTTGTAGAAGATCCTTTTGTTTTAATTATTTAATTAGATCCATTTTAGAAATGCCTTTATCAATCAAACCCTAAAACATCTACTTTTTTGTGCTTACTTATATGTAATTCCTTTCACCTGTCTGTATTATGTTACAAAGCTAAACTATGACATGTGGAAAGTAAAAAAGACCTACCTACTTTCACCTTTGAAATTGTTCTTATGCAAATAATTCAAAAATAAAAGAATGCAATGTCATTTTCCAGAATAAGCACACTGGCCTAGAAAACGCTGCAATTTGTATATAAGTGGGGTGAGCATGAAACACCCAACAAATGCTTACAGAAATACGAAACTGTTGCAAAAGAAAGTGTTCCAACAATTTAAGATCATATAACTACACAATCATCAACTCAGTCCAAATAAGAGATATGCCTTAGCTTTATGTGTCATTTTGGTTTAGAAGCTGTTTTTTTGTTTGTCTGCTTTAGGGAGAGAGTCTCACTCTGTTGTCCAGCTGGAGTGCAGTGGTACAACCATAGTTCACTGCAGCCCCAAGCTTTTAGGCTCAAGCATATGGGCTCGAAATCAGCCTCTTCCCCACCCTAGAGTAGCTAGGACTGCAGGCTCATGCCACTATGCCCAGCTAAATAAGCTGTTGATTATTTTGGAAATATTTTAAATAATGAAGTACTTCAAAAAAATTTTTTCTAAGAAGAATGTTTACAGTTTATTTGAAATCTTAAGTGAAATCAACTTAAATACAAAATACTGTTACACTGAAAAATACACCAATATTTTCTAACAAATATATGCATAATGAAAATACATATTTAAATCCAATTATGCAAGCTACAAGGTAAAAATTTTCAACTTGGGGATTTGCTAAGAGTCACAAAATTCTGGACACTCTAGATGCTCTAAGGTAAAAATATACTTTTAGAAAACCATTAGCTGATAGTTTCAAATACTACTACTTCTGAAAAGCCTTTTGACATTTTAAAAAGAAAGTACACATTATGAGTCAAACACACTGTGGGGTTAAATTCCTTACTAGAAAGAAATTAATTTCTCCTACCTAAAAACTTCTAAATTATCTACCACTAATTAATAATTCACAAGTACCATGAAAACATATTTCAGTTATAAAATATTATGTTTAATACTTAACTAAGAAATTCCTGATAAGCACATCTATTAAAAATAACATATAACACAAAGAGATGCTATTAGTCTCAGTATATAGTTACAACTTCTAAGTTCACAAAGGCAGAATACTTTTATTCTGATCTGCTTTAAAATAAAAAAAGTGACTTTCACACTAAGCTTCAATATTACCCAATTATTCAGTGTCTCTGTTTAAACTATCTCCTCCGCACAGGATGTTCCACTCATTTTTCTGTTAGGCAAGAATTACTCTTCAAAACCCAGTTCAAGACACCAGGTCTTGACAACAGGGAAAGGAGAACCTGAGCTTAGGTTTGGGTCATTTGTTTTGTTTCTTTCAATTAACATCTACTGAGTACCTACTATGTGCCTAGCACTCTTCTAGACACTTGGGATACAAGGAACGAAAGCACAATAATCCCTGTTCCTGAGTAACAAACACGGCGGATGAGACCTCCTTCAGGACAAGTGTCATTTATCTGGTTCACTACTATAATGCCAAAACGTAGTAAAGGACCAGTTTATGGTGTTCTTCATAGAGTGACAAAATAAAGATGTTAAATAAATGGATATATGAATGAATGAACAATTATGAGCTCCTCTATCAGAGCAGGTAACACATTCTAAGGGTCTTTGTACTTATATAACCTCCTTACTGGACTCTGAGCTTTTCAACAGAACCTGAATATTATTTATTCAGGGACACAGTAGGCATTTTATTTTTACTTTATTTTACTTTATGCTTTATTTACTACTATAATTCTTACATACCAGAAGATGTTAAACGTACTCAAGAACATAAAAGTTGTTTTAAGAGGAAAAGAAACAAAAACACCACAGTTCTTTTATATATATATTAAAGTTTTGAATTTATAAATTTAAGACATGAACATCATCAGAAAATGTTTTTTCAAAAATCCAGATATCAAGAGAGAAATATAAACAGGACAAAGATGACATTTTCATCAGAGTCCCCTAATCAGTGGGACTCAACTATGAAAATATGCTCTTAAATGACTGACGACCCGCTAGAGTTCAAAATCATTCCAGAGTTTCCGCCCCTCCCCCCCCCCCCCCCCCCAGGGAAATAGGAAATACTCTTTACAATTATTATTTATTTTTTATAACTAGTTAAAACCAGTTTAACATGAATAAGTTTCTAGCAAAAATTTAATATCTCAAGTCATTCGCATTGTCCCAGCAAATTAAAATTCTTAAGTAACTCTGTATAATGTATTCACTGTCAACAAAGAAACTAGCAAACAATTACAGAATAAGTAAAGGACAATTTCATCATCTCCTCAGGTATAATTTATTTCCAACTCTATGTTATTTAATATAATCTATCTTATAATTTTTACTACCCTTTTGTTATTAGAAATTTCATTAATTCACTCCCACCTCCATTCAGCCTGAGTATGTATTTATTCTTAAAAGTAATTAAATAAGAAGCAAAAATGCAGAAATGAGCTATTTGTTCCCATAGCCAGTGACTCACTCCAACCTTGCTAGGTAAAGCTTTCCGCTCCTTTTTTGTCACTGATGCTAAAACTCATTAGGGTGGAGACTTCATTTAAAGTATTTCCCAGGCAGGTTTCCCAGATCAAACAGAGTAAAACTTTGGATTTTAAGTCTTTTTAGTTAATACATTGTTGTATTTAAATATAAGCAATTCTTTTAAAGCACTAACACAAAAAAACCTCTTAACCAAAATTTCCTTTTTAAAAGGGTACTTTTAGGTCTGGGGTGGTGGCTCACGCCTGTAATCCCAGCACTTTGGGAGGCCGAGGCAGGCGGATCACCTGAGGTCAGGAGTTTGAGACCAGCCTGGCCAACATGGTGAAACCCCATCTCTACTAAAAACACAAAAAAATTAGCTAGGTGTGGGCGCCTATAATCTCAGTTACTCAGGAGGCTGAGGCAGGAGAAACGCTTGAACCCAGGTGGCGGAGGTTGTAGTGAGCCGAGATTGCGCCACTGCACTCCAGCCTGGGCAACAAGAGTGAAACTCTGTCTCAAAAAAAAAAAAAAAGGTACATTTAAATTGAATCACGAGTGACCACAATGTAGATGAATGAAATATTTCCCTGCCAATTTTTATTGTATTTCCATATTAATTTTTATTAGGCAACAATAAACTCTAAAGGTATAAAGTTACTGTGTAACAACAGCTTCCTCTTCAAAGGTTTCTATAAGGGGGCTAATTAATACCAACTCTAGAACTTATTTGGGTTAACAACATTGAAACTGCACTGAAACCACCCACTCATTTCTCTGAATCCCAAGACAAATCCAAAAGTGACCACATGCAACCACTGCTGACTCAAGCAAGTGTCTTAGAAAGCAAAGACACTATATCCCCATATATATTCTTATGAGGTATTTATTTTTCTCACTTTAAGTGGGAAAGATTAACACACTGAAACTAGTCGCACCTCTTGACTTTCCACAAATTATTACCCATGCTAATAATTCAATCACTTAAAAAAGTATCAGCCATGTAACCTTTTACCCACTTAAGGCTGTGATGTCATGTCTTTCTTCCTGTGTGCTTTAAAAAAGGAAGTTTCCCTAAAACTTCAAAAGGCTATAAATTAAGCCTTTTCTTTTTCTGAACACACTAAAATTCTATTGGTAATAATAGACACGCTTTTCTGCTGGAGTAACAAGGCATTTTCCAACAGGTTTCTAGAGAAAAAGAAAACATACTGAAATAATTTCTCATCCCAAAAAATAACTTATACAGTCAAAGTTGTTTTTTTAATTTCTACTCTTTTTCCTTTAAACAATGTTTCATATTTGATTCTCAATGATGCTACATACATGAAATTTCTAAAATATACAGTCACTACTAACAATAGATGACTCTTTTTTAATAATTGAAGATTATTTTTATCTCACAGATATAAAGATAAATTTCCAAAAGATATATAGAGCTTGTGGGAACAACTAATCAAGTGGATAATATGATATATACAAAACAAACAAAAATACTCTAGTGAATGCTGTGACTATTGTCTATTACTTTTCTCAATGAATGCTCTTGGACCAATTAAAAATTGCAAAATAGAAGAATAAATAAAATAAAATGCAGTAAGAACCGACTCTGTGAACTCTACCTCAAAACACAATAGATGCAAACTGAAAATAATTAAAAAAAAAAACACCACCAAACAGAAAATAGCACTCATTTCTTGCTTCATTCATTATGTATCTGTGTCCTTAACACATTCGAATTCCTCCATTAGACAATGCTGGTATAACCAAAAGAAACTAACAATACAAGTTGGAGACAACTCCACCACTTCCAGAAACTACAGACAGTCCATCCAGTTGTAAAAGCTCTTCCTGAAGCAAAGAAATGACTTATAGAAGTAGTCTATTAACTGTGATACTATGAGTTGGACAGAAACCAATTCCGAAAAATGGTATGAAGGTTATAAAGTCATTCCTTAAATGACAATGTAATGACTTGGATTTCGTGGTTGGTTTCAGTGTTACCATTTTTGTGTTTGCTATTGAGGTTTGTTCAATTTTTAATGAAATGATAAGGTTTTTATTAAAGAACACAAATTATTTTCCAATCTTGTCAACACAACATTTGGGGAAAGGGGAAAGCAGGGAGTTTATTTTAACATGTAAAGTTACAAAATGTTACCTTAAGAAAAGAAGTAATATTACTTTTCTGCAGAGTTAAAATTATATCCTTTCTTGTATTTAACTGCAAGCTGAACATCAAGGGAACTAAGGAACAGCACGGTAGCAGATCCAATGGTATAGGCCCTGCCCCTACACACTACAGCCCATTGTAGTCTTTCATACGTGTTCCCTACAGGTACCAACAGTGCAGAGGAAACAGAGCAGTTCCAACTTCTGGATACACAGATTCTGACAAATTACAAGGAGTTGCAGGAAAAAAGGCTCATAGGAACCCTGCTTGAGAGCCATTGTTGCTATGCCCTGGTGTACTACTCTAATGCCCCTTCCTTGGTACTTTAAATGTTTACTTCCCCTTACAACCTCAAATACTTTTAATTTCATCCTTAAGAAGCTGAATGCTACCAGATAAAAAAGTTCCTGTACTATTCAAGAAAAAAAGAAAAATACAAGACAGGACTGATAAGAGTCACAAAAACAAGCAAATACTTCTTATCAGAAAATGAGAGTAAGTGTAAGTGAATCTGATTTATAATGACAGGCAGGTTTTAGAAAATTACATTTCCCAAATCTGTGCAGCATCATGACTAAGAACTATGTAGAAGCAGGAACTCATCCAATTCATGCCAGTATGCACTGTGCCTATCTCCATGCCTGGCACAGAAGATATAACAATGAACACATGAAAGAACCCAGGCACTGAAAAATGGGTAAGATTTTGAATTCTAGTTCTGCCATTTACTGACCTGGCAAAACTTTAACAAGTTTCTTTACACATGAACTTCAGTTTCCTCAGAAAACTGTGATGTTAATTTATATTTAACATTATTATAGAGTAAATACTCAAATGTTTTACAAATGGAATTCAAATCTGGTCTACCAGATACCCACAATAGTCCCTTCTAAATAAGGGTTGGACTACTAGTTTTCCCATGGTCCATTTACATTTTGTAATGTTTAAACAAAATCAAAAGAACAATATTTCATGACACATAAAAATGTATGCAATTAAAATGTCAGTGTCAAGTAATAAGATCTGAATACTGTCAATAAATGTGTTGGATATTCATTTCTCTCATTATATAAAAATCTATATAACACCCTCAAATTTGGCCTACAAAGTCTAAAAAATTTACCATCTAGCCATTTATAGAAGACTGTTGCTGACCACTATTCCAATTGGTTTGGACAAAATCAGTGAATAGATTACAGTCTCCTCTTGTCAATGAATGTTTTGATATTGAATAGAACAGATTAAAGATAGTAAAACACAATTCTTGTGGCTTATCACAGTGCTAATGAAATAAGAACACAATCTTAGAATATAATTCTCTGCTTATGAAAATCCTACAGGGAGTGTGGTGGGTGGGGAAATAATTAGGTCAATAACTACATTTTTTAAATGCTCCCTTTAAGTATTACTTCCCCCTAAGATATTAATTTAATCTCTACAGATGTTATTGAGATCGAACTACTTAAATCTGAAGTGTTTAATTCTAAAATGGGTAACTATGTTATAGCAAAAAATAATTCTGGACAAGGAGTTAACTGACTTGGCTTGGAATCCTTGTTCTATCCCTTAAAGAGCTCTGTGACATTGGATAAATCACTTCAAATATCAGTCCCCAATCTCTTCATTTGAAAAGTAGGCATGATACTAAATTAATTCACAGTGTTGGTGCAAAGATCGATGGATACAAAAATGTATCTCAACCTAAAAGCACTACCCTAGTAGAAACTGAAATTCATCATAAATTAAAATAAAGCAACTCCGAAATAAAACCACACACACACATACACACACACACACACACACACACACACACACTTATTCGCCACACTTACTATGTTCTGCAAAGGACTAAGTTCTAGTTACAAAAGACCTCCAAACATAAATAATTCAGTGTTAGAATAACAATAATATTTCAGTGTTAGAATAACAATAATACTAACAAGAAAATATGGGTAAATCTGATCTCAAAATAGCAATAAATTCGGATTCATGAAATAAAAACCACCAAAAGACAGATAAATCAATCTACCTCAAACTGAAGCATTCTATATTGAAAAGCCGTGTAGCGGAGCAAAAAAAAAAATCAACTGTCTAAACGAGTAACTCAAGGTTAAAAGTGCTTACAAATAAAGAGTATCAATTTCAAAGTAGGTAAGAAATGGAAAGGGAAAATGAAATAAATATAAATAGGAGCTAAACAAGTAATGCTCAATTTAATTGGCAAGGACAAAAAGGCATCAAAAATTCAAAATACGGTGACATTTTCTCCTATCAAATTACCAAGGATTTGTTTGTATGGCTGTTTTAAAACAGACAGCATCATATATTTCTGAAATTATGAGGCGGTACAGTCTTTCTGAGAAGGGCTTTACCAAATCCCATTTGCAAGAACACCATACTCTAACAATAACCAAAAAACTTGACAAAGATTTAGATAAAATTTATTAATAAAAATGTTGAGACAAAGTAAGGGTCCAAAGTAAAGAAGTATTTTAAAACTATATTGACAAAATGGAATATGATGCAAAACATCATAAAACAATATAATAAAATAAAAAACAATATAATATTAAATATAAATACAGTAAAAATAAATATTAGAAATAATACTATAATAATATTTAGTGATTTGGGAATGGGTTCCCAGGAAAGTATGTAAAATACTAAAATTATACTTCTCTATACATGCATGGGGGGAAATAAAAAACAAAAACAAGAAATGGAAACGCTTTTTGGAGTAAGAGTGCCCAGTTCATCTAAACCAACTAGGCTCAGTAATAAGAGAGCTAATGAAGACGGCTGCCAACCCTGAGGTACCAAGAAACAGGACTTGGGTTAAGGTGAGCAGATGAACAAAAAGGCACTCGGCCCAGGAGAATAACAGAAATTCTGCCCCCTTTGTGGGAACAATCTAAAAATATACAATTTCTCACCCTGAGAACCAAAGAGAAGATACCAAGATTTCTATAATCTTACTGGTTCAGAGCTACCAGACTGTAGACCTAGGTGAACATGGAGATGTGCCAGTTTTTTCAAAGACTGCGTGTATTTCTGCACCCTACACCACAGTTCCCTTATCACAGCTAAGATACATTTCCCCTGGGTGACGTGTGCCCCAACACATTCATTCAGTAAGAGATATTTTGCTCAAGCAAAATATTCCCATATATTGCGTACATTTTTCCTAATCCCCACCTCTCCCAACTCTTAATTACCTTTTTGCTATTTGTTCCAAATTCTCCCTGACCCCCAACTTAGTCCAAGTTTCTTCCCAGTATCTCCCATGGCTGGCACTTGGCGGTTGAGTTAACCTTGACATGCTGAAAGGTAGATGGATGAACTATTTTTCTGAAAATAAATTTTCTATAAAAGAAACAAATGGTACCTGTGGCACCAAGGTGCTATAGTAGAAAATTCCAAAATTAATTTTTTCCATATAATTTATTTAAGTAACAAAGTTAATCCGTTTACACTATGGAATTGAGTCTTAAAATATTCACTATATAAAATCTGGTATGTGAATTCCTGTCTCTGTAGCATTCTTCACAGTATTCTCCCCACTTGGAATGCCCTTCTATCTGCTCTGCTTCTCCTATAGGGATCAAGAGCTCCCTCCTTTTAAAGCCTCCCCTAACAGAAGACACAGCATAAACTATATCAGGAAACTATCAAAAGATTCAATTCAGAGACAGGATGACAAGTTTAGTGCTTGTAGAAACTATGTGCGTAAGATCCCAAAATTCACACTAACAAATGTTAAGTTTTTCAAAGAGAAGTAATTTATTGTCAGAGATGAGGAGCATTAAAGCAGAGGAGACTGAAGTGACCCACACATACAATCCTTGTACACTGAGTCTTGATAAAAAGGCAAAGAGAAGCGCGGGTACATCTGTATACCTCAGACTTAACATAATTCCTAATGGCCCAAGGATTTTTGAAATGGTAAATGAATATTAGCTTCAACTTAAAGTCACCAGTTGCATCAGCCCCTAACAAGACAGTCTGTCCTTTGAAACTTTGAAGCCAGACACTGACTTCTCTTCAGCTATGAAGAGTCCCTAGAGGGCATCTTCCTCCAACAGAAGGCTGTTTTGTCTATATTTAAAATCTGTTGTTTAGTGTAGCCACCTCCATCAATGATCTTAGCTAGATCTTCTGCATAACTTGCTGCAGCTTCTGTATCAGCACTTGCTGCTTTACCTCCCACTTCTGTGCTATGGGAACAATGGCTTCTTTCCTTCAGCCCCATGAGCTAACCTCTGATAACTGTAAACTTTCCTCCACATCTTCCTCACCTCTCAGCCTTCATAGAATTGAAGACAGTTGGGGCCTTGCTCTGGATTATGCTTTGGCTTAAGAGAATGTTGAGACTGGTTTGATCTTCTCTCCAGACCACTAAAACTTTCTCCATATAAGCAACAAAGGCTGTTTCACTTTCTTATCATCTATGTGTTCACTGAAGTAGCACTTTTAATTTACTTCAAGAGCTTTTTCTTTGCATTCACGACTTGGCTAACTGGCACAAGAGGCCGAGATTTCGGTTTATCTAAGCTTTTGATACGCCTTCCTCACTAAGCTTAATCATTTCTATCTTTTGATTTTAATATGAAGAATGTGCAAATTTTCATTTCACTTGAACATATATAGGCCGTTGTAGGATTATTAATTGGTTAATTTCAAAATTTTTGTGTCTCAGGGAATAGGTAGGCCTGATGAGAGGGGGAGAGATAGGGAAGGGCCAGTTGGTGGAGCAGTCAGAAAACCTAACATTCCTTAAGTTCATCGTCTGGAGTGGGCATGATTCATGGCACTCTAATTATAATAATACACATCAAACAGTTAAAATAATATCAAAGATCACTGATTACAGATCACCTAACAGATATAATAAAAATAATTTCAAAGATCACTGATTACAGATCACGTAACAGATATAATAGAAAAACTTGAAATATTGTGAGAATTAACAGAATGTGACACAGACACATGAAGTGAGCACATACTGCTGGAAAAATGGTGCTGATAGACTTGTGGGAAACAAGGTTTCCACAAACCTTCGATTTATAAAAAAATGCAGGCCAGGCACGGTGGTTCACGTTTGTAATCCCAGCACTTTGGGAGGCCAAGCGGGGTGGATCACGAGGTCAGGAGATCGAGAACATCCTGGCTAACAAGGTGAAACCCCATCTCTACTAAAAATACAAAAACAAAATTAGCTGGGCGTGGTAGTGGGCGCCTGTAGTCCCAGCTACTCGGGAGGCTGAGGCGGGAGAATGGCGTGAACCCAGGAGGCAGAGCTTGCAGTGAGCGAGACTGCACCACTGCACTCCAGCGTGGGCGACAGAGCAAGACTCCACCTCAAATAAATAAATAAATAAATAAATAAATAAATAAATAAATAAAAATGCAGTATCTACAAAGCTCAATAAAACAAGGTTTTCCTATATGCCGGACTCATTTAAGTCTTTCAACATTTCACATACATTTACTTGGGCATTTTGCACAGGTATTGAAAGCTGTTCCAGTATTTCCAAAATACTAAAGTGAAACTCAATTCGTATGTTGTATGAGCACTGTCAAGCTAGCTAGTGTATTTCACTGTTTATCAAAAAAGGAGTTTCTATGTTTATAGCTGACCTTCTGAAATTCTTGTGACTTATTGTCTCCATACCTTGAATTTGTCTCTACTTGAGTTCAACAATCACATTACTACTTTCATCTTTCTAAAAGGAGAGCTAATCCTAGCAGGTTGAATGGGTTTGACAGCTTTCCCTGGTCTTTTAAGATAAATTCCAAATGCCTATGTATGGCATAGAAGGCCTCTTGACTGTCTAGCCACATCCAAAGTATCCAGACTCTTTCCCTGAATTCTCTATCCCAAATGAATGAAATCATACTCATCTTTAAAGGATGTACTCTAGTATTAGTCACGAGGTATTTTCTGGGCCTGACAATGAGAACTAATCATTTGTTTGATATGCTCTCAGCAATTTTGCACAGGCCTAAATTATCACACATAGCAATTAGGAATAATTACAATTTATATAGGTATTAGTCTCTCAGAATATCAAGTCTTGCACCTTTCTCCTTTTTTTCTCCCAAAATGCATCTGCATGTGACAAATTCTATTGAAATAACATAATGATATAATGCTACTTAAGGAAGAGCTACATGTTTGAAATTTCCATCGGGAATGTTGGAACTGGGAGAGAATTTTAGGATCATGCAGCCCAGTGTTTCCTTTTGTATATTTTTACTACGTTCCTTAAGTGTGACATGTTATATCAAAACACTGTACCCTTAAGATATGAACATATAATTAATGCAAATTTCATGAAATAATACTCATTATATAAACTGTACTCTGATATTTGCTCTCTTTCATAAGTGATGATTGTAACCCACTAAATATTGCGCTTACAAACTGATAATGGGTTGGAAATCACAATTTGAAAAGCACTGATCTAGTCTAAACTTTTTAATTAAAAAACTGGAACCAAGGATAGTTATGTGGAGTCCTCAAGTTTCTTAAACTAGTTCATGTTAGGCACTATATAGAAAGACACTGATCAAACTACCCGGGTGGCTGTTCTGCACATTCTCAATACACATTTTGTATATTATACAATTGGTTCAGTAAGAAATTTGAAGCTTCAAGTGACACTCAAAGCCCTCTTCTCACCAAAGTAGTAATTCTTCTCAAATCGTATTTAGTATTAGTGTATGAATTTACTTATAATATTCCACAGTAAACATACAACAAAATATATTAGGAATGTCTATCTTTAGCTAATTACACTAAGGGGCACTTTTTAATATCTCTAGACATCGGGCCTAAGTTCACCTTTCAGAGAAAATGTGTCACATTCCTGGAATTTCAGAGCTATGGTCTTTTAATCCATTACCAGTTTTCTACCAAGGGATCACCCTCTTGTTTTTCTTACATTAATTATATATAGAATCCTCAGGCAGACATTCTGACAGAAAGAATGTAAACTAGCTAAGCAGACACTATTTTAATTTAAAAGAGTATACGAAAACACTCCATTTTAAATAGAAATTGAATACAGGTTTAAAATTATTTTATTTGAAAGGTTTTGTTTAAATAAAAACCATAGGTTGAAAAGCCTATCATATTTTATTATTAATTAATGCTGAATAAGTAGTCAACGGAGTTACATCTGCAAAGGTAAAAAGCATTTCAGGAATACTTGGGAAGAAAAAAACATAAAATACAAAATTACCTAATGGTTAACTCACTCTAGAAGGTGAACTTTTGTTTTCTGGTAAAGAATTATCTGATTACAATTACATTTTATAAACTATAATTTGGGCAATATAAAAGGTGTACCAGCTGGGCATGGTGGCTCATGCCTGTAATCCCAGCACTTTGGGAGGCCGAGACGGGCGGATCACGAGGTCAGGAGATCGAAACTATCCTGGCCAACATGGTGAAACCCTGTCTCTACTAAAATACAAAAAATTAGCCGGGAGTGGTGGTGCATGCCTGTAGTCCCAGGTACTTGGGAGGCTGAGGCAGGGGAATCGCTTGAACCTGGGAGGCAGAGATTGCCTCCACTGCACTCCAGCCTGGCGACAAAAGCAAGACTCTGTCTCCCCGCCCAAAAAAAGTGTACCATTAAGTAACTGCAAAGAAATAACATGTGTATATCTAAAATGATACACTGAAATACAAATCAGGTATAAATTATTTAAAGCTGCTTTCAACAAAAAAAGATAAAATTCACTTGTTACAACCACACTGCTTTGAAGATACCCAGGGAGTCAAAGTTATTAAGTTACTAGTAAGCATTGATTACCATCGCCCAACATAAGATCCAGTTAATTTCAGTTAACTGTTATCTAAGTGACCTGTCTAAATTTTCAAAGAACTACATGGTAAGCCTAATTTGTCACATTTTGGAGTAACATCAGTTTGAGATTATTTCAGTGTACACATAAACAACAGTAACAGGGTGCTCAAATTTAGAAAAGACAGACTTCATGGAAATCTCAACCCTTAATTAAACCACAGAGTTAGATTTTCAAGCAGTAAATAATAAATCGCAATGAATCCTCAATCTGGTTGTCAAGGTAACTACTTTGCCTCTGCCATAATTGCTGTGATCCCCATCTTGCCCTTTTTGACACCAAGCCTTATCATGCATTCTGGTTAGAGACTGAGAAACTAGCTTTTCTGTTCCTCTCAGGCAATCATGTAACATGCACTCAGCATGACTGAACAGGGCCATGCAACGATACAGATGCTGAATTAAAGGCCTTTCCTTTTCTATCTGTGAGCAGTAATTAAGTAAGCAGTAGTATATTCTTGTCAAGCCCTAGATAAGAAATGGAACCAAGGTGCTTTGGCAGGCCTTAGCAGCTGTGTTTATGGGAAGTTTTTACTAATGTATTAATTTATCATCAGAAGACTTGTTTTTGAACCACTAATTGCTAATGTCTAAAGTTAAACATTTTTTTAAATTCCCCTGAAAATAGAGACAAAAGAGTCATATATAAAATAAACACAAATATTTACACTAATGTTACAGTTAACATTTACAAATCAAGTATTATAAGCATAACAGTAAAGACATTGCCAAATAGATGATACCAGCTAAAAATAGTTTTCCTTCATTTTCTCCTCCTTACTTCTATTTATTCATATTGGTCGTTTTTCAAATAATAACTATTATAAAACAAAATCAAATAAATTGGCAATTGTATGTCTCTAACTCCATACACTGTTTCCACTGCTTTATATTAATTATTTTTACTTCCTTAACTAATCCATTAAAGACACTTGTTTTCCAACAAAATTCTATTTGTTTTCAAAAGTCCTCCTTTAGTTCATTTTGCTATATGTTATTTTGGAACACTCTTTTACAGATCACTCAATTATAAATTTATCTCTACTCACTTCAACTACTATACAATATAAGCAATATTACCAATATAGTTTTCATTCTGTCAGTCTGTATCAAAAATCAAAATGATCTTCTTCATCAGCAGGAAGGGTCATGATTCTATATATTCACTATTTCTGTTTTATTTACTTAAACTCAGTATCGGGTCATATTGCCATCAGGTTCCTCTAGAGCTGGTCACTTACCTAGTATATTTATAAGCCTATCTCCCTATCTTATACAGAAAATAGCCCTGATTATGTCATAAGAGTTTCCGAATGTTACATGAAAGAGCAGATACTGTTTTGCTTTGTTCAATATATGTTTAGTCAGAAAGCATTCAATACCACTTTTGCTTTCAACATCATTAGCAATTTTCTCATTTTCAATTTAAAAATAAAATACCAGGCAGGAAATTGTCCAATTTTGGAACAACAGAGCAGAAAGTCTGGTAGACGTTTAGTTTAAAAAAATCAACAGTTTCTTTTAGGAAACTATATTCAGTCAACATATAATCCCAAGCAGAAAAAAAGTAGCAAGATTCTTTAAAAATCATTCACTAGCACAGGTTGTTCTCATGGGCTGAGCAAAAAGGAAGGCAGTTTGGGATGGGGGCGGTGGCTCGTGCCTGTAATTCCAGTACTTTGGGATTACAAAGCTTGAGCTCAGGAGTTCAAGACCAGCCTGGGTAATGTGGCAAAACCCCGTCTCTACAAAAAGTACAAAAATTAGTTGGGAGTTGTCGCACACGCCTAAAGTCCCGGCTATTCTGGGGGCTGAGGGGGGAGGATCACTTGAGCCCAGGAGATCAAGGCTGAAGGGAACCAAACCACTGCACTCTAGCCTGGGTGACAAAGTAAGACATGTATCCTTAAAAAAAGTTTCATACAAAAACAAAGAAACATTTATTCTTAAGAATCCACAACACTTGAGTGTACAAAAAGCTGGCAACTAAGGACTTTTTCTCTTAATATTTGCAGCACAACAGTATTATGGCTACTATTCTGATCTCAAAAATACCATATATCTTAACTTTTAAAACTGATAAAGGAAGACAGTAATAATTACAAAAATCCAGATAGAGTGTTAGAAACAGAAAAACAATATAGTTGAACTAATACTAGGAAGACGAGGATGTAAAACAAAAGTTCTGTGCAGTATCAGGAGAGAACACAGGGTAGCTTACTGGGTATTAAAGTAGCCAGGACATAAAAAATCTCATGGTATGAAATTTATTGCTTAAATATCTTTCCCCCATTTTTATTTTATTTTAAATGAATGGATTCACTTATATTCTCTTAGAATTAGTAACTACAAAGTGTCTTGGAAATAGGAGGAGGATTTCCTTCAAAAATCTACATCAAAGCAATAGCCAAAGCTTCATTATCCATGCAAGTAGATGTGAGAAGAACATGATCACAAATGTTCCTACTGGCCTGTGTTAATTTGACATTTACACTGAATGCTAATATCTGATTTTCGTGGTTCAAATAATAACAAAGTATTTTTTGTAGCCCTTTAGTGCTCAAGTAATGTTAGAATGTTATAATTTTTTTAAACATTATCTGCTTATGTTCTGTCATATAAAATACACTATACTGAAAATAAACTGGATTACTTCTCAGACTAAAGAAACATACCCCCCAAAATTCTTTGTCTTCTAATGAAACAAACCATACCTTAACTGGGGAAGTTAACTATATGCCTGGGTTTCACAAACCAACTGCTGTTGCCAGCTGCATTCTAAATAAGAGTAAATAGAGACAGTTTGAGCTGTCAAGAAAAGACATAATTAAGTAGGAAAAATGCTGTCAATAAAACACAGCTACATTTAAAACTTTAGAAAACAAATAGGGCCAACCAGATTTGGACAATATTGTATAGGCAATACATTCTTAACCACTAAGTAATTGGGTCAAGTAAAAATAATCTAGAAGGGTTAAGGTCTTCACACATATACGTGGCAAAATAAGATTCTGTTCAAATAGAGGTTAAAAGAGATTGTATAGCCTTTCTCAACTAGGGTTCCACGAGAAAATAAAGCCCCACATAAAATTATTTGAGGGCTATTTCACAATTCTGCTGAATTCTAGATGCATTAGAAAAATTATTCATTACACACAATGAATGTGTTAGGTCTTAATTATCTACCAGAACTGGTTGAGAGGGGATTGTGGAGCATCTTATGAACTATGAAAACAGATTGCATATTTTTCAGTTTGAAACATGTCATGGATACAAAAGGCATTCCATCCCTCACTCTTCTAACCATAATGTTAATGTGTATGTTCTTCAAATTGCTTTCACATTTACTGTATCATTATCCATCTAAACAGCTCTGGTTATCTGGACACAGTTTGCAGAAAGCAGATTTTTTTACTCCAGTTTTTTAAAAAAAATTAATTTTTACTCTGATGAATACCAAAAGATCCTAACTATGTGGGGCATTTAAATTACTAGTAGTATATTTGGCATAAATTAAATTCTTCAATAGGCCTGCTAGAAAGCGTTATCTGTTAGTTACGGTAGAAAATAGTAAATTCTGCAAACTTCAAACGATTAAGGGAAAAAAAACACATCTGTAGCACCAAGCTGATTTTTTATTTAACCAACTTCCACATTTCTAATTGGAACATATTATGAATCATCATTTCTCTATGTCCACATTTTTCCTCAGATACTTAAAATCAAGAAACAAATTGTACAAATTCTATATACAGACTTTTGTAGTACATCTATCTTGGCATACCAGGAAAGAAGAGAGGCCCATTAAAAAGATAGACTCAGGAAAAAAGGGGGGATGGTGTGTGATTTCTAGCAATTTTCACACTCAGTGAAAGGAAATGGAGAAAAGGAAAAAAACAAATCAATCTAGTATTCACTGAGCACCACTCAGGTCCTCTAACACATTCTTAGGAAGATTTAGGGAAAGATTAAACAAAATATTGTCTTCACCTTGTATAGTCTGAGGTCTACGGGGGAAGCAAAGAAACAGATGAAACATCACCAATCCATACACGGAAGGATATATAAGTAAATATTCAATTATGTGGTGCAGACTGTAAGCGGTGTAGGAACTGAGAGTAAAGCAAGACTAATGAGAACTGGAGCTGTAAAATATATTATGAAGGAAGGGAGATCTCAGCTTACCCTGGCAGGATGCGTAGACAGAACAGACAGGATAACCACGAGCAAGAACAATCACAAGGGCAGGTTTCTTTCCTTTTTCAGTACTATTTGTAACAACTTGGAAATAAAAGCATTTTGATTAAACAATTTCAAACATGAACATGGGATTAGTATTTGAACTACGGCCAGGCGTGGTGGCTCACACCTGTAATCCCAGCACTTTGAGAGGCTGAGGCGGGCGGATCACGAGGTCAGGAGATCGAGACTATCCTGGCTAACATGGTGAAACCCCGTCTCTACTAAAAAATACAAAAAATTAGCCGGGCGTGGCAGCGGGCACCTGTAGTGTCAGCTACTCGGGAGGCTGAGGCAGGAGAATGGCGTAAGCCTGGAGGCAGAGCTTGCAGTGAGCCGAGATCGAGCCACTGAACTCCAGCCTGGGTGACAGAGCAAGACTCTGTCTCAAAAATAAAATAAAATATTTGAA
This sequence comes from Hylobates moloch, assembly GCF_009828535.3. Classification (NCBI taxonomy): domain Eukaryota; kingdom Metazoa; phylum Chordata; class Mammalia; order Primates; family Hylobatidae; genus Hylobates; species Hylobates moloch. The sequence goes on from NW_026652280.1 coordinate 144,437,720, forward strand.
GTACTCAGTGAATTAATGCCTTACCAAAAATATATACATATAAAGTTCTAGCAATCATTTTGAGTCCCAGATCTACCAATTCCCCTACCATTCATAACAATATATAATTTCACACTTTCACATATAAATCTGTTTATCCTGTATTATGCAATATGAGTATACTGGCATTTCAAGCAAATATAGGAAGAAATGGGCTGGGATGAGTAATAATGAGGGCTCTTATAGGAATACTCAAATGATCACTCTTTGAAAAAGGCAACACAGTAAGACATCGCTTTAGACACAGTGAGATAACCAGAAGAATTATAATTTCCATTGTCTGGATGAGGATCCAAAATACAACTTATTTATTGAGGATCCAAAATACAACTTATTTATTTATTCATATTTATTAATTTATTTAGATACAATGTCTCACTCTGTCGCCTAGATTGGAGCACAGTGACAAGATCTTGGCTCACTGCAACCTCCACCTCCCGGATTCAAGTGATTCTCATGCCTCAGCCACCTGAGTAGCAGGGATTACAGGTGCGTGCCAACAAGCCCGGCTAATTTTTGTAATTTTAATAGAGACAGGGTTTCACCACATTGGCCAGGCTGGTCTCAAACTCCTGGCCTCAGGACTCCTGGCCTCAAGTGACCAGCCCGCCTCGGCCTCCCAAAGTGCTAGGATTACGGGTGTGAGCCACCGCACCAAGCCCATACAACATATTTAAACGACCTGTTCTTGTTCACAGTGCTAGTAATTAGGAGGAATGCAAATCGAATTCAGATATTTTGTATTTGGGTTTCTATTATCACTTGATTTTTTTCAGAAGAAGAATAAATAATATTATAAAAACTTCCTTCTTTCTCATTATAAATCTACCTGGCTCACTTAGGCAAATGTATTTTAAGTTTTTTTTTTTTTTTTTTTTTTTTTAATTCTGGGTTAAGTAATTCATCACCAACCAAATAGTTATAACACTTTTTAAAAAGGACTTAAGAGTTGTCTAAACCAACTTGCTAATGTTCTAGTTGGGGAAATGATCTAAGTGACTGCCCAAAGATACACAGCAATTCAGTGGCAGAGAAAGGTCAAAACAAATAATTTAAACTGTGATGATTCTAGTTCTTCAAACACTACTTATAAGTATTCTTAGATTTTTTTTCCTGAACTTGCTCGCTAATTACTCTGTGTTTTAAGCATACTTCAGTTTCTCCAGCTTATTGCCCAATCATGTGGGGCTCCAATTCTACTCATTTATATGTTGCATTTCTAAATGTACAATGCTACTTTCAGTCTCGTCCTAGTATTAAAATAATTCAATAATCTCTAAACTAATCTTTTTATCAGAGTTACAGATCACTCAATTAAAGGGGTAAAGGAAGGAGATACATTATTTTCATATTTGGTTTTCATTTCATTGTTTGCTAGGCTAACGTATTTGTTTAAGAATATATTCAAGGTATTTTTAAATGTTTTGGGGGAAGTATCTTCTTTCAGAATGTATATACGTTTTAAAACAAATACTAACTTTTGATATGAACTAATTAAACTAGAATCCAGTACAACCAAAATACTTCCGTAGCATAATTTGTGTCTTTTTAGAAAAGAAATATTCCTAGTGTGTTCAAGACAAGACTATAAACCATTACACTGTGTTTATTTCATATTTCCCATGACACCATTTACTCTAGCTTTTAGCCTTTTATGTGACATTGAGCTATTTTACAGTTACAAAATAGTTGAAAAGAATGACCTGTTAATTTGAAAGGAACACATTACAACATCTCTCTCTGGCGCTATAATATTTTAATTTCTTTCTGAAGACAAACCAGTTGCAAAGTGACCATCTGCTAGTGTGTTGGTATTATCTGGGCAAAGTAATGAATAAATGTCCTCCTTTGCAGTAAGAATAAGATGATTAAATCAAAGAAATCCAGGGTGAACAACTGAAACTAACAGATTGATTCAGTGTCACATAAAATGCCTTTTTCATTAATTGTTTACAACTCAAACAGAATAATTTTTTTTTTTTCTTTTTTTTTTTTTTTCTTTTTTATTATACTTTAGGGTTTTAGGGTACATGTGCACAATGTGACAATGTGCAGGTTTGTTACATATGTATCCATGTGCCATGTTGATTTCCTGCACCCATTAACTCGTCCTTTAGCATTAGGTGTATCTCCTAATGCTGTCCCTCCCCCCTCCCCCCACCCCACAACAGTCCCCGGAGTGTGATGTTCCCCTTCCTGTGTCCATGAGTTCTCATTGTTCAATTCCCACCTATGAGTGAGAACATGCGGTGTTTGGTTTTTTGTCCTTGCGATAGTTTACTGAGAATGATGTTTTCCAGTTTCATCCATGTCCCTACAAAGGACACGAACTCATCATTTTTTATGGCTGCATAGTATTCCATGGTGTATATGTGCCACATTTTCTTAATCCAGTCTATCGTTGTTGGACATTTGGGTTGGTTCCAAGTCTTTGCTATTGTGAATAGTGCCGCAATAAACATACGTGTGCATGTGTCTTTATAGCAGCATGATTTATAGTCCTTTGGGTATATACCCAGTAATGGGATGGCTGGGTCAAATGGTATTTCTAGTTCGAGATCCCTGAGGAATCGCCACACTGACTTCCACAATGGTTGAACTAGTTTACAGTCCCACCAACAGTGTAAAAGTGTTCCTATTTCTCCACATCCTCTCCAGCACCTGTTGTTTCCTGATTTTTTAATGATGGCCATTCTAACTGTTGTAAGATGGTATCTCACTGTGGTTTTGATTTGCATTTCTCTGATGGCCAGTGATGATGAGCATTTCTTCATGTGTTTTTCGGCTGCATAAATGTCTTCTTTTGAGAAGTGTCTCAAACAGAATAATTTTAAAACATGCACTGATAGTATAAATAAATCTTCTGAAATCTACTTTTTACAGTCACCAAAGAAATATATTACAAAGCAAACAATTAAAAATAAAACTTTCTATCAATTCTTCTCATATAATTTCTTCAACATCTATTCAAACATAGATAGGCTGTCCCCATCATAAATACCTTACAAACATGTAATTTCAAAAATGTAAACACAGTCACTTAAATTTCTCAGGTTGCTATTTTTTTTCACATATTTTGAAACATTTTCCAAAAATATATACCATCCACATTCTATGAGTTAAGAGATACTTATTTACCAATAAATTATTACAAGAATGTCAAATCAATTAATAAATAGATATCTGATCTTAATTATGGGTAATTTCCCTGTATATACAATGTGGATCCTACAGTAAGTACATAAGCTGGGTACCTAATGAGAAACTTCTTCATGTTAGATATGTTAAGGGAAAAGAGCAAAGCATGCCACTGAAATAGTCTTCTTGTGCCTGAGGGAAGTGCTTTGAACGTAAGAGATTTGCATACTTGGAAAGCTATGGCTTCCCTGAATCTCTTGGAAAGCTTACCAGATGAGACTAAACTCACGAAACTGTAGTCCAATTTTTAGGAGCAGAAACTATAAATGCTTATTCATTACAACTGCATAGTATTCTAATATAGCAAACAAATGGAAAATTATGGATTTTTATAATAAACATTGCCAGCCAGTTTTTTAAAAATCTGTAAACATGATTTACAGAGATTTTTCTTTCTTTCAAATAAGATTTAACTGGCTATGTCAACCCTGACTTACGATTAATATCTGGTAAACATTTTAAACGGATTTAATCGCTATTAAGCAGATAAGTCACACTCAATAACTTCTAAAGGTAAGGTATCCATATAACTATCTATAAATGGCAGTAGCTAGATTTCTTTTAAGGTCTGTGTCTAACTTGCCTTCCCAAAAATATCAAGAGCTTTTATTTTTATTTTTTAACAAAGCAAGGTTCTTAAAGCAAACCACCCCCCCCCCCCCCCAAAAAAAGCCACGTATTGTTCCTAGGTTTAGTTTCAGTAAAATGTGGCTCTAAAAATAAATGCTACATATTTAAATATTCCTGGTTCATTCAGGTCAAACTAGGAATGTGTGTTGTTCTTGGAGTATCTCCAGAACCTCAAGTACACACACATTAAAACACTGAAACAATTTACTGGCTCCTTCTACGATTTAACACTGATGTAGCATCTTACTATATATATCAGGCAAGATTCTCAGTACTTTATGAATAATATTATAATTACTTTAATCCTCCTAATAGTAATATTTTAATCCTCATTTTAAAGATATGTAAAACAAAGCACAGAGAGGGTAAGTGGCCCAAGGTCATGAATAGAAGAGCTATGATTCAGACTTATTCAGAATAGCTCTAGATTATGCTCACAGCACTATGTTATGCCACCTTAGTCATGTCAATTGCAGCAATAAATTTTAATGCACGGAGATGAAGGCAAACACTCTTAAGTGGGAAAGTCAATCCTGAGAAATATATACTACTTTATGCCACCTCGAAGTGAGAATATCTATTAAAACAAAATGTTGTTAATTGATGGACAATTTAATACAAAACTATTAAAAAGGATGGCCAGGGAGACAGGAATAGGAGTTAATACAATTCAATATTGTAGAATGAGCGGTTGGGCAGGAGTGGTTAAGAAGAGCACTCAGAGAATCCTGGCTCAGGGAAGGAATTTGATCTACTTTGAATTCCACTACATTAGAAAACCGAGGTTGTTAATAAACCTCAACCACAGTCCACAGCTTGGAAACTATGGCTAAAACTTTTTGAAGCTGAACTTCCACAAGTAGATTTAGCTGTGTAAAAGCTGAAGGTAGGGAATAACAATAAATGTCAAGAAATCTTAATAATTTTTCTCTAGTCTGAGGATTTGAGTTACCTGGATTCTGTCACTAAATTACTACCTTACCCTGAACAAAAACATCAAGTCTTGAAGTACTCTGCATCTGATCCCTCGAGTCACAAATTAGGGTGTTGGATTATTAGCTTCAGAAAGTCCTTTCTAACTTCTACAAGTCTTTAACTTAGTCACTCTAGTTAAGTACTTATTGATAGCCAGGTAACTGTACTTGTTAATACATGAAAAGCTCTGTTAAGTACAAATCAGGGATTTCTCTAGTGGTCTGAAAGGATTTAATAGAATCAAAGGAAAAAGTAATTTTATAGCACATACGAATGAGTGTAAAAGGTCACATATTGTCTAGTATTATTAAGAGGTTTATAGGAAATTAAAATACTACAGATTACAATGTAAAGATATATCGTAAAAACAAATGTTGGGATTCTTAAGTATTATTTCATGACAGAGTATATATAAAATTGTGATAAAAATAAATGATAAAAGGTATTTAACTTACAAGTATCCGCTTCAAAAAATATTTCAGAAACACATTCAAAGCATATAATAAAACCAACCTTAATTCCACTTTTGACCAGGCATCAAAAACTCTACATTCTTAATGTATTTATTTCATATAAAGTCCTACGTGGAAAGCACTGATAACTCTTTAAAAATATTCTAAAAATTAGCTCAAATATGGTAACTTTGGTAAAATGTCCAACTTTTTACAATACCTTAACCATTTATTGAAAAAACAAAAACATGATAATTCTCAAGGTCCAGACCCTTAGAAAAAGACTTGTTTTACAGGCACTTTTTATACGGTATTCTCCTTATGCACTTTAAAAAGCTGAACTACTATAGCAAATGCATAATTGATTTATAAGGGAGAAAGTTCAAGTGAAGGACATACCGTTAACTGTGCATTAGAGAGACGGGGTGGAAGAAAATGTACCTCTCTGGAACATTTTGAAAACAATATTACAAAAATGCAAATGCCAGATATAGGCGATGCTTTCCATTTCACAGCAGCACCTAAGTCATACATAAACCCTAAGCCCCCTCCAAAAACAATAACAAGCACAGACTACATATCAAGCTACAAATAAAAGGCAAGTATTTTTCCATTATGGACATGTAAGAAGAGTGCTACACTTAACTCATATTTTAAAGAGTAAGATTTAACTGTTGTTCCAAATTTACACAAGTACATCAAGAATCTGGTCACAATATGGTGCAATATTAAATAGATTCAAATATATCACAGTTAAAAATCCTATATAACAATGAACAATGCTATTAACAATGTAATAGAACGTAACATACTCATAATGTTTCTGTCACTCAAAAGCATTATAAAGCTGCTTTAATCAAATTTTGCTTCCTAAATTCTGTATTTTGTTAAATGACAGAAATAGATCTTTATTTTCCTAAATATTTTTCATGCCAAACCCATATGAATAACTACTCCAGCCACTCAGTTTTCAACCCAACACTAGAAGACAAGTATTATTAGGGAAGTGGGCCGGCAGTTGTTCACTCTGTCATATCCCTTTAATGCAACTCTGATTTGCCTTTGTTCTGACAGTAGCAAACAGCTACTTATAAATGACCCACCATCACTGGGCTGCCTCCCATTATTCCACACTTTTGTCTGACAAGGTCACTTGCTGCAGGGATTTTGAGGATAAAGAGTGTGCAGCCTATAGAAGTTAAAAGTTTAGTTCCATATAAACTATCGCAAGGACAAAAAAACAAACACCGCATGTTCTCACTCATAGGTGGGAATTGAACAATGAGAACTCATGGACACAGGAAGGGGAACATCACACTCCGGGGACTGTTGTGGGGTGGGGGGAGGGGGGAGGGACAGCATTAGGAGATACACCTAATGCTAAATGACGAGTTAATGGGTGCAGGAAATCAACATGGCACATGGATACATATGTAACAAACCTGCACATTGTGCACATGTACCCTAAAACCCTAAAGTATAATAAAAAAAAAAAAAGAATAAAAAAAAAAAAAAAAAAAAGAAGTTAAAAGTTTAAGACACAGGCAACCCAGCCATTTTTCCTCTGGCAGCACAAGCAAATTAAAACTTAAAAAAGAAGGTCAGGTACAATGGCTCATACCAGTAATCCCAGCACATTGGGAGGCTGAGGTGGGTGGATCACCTAAGACCAGGAGTTTGAGACCAGCCTGGCCAATGTGGTGAGACCCCATCTCTAATAAAAATGCAAAAATTAGCCGGGCACAGTGGTGTGTGCCTGTAATCACAGCTACTAGAGAGGCTGAAGCAGGAGAATCACTTGAACCCAGGAGGCAGAGGTTGTGAGCTGAGATGGTGCCACTGTACTCTAGCCTGGGGTACAGAGCAAGACTCCATCTCGAAAAAAAAAAAAAAAAAGAAGAAAAGAAAAGAGAAGAGAAGAAAAGAAAAGAGAATAGGCAAGACAGGACAGGACAGGACAAACAAGACAAGACAAGACACAGACAAGACAAGACAGACAGAAAGAAAGAAAATTCAGATCAGGAAGAAAGCAAGTGGAGAAACATTTCCGAAAAACTCAAGGATACACTTTCAGCTTTATCTTGGTTTTAAGTTTCAATAACAATTTCATTTATGACTAATTTCATTAAGAGGAAAAGAGGCAGGTACCTCTAGGTACCTTCATAATCCCATCAACTTCATAATTCCATCAGACGTTGATTGTTACTTTTGACAAATTTTATACAATATATAAATCAATCTGAAACTTGTTGGTAAAATGTTTAATCAATATTCCGCCAAGGTTCCAAAAGGTACAACTGACACTATAAAGCAAGGGTCCCCTTTAATTTTCAGCTTGACCTATGATCTTCAGAAGGGCTTAAAGCTACATTATGACAATTTCACACAATTCAGTTGTTTCCAAAGGGAGCCATGAAGACTGAAATGGCAAGCTTTCAATGCCACGAAAGAATGCGAAGAAGGAATGTTGGAGTAGCTACCCAACCAAAACAAATCATGATTTTGTGATTTTGAAAGTTTATGAATGGGAAAAGATCTAAGAAACTGTTTACACATTTTTAGGATAAAACTTCCTAAACACGACATAGAAATCTGGAGTTAAATAGTGACAAATACTTATCACACTCCATCTTTTTTACCTACATATGTAATTAGAGAGCTTTGTACATTTTTCATCTTGATATATGCAACCATCAGAAGGAATATGAGTCAATAGTAAATTTCAATACTTTATTAATGCTTAACTAAAATAAAACAAATTATTTTCAGCAACTTTGGCACTTTAGATGTGTTTGTTGGTAAGAATTAGATATTTCCATATGTGGGGTGGGACTAAGAATCAAGTGATTATACCTTAATTGACCTCATTCTCTATTCAAAGATTATGATAATATTCATAGAATATACTATCCAAGTTTTCAAATAATTTCCAGCATCCCGCCATCTAACATGATCAGCAAATTTTACCAGTTCTTGACTCATGTGGAAGGAATTTCAATTCTAAAACTGTTCTGATTACCTTAGCTGGGTTGATGTTATATACCTTGTAAGGGCTACTCCATTCTCTGTAATTCTTAGCCATATACTCTGATCTATCATTTATAATGTTCAAGTAAAATGGGTTTTTTACATTTCAATCAGAATTACCTCTTTACTGTCAAAGCACATTTACAAAGTACCAAATTTAGAGACATAAAGAAGTAAGTATTATAACTAAACAATATTCAGATTATCCAGTGCTAACAAGTATTCACATAGCAAAAAAATAAAAAGAGGCTAATGGTAATCCTTTATGACAGTCTTCACTTTCACTCAAAGATTTAAACACTCTAGTACTTCACTATTAAGAGTACAGGACAGAAGATTTTCAGTTTCATTTATATTCAAAGCAGAGAAATCACCAAAACTCTTTTACATCTCTCCATTTTCCTTAAGGCATGTTAACAGCAGGTGGTCTACACCATCTTGGAAATAGGTAGGTGGCTTAAAATGCCTTTACATGTCAAGAGCCTGAATTAGAAACAAATGTGAGCTTTAACTTCCTTTTCATTTTAATCTACATTCTATATACTGATTTCATACTATAAATTTGCTCATTTTAATCCATGTTCTTCAGAGAGTTAAGCATTATTTAAGCTGATATAGATGAAAAAAAATAAGCCAGTAAGAAATTGTAAGTGCTTCTGATATTCATATTTAACTTTACTTATTTTTGCACACAACAAACTTTTTAGCTTTCCTTTATACTGATGAACACTAAAAGACATTAACACCATCACAATAGGAAAACCATGATTATATTGTTTATGTCCTTAAAAATCCAGAAGAATATCCATGTAGGTATGTATAGCTAAGTGTCCTCTCTTGGCAATGACTTTTTAGAAAAAATGATCTAAAATAATTAAAATAATTTCCAAGGACATATGCCTCCTTCTACTTAGTCTGACATGTGAGTATTACAACAGCCAAACTGAAACACAAAAGTCCAATCAGCACCAACACTTGATTAATCTCTCTCTGGTTATCAGAGAGATTAATTTGTGTAGTGACAATACCTAAAATCAATAAGAAATGAGGTATCACCTGTTGAAATATGTGAACTGAAAAGTATAGTTTTATTTTTCAGCTTCCAGCAATAATGTAGTCACTTAATGTTTACCATTTTACTAGACAATAAAACCACTGTTTTCAATCCTAAGCCAAAAGAACAAAGCTGGAGGCATCATGCTACCTGACTTCAAACTACACTACAAGGCTACAGTAACCAAAACAGCATGGTACTGGTACCAAAACAGAGATATAGATCAATGGAACAGAACAGAGCCCTCAGAAATAATACCACACATCTACAACCATCTGATCTTTGACAAACCTGACAAAAACAAGAAATGGGGAAAACATTCCCTATTTAATAAATAGTGCTGGGAAAACTGGCTAGCCATACGTAGAAAACTGAAACTGGATCCCTTTCCTTACATGTTATACAAAAATTAATTCAAGATGGATTAAAGACTTAAATGTCAGACCTAAAACCATAAAAACCCTAGAAGAAAACCCAGGCAATACCATTCAGGACATAGGCATGGGCAAGGACTTCATGTCTAAAACAACAAAAGCAATAGCAAAAAAAGCCAAAATTGACAAATGGGGTCTAATTAAACTAAAGAGCTTCTGCACTGCAAAAGAAACTACCATCAGAGTGAACAGGCAACCTACAGAATGGGAGAAAATTTTTACAGTCTACCCATCTGACAAAGGGCTAATAACCAGAATCTACAAAGAACTTAAATTTACAAGAAAAAATCAAACAACCCCATCAAAAAGTGGGCAAAGGATATGAACAGACACTTCTCAAAGAAGACATTTATGCAGCCAACAGACACATGAAAAAATGCTCATCATCACTGGCCATCACAGAAATGCAAATCAAAACCACAATGAGATACCATCTCACACCAGTTAGAATGGCCATCATTATAAAGTCAGGAAACAACAGGTGCTGGAGAGGATGTGGAGAAATAGGAACACTTTTACACTGTTGGTGGGACTGTAAACTAGTTCAGTCATTGTGGAAGACAGTGTGGCGATTCCTCAAGGATCTAGAACTAGAAATACCACTTGACCCAACCATCCCATTACTGGGTATACACTCAAAGGATTATAAATCATGCTGCTATAAAGACACATGCACACATATGTTTATTGCAGCACTATTCACGACAGCAAAGACTTGGAACCAACCCAAATGTCCATCAATGATAGACTGGATTAAGAAAATGTGGCACATATACACCATGGAATACTATGCAGCCATAAAAAAAGGATGAGTTCATGTCCTTTGTAGGGACATGGACGAAGCTGGAAACCATCCTTCTCAGCAAGGACAGAAAACCAAACACCGCATGTTCTCACTCATACGTGGGAATTGAACAGTAAGAACACTTGGACACAGGATGGGGAACATCACACACCGGGGCCTGTAGTGGGGTGGGGGGAGGGATAGCATTAGGAGATATACCTAATGTAAATAACGAGGTAATGGGTGCAGCACACGAACATGGCACATGTATTCATGTGTAACAAACCTGCACGTTGTGCACATGTACCCTAGAACTTAAAGTATAATAATAATAAAAAAAAAGAAAAAACAACAGTCTTCAAAAAAAAAAGGAAAGATTAACATCTACTAATGCTTTAGGTAAAGAGTACAAAGTTTTCAAAAAGTAGTTTTATAGAAATAATACCAACCACTATAAACACTAAAATTTTCATGAGCAGAAAAATAGAGAACCATGAAAAATAAATATGTTTTTGGTTGTCTTAACCATGCAAACATGTAAATGAATAAAATACAGGTAAAATTCTTTTTTATTTCAACACTATTAATGTCAATAAAAAACAAAAGCTTGGTTGTTTCATAATACTTTTTGTCTGCAAAAAATAATTTCATTTTAAGTTCTGACAACTTACAATGTAGTTTATATTCCTGTATTTTGAAAATAACTTCCTAGGCCCATCATTTTCAACTATGTCAAAATTAGATTATCACTATGGGTATTACTCAAAACATGAAGTTTTAATGTGAAACTGACTAAAAGTTTCCATATCTACCTTGGTTTTATTTTAAAATTGATCCTTGCAATTTCAAGTGTGACCTTATTAAGTTTCATATTCTGTTCCCATATATCAAAATGCTTCAAGAAAGAATAAACAGGAATATTTAGTTTTGATTTTAGAAAATTTAAATGTATGAACGGCGGAGGATCACTGGTCATTCTTGGTGTCTGGACTGTAGATGTGGGAAATAAAATTTAGGGAATCAGGTATTTCAATTTATGTAATTAGGAGTAAATTAAAGGTGTTTTGTTTTGTTTGCAAATCATCTATTTCAACAAAAGTTAGACTATCAAAAAAATTATAATAAAATAATGACACTTTATTCTCCTTTTATAAAAACTCTCATGAAAATGTGTAAGTTTTATCTGCAGATACATACGCTAATATGTACAAACTTAACCTGAATAATTGGTTGTAACAAGCTAAGTCTTTAATTGTTACTTTGTTGTTGCTGTTTCCTAAGGAAAATGTGCATTTCCTACTTTTTAAATTTTGACATGATACATAGCACTACTATTTAAGATGCACAGCCATTAAACATATTTTACAATGTAGATCAAATAGCTAACAAGTTCTCATAAAGAGATCTGAATACTTAAGTGAATACAAAGGAATTCAAAATTACACTTGACCACATTGAAGACTCAACTTAAATCTAAAAAAATTTAATTAAAAAAAAACTTAACACATCTACCTAAAGTATGCATCTGAACATATAATGTATATTACTCAATTTTGAGTCACAAATTATATTTTATTTTTTACATACATTTAATCAACAGTTTTGATGATCAACGTGACTGACATTCACTCTTCATTTTCAGAACAGTGAGAAACTGGAATTATTTATAAACTGTGAAGAGACTAAAGTATTCCAACTATACACATATATTAGTACTTTCCTATCATGATGTTTTTATGTGTCTACTTAGTTATGTTTACAATGGCTGGAAGTCATTATACATGGTGCTCTAATACTAACAGGTGGCCAATATTAAGTGGATTTCCTGAAGAAAGGAACAGCGAGATTACAGCCTCCATTAAGAAAATAAACTGATCTGTGTATCTGTATACTTTGTAGTTTAAAGTAACGTAGCAAGGGCCTTCTAGTCTATTTTTTAAGCAGGTTTTTTAAAATCAGAACTTTGATCAGGTAATAGGTCTAAATTTTTATATTCTTGGCAGTCTTTGAAAATAGCTAAAAGAAACTTCAAAGGTGAAAAGGAAAGAAAAAAAAGACCTCGAAGAGGACCCACGTGATTTATAACTATACCTTAACAATAATTTGGTCCTGTTCTATCTCAGTCAACAACAGTAACATTCATCCAGGTTGCACAAGCCAGAAACCCAAGAGTAAGCAATCCCTGACATCACTTCTCCCATCTCCAAGTCTGGCTGATTTCAATGTTTCATCTCTAAACTATTTTCTTTACACTATCTCTACTGTAGCAAGATAATCCACATATTGAGCATTTATTCTACTGCTCTCACAACATCCTTTCAAATCCCCTGCACATATACTTTATATGCAGTATGAATATCCACATTACACATTCCAATGCATCTTTGGTTACTGAATACGGACAGTATCCTACATGCGAGTGGCTGAGTAAAACAAAAACAGTATTCCTGCCCAGATAGAGCCAACATTCTAGTGCAAATAACAGGCACCTTTCCCCACAAAAAAAGATGTAAAATAGATAAACAGGTTCATGTTTGTAATAAGTACTAATGAAGAAGCAAAGTTAACAGAGTTTTGTAGGTATGAATGTTGTAGGGGAAAAGGGTGTTTTAATTGGGCAGGTAGCTTCTCTGAGATAGGAAAAATTAAATGTCATTCTAAAAAAGAAGTTATCTTAAGAAGAGGAGAAGACAACGATCCTAGGCAAAGAAACTATAGATGTATAAAGACACTGAGACATTTAGAGGAACTAAAATAAGACCAGTATGGCTGAAGCCAGGAGAGCTTACTGAAGGGTAGCTCCATGGGAAGCTGCAGAGAGGATCCAGGGCCAAACTGCTTAGAGTTGTGTGCCTACTGAGGCCACTGAGAGTTTTTGATAGGAAAAGTGATCCAATTTATATTTCACAAAGTTCACTTTGCTAAGCCATGGGGAATAAATGGAAGAAGAGGAGGACAAAAATGAAAGTAGCCACCGCACAAAGCAACCACCTTTGTAGAACATACCCTATTTGTAACTTAGTCAATGCATGTCTCCCCAACATCTTAACCAAGTATAAGTTCCATGGAGGCAAGAACTTTGAGTAGTTTCATTTCAACAGTATTAGCACTGCTTACTGCAATGCCTAGCACATACCAGTGGCACGGATTTTAACAATAAAATCTCTTCAATGTAAAAGGAAAATAATTTTTATCACACACACACACACACACACACACACACACACACACAGCCTTGCCCAAAGTGGAGCTTTTTTATTAAGTGGATTACAACGGCCTAATTATTTGTGTCCGTATTGGCCTACATATTTATCTGGGAGGGTTGCCCGGCTTTTGTCAGATTCTGCAAAGAGTCTATAAGCTCCAAATTTTTAAGAACAACTAACACTGTAAGGTAGAGTTATCATAAGATATAAAGAGATAATAATCTAAAATAGAACAGAAAATGAAATAAAATCTAAGTTCTTCATAGATGGATAAGTTAACTCCTCATTATTCACTCAAATACAGAATATCTTATGAATTAAAATTTTTTTGAATATTACTTATTCTTGACTTTGCAATGAAGTATTTGGTTTTCCTTTATAAATTTATTTCATTTAGGTACTTAGTATTAGCAATTCCATGTAAACAAAAGTAGTTCACAATCATCTTTTTAAAAATCTGATGTTTGTAGATAAGAATTAATCTACAGATAATCAGATATTATTTTGCACAGTAATTTAAACATTTTCAAGTACAGGAATATAAAACTCATTCATCAGCTTCAATATTGTTTTTTCTCTCATGTATCAGTAGAGCTGCCTCCTAACTTCTGACCTGCTGATACAAATCTGAAAAGAGCCACATGGCATAGGCCCATGAGCACATAGCAACAGCAGTCAGAATACTCCAGGGAAGAAGTTTGGTTCGTTTTTATAGACACCCAAAACAGCACTCCTCTTTTCCCATGGGGTTCAATAACAATGCTACCTTGTTCAACAGTATAGCAAAGCACTTTATATACAGGCTTTTTTGGCTGTAGTTTTGGGAAAGTAGACATTTCAAAACACTAAGATTTTAGTAATCAAACGCTAATCATAAAAGTAATTTATTACCCAAAAGCAAGTTAGATGACTAAGAACATTAATAAGGATTTTTTATACTACCCACTTTTAAAAGTAACCACTATTTTAAATAACATAGATCTCAAATTCTTGTGTCTAGAAACATAATGCAATTTTTATAACTCTGTACAATTTATTTGTAATCACAGATAACTTATATTCCAGTAATGAAGCACTTACTTGCCACTTTAAAGTCTGTGCTTTGAGCTCACTCTTGCTTAATGTTTGTTAAAAGTCACCTAAGATTCCTATGCATGTTATGGACAAGATCCAGAGAGTACCTATTTTATGCACACACCCCAAAAAACCCCATACATCCCAAATATCAGAGATTAGTTTCTTTGGGGTAAGATATACAATGAAGTTAATAACTGAATCATTAAGATATGTTTGCAGAAATGAATCCTATATGAATAATGGAAGATTATCTTGTATTTTGCAAGATACAAAATTACAAATGTCATCTCAGTAAAACACCATTTCAACAAGAATTTCCACTAATTTTCAGGGAAATTTATATGTAACTTATTTCTTTAAAATAACTTTTGCCTGCCACAGTAACAACTCAAATTTAAAACTGAAGGTAAATTTTTAATTATTTCTTTTAAACATTCTTTGACGAAATAGTACTTATCTCTATTACTTAAAAGGATGCCAGAATATATAAAAAGTTGTATTCATCCATTGAACCAATAGCTGCCTACTATACTAATATATGCCAAGTACTATTCTATGAAACAAAACTTTGAATAAAAAGGAAAATGACAGGTCCTTGTCCTTTATATATAGAGTTTATAGTGGGAGAGACATAAAAATAAAGTATTTACAGGTACTAAGAATGTTAAGAAGAAAATAAATAGGATGATGTAATTGGGAGGTGCTTTCCATATAATGGCTATGAAAACCCTCTCTGGGGTTGACATTAATTAGAACCAAGACCTAAAGGATGCGAAAAAGTCAGTGATGTGACAAGCCTAGGAGTGAGTTCCAGAGGCAAGAAAAAATGTAACATGTTTTAGAAAGAAGAAAAGAGCATGAAATGTTATTTCCTTCCTATTCTGCTATGAGCATCAAGGCTTAACAGTATAAACGATGGACTTGAGAAAGGGAGGTTGGATTTTAATCTCAGCACTAACTTAACAGTTATGTGATCTTGGGGCAGTAAGTTACCAAAACATTTTTAGCCCCCTTTTTCTAATCTATTTAATGGAGAAAATAAGATCCCTATTTTACGACTGTTGGCACAAAAAGTCTTCATCACACAGAAAACGCTCAATTCGTTCTTCAAAACTGCTGTCACTTTTACCTTTCTTAACTTAAAAGATACAAACTGTTTTCTCTTTAAATTTCACACTTATGCAGAACATTTTTAATAAAACCATTTCCAACAAAATTTTCAATGCTGCTTAAAATGATCAAGTTTTCATGGACAATTGTGATGTAAGCCCTCTCCTCCACTTCCCTTTAGTGTGATGAATTGTCTCCCTAAGTTCTCCTTGTCTGCAGGGCAAGTAGCAAAGGTTACTAACAAAGGCCACTTCACTCCCTGGGTATGTCTCAGAAGAAGTGTACCATCGGCTCAAAACTAGTAATGAAACTACTAATCTCACATGAGAAAATATAATAAATTAAGAATTAGAGACAATTTTTTCTTTCTACAATAGGTAGGCTCCTCATCTATGGTGGTAAGTGAAGAGGATTTTTTTTTTTTTTTTTTGAGACGGAGTCTCGCTCTGTGGCCCAGGCTGGAGTGCAGTGGCGCAATCTCGGCTCACTGCAAGCTCCGCCTCCCGGGTTCACGCCATTCTCCTGCCTCAGCCTCTCCGAGTAGCTGGGACTACAGGCGCCCGCGACCACGCCCTGCTAATTTGTTTGTATTTTTTTAGCAGAGACGGGGTTTCACTGTGGTCTCGATCTCCTGACCTCATGATCCGCCCATCTCGGCCTCCCAAAGTGCTGGGATTACGAGCGTGAGCCACCGCGCCCGGCCGAAGAGGATATTTTTTAAAACCTTAAACATCTTTAAAGTAGATTTATGCGAACATTCCATATCCCCAAATAAAAGTGACAAAAAATAGCTTCAATGTAGTGAAAGCTGCTAAAATACATCCAGTTCTAATGTTTCACATTTACCATCATATCAGTAGGAGTCTGACTGGAGATTTCAGACATGGCTGTCATTCATCAACTCTCAATAAAGAAAATGTTGGCCAGTGTCACAACTAGTTTTGTCAACAGTTGGAACTACATTAAATTTTAGAAAAACAAAATAAAGTTACAGCTTTGGGAATGTAGAAGAAACCTGAAAAACAACGGGGTACTTGTGCTAACTTTGTCTCTGCAAGAGTAAAGCCTGTTTGTTTAAATAGTGAATAGAGAAAAAGCGTAGAGACATCAACATATACAGACAATCTGCTACCTACAAAGTGGTGTACTGGAAGCTGTCTAAGTTTTTTTTTGTTTTTGGGGGGTGTTTTTTTTTTTTTGAGATAGACCCTCGTTCTATTGCCTAAGCTAGAGTGTAGTGGTGCAATCTCGGCTCACTGCAACCTCTGCATCGCGGGCACAAGGGATTCTCCTGCCTCAGCCTCCCAGGTAGTTGGGATTACAGGCACCCACCACAAGGCCCAGCTAATTTTTATTTTTTTTTGTTTGTTTGTTTATTTGTTTTGTTTAGTAGAAATGGGGCTTCGCCATGTTGGCCAGGCTTTTCTCAAACTTCTGACCTCCGGTTATCCACCCACCTCAGCCTCCCAAAGTGCTGGGATTACAGGTGTGAGCCACCATGCCCAGCTTCGTAACTTTTAGAAATAAAGTAAAATAGTAAAATCAAATCCAAGGAGGTGGGGAAATCCCATTTTCCAACTTCATTGTAAATATATTTATGGTGATTAAAACTTTCATATAACAGATACAAATGAGGCTATCAAATTAAATAGAAACAATGCAATAATCACTTAATTTTTTAAAAAATTTATCCTTAATATGTCATTGGTCAATTCATTCTTAGGTGCAATATTCTGGACATGTCAATAACAGCTATTTGGGGGTGGGGAAAGGATTCTTCTAGACACTGTTTCAATGTTGTAGAAATTACATTCAATTTTTTTCTAAATCAGAAATAGGTCCTCACGAAATATACGTATTTGCCAACTGATATGCTGACTTCAGACACATGACTTGGCACTTAATTCCCCATTTAATAAAAACTTCTTGCTTGACAATTCTGAGGCTCACATCGAGTCTCTTATAATAGATGGATATACAGAATTAAGCCGTGAGATATACTGAAACTTACTAGAACACTTATGACTGTTGCCATAAGATTGTTGGCCCATATCTATGCTAAATATATCCATAATAAAGTATAAAATTAAAATACCTGAAATGCTAAAAATTTAACGTGGTTTTCATAATTTTAGTGTCCGTGAAGAAAAATTAAATTCTAGCATTTTTAGCTCTTCCTCCATAATAGATTACCACTTAATATCAGAAAATTGTAATTATTTTTAATGTTGTTCCAATAAACACTTAAAATTGTTGAAAAATAAAGTATCTACTGCTCTTCAGATTAATTCAACTCTTGGTACTAAGGAATTACAAGAGTCTATCTAGGGTGTTGTAAAACTTATGACACATAATTCAGTAAGTTTGGGTCAGATGTATTGACTTTAATCTCTTTCTGCAGCTAAATATGTACAAATCACTACCTATCTTTGTGAGAAAACATGCTCTTTTATTCTGTAGCTTGCTCTCAATATATGATAACCTGGTTTCTTGAGTTCACCCCTTAATTAGCCATAAAACACTTAAATCTCACTTTATACTAAATCAAATTTAAATAGCAGCAAGATCCTAAGGTTTCCCATCATCTGCCATCTTTTTATCAGCTCACTACAACCCACTCTCAGCAACTTAAGAATAATCACAGGAGGGAGCCACTGCTATTTAGGGCAGAGAGTCCTCAAGTTACGGGGGTAGGATAGTGGAGCAAAGAGATTGCCAACCGTGATTTTAGAGAGTTTTTTCTGTTTCTGAAAAAGGATCCTTTCTGGGACCATCATAAAGCCTGACATTCCTTGGGCAATATTATGCAATATTTAGGAGGCAACAGAGAAATGCCACAACCAAGCAACCAAGTTCCAACAATGGCTGTGGTTTGGGTACCTCAAAAGCTTGCAAGACAGTAATGAAGATGAACCTGAGCTGTCTGTTGCCCACCCTCAATTCATGTATGACAGGGCCCAAAGTGAGAAGGCAACCAATCCTGCAAAGATCAACAGCATGGGAACCAAACAACCAGGTTTCTAATTCACGTCTGACACCAGCTAGCACCAGCTATTAATCACAACCAAATCATCTAACTTCACTGTACTGTTAGACCCCCCCATAAAAATTTTAAAAACCCTTGTCTTTAAAAAGTCTATACAGAATATTCCCTTGAAAAAGTATAAACATGATGCCAAAAATCATATTCTCAGCCTTCCAGTGTTTGTTCATTTTTCTTGACTTAGTACTTAGAAACCAGTATTATGCTTATATATTTGGTTTCATGGGGAATTTGTTTTTTCAAAACACATTTTGGTTTTGAAAAAGCTTTTCTTGTTTACAATAGTGTGAATTGGGGTAGGAATCATTCACTTATTCACTCCTCCCAGTTATTATCACCTCTGTATCAGATGTGTTTCGTTGCACAGGAGACACTGGTAGAGGCGAAAGTGGTAGTAAACTTGCTTGGTAAAAGAGTAAAAGTACTACAAAAAACTAAATATTATTCTTCTTTCCCTAGAGTTTATAAAATACAAATCCAGCAACAAAAAAAATGGGCTTACTCATGTTCTATTAACTTAGTCACCTGCTGGGAAATTCACTTTTTCTTTCTTTCATTCATTCATTCATTCATTCATTCATTCATTCATATATAGTGGCAAAGTCATGGTACCTGCTCTTATTAAGATATAACAAGGCTACGTAAGACTAGCTTGGAATCAAGATCTATTTGTTATCTTAATATTAGATATCAATACAGAACTATTGGCTAAATGAAAAGAGTACTTACCTAATAACTGTCAGAGTTGATAGGGGCTAAAATTTATAGGCCACAAATTAAAAGGGTAGCAAGAGCTATGCCCTAAAAGGGGTTGGCTCATTATGAATCAGTTCCGTTTTTTTAGTTTCTTTTTCTGGGAGATTTACCCATAACGTAAAAACAATATGTCTAATCTGTTCTTTAAAAGTATCTATCTTTGAAATTTAAGAAGTTTTTTCTGTCTCATCCATCTTAGTCTCTTTTTTAAATTCCTTAATAACTAACATATTAGGTGTCCACATTATAATCTGACATTTTACCATATTAATTTTCTATTACCTTAAGTTACAAATTTTGCTTGTTTTAACTTCAGCAAGCAAAACAAAATCCCAGGGTAAATGTAATATTTGTTTTATTAAAAAGTATCTTCGGCTGCATTTTATGATGACAAAAAAGACGGATGTAATTAAGAAAAAAAATTATAAATTCTTCTACAACAAAATAACACATAATGAAAAATGTTTAAGGACTAAACCAAGCAAATTCATGTGTTTTTTGTTTTCTTTTGAGATGGAGTCTTGTTCTGTCGCCCAGGCTGGAGTGTGGTGGTGCAATCTCAGCTCACTGCAGCCTTCACCTCCCAGGTTCAATTCTCCTGCCTCAGCCTCCTGAGTCTGGGATAACAGGCAAGCGCCACCACAACTGGCAAGTTTTTGTATTTTTAGTAAAAACAGGGTTTCACCATGTTGGCCAGGCTGGTCTCAAACTCTTGATCTCAAGTAATCCACCTGCCTCAGCCTCCCAAAGGGCTGGGAAAACAGGCGTGAGCCACTGTGCATGGCCCAGGTGTTTATTGATAAAGAACAGCATTAAATGTTAAAAGACATTTTAGAATTGATACTGACATAATCAATAAAATATAAATTTCTCTTAGTATAACACTGCACAGTAACACCTTTTGTCAAACATATGGAACATATGGAGCCTGCCATGATATTCTGACATCTCTTATAAAGTGCTAGATGAATTTCTTCAATTAACATTATTGAAATCATTAAAACCTTTGCAAAACTAGCTATGATAAAAATACTTTGCTACTTTATCATCCAATTAAAATTATCAGTGAGGCCGGGCGCGGTGGCTCATGCCTGCAATCCCAGCACTTTGGGAGGCCAAGGTGGGTGGATCACCTGAGGTCAGGAGTTCGAATCCAGCCTGGCCAATGTGGTGAAACCCTGTCTCTACTAAAAATACAAAAATTAGCCAGGCGTGGTGGCTGGCACCTGTATTCCCAGCTACTTGGGAGGCTGAGGCAGGAGAATCGCTTGAACCCACCCAGTAGGTGGAGGTTGCAGTGAGCCGAGATTGTGCCATTGCACTCCAGCCTGGGCGACAAGAGCAAAACTCTATCTCCAAAAAAAAAAAAAATAAATAAAAGTCAGTGAAATAAGTACATATCCTAAATTAATAAGGACATGTAACAAAAATTATCAAAATAGGCCAAAGTTATACAATTGAACAATTGCATACTTAAGAACAATCACCTATCACATGCTGAAAGTAGTTTCATAAGATAAAATGAAAACAATAAAGAATAAAAAGAAAACTAAAGGCAAGGAAAATTTTAAAGTTAGAAGCAAATATTCTCCTATAGTAGACTAATTTTATTTCATGGCTGAAAGTCAGCATAAATATTGGCCCCCTTCTAAAATAATTTCTTAATTTTTAAGATAAGGGAGCTTGAACCAGAGAAAGTAACTAATTAGAACCAAAGGTAGACTCAGAGAATCCAAAATCCCAAATCTTGGATTCCTAGAAATTACACTTCCCCAGAGTACCTTTTCTGTCACGTTACCATGGGGTATTTTTCCAATGAACAGAGATCTAAGTGACTGAACTCATACATTATATGATTATAAAATTTGCTAGCGATAGTGCGTATTTAAAACTTTAATGTACACCTAAAAAGACTTGAGGCCAGGAGCAGTGGCTCACACTTAGAATCCCAGCCCTTTGGGAGGTCAAGGTAGGAGTATCACCAGAGGCCAGGAATTCAAAACAAGCTTGGGCAACATAGAGAAACCCTGTCTCTACAAAAATAGGAAGTTAATAAATAAAACAAAAATAAAAGGTCTTTTTAAAAAATAATTCAACGGAATTACCTGTTATTTAGTCTTTAAAATACAGAATACCAGTCAAGTGTTGTTTTGTTTTGAGATGAAGTCTCACTCTATCGCCAGGCTGGAGTATAGCGGCACGATCTCGGCTCACTGCAACCTCTGCCTCCCAGGTTCATGCGATTCTCCTCCCTCAGCCTCCTGAGTAGCTGGGATTACAGGCACCCGCCATTATGCCCAGCTAATTTTTTGTATTTTTAGTAGAGACGGCGTTTCACTATGTTGGCCAAGCTGGTCTGGAACTCCTGACCTTGTGATTCGCCCGCCTCGGCCTCCAAAGTGCTGGAATTTCAGGTGAGCCACCACGCCTGGCCCGTTTTTTATGGGGGAAAAAAACAAAAACAGTGAAACATTCCAAGAGAACGTTAGTTTCTGGAAGTAAGGATTTCTAGTAATTTTTAACGTTCTTTCCAATTTTCTATGATGTCTGAATTTGCTTAGGATTTAATAAAGTCCTTAAAAATACTTTTATTTTAAAAAGCCTCATAAAAAATTAAAGTCTAAAAGACATAAAATGATTATTAATTAAATAACATTAAAAATTTTATTTCAGGGCCAAGCACGGTGACACATGCCTGTAATCCCAGCACTTTGGGAGGCCAAGGTGGGTGGATCGCTTGAGCTCAGGATTTTGAACCTAGCCTGGGAAACATGGCAAGACCCTGTCTCTACAAAAAAATACAAAAATTAGCCGAGCGTGGTGGTGCACACATGTAGTCCCAGCTATTCAGGAGGCTGAGGTGGTAGGACTGCTTGAGCCCAGAAGGTGCAGGTTGTAGTGAGCAGAAATCATGCCACTGCACACCAGCCTGGGCCACAGAGCAAGACTCTGTCTCAAAAAAAAAAAAAAAAAAAAAAGTTTTATTCTATGGTCATTTTACTTATATGAGAATTTCTAATATAGAAGAACAAAACAAACTACAATATTCAAATATTCAACACTCAAAAAATACTACACAATGAGAGAAAATAGCACTGAATTGACACAATGATTTAAACAACACTATTTCTTTTCAAACAAATAAATACATGTATACAAAATCATGTCAGAACTGAAGTGGCAAATGTTTTAAAATAATCTGATGCTCAAATTATTAAAATGTAAAACTCAGTGACAAAATTTTCCTTTACCATCTTAAACTGTCCATTATTTTCAATCTTTAATAGTAGCATCTTCTTAATCTTTCTAGTTATCAAATAATTTGAATGTTCAAACATAATTACTTAAATAAATTCTAAACAATTAATTTCATAGAGGTATATATCAAAATTACATTTACTCAGTCAACACTATCCAGTATGTAGAAAAAATGAATAATAATAGCTGCCATACGACTATAAAATGGCATGTTAACATGCCGTAACACAAAAACTCCATAGTAGACTGAAAAGAAACCACAGCCAAAAGGAAATAAGCACTCTAAATTACAAATGGCACACTTTATATTACATCCGGGAAAAAATGGTAAATATTTCTACATTTCGGTGTCTTTTATGTTTACATTTTGCAAATGATTTTTTTTCAGGACCTTTATACTTGCTATCATTTTTACAGTGTGCTAAATTTTCACAGTCCCTGATGGAAGTACTCAACCCCAATTCTGATACTTTAAGAAATAACACCAAGTCAAATATTGACCCTGTGCAGTCTGTGGAAGCTGAACATCTAAAGAGGTTAGGATGTGTCATGTTTAGGAAGACAGCAAAAATAGGAAAGAAATACACTCTCTTAAGTCTTAGTTCTAAACATTTTTATACCACCTTTGTTCTTGCCCTAAGAGGAATTTTACAGGAACAGTAAAATGATATTCATTGTCCTCAGTCTCAGTTCTTCACACCACCAACTACCAAAAAACTTGCATTTAGTAAAAACTGCAAAAACATAGTATTTGCTGAATGAAATAACAAATGACTTCATGAATAAACCAAATCAAGGAATAGTAGTACTATGGGCTCAGTTATTAATTATGTGTCCTATGTGTTATTGGATCTGGCTTTCCTTATTTTGACATACCTTTTATAGAATTTCAAATTTTATGTATGTAGCCTTAATCTAAACCAACACTGCTATTATCCCCAAAAGAATAATACTGAGTTTCAGTGGCCAGAACTAACTGCTTATATCTCAGAGTGTTAGAGATTATATAATATTTAACTCTTATCCTCTATGATTTCTAGTCTTATCTCCACTGGTCCAAATGTAGTCATTTTTAACTTTTCCTATTTCCCTAATCGCAACTAACAATAAATTTTAATTTCACGTTTGAAATAAAATACATTCCCATATATTTTCAAGGGCCATTCTAAAAATATCAATATAACAATAAAGATTTGGTTGATAGCAGTAAGTATAAATAAGATTAATTGCTGTATAAATAAGATAAAATTCCAAGATGATTATATTAGTGGTTTACACAAGGAAATGATATTCTCTCCAAAAATGCCAAAAAATGGATTTTTAAAAATTTCTTCATGTATCTAATTTTTTTTTTTTTCTTTTTGAGAGGGAGTCTCGCTGTGTCCCCCAGGCTGGAGTGCAGTGGCGCCATCTCAGCTCACTGCAAGCTCCGCCTCCTGGGTTCACTCCATTCTCCTGCCTCAGCTTCCCAAGTAGCTGAGACTACAGGCGCCCGCCAACACGCCTGGCTAATTTTTTGTATTTTTAGTAGAAACGGGGTTTCACCGTGTTAGCCAAGGTGGTCTCAATCTCCTCGTGATCCGCCCGTCTCGGCCTCCCAAAGTGCTGGGATTACAGGCGTGAGCCACCGCGCCCGGCCTTAATATTGTCTTATATCAAGAACCGAGAAATTTAAAATAAGAAGTGTTATATTCAAATCACAATACAATCTTTCAATTGCATATTTATAGATCAGGAACAAAATCCTTTCTATACAGAAGCTGTCAATGGATGCTGATTTGAGAGAAGAAGCTAATATGTGAAAGTTGCCACCAAAAAGAACCATCTGTGGGCTGATAAAGACTTTTCTACTGAGGTAACTATGCAATGCCAAAATATCTAGTCAATGCAATTATAACAGAGTTAAGTAAGATGTCTGGCAACAGGCCAGGCGCGGTGGCTCACGCTTGTCATCCCAGCACTTTGGGAGGCCAAGGCGGGCGGATCACGAAGTCAGGAGATCGAGACCACGGTGAAACCCCGTCTCTACTAAAAATACAAAAAATTAGCCGGGCGTGGTGGCGGGCACCTGTAGTCCCAGCTACTCGGAGAGGCTGAGCAAGGAGAATGGCGTGAACCTGGGAGGGGGAGCTTGCAGTGAGCCGAGACTGCGCCACTGCACTCCAGCCTGGGTGACAGAGCGAGACTCTGTCTCAAAAAAAAAAAAAAAAAGATGTCTGGCATCAAAGACAAAAGCATATGTTGAATGGAACATCTTCCACTTTCTCAGTTGGCTGTCTGCAGTAGACCTAGCTCAAGTGTGAACAGTGCTTATACATTTATAAACCTTTAAAGTCATTTCCTTTTTACATATATATGCGTTGCTAAAATTATGCATGATTAAACCACAAATACCACAGTATATATATCTAGAAATATCCCAAATCTAAAAATAAAAATGGATTTCCATTATTATGCAAATTGAAAGCATCATGAATTCTGTGTCAGGCATACCTGGGAATGAATCAATCTCATCACTTCATTATTCATTTAACCCTGCCTAAGTCACCTAACTGTGCATAAGTTTCCTTGGCTAAAATGTAACAAAACAACATAAACCTCACAGAGCTGTTGGAAACATTATCCAGGACAATGAATAAAAAGCACCTACTACATTGATTAATATCCAGTTAAGGACTGACAAGGGCAGTCATTGTTTTTAGATTTAAATTAAAAGTACAAAATGAGAGAGACATTAAAATCTAGTTATTTCTATGTATCTATAACAAAATTTTCCCAAACTTTACTCATGTTTATTATTTAATGATTAAACATGTTTATTATTTAATGATCAAAGCAAGCCTCACATTAAATGCTTGTTATAAATCATGGAATATTAAGGCCCTAATTTTTTTTAAATTCTGTAATTAAGTATGCCCTACAAATAAGCGTGGCTAAGTTTTGGCATATTACTAATATTAATTATATTGCTAATGGCAGTAACTTCATTAAACTAAGCTCACAAATTAGCCATCAAATCCATTTATCTTGTATTTCTTATCTTGGTGAATTCTTGATCCACCTTGACTCCTGACATTCATCACTCACCAGACCTAGATATATTTAATAAATCACCATTTCTGCTGGTGCTCAGTTTATTCTAACTCAAATGATCTGCTGATAGGCACTGCTAAAGGGGCAAAGCCACCCTATCAGCAATCAAAAACAGCTGATCGAAAAAGACATGGTTCTTTGACTCAAGGGCAATCAGTCCATGATCCTGAGACCAATGTAGGCTGTGGCTTCATACAAAAAGAAGAAGCCCATACGTTTCTCTTGTTCTCAAGAATTTGAACTGGGAAACATGAAGCAATTCCAGAACTAAAGAAAGAGCAGCAGCTGACAGGGTGGCGCAAGACTGGGTGAAGTACACCAGATATCCTAAAACAAAACTGCAAGGGGGAAAAAATAAAAAGACTGAGTTGAGGGAAAGAACAGCTAGTTGCTATTAGGCAGAAGCAGGTAGATACAAAGGGAATCCATGAGCCAAACAACTAAGCAAGTAACCAGAGTCCCAAAAGCACCTGCTGCTTCAGATTATGGATCTGTGCTATATATGACCAGTTTCCACACCACCTTCCAAACTCCACAAGGACCAGCTGGGCAATATGACCTCCCCTGCATGCCTGCAAGAAAGTCCAGTTTACTTTATTCCCAAACATCAGCTTTTGTCCCTTACCACGAACAAACTATATAAATCACGCTTTCCCTCATCAGTGATCTGCCAAATTGCCTCACTTCTACTGTGAATATGACTTCTGAAATTTCATCAATTCATTCCTTTTATCTACTCTCATTCAATTTTTTTTCTAGCCTCTCATTCTTTCTTGCTTGGATTACTCCAACAATCTTATTTTTTAAGAAAAAGGGCACAAATGGGCAGACCACAGGATGAATTCAGCTCACAGGTATATTTCATTTGCCCCCTCAGTGTCTGTTTGAATTAGTTGCCAACATTTCAAAATATGGGGATGTAACATTCAAATCCAATGTCTGACTTTTCTTGGGGAAAAAAATCAGCTCAACTGACAACATATTCGTATTGAAAACGTATCATAACTTCCTGCTTGCAAGGAAAAAATACAAAAAAAGTAAAAAAAAAGAAAAAGAAGAGGAAGAAAAAGTATCAAAATACTGATAAAATAATCACCTGAAGCTGAATAGCACCTGCCTACTTGATTTAGTTTTAGTTTTTTTTTTTTTTTTTTTTTTTGGCTTGAGACAGGGCCTTGCTCTGTGGCCCAGGCTGAAGTGCAATGGCACTATCATGGTTCATTGCAGCCTTGAACTACTAGGCTCAAGTGATCCTCCCACCTTAGCCTCCTAAGTAGCTGGGACCATGGGTGCATGTCACTATGCCTGGCTAATTTTTTAAATTTTCTGTAGACACAAGGTCTTATCTATGTTACCCACGCTGATCTTTAACTCCTGGCCTCAAGTGATCCTCCCACCTCAGTCTCCCGAAGTGCTGGGATTACAGGCATAAGCCACTGAACCTGGCTTCTGCCTACTTTAGACAAGCATGCACTTTCCAGTTTTGTATCATTTCTTTATATCCTGTCTACTTCACTTGTTTATGTTAATTCCCTGGTCCCACAGGAACTTGTTTAATATTCTCACCACTTTCAATAGTCAACCCCATCCAACCTAAAGAAATACTTCTAGAATAAAAATCTATAAATCACCTTTGAAATTTTTCAATGATTATCTCTCACCTACATGATCAAATTCTAACTCTTCCACGAGTCATCTGGCTCCAACTTCATCCAGAGTTATCTTTTGTCGCCCCTCACCTTCCGCACACATTGACCTATTTGCAATTCACCCCATTTCTTAGTGGCAATATTTTTGCACACTCTCCTGGAGCTCAGAAGAACTTTTCTCAGCCGGTCACCTCTTGCTCATTCAGATATCTCTGCTGTTTGAGTTTCAGCTGAGTATGCCACCTATGCAGCTCTCTCTGGATTCCCCTTTAGGTTTCATAAGGTACCACCATTACTGTTAAGTTCCTTAAAGATAATACCCATACCTAGCACACTGCACAGTCTGAGCACATGGCAAATGTTCAACAATCACTGATGAATAAATGTTTAAACATTTCATTTCTAAGCATCAACAGTTCTAAAATAGAGGCATTTTCTCAATTTTATAATAAGTAAGAAAACCCAAGTTAAATAACTTGTACAGGTTCACATAGTTGGTAAGAGTCAGAATTTGAACCACTGGACGTTACACCAAAACTTGCTGCCTTTGAATGTATTATACTTTCTGTCTTTCCCATGAGATACTCGTACAAATGTAATTTCACTACAGGGTATGTCGGTGAAAGAAAAGAGAGACCAAATCAATACAAATGACTACGCTGCCTAATCCTAAATCAAAGCTGACAGGATAAATCCAGTAGTTCAGCAGTATCACTGTAATGTGAGTGGCTGTAGAAATGCCATGACAACTTTCAGAGTCCAAGGAAAACTATAAAACATTTTCATAAAATCTCCATTTTGAGCACTTAGCATTTATCTTGCCATAATGCAAAGATGATTAGAAAACTGGAACAGAAAATGCAACCTACATTGGGAAATGTATTAAGAAAATTCACTGCCCATAGAATAGGCAAAAGGCAGGCCATAAACTCTTTTAAAAATATATTTATCACAAAAAAAACATGATTAACAGAACTAATTAAAGGATAATTCTGTGATCCAACTTATTAAATTTCAGAAAAGTAACAGTTATAAATGCTTCAATTTGCGCATACTGCTCAAATACCGCTTCAATTTGCGCATACTGCTCAAATACCGCTTCAATTTGCGCATACTGCTCAAATACCGCTTCAATTTGCGCATACTGCTCAAATACCGCTTCAATTTGCGCATACTGCTCAAATACCGCTTCAATTTGCGCATACTGCTCAAATACCGCTTCAATTTGCGCATACTGCTCAAATACCGCTTCAATTTGCGCATACTGCTCAAATACCGCTTCAATTTGCGCATACTGCTCAAATACCGCTTCAATTTGCGCATACTGCTCAAATACCGCTTTAATTTGAGCAGTACTTAGTAACATCTTGTGATATAAATTTATAAAGCATAAAATTCTCAATTTTGTTCTCAAACATCATAGTATTACATTATGAAAGAATTTCTTAGAAAAAAATGACAGAAAAATAAAAACCTTAACCTTATATCATGTGATAGTAAATCTTTCCAGTAAGACCACAAAGCTTGAAGAAACAAACATCTTTAATATTTCTTTATTAATACTTTATTTGCTTTCATTTCTTAGTCTTTGAAAATTTCACTGCTTATTCAAGTAGGTTGCAAATCATAAAGTTTTTAAAGAGATTCAAAGATAAAACCTAATAAAATGTTCCAGTTTTCTTAAAAACACCAACCTCCACTTTTTTGCCCTCACCAGGATCTCTGGGCCAACAAACTACTGACAAGTAGCATTCTCAGGACATTAGGGGGTAAAACCCTTGAAAGCAATCATCTTTCTCACACAGATGGATATAGGTGTTTTCAGTGTTCTGTATGGCATCCTCTTGCCACATAAGCACCTGCAGTCTTACACACTGTCTTGCTAGGTATTCCTAAAAACACCTGGGCAAGCTGTTTACTAAAAAAATTACACATTGGAAGAGATGAAGGATAATTAGCAAATAAAACTATTCCTGGCACTCTCTCGATTAGTGGAGAACCAAGTTCCAAGCCAGCACCTGGTGAAGGGAACTGCTAGATGTGATAATTCCAATTTACACATTCAGCACAACATTCTGTCTGCCTGTCAATTTGAAACAGTTTCCTATTCAGTGATAACAGATACCCCAAAAGAATGCAGTGTCAAAATGCTGACATGTATTTTTTATGCACCAACTAGACCCTCTCCTCTGGACCAGCTGCATCTGCCTCTTCGCTCTTGGAATGAACTGACAGTTCAGTTTGTTTTTCCACTATACCAAAAAAATGTTGATTTTTACAGGTTAAATTTAAAGTATCAGATCTTCATACAGATCAAATACCAATAAGATTTTTCTTAAGCACAGTTAAAAAATAATTTAATAGAGCTAAAAAGTTCATTATGTTGGTGTATCTTTATTTACATAGTACAGTACTTCTCAGCTGTCAAAACCATGAAAGTATGTATTTCTAATAAACACAGAATTTACTAATTTTTTTTCTAAGTTGACAGAGAGGAAGAGAACAGAAATAAGCTAGCGAGACACACAGCTAGAGACAGCATGGCACATCAGATATACATTTGCAAATGCTAAATAAAAAGGAAAATAAATTTTTACTCAAATCCATGGAGGTTCATTTCCTCCAAGTGTTTTCACATTTTCATTTCATAATTATCATACTTTGAAGAAGTATTATAAAAGGACAATTAAGTCAATGTTGTATCAGGGGAGAATTTTCTTACTCTCTTCATTATTAAATGACAAACATAGCAACTATGCTTACAGAATACAGCTTTTTAAAAAAAATTTTCCCATATACATATCAGATTAGATTCATAAATATCTCTTCCCAAAAGAAGCTATATCTTTCCATCTTTCTCTTACCGGGGGGTTACCTGGAAGGTTTTTCATTTGTTCTAAGGATGCAGCAACACTCCTATTTGACTTATCAAACAGCAATACATTCTTTTCAGTTACTTTCACTGGTGCCAAACTTTCATTTTTAAAGTGGACTGACTTTCTAAAACAAATGTAAACCATTCAGGAATAAAGTTTGACAAAATAATGCTTTCATTTGAGAGATATCACTATTGTTTTAAAACGAGGTGGTAATGAACTATTAGATGATAGGATTAGAAACTAGCACTTCTGAAACCTCAAATCCATGCTGAATATGTCAATGAAAAATTCTTAAGTTTACTGAGCAAGCATTTTAGCTACCAAGTACTTGAGGCTAGAATAGTTCATCATTGTACAGAATATAATAATGTTTTAATTCGCCATTCTAAGTCAGATGCTTTCCTCTTCAAAATTAATATACAAACAAATCCTATAGTTGTACTGTGTATTTACCTCAATTTCTACTAAATATAGAATTTGCTCTTTCTTTTTCTAAATTAGACACAGAGACAGAATGGTAAATCAGAAATTCATTTGCAAACATACATAGAAAATAAGAAATTCTGACAGCCAGAATACATACACATACACATACACACACACACAAATTTAAGTGGCATTTTATGAAAATTTCCCCAAAAAAGCTATGAATTTTTATATATTACAAGCTATAAACATTTTAATATTAACAGTAAAGTAATTAAGAAAAAGAGCCAAAAGTCATTAAGAACCAAAAAAGTAATATATTTTCAGGTGTGATGTATAAATCTATATAAAGTATCACTATAATAAAATACATCATTACCCATTATGAAGATAAAATGTCCTCCTTATATTTAAGCTAAAATCAGAGGATTTTCTAGTTACTAAAGAATTCACAAGACAAGATCACAAGAATTTTCGAAATGACTAGAGATATTCGTTACTCATCATTTTTAACTGATGCCTTCATAATTACTTATATTCTAAAACATATTCTCAAACCATAAAAAGCAAATGGCAATATTAGCTGGGTTCATCAATGGATTTTAAGAAGGAAGTTCCATATTTAGGGAAGAGAAGCCAACGTTAGCTGACTTCAGTGTAGGTTATTACCATCCAAATAATTTAAACAACTATCAAAATCTCATAATAAGAATTGAGGCTGCAGTAAATAACTAGGGTTTGCTATAATTAAGTATTAAAATATGCTTGTAGTATACTTAGCTGTGAATCCTAAGGACTGAATTCCTGTAAGATACACACTACGCAGGCATGGACACTCCTTTGTTTTCGATATTCATAAACTAACCATATTGTTTTTGGGTGATCATTAGTGAAATCCCTGCCCCATAAATTAAGTATATATTTAAAATGTAGCTTTGGTACTAAGTCTCTTTGAATGTGCTTCTCAATCATTTAAAATAGTTTTGAATGCCTAAGCACTATGAAAAATACAGAAATAAATAAAACATTGTGCTTAACTTCAATGAATTAGCTAAAACATATAAAGGAGGTGTAACAGATAACAACAGCAACAACAAAGCCTTACAGGAAAGAAGTACCTATAAAATTGCTCTCAACAATAAAAATGTATTTTCTTAGTCACATTAGTCACATTTCCAGTGTTCAATAACTACTTGTGGCTTACTGTATTGGACTGTGCTGCTATATAAATTCAGAGGATTCCTGTTTAGATTAGAAAAAGCCTCTTAAAGGTTACTAGTTTTCAAAAAGTATACTAAAGAACAAAAAGGAACTGAATAGATCAAAGAATGAATTTATTGGCATTGTTTTCAAGAAGCAGTTATATAGCTTGGTTTGTGCTATGGGAGGAAAACTTCACTTTGAAGTCAAAAAGGTGAGGTCTGTGAACTTTACACCATGCCTTTTAGATTTTGTTTCACTTAGTGAAAAACAGGTCGTAGAATTGACTAGCTTAAAGGAAATAAT
This sequence comes from Hylobates moloch, assembly GCF_009828535.3. Classification (NCBI taxonomy): domain Eukaryota; kingdom Metazoa; phylum Chordata; class Mammalia; order Primates; family Hylobatidae; genus Hylobates; species Hylobates moloch. Next base: position 144,470,316 of record NW_026652280.1, read on the forward strand.
GAAAATATCAAGTGTGAAAAGACAATGACTCACATGTTGTAGATATTCAAAAACTGAAAGAAGGGGTAAAAGAGGAGGAGGGGGAGAAAGAAGACAACGACGAGAACTTAAAGCAGTGCTAAGACAAGATATAGAACAGAGTTGCTGCCTCTTCACTTCACTCACTACAACACACTGATATTAGACAGCTGTAAGACTCCAATGAAATGTTATGGTTAAGCCTCAAAATGATCTATGGATGCTGGCTAATGCTTTTTTTTAATATTGTGCTCCAGCACCAGTAATTAAGTTTAAAGTAGCTTTCATTCTGGTAAAGGTGTTTAAAATTAATGTGGCTGTTTGTAGTGGGGAGGAGTATTTCGGCAGGACAAGTCAGACACTCAGTCTGTCCACTGACTATATAGCACAATGTCAACCACATTGTGTCCTTGTACTTCTTGGTATAAAGCATTTCAAATCCATAAATGAGCCTCTGATCTGTGTTCAACTGAAATGTATTCCAAAATACAGAATTAAATAGGTACTAGTCATTCACGTTATTTATATGTATTTCTCTTCTAAATCTATGTATTTAAAGCTGTCAAACTGTGTATCGAAGATTATAAAGCAAATAAACATTACTTAGGAAGGTGTCCATCCACTGTGACAAATTTGTCCTCACCTTTAAAGTCTTACTCCTTTACCAAAACATGCAATCTTAAGGCATTTTTATATACTTATCAGTATTACAAGAAAGTCAATTGTCCTAAAAGACCAAAATACTATTTAAAATCAAACTTAGATTAATCTTTTTTGGACAAAATTACTAGAAACATTTGTTTGGACCTTGTCAGAAGGGTTTCAATTTTACATCATTATGTTTTAACTTGTCTAATCAGTTGAACAAAAGTACTTTATGTAAAATGATTCTTTTAGTTGCCTTAGCTACAAATCCCTGCAGGATACTATAATTGAAATCTACTCACGTAAGTTAGGAATAATTAGGGCCCCAAATTAAGCCAAACACAAAGTTAATTCAAATAGTCAGTTGCTGTCATTTAAATGGTTACAGGGTTTTATTGTTGCTTAACATTTCTGAATGCTTTTAAATATACTTTGTTCTTCTAGGCTGTATTTAGTATTTCAGTGCAAACAGAAATGGGATTACGAAGCAAAGATTCACCAGCCTTTCAAATGGACTCACACCTATATCCAGTCTTTTGTCACTGAAGGTTTTCCACTCAATCAGTGCTATCGGTCAATTAACAACACTGTTGAAAGAATGGAGTGACAGCTCTCAAAGGTAAGCTTTCTGGTAAATAAAGCAAGATCACACAATCTACAGTGAGTCCCATTAATGCAACAAAAGTAAGAGCTTTTGAAAGCTAACAGGGATGGTTTCTATTTGCTTAACTCTAAAACAAAGCAAAGGATTAAACCAGCTTCCTGTTGTAAGCAAACAAAAGGGAAAAGATAATGTCCAAAACACATACCTGAAGGAGGGGCCCAGGAGGAGCCTGCCTTTTAACTGTTTTAATGATGACTGATAATCTGTGTGGACTGATAACTAAACATAGTTAAGAGTCACAATTCTTGTTATAATTGTTACAGGTTTTCAGTGTTCTAACAGTTAATATAGTTCTCAGCAATAGCTGGTAACTTCAAAGATAAATTGTGCTTTTTAAAAAATATATGCTTATGGCTGTAAACTTTGGAAGATTATTTGAAAGTTGAAGTGTTAGCATGATTGGTCCTCCTGTATATACATAATTTTCACTAAAAAAAAAAGTAAATCTTAACATAGTTATTCATCTAAAATGGTAATAAACATTAAGAAAACTGCGACATAATTAGCTCTTTTGATAATTACCATTAAGTAATGCAATGTTAAGCAATATAAAGTATACTTTAAATATTCTTGAGTAACAGCCTGCTGAGATAGGAAAATATACTAATGATCTGAAGCTAAATATAAAGTTCTACAGCAAGAAACCTGGACTGGCAGTTAAGTAGAGCTTGACAAAGGAACAATCTGCAGGCCTTGGTTTCTTCATCTGTAAAATGAAAAATTCTACACTGCTAATACCCAAGCTGTAATTCAAAGTCCAAAATTCTTTAATTCCACCAAAAAAAAAAATCAAAATAAAAACACTTCGACCTCTCAGGTACCTATATAGAACTCTCTATATTTAAAATTTGCTACTAACTTACTTTTGAGAGGTTTAAGAGCCTGAAGAGTCTAATAAACTTCATTAAGAAATAAATTTACTTTATAATTGATATTATTGTAAAATTAAAACAAATCATATCAGTACCCTATATCTTTGCCTCTGAAAGAAAAGGGAAAAGGCGATTGTGTCCACTAAGAAGAAAATCTTTGATTATATACAATACTAAAAGGTGGAAAAATCACTAGATAACCTTAGGCAGATAAAATATATTTAGCCATTTTTAACGACCAGTTAACAATCAAGTACTTCCATCTTATACTCTTATGGTGCTAATAAATCAAGGAATTAATACTCAGGCAAAAACAACAATTATTAGTTGATTAAATAAGTTGACTTTGAAAAATGAGTATAATAAAAATAAACTTTTTCTAAATAAGACAAACATACACTTTGCATTACATGACTTTATAGTGTTACTTTAAATAATAAAACATTTGTATTAAAATGCTGTTAAAAACACTGTTTCTGTGTATGATAGAATGGAAGTAGGACAGATCAATAGGGAATAGAGGGAAATATTAGGGAGAAAGGGTCAGGCTGCATTGTTACTCAGGGATTTTTCAAAGCAACTCACCAGATAAAAGGTCAATAGAAAGCATATAAAATAGGATTAGAAGTGCAACAAAATATAAAAATGTTCAGTAAAGTTTCAAGGTAGCTTAGTTCCTTTTTTAATAAAACGAGTTATACAACTGAAAGTGATGTTATTTCTATATTTCAACTATGGTTGTTTGGGTTTAAAACAAACCTCGATTTTTAAGAGCGGAAGTCACTGTCATGTAAAATCTCATTTTCTAGACTAAACATTTTAATAACCAAAACTCCCTAATAAAGACATTTTCTTACAGACCAGCAACCTCAGCATCACCTGGGCGCTTATTAGAAATGCAGACTCAGAAGGACCACCCAGATTACTGAAGCAAGAATCTACATTTCAACAAGATCCCTGAGTGATTGATATGCACATTAACTTTTGAGGGGCACTATTCTAGATAAATAAGATGTTTAAAGCCCAGCATGACCTCCTCCATCATCTTTCTTCTGTGGCTGTACACATCTCTTCCTGAATCTTTCCTCTCTCTGGGTCCTAATACACATTCTTTACTTCCCTGAATGAGCCTTCCTACCAGTGCAATGGGTTCCATTTCCCTTCCTTCCAACTGGAGAAATGTTCAGGTATTCAACATATCTACCAAAAGCAACCAAACAAGAAAACTGTAAAAAAAAAAAAAAAAAAAAAAAGAAAAACACTTTCCTTAAACAAGGAAATAAACTTAACCTACAGCACCTGTCTCCTTCATTTTACTTACCAAGTTTTTAAAAAGCCTGTCAACATTGCCTCATCACAGCATTCTACCATATAAAAGTGGCCTCTTAAAATCCAACAGGTTTTCTATTGTAATATGTAACTAAAATAAGGAAGTCTCTGACTTGTATTAACCTACTATATTGCCTCTAACCAAAGCCTGAACTTCATATAGGCATATCTACCACCTGGCTTAGATTTTAGTACTACAAAGAGAAAAAGAAGAATCAGTAAGGTAAAAGAGAACTAATTAATGATTAACACACACAAACACACAACAATTAGATACAAAGAGATGGGTACAGGAATAGTAACACGCACCCTGTAAATATGCAACAAAATAAGAATTTTGCTTGGATCCTTTTTTTTTAGATTAAATCCCTGTGCAAAACTTAACCAGGCTTCATATGAATCCCTTCTTTTTTTTCCAGGAAATTCTTTATGTTTCTTGAAACTCCAAAATTCCTAAAATGCAGAACTTCATCTTCATGGTGGGATATTTTAATCTATCTCTACAGTCATGCTTTTGCTTCTCTCGGCTGTTTAACAACAACATAAAAACTCTTAAAAATAAACTTTACTAAATACATGGGATACAGAAATCATTTAAGTAGAGAAGAACACTGATATGTCACTGGATTCAGAACAGTAACATTTTCATTCACAATTCAATCTGTGTAGATATAAACAGTGTTTATTTCTATTCTTTTTCTTTTTTGTTTTTTCAACTATCATCCATCATCCATTTTTAATTCAACTTCAACTACCGTGTTGGTTAAAATTTAATTCTTACCAGTTGGTTTAATGTTAGTTCACTTGATTTTAAATTAAATGATCAAAGACCTTAGATTTCACCTTATAAAAATGTTAATTCCTGATGGATTCAAAATTTAAATAAAAATATTTAAGAGCTACAGGGAAATGTAAGTGAATAAACATTTAACTGAGATCAAGATATACATTTTTAAGCATAAAATAATGGAAGAGCTCACAAAAGAAAATAGCTACATAACAGAAAGGAAAGAAGGAGTGCAATAATGCAAATGTAACAGTATCTCAACAATTGTTAAACCTGTGATTAGTGTTATACTACAAATTTCTCTCTTCTATTTGAAGTTTTCATTAAAAATTTTAAACAGTGTAAATTAAACTAAAAGGCAAACAAATAGGTTTTTATAATAAAAATGAAAAAAGGGGATTATCAATAAATTGTAAAAAAAAAATCAGAAAAGTATTAGCAATACAAACAGAAAAGTTGGCAAAAGCAGTGAACAAAAAGTTCATATCAAAATGACAACTGACCAATAAATAAATCTACAAAAAATGTTTTTGTCCTCAGAGGTATCCCCCAAATTACAAATTTAATTTATAATCAGATACCCTTTTTTACAAATCAAAGTGTTAATTCTTTTTAAAATTTAAAAGCATTGCTGGTAAAATGCATGGATTTATATACTGGTCATCAATGTGTGCGCATAGGTTTAACCCTTCAAAAAAGCCAATTTGAAAGATGTCTATATCTCCAGTACAATTATCAGAATTATAGAATTCTAGCCTCAGGAAATAACCAATTGTGAAGGAAAAATAATTATATAGATATGTATTTTACTTGAAAGAAATTAAGTACAAATGGCTGGCAAGTAGAAAAGGAGGATTAAATAATTGGTATTAAATTTGTATAATTAAATTACTATGCATCTGATAACATTCATAATCTAAATATATAATGGCATAGTAATACTGTTTCTGATAATTAAAAGTGAAAATATGAATATAAGAGTATATGTAGATGAATAACCTAATTTTGTATTTATATATAATTTGGCTTTATCCATATGAAGTATGGGTATACGTGGAAAAACAGAAAAGAAATGTGCTGTGGCATAAGAAAGTCACAGAATTATGAACCTTCTAAAAGTTTTATCTTAATTTTTTAATTTTCTCTTTTCTCATGAAGATATATACATTCAAAATCAGAAGAAAAAAACACTTTTAAGAAAAATAAGCCCTCAAAACAAGAATTATGGCAGACATAAAAGTCAAACTCAGGAAGAGTCCCATGCTGACAAGAAGAGATTATAAATGTTGTTTCTGCTTCCTGAAGTGCTGATACGTATTCCCTTCTCAGCTTTACATTTTAGCCAAGAGATCCCAAGGCTAGGACTAGGTATTCTCCTGGAATCACTTCTGTCAAGTTGACAAAAGGAGTTCAGGAGCAGGGTTGAAAGACGCCATGAGATATTCACTAATCCAAATTGATGTCTAATATGTGTAGCCCGCATGGCTGTCATATGTCATTCTTTGTCTTGCAGAGGAGGGGAAAAGAAAATAAAGAGTACCATGGGGTATCAAGCATATGTTTTAGTAAGACACTCCCTTAGTAATATGGCAGATAAATCAGTTTTTTGAGACACAGCACGTTCTACAAAAGTCTTTAGATGTGTTCTTCAGATGTGTTCAATCACTTATCTTATTCTCTAATATCACAAGCTATAGTATATTAAAAAATTAAAAAGTGTATTAATTCAAAAAATGAAGAGCTTCATCAATGCTGAAATTAATGAGTAATGAGAAATTAACAGAATTACAGTTCCACAAAATTAAGGTGCCTTATATGCCTCCTGTGCTTTTAATTAAACTACCTGTAATACACTATTGGTTCTTTCAAACTATAAAAATAACTGTGTAAATGCCTAATATGCATGTAAAATCAGTATTTCTATAATTTACTCTAGTATGCACAAGCTAATAACCTTTTTACTTTTAGCAAATTATTATTTAAAAACAAATTTATTTACTAAATATTTGATATGGTCTTTTCTGTCAGAAAATGGAGGTTTACAGAAATTAAACAGCCACGCAATATAACGTTTTTGAGGTCTGCTGGGTGACTGTTGTGAATGACATACACATTTGCAATACTTTTTCCGCCAACAATAGACCTATTGGTGAATCAAGAAAGACTGTGGATAAACAAACATTTTCCACAAATGAAAAAGAGGCAAAAGAAGATAGAATCAAGAAGAAAGCATGAGGAAAAGTGGGAAGAAAAAAAAATTGACCATCAAGCACTTGAACTTTATCTTCATTTATGAAACACGGCATATTCTGACACTAATTATTGGTATATAAGATGACCAAAGTATAATTCAAATTAACTTTTGAAAAGATGCCGGTGTATCCGATTAAGCTTAATTTTATTTTTGGCAACTTTGAGTCACATTTGGAACATATTTACCTTCATCTTGAATGCTGATGGTAATATTATAATAATTTGATTTTTGCAAGAGAAGAAAACAACATCATATAATTTGTAAAGGCATTAAGATTTATATTTTTAAGACTGAATTATCGCTACCTATGGAGAAGAAAGCTGCTGCAATCAAATTACAATATACTCATGAAACAAAATAAAGAATATCTAAAGTGTCCCTAAAAGCAATGCAGTTAAGTATTTTCTTAAATAAAATCACTTTTTTGGCCGGGCACAGTGGTTCACGCCTGTAATCCTAGCACTCTGGGAGGCCAAAGCAAGTAAATCACGAGGTCAAGAGTTCGAGACCAGCCTGACCAACATGGTGAAACCCCATGTCTACTAAAAATACAAAAATTAGCCAGGCGTGGTGGTGGGTGCCTGTAGTCCCAGTTACTTGGGAGGCTGAGGCAGGAGAATCGTTTGAACCCAGGAGGCCAAGGCTGCAGTGAGCTGAGACTGCGCCACTGCACTCCAGCCTGAGCAACACAGCAAGACACCGTCTCAAAAAATAATAATAGTAATTTTTAAAAAATTCATTGCTTTAGATGGGTGTTAATTTACATAATTTGTGAATTTAAAAAATAAAGTTACAGTTGCTATGCAGCAGGCACAGATACACAATTCCTATTAATTTAATGGGAGTTGTGACTCCCATTAGGTTTACAGCCAAATCCCCAAGTACCTTGCTGAAAATTGACCTCCTAGACTTCAACTAATCAAATATACTGAAATGAACAAAAGTAGTCAATTTTGTTAGATTGGGAAATCTGAAGTCCCCACAGTAAGTCAATTCAGTGTTATCATAGCATTGGCCATGTAGTTATTCTCAACAAGAAAAGAACTAGGATATTAGAGTGAAAGAGACAAATTGAAACAAGATTTTAAGAGCTCTACTAAGCAGAGCATTTATCCCTAAGAGGAAAAATATGTTTTTTTCCAATTTGGTGTAAATTTTTCAAAATTTTTTTCTGAGTATACTGTTGAAAAGAGCAAAAAAGGCCGGGCGCCGTGGCTCACCCATGTAATCCCAGCCCTTTGGGAGGCCAAGGTGGGTGGATCACAAAGTCAAGAGTTAGAGACCAGCCTGGCCAATACGGTAAAACCCCGTCTCTACTAAAAATACAAAAGTTAGCCAGGCGTGGTGGCAGATGCCTGTAATCCCAGCTACTTGGGAGGCTGAGGCAGGAGAATCCCTTGAACCCGGGAGGTGAAGGTTTCAGTGAGCTGAGACCATCCCATTGTACTCCGGCCTGGGAGACAGAGCAAGACTTCATTTAAAAAAAGAAAAAAACACAAAAAGAAAAAAAAATCCTTTTCTGAAGACTAAAATTATTCCCAAGAAGCCTAATCAGGGGAATAAAGAACAATCTGCAAAGAAATAGACACTAACTCCCAAGAAACAACTGGTTACTAACTTCTGAATCATGATCACTCATCTAATCATTTTTTCCAAAAATACTTTTGAAAAAGTTGTACCATGTCTACACCCATGCACTCCTACCCTCACCCCAACCACCCCTAAGCACATACAACACGCAGTGGCTCTTACAGTGTGATGCTGAGCAGCACCATCAGCATCACCCTGCAATTTGTCAGCAATGTTAACTAATGCTTGGGCCCCACTGCAGATCTTCCAGGTGATTCTGCTGTATCATCACTTCCAGCTACAAGAATTTCCTAACATACATGCAACCACCCAACTATCGCTCATCCCAATGCCTCTGTGAATATCATCATTATGGCACTTATCACACTCTTATTACAACTGCTCATTGTCTTTTCCCTCACTATACAGACTACGAACCTCTTCAAAGATTTATTCTATTTATGTGACAGCTATGGATTGAGTGCTTACTATAAGCCAGGCATTGTTCAGGCACTTGAAGACATCAATGAACAACAAAATATCCCTGCCCTTGTGAAACTAGCATACTGCATGTTGTGTGTGTGCGCGCGTGTATGTGAGTGCACATATATACACAAGTATGTGTATATATGTACAGATTTTGTTATATGCGTGTGTAAATCAAAGAATGAAAGAAAAAAGGAGGAATGAATATGGTAGTCTGAATTATATTAATCTTTCTTAAATTTAACCTTGGAGAATAAAGTTACTAATCATTCCACCAAATTCAGACCATTCTGAAGGAAATACCTATATGCCAGAAACAGTTTTCACTATTTCATATTTAACCCCTAAATCTGCCTTTTTTTCCTCTACCCAAATGGTGAAAAGACCCTACAGACACATACTTTTTAGAGAGATAACATTAACTCAAGTCATTATAAAATGTACTTAGGGAACTTAAAAGTACAGTAAAAACTGGCAAGAAACTATTTCTACAACTGTCATATTTTCTTGATTTATATAAAATAAATACATAAAGCTGTTTCTGACATGTCTCACATTTATACCTGGCGTAACATTTTTCTTTGAAATAAGGATAAGCAACAATGTAATTTGAGGTAATTAAGTAAAATTTTAACTAATAAAATCTAATTACATATTCACCGCATAAAGAATTCAACCTGAAATCTGTTTACTGATTTTGCTGAAGAAGTACTATTATTTGTAACTTATCACTTGAGCATGCCTTCATGTGTCTAACTTATGCTTGCCAAGGCTCCATTATATAGCATAATTTAATTCTCTAGGACACAAAAATTCAATTTACTTTCTACTTACTGATACATGATTCCACAGTGGGTACTATGCTTATAAAAACTGGCCAAAAGAATCAAAGCATACCAGTCTCTCAACAAAACTGACTTTTCAAGAATCTGAGATTAGTTCTCTAGAAACAAAATCAATTATAAGAAAAATTTACAAAATATTTTGCAAGTTTGGTCTGTATAAAATCATTTATATTTGGAAATTCTAAATATAATTTTCCCCAAAATACGTTGTAGGAAAGGCTTAGGGAATATGTAAAATATTAATCCTATTTTACAGAAACAGGTAAATTTTAATGAGTAAGACTTGATTCTTACACACACAGGTAAATTTTAATGGGTAAGACTTGATTCAAAATAGAGATAGGTAGATATAACAATTAAACCATTGTATAATTAGCTTTTGCCATGTTCAAACTTTAAAAATGCTTAGTGATTTGCCCTTTTATGTGTACACAAAATATGACATTTATAAAGTTTGCCTGAACACAGAGTAAGTCCTTATGAATTTGGAAATGTATGTCTCATTACGTACCGACATAAAGCAAATCCAAAATTATGTGAAGCCTTTAAAATCATGTACCAAGGTAAAATACAACTGTAACATGAGGAAAAAAAAAGATCTAAAAAGAAAGGCATAACCCATGGCTATTCTATGATATACACGCTTGTTTTTTAAACAAAATCTTAATTAGTTGCCATTACTTAAAAATCCTAATGTTTGATTTCTACTGAAAGTCAGAAGACTGGAAAAACCAAGCTAAATACTGGAACGGTAATGAAAGGTCCTCTGACAAGCACTTTCTTGTCTGACCTCAAGTCGAATGTCCTCAAGCCACCAACAGGTATTTAAGGTTTCAATCCCTGCACAAGACCATGAGCTTCTCAAGAGTAAGAATCGTGCCTTCGTGCATGGTTACAGCAGCCACGATTGCAAAATCGTGGAACCAACCCAAATGCCCCTCAATCAACGAGTGGATAAAGGAACTGTGATATATGTGTGTGTGTGTGTCTGTGATATATAAATATAAATAATATATTATAAATAAAAAAATATTATATTTTTATTATAAATAAATATTATATATTATAATTATATATTATAATTATAAATATTATATAAATATTATATAAATAAATATTATATAAATAAATATTACATATTAGATATTTATAATAAAATATATATTTAGATGTTATATATTATATAATATATATTTACATATATTATATTTTATATATTATATAATATATAATATAATATATTATATAAAAAATAAATATATATCTATAAAATACATATATAAATATGATGGAATACTACTCAGCCATAAAAAGGAATGAATTAACAGCATTTGCAGTGACGTGGATGAGACTGGAGACTATTATTCTAAGCGAAATAACTGAGGAATGGAAAACCAAACATCCCATGTTCTCGCTGATATGTAGGAGCTGAGCTATGAGGACACAAAGACATAAGAATAATACAACGGACTTTGGGGACTTGAGGGGAAGAGTGGCAGCGGGGCGAGGGATAAAAGACAATATATATGGTGCAGCGTATACTGCTCAGGTGATGGGTGTACCAGGATCTCAAAAATCACCACTAAAGAACTTACTCATGTAATCAAATACCACCTGTGCCCCAATAACTTACGGGAAAATAAAAAATAAAATAAACCAAAAAAGAACTGTGCCTTATGCATTATTTTTCCTTGCGTATTTTTGAATCCTAAGCATGCAGCTCAATTTAATCACTAAATAAACGAGGAAAAAGGGAAGAAACCACTCAGGAAAACTTACTGAGTTTACCTGCAAGAACCTAGAAGCTGGTATAAAAAGAAGTATAAAAAGAACTAAACTGTGTAAGATGTTAAAAGGTTACAATCATGTAAGGGCCCAAAAGAAACTCAATGGCTGAATGGTTTCATTCATATCTGCCTTCCTATGCCTTCTTACCTAACGTTGATTGGCTTTCTCTATAGCTGTTCACAGAGCATTATCTGCTTTCTGGCAATAAAGGACTATCATGTCATGTAAGACTTTCTAAGACAAACCCATGCAATACTAGATCAATGTTCTAACAGTGTGTATTAACTGTGTATACTCTTACAATTAGCAGTTAGCAGTATGGGTTCGTCCCAGGTTCTTTTTACCCGTAGGAGGGAAGTGCTTCAGAAGCAATACCCCCTGGCCTGATGAGCCAAAAATGAAATTTCTCCTAACAGCAGATATGAATGCTGACCTGATAGATGACACTGAAAATAAAGCTGCAGTATCTCATGAAAAAGGTCTCTGTTTGCTAGCCCCCCACTGAGATGAGCTACTGTGCAAGCAAAGTGATCTCTAACTTGATTAGAAATTTTTTCATTATGTGGACTAATGAGCCATTGGTCCACACCTGTAATCTTTTTTAAATGTATAAAAACATTCCAACCTAACAGCAGGAATTCAGTTAGGTTTTTTCCCCCAAAAACGAGATGTAAAATCATCAGAGTACACACAAGATTTTCACAACAATCCAAGCCAGAAATCTATATTATTAAACACAATTCCTGTTCACTGTTGATCATGATAGTATTATTCATTCACACAGATTACATATGATGTTAGATATGATGCAACTTCAATTCTAAAGCAAAGAGCAATGTCATCTGAAAATAAAATATTAACCCAAAGATTGTAACTTCCAAGTGTGATTAAATCCAGGTGAACACTATTTACTTTCTGAATACAGAAACTCTTATTTTAAGTATTTCTAAATTTGTTATTTATTTAAATTATATTACATTATATCAATATGTTGAATGTATGGGACTGGAGGGACAAGGAGAACATGATAAAATATAACTTTGGAACAAGCAATTCAAGTAAAATTCTTTCAGCAAAATTAAAACTTTAACATTTTGAAGCTTATTACAAAGACAATGGAATAATAGATTTCTATTAATTGACAGTATGCCTCTTCTCCACCTATAATTTTAATAATAGGTATAAGTGAGATCACTTAAAAGTACATACAAAATCAATTTTTTAATTCTTAAACATTTTTTCAAGAATATTTAATTGGAATTTTTTTAAATCCATTACAATTTATATGCATTTCTCAGAGATTTTATACCCTTCATGAACTTTACAAGATTAATACATTTTCATGCCAATAACTGCCACTATCAACTAGCTATAAAATTTATACATCTTAGCTGCATATTACCTTCTAGCCTGCTCTAAAAAACACCTGCATGTGTGTTGTTTCCATATGGAAATAATATTTAAGATTAAGAAAACAATGGATCCCAGAAATCTATATAGTTAATAAATGATGGTTCCAATTATTTCATTAGGCGTCAAAAGTATATTTATTTCTTTAAAAATCAGGTCTGTCTTGAAAAATACACTCATCACTATTCCTAGATTTAAAAAATGTTTAATGCAATAGTGCTGAAGAAAAATTCCACATCTATTTTTAAGTACAAAGAGTTATTATATTTCTGCAAATTTAACATTACAAAGAATATACATATACACACACATATATAGCTAAAGATAAAAACAACATAAAAAGATGAACTATTATTAAAATGTAAGTTTTCATAAAAGACTAAATATTTTAACTTAGGAGTTTTAGAATTATGCACACACTCAAGCAAATGTAACTAAAGATGAAAGTTTCCACAAAATACTTTCCATTTTACTAAAATAAATGTAGTGAATAAATGTAAAATGTATACCAAAACAGAGCTTTCATTTAGTTCCCTCGGGATTATTTAGAATGATTATATTTCATAAATGCACATAAAATATAAATTCACATATCTAGCACTTTCTATATCATATCTGTGTTATCAAAAGAACTCAACCACCTAATAAACAATTCAATATTTAGGAAATCATTTTAACACCTATTTTTAAAATAATAAACAAATATTCTAGGTACTTCCATATTAAGAAGATTGTATAGTTCAAGTTCTCCTGGATTTAAAAAACAAAATGTAAACTGGATCTTACCTTCTGAATTCGGTAAGAAGCTGATTACAATGATAAACCACAGACTTCGCATTCTGCAACCAGAAGACACCATTATTGATCCCTTTAAATATTTTCTTTGTATTCCTTAATGAATCTAGTTAAAAATGCCCAGCTTCATCAAAACCATCAGTCTGCATCATTGATCTTCATATCTGAAAAGCAAACAAATCCATCACTTACTCTATGGTCTTTCTACGTAACAAAAAAATGCAGAAATGACAATGCTCTCTCTCCGTTCCTCTCTCTCTCTCCTGAATATAAAATATATTTTGATTCTATGTCCACTACAGAAGCTGCTCCTATACACTAGATATCTGAATCTTACATTCTGAAAACAGTCAAAAGCCCAAAAAGGTTGACTGCCTTTTTGACAGTCAAATTGCCAAAATTTGTACATGGCAAAATAATGCCATATACAAAGGGATTCTGAAAACGCCACATTACTAACCACCAAATCAAACTTATTTCCCTGACTGCTAGGTATTCATAGCCCCTATGGATCCAGTTCTCCAAACTGGAGAGTGTACAAAAACTTCAGGAATATGACTTAGTATTTCTCGGCTTCTAGGATCACATGAGACCAGGTCATTTGCTGGGTTCTGTCCAAATGTTTTACTTCTTTCTGAGGTCGTGTGAGGAATCACAGCAAACGTTAGCCTTACAATGCACATAAAATGAAGGCATTTCCCAAATATATCCGGCCTCCTCATTTAGCCTCTGAGGGAAAGGAAATTACAAACTTTTCTTTTAAAGGAACATCTTACAGTTTCTTCATGTTCGTTTCCTATTATTTTATTCTAAATAATACTCTTACACCAAGTTTTCTCCAGTCATCCTTAACTTGCTGCAACTAAAGAGTTTTACAAAGTGCAGCAGTAAGGGAACTCTTCCCTCCCTTTCTGAGGTTGCATATATAACTCAGTAAAACACGTGGTGGCTCACGCCTGTAATCTCAGCACTTTGGGAGGCCGAGGTGGGCGGATCACGAGGTCAGGAGATCGAGACCATCCTGGCTAACACGGTGAAACCCGGTCTCTACTAAAAATACAAAAAATTAGCCGGGCGTGGTGGCGGCGCCTGTAGTCCCAGCTATTTGGGAGGCTGAGGCAGGAGAATGGCGTGAACCCGGGAGGCGGAGCTTGCAGTGAGCCGAGATTGTGCCATTGCACTCCAGCCTGGGTGACAGAGAAAGACTCCGTCTCAAAAAAAAAAAAAAAAAAAAAAAACTCATTACATCATTTCGACACTGTCACTAAACCATAGATAAAATTTAGAAAACAAAATTTTTCTGTTAACTTTTGACTCCTTGCACATTATCTGACCTACTGTGCATTTACTACATGCTTCATGTAGCGTATCACACGGGATGCTATTAGCAGTACACTACATTCTACTCTCAGTTCATTATAATGTAATCTGAATGGAAAAGCAGGCAGATGTTAAATGGTTTGAAACACTTATTACCTATAAAGGTACTATCTTGCTTTATTAAGAACACAACAAAAATAATGTATGAAATTAATCTGAAATCATTCGGGCCCATAGTTTCAAAGATGTAAATGCTTCCCTAAGGATCCTTCTATGACCCAGAATTGGCCCAAGTTTTAGCTCTCTCTGAAAGCACTGAAGACATCAGTATTACGCCATTTAAGAACACCTCAGATGCTTATCTGTCCAAAGAAACAAAGGAAAACGCAAACTTCCTCAAAGAGAAGAATGATGTATCCAAAATTAATCTGATGGAGACACATGGCACACATCCCTGCAAAACTAGCTGGCTGGCTCTGTACATTTTTCACTCTGAGCTCCCATAGACTATTCAAAAGTAACCAAAACCAAAAGTGAACCTGCAGTTTACAACTGCTGTACCAATGTGCCTGCCTTAAAACTGAAAATTATTCTATATAAAACATTTTAAAAAGTCAGATAATCTCATGGCTTGTCACATTCAAAAGGCCATCAATGAACAATTTCTTATATCCTTACAGTCTGTTTGATGATCTGATCAAGCAATCAGAATAATTTAAACGCATAGATGAAGTGCTGCAAGCAAAATTAAGTCAGCCTTTGGACCACTCCAGATTCCAAGCAAAGAATTTTTACTGTCCAAGTTTTCATTGTTTAATTTGAATGAGCTAGTGCCTACAGGCAGCTTGCCCACATGCTCAACTCTTGCACACATTTCCACTTTCTTAAAGTGATCCAAGATCGGTCTGTCTTCAGTCATCCACTATTCAAAAGAGCCCTTGTTTGTGGGAAGGAGGAGGAAGGAAGAAATCAGGGACTGATGACTGCCTTGTAGGAAACAGCTGCCGAGATAGGAAAACCTCTGTTGGTGAAGGGAAAAAGGAGGAGGAAACCACACAATCAAGACCTCTATTGTGGTCTTTGGCCAGGAAAGAATACCCTATGAAAAATTTTATATACTAAAAATTCAGTGTATTCTGAAGGTTTGAGAATGTGAAACACAATTTTAAAAGTACGTATCATTCAATTATGAGACTTAGCGTAAGTGGTTGTTTCTGACAAATGGAAACAGGTTCTAAAATGTATAAAATCATGGCTTCTTTTATGAAAATAAAGCTTAAGTCAATCTGCCTGTGTAATGAATAAGTAAAAAAAAAAATCAAATTTATTTTTATCATTCTACAACCTGTGCCCAATCACTTTTACATCAAATAAAATTATTTCCAAAACCTCAAGCTTTAAGTGAAATTTGGAAACTAAATCAAAAGATTTTACTGCTGTGACCCAAGTTTTAAACAACCTTCCATTAAACAAATGTTAATGAAAGTTGAAATACCTAACTAACCACAATCAGCTAAGAATAGAACGAATAATCAAATATCATGACACTAATCCCAAGAAGGCATTCCTTCTACATCATATTGGAGCCAAACCACCGGCATAGATAACAGCTAACATTTGTCCTTCAAATTCTGTAACTGCAAAAAGCTCAATAACAGCATTTCACAAAGCAAAACAAAAACAAGTAACAAAACCAGAAAAGGTCTATTAAATTTCCTTTCAACAAACAGAAAAGATTACTTCAAATGATTCCCACATTAATAACTTTCTTTTGATTTTTAGAAAACCTTCTTTCAAGAACATCAAAGAGCTTAGGATGAAGTGGCGGAGGAACTGGGAGAGTAGAGGTGTAGTGCATGGTGAAGCTCCTGGTAATGCTTGCTACGTAATAGTTCATTTCTTAGTAAAACAAGATACCACAGATTTCTACTTAAACTATAAATTACTATGACTTTCAAAAATCCAAACCACTTCTAACGTACAACCTACTCCCATCTCTGCTTTTTCCTTATTCTTCAAATAAGATTCAAACAATTTTATCCTAATCTTGTTCCTATAAACCACAAACCATTGTCTACCAAACCTCTGTCATTTTTTTTGATCTAAGTATGCTATTACTCTGCCATGTAAAAAGTCAATTAATGCGTCATTACTACCAAACCTTCCAAAGCTGAGCAGTGACTTCCAGGAATATGCTTCAGCTGTGTATATCCCAACAGCCCTCAACATTTTACACACGTGCAATGTACAGTGAGCTGTAGTCTTTCAGACAGTAACCTGCTTCCATTTATTAGCTGCATTAAATATCCCGTGCCTAAAACTGTCAGCAAAATTACTTAAAAGGACAACACCGCTAATTTTAAGTCACATATTTATATTACATTACCAGGAAATCACATCTAGCCTTATTATGTGATGAGGCTTATTTAACAAACATGGAAAAAATAAAATGTTTATTAATAAGCATCATTGAAAGAGAGTATAACAAGTTTCAAATTAATAAGGGCAAAAGAAAATTAAACTACAATTTTCTAAAACTGCTTAACTAATGTTGATATTCTACTAGGAGCAAAGCCACCATAAGGAGTTCTATCTAAAGCTTTATTTTTGCTTTCTACTCACGGACTGTGAACTACTGCGAACACTGGATATTAAGCCCAAAACAATTATAAGCATGAAGAGAACAGGAAAAGAAAAGAGCCAGCTAAGCATGAGAACTACCAAAGTCACCCATCCTTGTTATTATGCACTAATTCTGTGTAAAATGAAACATTAATGTTTTAGGTAAGCCTAAATTCTATGTACTAAATATATGTCAACTCTAAATGAAAACTGAAGTTAGCTTTACAAAATCAGTCTCGGATCTTATTTGCATCGTAAAATTATAATCATTATGAGACAGAATTTACTAACAAAAGCCGCTTTTCTGTATTTTACCAAAACAAACACAAAAAAGGATGACACTAACCCAACTCTGCCTTTTCATTTTCTGTGCAAAGGCTTAGAAAATAAAAAAATAAATTACAGTTTTATTTCACTTTAGATGAACCTCAATCAGGTTATTCATTTTTCAGAAATATTTTATGCGTAATCTTTACAGACTAGATTTCCCCTTCTTAACAACAGAGAACACATCATTACTCCTGGGAGTTTTCCTTCAGTAAGTCAGCTAAGCAAACCCTTGCTATCCCTAATCAGAAAGGCTTTCTTAGAAACTTCAGACATTCAGCATTCTTCGGGCTTTGAGTTTATTTTCTTTTCTTCACATGGATAGGGCTGGGGCTGGCAACGCTCACAGAGATTTTAAAACCACGTGGCCAACCACTAGTCACCACCCTCTTTCTTCATCTTCTTTCTGCAGGCACTGCTATCAAGTCTAGAGGACATTAATTAAACTATTTATACAAAAGTCCCCTTAATATTCATCATTGGTCTTACCCTTTACTAAAATTTCTTCGTTTCGCAGACATAGTAGACACTCAGGAAATATTTCTAGTTATGGTACTTGTAATTCAATTCAAAAAAATTGCATGAGGACTCTAGACTATTAGAAAGTTCAGGCCGGGCACGGTGGCTCACTCCTGTAATCCCAGCACTTTGGGAGGCCAAGGCGGGCAGATCACGAGGTCAGGAGTTCGAGACCAGCCTGACCAACATGGTGAAACCCCGTCTCTACTAAAAATACACAAAAAATTAGCTGGGCATGGTGGTGTGTGCCTGTAATCCCAGCTACACAGGAGGCTGAGGAAGGAGAATTGCTTGAACCCGAGAGGTGGAGGTTGCAGTGAGCAGATTGTGCCGCTGCACTCCAGCCTGGGTGACACAGTGAGACTTCATATCAAAAAGAAGAAAAAAGAAAGTTTGGAAGAAATACAATGTCTTAAAATTGGAGAGGACTGCCATTTAAAAATAACTTTTTCTTTACCTCAAATTGGGAAAAAGCTAACTTCTGTGTTGTCTGAAATACTGTATCAGATACATATCACTAATCCTTCCCAAAAAAGCAAGATAAGTATTATAAAGGTCAGAAATCTGAGGCTCAGAGAGGTAAAATAACTCAACCGAAATTACTCAGCTAATAAGTAGCAGAGCTTAGATCCCAATCAAGGCTAACTAGAAAGCCATTCTTTCCACTATTCACCAAATTATTCCTTCAACAAATATTTACTGAGCACCTATTACATATGTTGTGTACTGAGGAAAAAAAGAAACAAAATTTCTCATCCACAGGGAGATTACACTGTACTTTAAAAATAACTCGTCCTAATAAAAAGCTGTAACTGCCTTCCACGCAGTCAGGCTCCCAAAAAAATTACAGCTAAACTAGATAGATAACAGTGTGCTTACTCTTTCAGGTAATTTTCCCAACAACCTTAAGAAATATATATTACCTCCATTTTATCTTAAAAGCTGAAAACTTAACCTACACAAGGAAAGTAAGCAAGCAGAAGGGCTGAGAAATAAGCCCATGTTCTAAAATCACTACTGTCACTAATTATGTAGACCGGATAAACTTATTTTACTATCTTTTCCTTTAAAATAAAAAAATGAATATGGAACAAAATCATATTGAGATATGAAAGTGAGGAAATACCAAAAGAATAGTGAGTTGATTTTTAAAATGTTTACATGAGCAAAACATCCCTTAGGTAATAATAGCTAAATATTAACTTAATTTTTACTATTTCCAGATGAGCTATCTTAATTTATTCATTTATATTACTAAAGTGCCTAAATTATATAAGTTAACTAATTACTCTACACTGACAAATTTTATCAACCAAACTACCAGAGAAGTTGTTCATAGTAAGTCAAAGAATAAATATATAAATATTTCCTCCAATATAACTAGCAATGCATCTTTAACAGTCATGGAACAAATGTTTTAATATTAACATCTACAAGATTATGGACTAATCATCATTCAGGTAAGTATAACAGAAAAAACTCAACGTGGCTCACTCATAAGATGCAATCTTATGTTTGGCTCACTGCACTGGATCCTTTGTTCATAAATCACCGTGACTAGCCATTCCCTGAATCAATATTCAAATTCTCTCTTGGTCTATATATACAACCACTAAATGAAATAATAATGACCCAGGATCTGTCATATATTAGATCATCAATATCACCATCAGAGGTTTCTTAGAGGTAATGAGGTAATCTGAGTAAAATACGTCAAATGATCTTAAAAATAAACATGAAAAATTGGCTGGGCGAGGTGGCTCACGCCTGTAATCCCAGCACTTTGGGAGGCAGAGGCGGGTGGATTACCTGAGGTCAGGAGTTCGAGACCAGCCTGGCCAATGTGGCGAAACCCCATCTCTACTAAAATACAAAAATTTGCCAGGCGTGGTGGCGGGCACCTGTAATCCCAGCTACTCAGGAGGCTGAAGCAGGAGAATCGCTTGAACTCGGAAGGTGGAGGTTGCAGTGAGCAGAGATCAGGCCACTGCACTCCAGCCCGGGAGACAGAGCAAGACTCCATCTCCAAAAAAAAAAAAAAAAAAAAAAAAAAAAAAAAAAATATATATATGTATATATATGTGTATATATATGTGTGTATATATATGTGTATATATATATACACACATATATATATGAAAAATTAACTATAAAGAATACACAGTAAGAAGCCGAAGAAAGTTTTGTGAAGTGCTGTAGCACACTGCCTTTGTAATTAATAAATGATACAATTCATTTGCAAACTATGTCAATATAGTATTATCTAAACTTATATTTCTTGCCTTTAACATAAAGTAGATCACATTAGCACTATAATTTCATGTATGTCCATTCAAGTCAACGAATATCCAGTGAGTACTTCCTACACATTTTTAATGGATATCCAGTGCTAAAACGAGTGTTATTCATTAATTGTTTTTACCTTATGTATTAACTGGTCCTGTGTTAGGTTCTAAAGGTATTATAAAACAGATTAAGATATAGCTGCCACCTACAAGAAATTAATAATCTCATGAGAATTAAATATGCAAGAAAATGACCAAGATCCAAAATAAGCATTAAATAATAATTACTAAACCTCCCAAAACTTAATGGTAATAAATGTGATGAGAAGAGAAGTAACTAACAGCAGTTTCTGGATCTGTGTTTCCTTGAGACGTGTACCTAGAGCAATCAGTCATCCTAATGAAGAGGTCAAGATTCAGATCAAGAGCACACTATAGAATTGTGGCTCAACCTGCCCCTACAAGGACTGCAGTAATTAGCAAGCATCTAGGTCTCAAGTTCAGCAACTATATACGGGTAGGGAAAGATTATAAATCTATGATTCCAGGCCGGGCGCGGTGGCTCACGCTTGTAATCCCAGCACTTTGGGAGGCCGAGGCGGGTGAATCACGAGGTCAGGAGATCGAGACCACGGTGAAACCCCGTCTCTACTAAAAATACAAAAAATTAGCCGGGCGTGGTGGCGGGCGCCTGTAGTCCCAGCTACTCGGAGAGGCTGAGGCAGGAGAATGGCGTGAACCGGGGAGGCAGAGCTTGCAGTGAGCCGAGATTGCGCCATTGCACTCCAGCCTGGGCGACA
Source organism: Hylobates moloch (assembly GCF_009828535.3). Classification (NCBI taxonomy): domain Eukaryota; kingdom Metazoa; phylum Chordata; class Mammalia; order Primates; family Hylobatidae; genus Hylobates; species Hylobates moloch. Next base: position 144,491,651 of record NW_026652280.1, read on the forward strand.
GAGCGAGACTCCACCTCAAAAAAAAAAAAAAAAAAATCTATGATTCCACCATTTTCCAATTTTCCCAATGATAAATTTATGGTCCTGATTCTACCTTAAGTAATGTTAAGGAAGCCATCTGGGGGCTTCTGCAATATGTTTAACTAAGGACTTGTCTCTTCTATCAAAGTATGTCTTGGCAATTATTCTAATTCATATCTTAAAAACAAGCAACTGTTTCAGAAAATCTTTGTTTTTGAAATCTACTTGAAGATTATTATATTGACAGGCATAATACTATAACCTGAAACATTTAGCTCACATATTTCACACTCTCCCTTCCTGGGAAAACTACAGATAATCAAAATTCAAAACAACATCAGGACTTCTTTAAGAAAGAGCAAGTTTCTATGCCTTAGCTGGGGTTAGTCCCGATTATGCCAAATGTTCCATACCATTTATATCTGTGTCTACAAGTAAAACTCAAAATAAAAGGATTTTCTTGAGTTGTACAGAAAAGGAATATACCAATTATTTCTAAATCATTAACTTAATTAACAGTACTAAAGATAAAGCTAGAGTCTAAGTGAATGAACAGAGTAGATTCTTTGGCTTCCCATGTCGGCCTGAAACTCTGTGTTTGGTGTAGCTGATTCCTCTAAGAATATTAGGAGATTTATCACACCTGTAATCCCAGCACTTTTGGAGACCGAGGTGGGTGGACTGCCTGAGGTCAGGAGTTCGAGACCAGCCTGGCCAATATGGTGAAACCCCATCTCTACCAAAAACACAAAAATTAGCCAGGCGTGGTGGCAGGCGCCTGTAATCCCAGCTACTCGGGAGGCTGAGGCAGGAGAATCGCCTGAACCCAGGAGGCGGAGGTTGCAGTGAGCCAAGATAGCGCCACTGCACTCTAGCCCAGGCAACAAGAGCAAGACTTCGCCCCAAAAATATGAAAAAAAAAAAAAAAAAAAAAAAAAGGGGAATTAAAAAAAAAAAAAAAAAAAAAAAAAAAATAGGAGATTTAGATGAGACAGTAAAAAAAATATTCATGGACACAACTATGAAGAAACAGTAACAGACTGTGTCATTATGAGTGGCTGTTAGGTATGAAAAAATTAAAAGCCAAAATGTCTTCTATTAAATTAAAATTTATGTTTTAGTGCTTCTTAACTACTCAAACATGGAGTAGGAGAGGTATGTGGTTTTTAGAAAAGAGCTTTTTCAACTTTAAAATATAATTTTATAACCTATTAAAATTTCAAATAACATTATAGTAATAAAGCAGTGATGTTTAATAAAAAAGAAACATAGGTTATAAAAAGCAGAGAAAAATGACTAGAAGCTTGAATTACTTGCCAAGAGTCCTTCATGTGGTAACAGACTAATGTATTTTTCCAATATTTTAATGGCTTTTAAAATGTTTCAATTCAGAAAACTTTCAGGAAAAATATCACTTATTGCTACTCCACATATAAAGAAAAGCAAAAATCTGCTTAAAAAAAACATTTCCAACGATGATAAAAACTATTGAATTTTCAAATCTCTTGAGCTTAAAATTATCAATTATATTCCATTACATTTGTAAAGATTAGAACTAACATTTTATGCAGATTGATACAGTCAGATCAGAAGTTAGGTAACTCTTTCTATGGAGGACCAGACAGTAAATATTTTAGGCTTTAAGAGTGATATGGTCTGTGCCATAACTATGTATGTCTGCCACTGCAGTGTGAAAGGTGCCACAGGCAATGCATACCCAAATGATATTGGCTGTGTGCCAATACAACTTTACTTACAAAACTGATGGCTAGCCACAGTTTGCCCAACCCCTGTTTATAGATGAACAATCCTAAGACCAAGATAACTGGATGCAGTTCAGTCACATAATGAACAACTATTCATGTCTGCCAAAATAATCAAATCAACTTTAGTCTACTATTTTAAGAAATTAATTTAAATGTTAACGTAAAGGTAAATTAACCATACTAGAATGAGAAAAACAAAGTAGCATTACTTACTGATCAAAACAAATTAGAGTTTCAGGCCAGATGCAGTGGCTCACACATGTAATCCTAGTACTTTGGGAGTCCGAGGCCGGTGGATGGGCTGAGGTCAGCAGTTCGAGACCAGCCTGGACAACATGGTGAAATCCCATCTGTACTAAAAATGCAAAACTTAGCCAGGTGTGGTGGCACCACCTGTAATCCCAGCTACCCTGGAGGCTGAGGCAAGAGAAATGCTTGAAGTGGGGAGGCTGCAGGTGTAGTGCACCAAGATCGCACCACTGCAATCCAGCCCAGGTGATGAAGAGAGATTCTATCTCAAAAAAAAAAAATTAGTGTTTTCAGTGTGTGTATAACAGAGCCATATGTATACCTTAGAGTGTTCGGGGAGAAATTCTAGAAAAGAAAACAAAGGACATTACCACAGTAACTTATCTTACCACTTTGGCATGAGAGTATATAAAACCAATCAAAATGTTAAGTAATGGAGAATGAAAGTGATGAGGTTTGGACAAGACCCCTGAAGTATTCTTCCATTTGCATGATGGGTTTCGAAGAGCTGCTGGTAAAAGTGGCTTCAAACTCTTGAAATTCCTGTCACCATAGCTACTTACCCATATGAAATACTGGATATATCCCAGATCCACATAACATTCAACAAGAAAATGCTAAATTCTAATGTGCTAAGTTTCTTGTATAATGCTAAAAGTTCTACACGGCCAACATCACCAATCTTATTCCAAATAATTATGAAGTCACAATAAATGCAAACATTTCTTTGAAACGTATATTTAGAGCTTTCCAATTCCCTATATGCAGACTCCCCTCAATGAAAATACCCTGATTGTTATTATTACAGTAAATATTTTTTATTTTTCTTAAAATGTAAGTCAAACTATAACATATCATTCGTAAAAGTAACATTTTTAACCTACAATTAACAAGTATCACATTAAAATAAATCAAGGCTAAACTTTTCTACCAACATTATATACGTAAGACAAAAGAGTGGAGAAGGTTACAAATTTTTAATAACATTATATTATGGTAGTAATAATCTAGGTGTTTGACTGGAAGTGAAGTGGATTACTGTAAATGAAATTTTAAAATGTCCTCTCCATTTTACAGATAACACAAAATGACTTTTTTTCATGTCTCTGGCGATAAGGATAAATTTGCCACACATTTAAATGGTGCCTTCACCCTTCCCATCCTAGCTCATGAATTAATAATTCAGTGACATTAATACAAGAAGATAAATGATAAAAAGGTTAAGGCGCATGGGCCAACCATACACACATACTTCTTTTAGCACAGTTAATACTTCTCTGCCAAATTACAGCTAAAACTTTTTAACAGTTTTCAGTAGCGTTTTTACAATCTAAGTTGCAGCTTATGCACACACAATTTCACACAATTCAGGCTTAATAAATCTCCTGCTGGTACCAAACAGTCATTCTAGGGGATTAAAGTGCAACATCTGTTAACATTAATAATGTTTTATATAGTCATATGTATTAAAGAAGCCTCTACTCCATTATTAGTCTCCTGAAAAACCTTCTAGACCAACATACTAATTTAGCATGAATTATACATATAACCTTCAATTGCTAACTTACAATAACAAAGAAATGCATTAGTGTGAAATGGTAAAAGAAAATCACATCTACTATGAAATAACAGATTTTCTTTAAACCAAGCTTACTAAATATATATGTGCATGTATGCATGGATACACACACAGACAAATGAAATTAGCCTAGTCTTGAATAGTTTTGAAACCAAAAATCCTCTGGAGTATTATTCATCTTAAGTTTGGGTAAAATACAGCTCTGTCAATACAAAAGGTACTTTATTTTAAAGTGGTATACATTCACTGTTCTATTGATTCTTACCCTGAAATACCGTAATCCTCTTCCCATTGCTTTCAATCCCTCTGTCCTAACATCTCTTTCTGAACATCTGCAAAAATCTCAAAGCTGATTTATCACCTTCCATCCATCTTGCCAGCCTCTAGTAATCTTCCTAATTTCACTCTAAACCACAAACGTGTGCAAAACTGGAAAAAACTCTAAAAATAATTTTATATGGAAGAACACATTTGGGGTTCTGACTTGACAAAGGTTGATCTCAGAAATGTTTCTAAAATGTCTCCAAAGTACATGTATTATTATTTCACTCTAACTTAGCACAACAAATCTAGTATGTCTTTTTTTTTCTTTTTTTTTTGGAGACAGGGTCTGGCCAGGTGCGGTGGCTCACGCCTGTAATCCCCGCACTTTGGGAGGCCGAGGTGGGCGGATCACAAGGTAAGAAGATCGAGACCATCTTGGCCAACATGGTGAAATCCTGTCTCTAGTAAAATACAAAAAATTAGTCAGGCATGGTGGCACATGCCTGTAATCTTAGCTACTTGGCAGGCTGAGGCAGGGGAATCACTTGAACCTGGGAGGCGGAGGTTGCAGTGAGATGAGATTGCGCCACTGCACTCCAGCCTGGCGACAGAGCAAGACTCCATCACAAAACAAAGAGAAAGGATCTTGCTCTGTTGCTCAGCTAAGAGTGCAGTGGCACGATCATAGCTCAATGCAGCCTTAAATTCTTAGAATCAAGCAATCCTCCCACATCGGCCTCCTGAGAGTGGGGACCACAGACATACCCACTACAACAAAAAAAATTTTATTTATTTATTTTTGATTTTTAGTATTTCATAGAAACAGGACTCTATGCTATCCAGGCTTGTCTAGAACTCCTGACCTCAAGTTATCCTCCCGCCTTGGCCTCCCAAACTGCTGGTGTTACAGGCTTGAGCCACTGTGCCCAGCCCTATTGTATCTACTTTAACAACAAGAAAGTTGCAACTGGGGCTGGAATGAAAGGGGAATGGTAATTGAAAATCTAAAAGACAGAGAGAGAGAGAGGAGAATTAAAAAGCAAAACTGGAAACAGAGCCCAAACAGATCAAACTTCAAAAATACTTAATTCAGCACTGTTTCTGTCAAACTTACTTGCTCAATATTTCTGAATATACCTCTGAAACTGACTTTTACTCTAGATTTTTTATTCACATTGAAAACACCTTTCCCCTCCACCTAATAAACTTCAGAATAAACTTGATAGTTTAAAAACCACCTGTGCCATAAAGCCAACCTGACTGCCTCAAACTGAAAAATAAGCTCTCCCTCTCTGGATTCTTACTGCCATTATCTGTTGTCATTTGTACAGTAATTGCTATTGGATTATCTTGAGTCCTCTTCAGTTAAGCTTTTAAACTAGTTTTAAAATGTCTTTTGCAGCCAGGTGCGGTGGCTCATGCCTGTAAATCCCAGCAATTTGGGGAGCCAAGGCAGGAGGATGGCTTGAGCCCAGGAGTTCAAGTCCAGCCTAGGCAAATAAAGAGAACTCCATCTATACAAAAAATAAAAAAAATTAGCCGGGTATGGTGGCATGTGCCTGTAGTACCAGCTTCTTGGGAGGCTGAGATGGAAGGATCGCTTGAGCCCAGGAGTTCCATGCTACAGTGAGCTATGATCAGGCCACTCTACTCCAGCCTGGGCAACAAAGAGAAAGACTTTGTCTATAAATAAATGAATAAATAAAATGTCTTTTATTGAAATTTTCTATGTTTATCTTTCTTCAAGACAAACCTTTTCAAACCAAGCCTAAAAAATTTATTGGGTACATACTTTGTTCAAGGCACTGAGGCTTAAACTGCAAGCAATACGATGATTCAGAAGATACAGAAATGACACAAATGCACAAATAATGTCACAAATTTATGTAATGTAATTAAGAGAGTAAGTGCTCCTTATGGACCATGACTTTTGCTTATCACTTTGTGATTTTGATGACTAGTATGGTATCCTGGTAATTAAAAAAACACATCAAATATATTAATAAACTTTCTGGAAAATATTTAAATTTTGGAAGATTTCTTTTTTAGCAAATATACCTAAACTTGAGAAAGACCATCCTTTTTTCACTTCCTGGTTTTCTTTTTTAAATATTATGTAATTTGCTTTTATGTTCTTGGGTCATAGAAGCTTACTCTCACTTCTATACCTTTCTTGATATAGTTATACTGTTCCTTCTGCCTGGAATCTCCTCTGCCACTTGTCCCTTGGCTAACTACTGTTCCTTTTCCAGGACTCAGTTTGGGTCCATCACTTGACTGTCTAACTGACTGGTTCCCTAAACCTCCACCACACATCAGGGGTACAGTGTCATTTTTGTCCATAGTACACAGTGCTCATCCCTATCACAATGTAACATTTTCAAAAGATGGTGAGCTAACTGAACACAGTTATGATGAAAGATGGCTTTCATGTCTATCACTTCAGTGCTACCTTACCAGTGAGTATAACCCAAGCATAATGCCTGGCAAAGAGCTAGCAGATAATAAATGTTTTTGACATAAGAAACATAGGAGGGAGAGAGGGATGGAGGTGGGGGGAAGGAGGGAGACAGGAAGGGGGGGAGGGAAAGAGGGAGGTTGGGAAGAAGGAAGGAAGGAAGGAAGGAAGGAAGGAAGGAAGGAAGGAAGGAAGGAGAGAAAAAATGGGAAGGAGAGAGGAAGGGAGGCAGGCATGAATAAATAAACTGAATTATGGAAAGTAACACGAATAGTGGAAAGAATAAAGCAAAGTGGGTGGAATTCAGAAACTCGTGTGAAACAGGATTTTTTAAAACTGGAAACTTTCATCTTTGCTTGTTGGTATAAGAAAGTTTAATTAAAAAAAAAAAAAACTGGGAACTAACTCAGAGACCTCCTAAATAGAGATTTTCAAGATTTTTTGCTATGCAAGACTATTTTTTAATTGAACACTTAACTAAATATTAAAGAGTGTCAATCTATAAGGCAGAAAACAAAAATGACTACTTCTTCTGGAAGTTTTAATTTATCATTGTTTGACATACAGTACCTTATCATTTTCATCATTAAACCCCTCAAGAAATAGTTTTTAAAACCAGAGCCTCCTCATTATAAAGAAATAGAAAGGTCCATAATTACTGCAGAAACAAAATCTGCAACTCAGGCCCAAATCCAGTAGAATAATTCCTCCATGAAGTTGTCTTTAAAATACTTAGGAATTTAACGGTATCTACAAAAACAATTTATATAATTTCAAACTTATCTCAAAATGTGAAATTATATGAAACTATATTAAATATACTTGCTAATTTTGCTATTAAATAAAAACTGTGTTACAAAGTGTGGTGGCGCAGGCCTATAGCCCTAGATACTCAAGAGGCAGAGGCGGGAGGATAGTTAGAGCCTAGAAGTCTGAGGCTGCAGTGAGCTATGACTGTACCACTGCACTATAGCCTGGATGACCGAGCAAGACCTCATATTAAAAAGAAGTAAAAATAAATAAAAGTTAAAAAATAAAAATAAAACCCAGGGATTATATAAATGTACAAATTGGACATTTTCAAGGTACACTAAAAATATTAGAATTTTAATATTAAAATATAAAAATTAAATTATAAATTAAAATATAAAAATTAAAGATTTTTTTCTTGCACAACAAGGTAGCCTTCCACATTTACATATTTCCCTGGCAATATTTTGAACTTGAGAAAACATTGTTTCCATCAGCAATATCCTCTTAACAGTGATTTTTTTCTAATAGCGAGAAATGTGTAGAAAACACTTTTCATCACCTTTCAAAACGAAGAATGTAAAAATTAAAATCTGTATTTTATTTTTTCCTCCAAAATTATAAGACAGACAACGGCACTCCAGTTCAACAGCCAATTGTGAGCTATCTCACCTCTATATGAAAAACCAATAAATTCCACACTGGGAATTAAACTTCGGCTATGCTTTGCAAAAAAAAAAAAAAGTTTCTAATACTACCTATAATGTACACAGCATTGCAGGTTATTTCTTTTTAGTATTAATGATTTACAGAGGCTACTGAAAAAAACATGGCTACTTTGAAATCCTAACTTGCCACCATTCCTCAAATCAGTATTTGCAACTTAATGGACTTTACAAATCAAACAACATTGACAATAAATCTCAGCAACTCATTTACAGAAAGATATCTGAATATTAACTGTGAAATTTAACACGCTTTAATAATTAGACTGTGTAAATATGTTTCTTTCCTAATTTGATAAGATGCACTTCTCATGTAATACTCCTCAAATTAAATATAAGAAATTGTTCTGGCATTTCACTAAATTAAAGTCTTGAGACCCTACAGCTTGAATGTATGAATTTAGATTTTATTTCTACTTTAAATTAAACCATAGATATTATTGTTTCATATAATACAATTTATACTAGTCTTCTGCTGTGAATGCAAGAACACAATGATATTTTAATCAGATCTTAATACAAGTCACCAGAAGACATTTTGGAAGGCAGATAACCAGCTCCCCCACCAAAAAAAAAAACTATCATTTCACCATTAAAAGATAAACATAATCCACCTGTGATATGTAATTACCAACTAAAGAAAGGAACTGTGGAGGAAGAGCTCCCTGCATATCAGAAAATGTCTCTAACGCTAAAAACATGGGCCACCTTTGCTAAAAATGTATACAAAATATTAAATGCTATTGCTTCACTTAGGTTGCTAAGTAACTAGATGGTTACACAGCCTGGTAATAGTTTGACAATGGATTTGTTAAGATTGTCAAAACTTTCTTTACGTATTTTATCTTATAAACATTAAAAATGTCTTTTTAAGGATGTCATATTTTCAGTTTCCTTAACTAGTTAAATAAAACTCACAACTGCAGTATCGACAACCATATTTAATTAATTTCCCTTTATTTCATGCTGATTACCTTATGCATAGCTATGTCTTCGGCATGACTGATCCTTTCATAAAAAAGAAGCAAGCCATCACACACCAGGACAATTCTGACAAGGATCCTCTACTGACTTCCTCTTAAAGCTGTTAATACATGGGCAGATCCTAACGCTTGGCATGATTTGGGGGCAGGGATTATAGGCCACAGAGAACTACAAAAAAGATTCCTACTTGCATGTTTTCTGTGTGGTTATTTCACCAGGCATCAGATTATAAAAGTAAAACAAGGAAAAACTACTGATCTTTTTTACATAATTGCCCAGTGAAAGTGTAAGCAGAGTATTGTGTTTTTTTGTTTTTTTCAGACAGACAGGTCAACATCAACACTTCCTGTTTTCAATATCAGAACATCAATTTTGATAAAAACCAGTCAGCTCGCTACTGATTTATCATCTAAGGAAGGTAGCAACAATAAAAGAAAATTCTGTAATTTAAAAAATAGAAAATCTTGAGCAGCATTGAAAAAAAGAAGTCTTCTCCCCAAAAAATGAGAGAAAAAATATCTGAAGAGTGAAAACGGATACCAAAAGGGCCACTTAAATATGTGAACTAATATTCAGATTTAATTTACACCAATAATGATAACAATAAGCATTTACTGAGAGCTTTCCATGTATGAAGCTTTATTAAGCACTGTAACTGCATCACAAAAATTTTCTCTACTTTATGGAAGCAAGAATACTTTCCGATTAGGACACACAACTCAGTATTATAACACTGTAATTGTAACTCTTATCATTCTTATATCCATGCAAGGAATCTATAACTGGTTAGGTTCCAGCACAATTTATTGTGATCTTCATTATAATCGATGATAAGCATTTATTCAAAAAATACATTGAGAGCCTACTCTGAGTTAATCACTGATGGATAGGTGCTGATAGATGCTTTGGGTTGTTGTTCAGGCTTGTCACCCATAATTAACATGACACAAAGGATCAGCTATAAAACCTAAGAACTATTGCTGGGTATGAAGAGCTGAAAAGCTATTGAGGAAATGATTGTTACTCTTTTAAAGAACAAGGTGAAGCAGGGAAATTTCCCCACATACCAATAAAATAAATACATAATATCGGAAGTTCATGGTAACAAAAGAGAAAGCTTCAGTGAAGATAAATTGCAATGAATTTTTTTAAATCTTCGAAGACATAGATATCCCTAAGCTTTCTGAAAAGGGGCAGGCTGGTATCTAAGGAAACCAAAGAATATCAAATTACTTGTTTAAAGAGCTGTTAAGAATGTTACTAAAATGGCCCTGAACAATGAAGAGTATCTCAACAGGTCTAATAATGACAAAAGTATTCTTTAGCAAAATAAAGATTTCTAATCAGATTACAATAGCTGACTTTTATACAGTCTTGATTACCTACTAGAAATCTCGTCTAAAATACAAATAAAAACCTAGATCATGTAGCCTGAATATCACATAATAAAAATTTTCACTTTGAGTATTTAAAAAAAAATTAGTATCACTTAAACATATGCAGTGTAAAAACATATGCAGCTATACACTCGAAAACATTTAAAAACATTTAAAAGGAAGAAAAAATATATTTTTTTTACAAATACCACATTTAAAAATATACATACCAACTTAAAGTATCAACTTTCTCAGCAGCTGGTACTTTGGACTTTTAACGCATGCATCTCAAAGTATCATCAGAAAATGGGCTCATTCCTTCTCCCTTCCACTAAAGCAGGCTAATGGAATACATAAAAGGCTTGGCTAGAACCTTGGTTCTGAGCTTTGATTCTTAGCTCCTCCTTTACCTCACATTCAATCAAATGCCAAATTCTAACCCACCATTACAAAACTTCTCCTATCTGGCTACTGCCATTGCCTCTCACCAAAGACTGTCGTCCACTCCTTCTAATTAGGCTCCTATTTCTTTCATTAGTTCCCCACTCTAGTTCATTGGATACACCACCTTGAATGCTATCAAATAAGTGTTACATGGCCGGGCGCGGTGGCTCACGCTTGTAATCCCAGCACTTTGGAAGGCCGAGGCGGGCGGAACACGAGGTCAGGAGATGGAGACCACGGTGAAACCCCGTCTCTACTAAAAACACAAAAAATTAGCCGGGCGTGGTGGCGGGCGCCTGTAGTCCCAGCAACTCGGAGAGGCTTCGGCAGGAGAATGGCGTGAACCCAGGAGGCGGAGCTTGCAGTGAGCCGAGATTGCGCCACTGCACTCCAGCCTGGGCGACAGAGAGAGACTCCGTCTCAAAAAAAAAAACAAAAAACAAAAAACAAATAAGTGTAACATGTTCTCAACTGAAAATATCAACAACATTTTATGGCCTACAAGAGAACCTTAAAAGAGCAGGCTGTTTACAAACTAACATACCCGTTTCATCTCCTACTTTCTGTGCACTTCACATTCGGGCACTATATTTTTACCTTTCCTGTGCCTTTACCTCTGAACTTTTCTCTTCTTCAAAAAAGACTATATAGGCTACAATCCTCCTCTGCCTTCAGTTCTAAATAAATGGGGTCTCTTTTTCCATACCACTCATTTTGAATTTACTCTACCTACCCTATATTTTTACAACCTTTTCTCTGCACTTCATTTTGGCATGATATCGTAGTATGACTTTTATAAGAATTATTTGTGCAAATGTTTCGCAACCTAGTGAACCTAGTGAGCACAGTCCTTACATAACTACAGTTTTCCTGGCATGGCCTTAATAAATGGCTGTTGATCTAAACAAAATTAATAGAATTAAGCCCAGAAGTAACGGCAAGGTAGATGTAATATGCTTATAAGTAGGATCGTTCTTGGGAAGGATAAAATACAATCAACATTTCAAAATACAGTCTTTAAGACCAATGCAAGCAAATGCGTATTTTTGGTCTGGTAATTTTGGCAAACTCAGTACCAGAAGTTCTGTCAAATATTTAAAACCACACGTGCTGCCACAATAACCTCTGTGGCAGTGTAGAAAACCAAAAATTACATCTTGAATGTAAAATCCAAGACATTATAAATGCTGTGAATTATTAAAGTAAATCCAAGACCTTATCTGTAAAAAAAGGAAATAGCTGCTCTGAACTACAGAAGTATAACATACTTCAAGAGATTGTACCCACATATGAAATACCTGATTTTTCAAAGGATAATTTGATTGTAATTTTTATTTTAATAGGACTCTCAAGAGGAATTTTTTTTCTTAGAGGTCTGTTGCCCAGGTTGGAGTGTAGTAGCAAGATTGTAGCTCAATGCAGCCTCGTACTCGTGGGCTCAAGCAATCCTCCCACTTCCCCTGAGTGGCTGGGACTACAGGCACGCACCACCCCGCCGGCGATTTTTTTTTTTTTTTAATTTCTGGTAGAAACGGGTCTTGCTATGTTACCCAGGCTGATCTCGAACTCCTGGCCTCAAGTTATCCTACTTGATAAAGCGCTGGGATTACAAGCATGAGATACTGCACCTGGCCAAAAGAAATCATTCACATAGCAAGAATTCCCTAGTGCTGTGCATTTCAATAAAGTAATAAACTGGGAGTGAGAGGTAGATAATGGTAAAAATTGAATCATTCTGGCTTGGTAGTATCTTGTGGCCTTGGGAAAACTATAAATGCACAACACAGAATGGTAACAAGGCTGCCAAAAATCAAGATTTTACTCAGTCAAATTTAACTTTATGATTTTTATTACACCCGATAAATAAAATGTTGGTTTAAGGAGTATTAGATTAATATAGTCTTGAATTCCAAAGACTGAAACATCTGCCTTTCAGCTAAACAACCAAATACATTATTAGCTATCTGTACTATATTTTTAAAGATCAAGACAAATTTCTGATTTTTATACTTAGAATTGAGAACAATTTTCAATTTTTTAAAAAAATTGTATTATTTACATATACTAACCAAAAGCTGCACTGTTGTAGACTTATTACCAAATTCATGATCTCTTGTGCTGACGAAGACTCAATAAAACTCAAATTCATAGAAAGGAAGTTCACTACTAAAGATAAGACTTAGCTTCTGATTTCCACCGAATTTTTATATTTTTCAATCTATTCATAAATCTTACCAAAAAAAAAAAAAAAATGGGACGGAAGGCCTACCTTTAAAGCTGTTTGTATGCCATCATTTCAAAAAAATTTAACTAGGAATTTGACACTTAAATTTTACCAATTTGTTTTATATGCTACAATGATGAAAAATACTAAAGACATACAGAATAGAAAAACAGACACTGGAGACTACAAAAGGTAGGAGTGTCGGAGAAGTGTGAAGGCTGAAGATTACTTAGAGGGTATAACGTTCATTTATTATGTGGATGATGGGTACACTACTATAAAGTACATGCATGTAAAAAGCCTGTGCTTGTACCCCCTAAATATACTTGAAAAAAAAAAGCCACAAAAAACTAAGAATTCAACATTCATGAGATATCATTAACAAAATAAAGGAAGAAAATGTTGAAGCTTTAATAAGTGCTTGGCAATACTGAATACTGAAACTTATTAAGGACTCGGTAAAGTACATGTAATAAAGTTTTATTTTGTAGGTTGAATAAAAGTAGGCAAGCATAAAAAGAGCATTCATAGGTTACAATAAATGATAATCAGACAAAATATTAAAAGAATCTTTGGAAGGAGTTGAATAATGCCAAACATGAAGGTACTGTAAATATCTTTTTAAATATGGAGGGCTTAAATACACATTAAGTCACATGAAAACACTCCGAAGAACATCACAATATAATAATTCCACATTAAATAAAAAAACCGATACACTGATACTAATTACTAAATTTATATCCTGGTTCTCTTTAGGAGATCAAATAGCAGTTTGTATGGCAAGTAGTGAAAAATGATTTTAAAAAAGAAAAAGGCCCTCAACCATCAATTCAGAAATGAATAATATCAAACTATTAAAACATCTGAAAAAAACATTCTATAAGAGGAAATATGAAAAGTATAAAGCAATATAAAAAATACTGAGAAGGTATTCTTAAATAGTGCAAAAATGTCTAGTAATATCATCAATTGTATAAATATCTGATAACATCAATTTTATATATACGTAAGAGTTTATGGTGATTTATTCTTTATAAATAGGAAAAACTGACTTGAATAAAATAAGCTGACAAAGTTGTATTTTCGTTTATTTTCAATTAAAAGCTAACATTGTGGTGAATTAACTGCAACCTTGATATGCTCCTCTTGATTTTCACAGAATTAACAAGCAATAAGGAGAATGAGGCCATTAGGGTATGTAATCTACAAGATTCTCAATATTCTAAAAATACTTAAGTGATGCTTGCACTACAAGCTATTCAGTTTAGCATTGTTCTAAGAGCTCATTCTTACCCCCTAATTTTTTTTAGAAATACTCTTAAACTTATTAAAAATCAATCCCAAATGTTTTTAAGAAATGCAACTCCAGAAAATGTGAATTCTAAGATACTCATGCTTCGTTATCGGATGTTTTAATCATGTAATATTAACCTAAATAATTACTGTTTTAAATCTATTCTAATTTTAAGAAACCAATGACAGGTTTCCAGGCTGAAATGTCAGAGGACTTAGGTACTTCTTCTTAGTAACACAGTGTAAGAAAATTAGTAAAAAATAAAACACATGAGGTATGAGGGAGTAACTAACTACACTATTAAAATAGGTAAAGGTTATGTTTGACTATCAAGTTCATTATAATTCTCTGTCACCCTATTTGTACACTGTCACCATAATTCTATAAAATATTTTAAGCACTAATAATCCTAATAAGGACTCTTATGAGAATCAACCCTGAATTCTTACAGAGAATACAATGATAGAAAAGTGCTTTTGGAATGTATTCTTGAATACCTTACTGTGTTGTAGCTGTTATCTGAATCCCATACAGCAAAGAGATGAAACAAAGATTTTCTGGAGGTGAAATTCAAATACTTTAAAAAGTACAGTTATTTTTGCATTAGCCAAAGCTATTGTGGGCCACTAACTACTACTAAGAGATAACACAGCATGATGCTCTGTCAAATAGTAAAATGTTGGACTAAGTCTTTTCCTTGAACATAGCTAACTTTTTAGTTAAGGCCTCTGACATGAGTATTAACAACTACCTTTCTGCTTTGACTTATATTTGGTCAAAATAACAGTATCTTTTAAATCAACAATCTGATTTAAAGAGCACTAAAAATTAATAAATTTTCTAAACTGTGACATAAAAACTCAGTGATTAAATAATGTTAACAAATGGGTTTTTCCCTTCTTAAACATGTATCTCAAAAAAAAAATAGTTTTAGCAATCATATTCCTATTAAAATGTATAACACACAAGTATTAGAGACAAAGTTACCCATGAGTAGAAAGCAGGAGTATTTTTGTTCTGAATTTTAGGGATTTCCTTAGATGTTGTGTTTATTTTAAATAAAGGTAATGCTACTGTGTTTAAATTTTTGAAGAAAATGTACAAAATTTTATGATTTATTCTCGTTTTAAAATAACAAACTTGATATTCTAAGATTTTAACATTTCTCTTTAGTGCAGCTTTGAATTAACAACATTACGTGAACACCACAAAATCTACTACATACAGTGTAGATAATAAAAAGTATCCTTTTTATACCTTTGTTAGATTTCAATTTGAGAAAATCTTTGTTAAATAGGCAAAAGAAAATGGCTGTGAAACATACAACAGGCAAAACGACACTAATATTGTTTATTTTTGTTCCTAAAATAAAAATATTAATTTCTAAATCCTGGGACTAAGAGGGCAATTTAAAATAATTTTTTCCAATACAGTTATTAAAACATGCAGTTTTATAATTTTGCATTCTAGACTCTTCATATACATATATAAATTTTCTAATCTTATTTAGGGTTTATCATATTCTTTGGTAACTTCCATTTAAAATGTTTAACGTTCAAATATTTGACTCCCATTCTTATAAAATTTATATTTAAAATATTATTTCAAATCTATCCTCTTAATACATAATACTCTCACTTGGAGGACTATTCTTCATAATATATACTATTCATAATAGTTTATTATTTTAAAAACCAGTCTGCTCACACAGATGCAAGAACGATTAATACATACACATCTATGCTTCAACAATATATATACAAAGAAGCAGAGATGTTTTATCATAAATTCGTATTTTTTATTAATAATTCAAGAATATGTGATAAAATTTCTCTGATAATTTACCAAGATCATGGTTACTTTAAACTAAAAATCAGTTACCAAACAGTTTCCTTGTCATAAACATCCCTAATAAAATACCAATATTTTTATGAGAACAATTAATTTGATTAACTTTTCAGTACAATTTCTTTTCAATGGATTCAGATTTCAGTATTTTAAAAATCACTCAGTAGTCTACCTTCAAATTTAAGACAAAACAGGTAGAACTTACCCTAGCTGCGCCTTTCCAATAACCTCACAGAAGTTATGCACTCTGTGACAGTTACTGTGCCTCACATTACCATTTTCCTGGAATGAATTCTCCAGTAACCCTTACCTCACTGTGAAGGAAGCTGTAGTATTAGGGGGAAAAAAGGTAATGAACTATAACATCAGATCCCATTTTGCAGTGCCTATTATATTAAAAACCAACTATGATAAGAAATATCTTTTTATCATATTATTTAAGACAATGACATAAATTTGGCAGTAAAGAGTATCTATCAATAATTCTATGGAAGAGAAGCAGAAGCATTTGTATACTTTTGTAAAACATACCATCTTAATCCTATTGAAATATAATTGCTGTTGCTGATATTCTTACCCTGTTATAAAAATGCTCTGTATAAATGTGGCACACACTTGTTAAGATAATACGGGGCCACGCTGAGAGAATAATACTTATAAAAAAGCCCATACCAGTACCATAAATCTCTTTATTAAACAAGTTTCCTTACTTAGAGGATTATTCTTTGTCACAGTAACAATCTGACTTTTCACATTAGTAAAGGTTAGCTACTAAAATAAAACAAGGAAGTTCATTAAGAAACAAAGCTTTTTAAAATGCAAAATACATATTTTTGTCATATTATTACTTGGTAAAATAAGAGAAATGAACTATTATGTCTCTTTCCAAAGACACATAATGGATAATAACCTTTCTATTTTTTACCAACCAACAAGCAAATTCTAAAATAATGTTACTATACCAAAATGGAAAAATGAAAAGACTGGAATTGATTTTTTAATAAAATGTAATATAATATCCTATCATAAAATCTCCTGGCACAAATAAGTGTATGCAGGCAATATGAAAAATTCTACTCACTAAAAAATATCCACATGCCCCTAAAAGCTTATCGCCCTGCTTACCTAAACACCCAAATGAAAAACTCTCAAGTACTTCTAAGTATCTGGCTTACAATTCCTTAGAAATTCAGCTGGCACAGAGTCATAAACAGAATTCAGGTTTCAATCAAGTACCGTCTATTCTCCCTGCATTCATTTTTTTCCCAAGTTAGTCAGTAGTTTCCTAAATCATGTAATAGTAGGTCCTTACTAGTAGTTCCCATGTTTTAATGTCATTGAACTCACATCCATTATTGCAAGTAAAAGTCATTAAGCCAAAGCAATCGTTTTTGTGTTTAGAAAAGCACGTATGCAACTCATCTAATCCGGTCTATTAATTAAATGTAGAGAAATGTAATACACTGTGATATGTTTAGTGGTCATTTAATAATACGTTACATATCTGGAAAATTACCTAAAAAGCTGGGATCTCTCTGGTAACAACTGCTATGTATTTAAACAAGACAGTTCTGCAGTCATTATCCCTGAGCTTTAGACAATCATAAATAAAAAATTGTGATTTCAAAATGGATCTGTTATCTTTATTATATTTTAAGTTATTTTTAATCAAAATATAAAAAGGCACATTTGTAATCTGTGAATAAAGGAAATGATAAACACAAGGCCTTTAGTACATTAAATTGCACTATAATTTGGCTAATCTCAAAATGCCTTACTTTCCTTAGAACAATTTTTTCAAACAAAAATAAAAAATATTTTAATAAAACATAACTTTCAAAAGGAAACTGTCAATTTATACTGCTTTGATTATTTCATCACATATAGAAGCTCCCTCTGCAGGTAATAACAAGGTTTAGCAAAAATATTTGAAACATGTAGGCAGTTACCTTAGTAAAAATGCAAGTCACCATTTTATAGAAATATTACTCTAATATCCAGCATTTTTCTCTCTTCCTTACCAATTACCTGATTAAAATAATTGCTTTTGAAAATCTGTGGTTCAACATGATTATTCTTGCCCTCCATCCTGGCTAAGATGACAACTTGAGCAGACAGGATACACAAACTTTTCACAAAGTCACCCAAGAGCTACTCAGATAGTGCATTTCAAGGAAAAAGAAAACATTACCTTGCTTACACAGCACCAGCCTGAAATGATAAGACCACTCCAAAAAAAAAGCTGCCCGGCCCATTTATCTGATTCATTTTCTGAACACAAAGTAAACAAAGGTAGCATCTTAGGATCAATTTAAAATCAAAGATAAAAGTTCAATTTTAAATGAATGCAGTAATAACTGTATTTTCTTCTTATTCTGAATAATTCTAAAATTTACACCTGGAGAGTATTTATGAAAAATCTATTTTCATTTCACTAAAAAAAAAAGAAAAACTGATCTGGGTTGCTAAATGCTCTTTACCCTTCTGTAATATGTTTTCAGAATTTGTTTTAGATTTGTTTCCACAATGTGCTCTTCTGCCATATTCCTTTCCACAAGTATACAGAGATATGATGTGATGTATCTCTACCAAGGGAGCAAAAAACAGAAAGTTAAGAACAGTTTCTAAGTCTTGGGGGCAACATGTTATAAAAAACATGTTGCTGCCGAACGTTGATGCCCCTCTCCCTTAAAATGTCTCCGTTCCAACATACACACACCACCTTGGTAACATGTAAATACTGACTGGAAATTTGAAGCAAAGCCTGTTTGACTTACCTAGAAATGAACTGACAGGCTTATAAAAAGTGATTTTTTAAAACTAAGGTTCTTATTGAACAAATGAAAATTATAAGATATGCTAAAACATACAAAAATATCATACTGAGGTATCAGTTACATCTTTTCCCAATGAAACAAATGAGGTAAGAGGAACAGCAACAGAAAATCAGTAGTGTTTTTTGTGGGGTTTTCTGCTTAAGAAAAAGTAATCAAATTTTGTTTCATGTATATTTTTAGATATTCAGGTTGTAGATCTAAGTTTAAAACCTGTAACAATATGAAAAGTCATTTCCGTGCAGGCTATGGGTATCACAGCACTTGTAGCAGAAAAAGCAAAGTGGGAGAACATTCCTATTTATTCATCTATGGAGCTATCAAGAGGAAGCACCTAATATTCAAACATTATCTTCTTTGTGACACAGAGAACTCTGAAAAGCGCAAAAAAGTTAAATGTCCTTAGTAAAAGTGAACATGTCTAGGACATTATAATTTTAGTGTAATTTTTATTTGTTGATGCATATGAGGCAAAGTGAAGTGTTTTAGAATTATGCTAATCTCTTTAATATTGGAGAGATGTATTATTTTTAGTACATGAATCTTCAGTGTATCCTCTGTCATTTAACACATTAAGCCTTCATCAAACTAAAACAATATGTACAATTACTAGGACAAAAATATATAAGCATAAAATATTATCAAAATTAATGTTTCCCAAAATGTCTTAGATTTTAACCATAGGAAAGTCAGGAATTATAAGAACTAAAATACACCATAAGCATCCTGACATTAAGAACACAAAGACGAGTGGAGAAAATGGTACATAAGAAATGTGTTCTACAATTTCTAATCAATAACCACAGTAGCAAACACTATAAAATGGTAGGCTTTTAATGCAGAGAAAATTTCCATATGGATGGTACCAGTTTAATAAAGGAGTAATAATTCCACATAGAAGTACTTTGCTTCAAAGACAAGACACGGGGAAACTCATTTTCAACATGATTATTGGTTATGTAAATTGAAGTTGAAAACTGATTAAGTAAACGTAGTCTGCATAAAACAGAAATATTGTATCAACTAAAAATTTTATCTAAAATCTTGTAATGGTTTGCCCATTATATGGAGAACTGCTGTCAAGAGTACTTACAATGTTAAGAATAAATGATTAGAATTAGAACTTACTTTATGGAAAAAACAGAATTCTCTTTTGTTCGCTCTATAAATAGACACTATTTACTATCATCTTCAAGAGAAAGCATTAGTCAAAACAAGATCACCTAACCCACCCCCAACAGTCAAGTGCCATTTTTGACAGTAATTGAGGTTAGATTATTCTGTCATCTAAATCCAGAACAATAACTAGCTTGAGGTGTAGACTGATGTAAAAATACCTATAAAAGGAGGCAAAGTGTGGATAGTAGAAGCATTTCTCAGTCCACAGGCAGGAGATATAGACATATTTGACAGCAAAACAGATATTTATGTCATACCATTTTCAAAATCAGTTTTAAAAGAGATACCCTAATCATACGTATTTCATTTTAAACTTCCTAATTTTTAGCCAATAATAAACAACAAGTATTGATATATACAAAAGAACAGACTATAAAATTGTGTGTTTATGTATGTACATATGTGTGACCAAGAAAGGGGTTAAGAAGTACTACCTAATAATTGAAAACAGCAAAATTAAGCCCATTTTTATTAGGAACCTCATGGTGCATCCTTCTTCACTAGTATGATGGCTGAAGATTTTTCTTATTCATCCAGAAAAAAAAGACAGGATTGTATCTGATTTTGTTCTAACAAATTAACATGTGCTTGAATTGATGCTAAGTCTAAAGTTAACCATCTTTTCAACTTCTCCCATCTCTCATAGCCAGGAACTAATAGTTCATTTTTATCTCCATCTCCTTTTTTCTATCAGATTTTTAAAAATATATAAATGTTACTTAATGCATTTTAAAACAGAATTAAGACTTGGTCACATATTTCAGGAAGTTAACATCTGCTTAACCTACCCAACTTTTAACCATATATTTCTGTTTTTATTAAAGTACTAAATCTACCCCAAAAAAAGTCCTCCGAAGACTTTTCAGCCTTAAATAGGCTTCTTTTAAGATAACTAATTTCAACACTGAAATTCAAACATTAAGGTGTAATCCCTGTGTTTGACTTTTAATGATTATAATGTACTCCTCACAGATTGGAAAAATCAATGACAAAACCAACAGGGGCCCCGTTTTGCTCAGCATACGTTTTCTTGTCAGGTCGTGATTAATGCTGTGCTCTGTAGAGGGAGACATTACATCCGGGCTAAAACAGACCTAAATTTTACCCTTAGGCAGAAATCTGATTTAAACATCTCTATTTAAAGTGACATTTGTCCTCCCCTTTCAACTATTTTCCCTAGAAATTCCAGGAAGTTGACTTCATGACCTAAAAACAGCCGGGTGGCTTTGAGTAGCGGTTGTGCTTGTTCCTGCACTTCCGTAAATCTGGGTGCCAGAATTAATCAAGGTGGTAATAAAACAGGTGCCTAGCTATCTGCTACGATGAATCCCATGCTACTTTATTGCCACAAGAATTTGGGATTTAGAATTCAATGTAATTCTAGAGTCAGTAGTAAGAATTGCCAAAATATATTTTGGTTGTTGATAATAACCTATTTATATCTTACAATGGAGTAGGTTTCTTTTGATTCTTAAAATTACACCTGATATTTCACTAATCTAAAATATCAGCTGATTATAAATCCAAGGAATATGGAAAAGCAACTACTTAAAAACAAACCTCTAAAATAAATGAGAATATGCCAGTGGAAGTAGTTTCTTGTATGTCATGCAATAGCTTTCCTAAAAACAAAACAAAAATGAAAAGCAAAAAGAAAAAACTCTGCATCTAACAGAAGTCACCAAGAAAACAAATGTATGCATATTAAAACAGGCGCCAATATCCTTACACTGTGAACATGGTAACTTTTGATATTATTAAGCAATGTAGACATTGCTGGCAAGTTCCTACAAACCCAGGTAACCTAATTTCTGTTGTTTTTCAACCTAAATAGATTTTTTTGTTCTTTTAGTCATTCTGGTAATTGAACAAACTTATGTAAGTGTGATGGGATTTTACTTACTACCAGACAATGCATAAAATCATCTGTGAAGACAAACTGTATTACTTCATAAAACTGCATTTTGGTTGTAATTAAACAAATTGTATTTAAACTTGCTTTCTGCTTCCAAAGCAATCAATAGTATTTTGCTATAAGCTGCACTTTACTTGCAGGTGTTAAGCGCTTGGTTCCTTTATTCAATTTACATTTTTTTCTTTTAGATAATGTTTATTTGTCAAATATAGGAGGTTTTTTGTAAAAAAAAAAAAAAAAAAATAAGCTTTTAAAAAATTGTTGGATAAGAATATATCAAAAAGTATCCACAAATCATTGTCTACTTAGTGCAGCAGATATATGATCTCAGGAAAAAAATGTTAAATATTTTTGATTAGGATCTCCCTTTTCTCATGACACCGTGACTGACAAAAAAAAAAAAAAAAAACTTACATCAAAACAATCAAAACATTAAGCAAATTTCTATACTTAACATGCTTAACAAAACCTATATACTACACTCAAAATACCAAATTAAAGTCCTGAGTAAAATTTAGGGTTGACAGACCCTTGTTACTCCTTTAGAAATTATCACACTAGGTCAAGGAGTATAATTCCCTAATTCCAAAAATTAACTATTCATCTCTGTGTTAAAGAAACTATTTCCTTAAGCTTTTTCTTAAAGCATTAAAAAATATAATCACTACCTGGCCAATCTTTGAGAGCATCTTAAGCAGCAAAAAGATTTTAGAGAATAGTCTCAATTTATTTTTGTGATAGCATCAAGCCTAATTACAATAATCTGAGTGATTAAATACTTTTCAATCTTTCAAACTTCAATCAAGAATTACTTGAAGAGATGACTATTTGGGTGGGGCTATAGAATAATTAGTCTTATGTAAGAGAGAAGTAAACTAGCCAACCATTTTAATCTATCTTGGAAATAGAAATGTTCTAATCTTTGTTAAAAATAGAACAAAAGTTATCCATTTAGGTTACATTAACTCATATTTAATCCATAGGAACTGATATGACCAAAACATTCATAGAACTTCAACTCCTTTTCAGGTCTAGTAGCTAAACTTGCTATTTTTAACGCTTTATCTAAATCTATCAATTTGAAAAGTTGTTAGCTAGGCATTTTTGCAAATAATCTTGAGGAACCATTTTTTTGTAACGATGCATTTTATTTGCAAAATATATTACCTTGAAAATAATTGCACTTATTTTTTACGTAAATCTTTTCTGCAGAAAAGCAGACAGACGTCAAATGCGCATCTCTCCCTTCAAGACTCAAAATCAGATACGGTGAAACAGTAAGAGGCAAAAGTGCTACAGTCTTTGAAGAAACTTTTGTAAAAATAGCACCTTAAGTGAAACTAAATTCCTCCATTTCCAAAGCTATCTTCCATTCCTAATCTAAGTAACCCTAATCTATGTTCTTAAATATCAGCACTGGGGAAGCGGTATGGATTCTTGTTAAAATGAAAACAGATTTCTCTTAGGTAGGTACAAGTATGTTTAACCTACATCTTAGAATACATTGTAATGCTCTCTTCATTCCACCTACACCTGTCAATAAACTGAGTGTTATTTGAATATTTACTCACAAAAGTGAGGTCAAATAAATATTTTGATAGAAAATAAAGCAATAACATTTTATTACTATGGTTTGTAGATTTCTAGTTACCTCTTGACCTTCATGACAACTCAGTCTCAATTCACATATTCTTGTATTAAGATATAAAATGCTATTTTAAATTTAATGAAACACAGAAAGCTTCAATAATGATCAAATAAAGATTAACCCTAAGTAAACCTTAGTTTTAAAGCTCTCTTCTAGCTCATTTCAAAAAAGGAAACACCCAGAAGCCTGGTGTTAATGTTGCTGCTGATTGTGAAAATTGCAGCAATAAAAACCCCAACTGTTCGTCTTAAATTGAGACTTGTATTACTGCATGTGAGATCTGTATATTTATATTAGTTTTTATAACATTTGGAAGTTCTGTTGACTGCTTTGATGTTAGTCCATTAATAAAGCAGACAGTCAAAAGCCTGGAAAAAATTATACTTATTGGAAATTCTCAAGTCAAAACTTGAAGTAATTGGTTTGTTCTACCCCACATGATTCAATATTCTGATTTCCCCAACTACCTGCTCCCAGAGCTATCTCCATTTCTAAATTCGTTTTCTGTTGCCAACACATAGTAACCCAGTGATTGAAAATGGCAGCTGAAGTGCTTCTACAACACATTAATTTTTCCCTAAGTAGTCCAATTTTGTCATCTAAATGTTGAAAAATCTTCTTTTCACTACATTTTGCACCTTTAGAGATTTACTGAATTCAAGATCACCCTCATATAAAGTGAAGAGCAATGTTTTCAAGACAATTTTTAGATTATCACTAATAGCTCTAAAGGATAATGTTGTTTATAACACTCTGCATTCAAAGCAGACTAGTTAATAGCAACTTAAGTGCAATAACGGCAACTACATCAATGTGGCCTTTTTTTTTTTTTTTTTTTTACCACTAAAGTACTTCCTAGACAAGTGAAGGAATCAGATAAATAAACTACCATAAAATAATTTCAGGGTAATGATGCAATGATATACAATCTCAATGGCACAAAAGAAAAAAAAAACCTAATTGTAATCCCAAAAAAAGTATCATCCTATTACACTTAAGCTAAAAATGTTAGGCAATTAATGAAAGTTTTTCCCCTCTGAAATTATTACATTGGAATTCATTTTCATTATTAAAATAAAAACAAGGAGTTTGAACATTAGTAAATGAAAGGGTATCAATTCATATTCAAAAGCAACCAACCATCTAAGGTAAAACTATAGAAAGTATGAGCTTACATCTCCAAAATAGTCTCCCCTGAAATTCATTTCCATCTTAGAACTAAGTTTTGTAAATTCTTAAGTCAAATAAACAAAACTAATTCTTCCCAAGAAATTGAAGATAAAAGTTCCCCCTTGATTCACCTGCACTTGATAACTAACCCAAATGACCCAAGCACTTGTTCTTGTTTTTTTCATTCATGGATATTGAATTGTTAAAAGAAATTCAAAGATACGTTCTCTCTGTAAACATAAAAAAGCAAGAACAAATAAACTATATCTTTTAAAATAAACCAACTGAATACTAGAGTTTACTGTTTGACAAGATACAAAAATTTTGAAACAAAACAATATTTAAACAGAATTATCTCTATTTAAACAGAATTCACAAAAATTTGAATCTTCACTTAAAAAAACTTTTCCAAGCTTCTATTTGCAACAGAAGTTGTGTCAAGTTCATTTGAGGTTTTAATTTTCAACATCCTCCGCTGACTTTTTTCCTATTTATTTGGCACATAAAAAACAAAGTTTCCTACGTGTACAAATGAATCTTTTAATCACAAAATTTCTATTGTTTTAGAGACTAATTAAACACTAATTAAGTGCCCTTTTCATTTTACTAATAAAACAAAGTGTAGTTCCTAAAAAAGCATTAAGTTAGAAGGAAAGGCTTTCTCACTCTCTCTTACACTGAAGGGACCCCAAAAGACAGGCAACAGTGACTATCATAAAACAAAAGGTCACTCTTTTTCTAGGAACAAACCATTTATCAATAGAAAATAATTGTCTTGCCATTTGCAAGGGCTCCACAGCAATAGACAATGTTTTTGGCTCACATAATTACAAAACAGTAAAAGTTCAGAAACACAGCCTGAATCCACCTCCCTATTTTTACCCTTTACAATTCACATTGCCCTTTGGGCCTCCGCTTGGAAGCAAAAGGAAGACAGGCTGAAGTTTTCTCAATTGAGCTAAAGCTAAGAAACCTTTGATATGCTAATAGTCCCCTTCAAACGGTAAGAATTCACACTTGCATTAATTCAAACAATTTGTGCAGAATGATGTGAAATGGCACCTCTTTTAGAGGCAAACAACAGAAGGAGAGAATCGGAATGTCTGAAGAAACTAAACAACAGAACATTTGTTCTGTAGTATTCTTTCTATTATGCATAAATTTATGGAAGGGTGGAGGGAGAGACAACAAAAAGTTCCATAACACACCTGGACAGAAGTAAATTTTCTTTTAAAGCGTTTCTCAAGCATTACAAGGATACAAAATTTAAAGTTACAAAGTACCCTTAGTTAGGTCAAAACAGTCCCATCACAAGCCGGAATGTTGCCACAGATGAGTACCAAAACTATTCTATTTTTCTGCTCTGGACGCATATTGCCTCTTTAGTGCCTATTTTCTAAGATTTGCCCAAGATCAAACCTGACTTAGCAAGAGACATCCTAACAGGTAATTATTTACCAAAGGATGTGACTTTCTTCGCTGTGGAACTTCGTTGAGCAAAGAGCAAACTCGGTGGGGCCCGTTCCAGACATAAATAGTGACAGGGAAATGAATGAATCAACTACGTCCGTTAAATCTGCGCCTCTGGAAAGGGGAAGAGAAGGGCACGTACTGAAAGAATGCAGAATAAAATCAAAGAATTGAGGGCGGGGTGGGGAAGAGAGTGCCTTAGAACCTGGCCTTTGTAACGGGAACCATATGGTTGGTAGCTGCAGCTCAGACGCTCCCAGGCTGCTTGGGAGAAGCTGCTAAGCAGCCTGACACCTTTCAAGAAACAGGAGGAAAACATTTCCTCGGTCGGAATCTGAGACAACAGTTCGTATCGGGAAGAACGGAAGGGGGGGCGGGGAGAGGGAGAAAAGATGAGGAGGAGGAGTCCCTAAAAAGAGAAAGGCTATGATAGATACCGCAGGACTTGTCCCTCCCAACTATGCTTTGAGAGCACAGAGTGAACAGAGGATTTGAGGGGAAAAAAAAAAAAGCCTCCACTCAGCGACACTTTGGCATTAAGTAAGGCTTCCAGCATTCTCCCCTCACCCCAACCCCGCAGTCTGGCGAAAGGAATAAACTTTACGGGTCCCAAGCGCAGAAGTCTCGCAGGCGCACCTCCACACTGCTGGGGCGCTTCCACGGTTTGGCTCGCCCTCGCCCCCTCTGCCTGAGGGTCGCCCCAGCCAATCAAGGAGCCCACGCTCGGGCAGCGCGGGGGTCTCCCCTTCCCTCGCGCTCCTCCCACGCCTTTCTCTCGCCGCCACTCCCCAGTGGCACCCCCATCCTACAAACCAGGCTCCCGAGGCTCCCTGCCCCACAGCCACTCCAGCAGCATACACTCCGTAACTTCTCCCGCAGGCCCAACGCGGCCCGCTGCTGCCCTCTCACTGCGGGTCCGGGAGGCTCTCTGCCCTCCCCGTGGCCCTCCGGGTCCCCGGCCCCTGCACCCTCCCGCCCCACGAGGCCGCCCTGGCAGCAGCAGCCCAGCCGCTCCCAATCGTAGCCAGTCCCGGCGGCGGCCCGACCACATCTGGCTGCGCTTTGCTGTCATCCTCGCCTCCCCACACACGAACGAGAAGGAACAGCAACCCGCAAAAACTCGTCCAAGCCCTCCCCCACCGTCCACTTCCCCCGAACTCGCTCCAGCCGCTCAGCCTCCCCACTCCACTTACAGCCCGGTACAGGAGGGCAGGCGGGCGGGACGCTGGGGTGGCCCCGGGCCCCAGCGCCCGGAGCAAATAAGCCCCGCCGAGGACGCGCTTCACACTCCTCCTCCCCAGCCCGCCAGTGAAAGGACGGGCGGAACCTTCCGACCCCAAGCTTTTATGAAATTAAAAAATGCATGGCTACGGGAGCCTCATCCTAAACCCCCTTGCCAGCGACCCCGGCAACTAGACTGATGCCTGGAGAGCGTTACAATGGCTCCACGAGAAAAGGAGAAGCCGGCTGGACCGGACTGTGAGTTCTGCGGATCGATTTCCAAGAGGAGGTTGGGGGGCGGGAGCGAGCAGCCCGAGCGAGCGCAGGTCTCCCCCTGGGCCGGCCGAACAGAAACAGCCGAGCCCATTAACCCGCGGCTCCCTCCGCCTCCAGCATCCACCCCCGGACTGGAGGCGCAAAGCAAACAGGTCTCCGAAGCTGGGCACAGAGGCACATTGTTCGCTCCTGCGGCTCTTACCTCCGTCTGCGAGCGCGCCCCGGGGGAGGGCCGTCTGGCGCGGGGGCCGCGCGGGGACAGGCGCGGAGGGCAGCGGCGACCCCGGCCGGAGAGGGCCGATGCCGGCCGCGAGCGGGTCCTCGGCCGCCGAGTCCGCGCGGGAAGCAGCGCCGCGGCTCCCCGGCCGGACACGGCGCCGCGGCTCGGCGCGTCCTCCTGCTCGGCCGCCGCCGCCTCCAGCCGAGCAGCCAGCGCCGGGCGGCTCCTGGGGTTAAGTCAACATTTTCTCGCAGTTTCCCACACGCCGCTCTTCGAGAGAGGTCTTTCACACACACGCACACACCCCCAGACCGCACGCTCCCTTAGGAAAAAAAAAAATCGGGAATCAGAGCGAAAGGGGTGGTGGAGGCAAAAGCCTGACAGAGGTGCGCAGACTTGGGAGTCCCTTCGAAGCGGCGGGCGGGCGCCGGCGGCGCGAGGCCAACTCAGTTTGTCAGGCGAAGCCCCTCAGCCCCCCGAGCGCCGGGCCGGAAAGGCATCCCTCGCGCCGACCCTGCGGCCTGGGGCGGGAGGCGGCGGCGACCCCTCCTCACATTTCGGATCTCCGGCCGGGGCTGAGCGGTGGCTGCTGCCCCAAGGAAGGCTGGCGGCGCAGACTCAGGCTCGGGGAAGGAAGGAGGAGCCGGGAAGAGCCACGCCACACACAGCAGCGGAGGGGAGATGCCCCCCAACAATCCCAAGGAATTCTCTGGTAAGCTCCCGATTTCGCCCCAGCACCTCTGCGTGTATGTGAGCGGAGAGAGAGTGAGAGGGAGCGAGAGGGAGCAAGAGGGAGAGAGAGACGGGGGAATGCGAAGTCCTGACACAGACTCTCCGCGAGGTCTGAACTGGAGTCACCTCCAGCCTCCTCCTCCTCCTTCCCCCAAATCCGCCCTCCCCGCCAGCTGGGCTAATCATATAAACATACTAGCGTGTACAGCGGCAAAGGACAAATCTCTCCCTCCTGATTTTTCCAGCAAGGGGCTCGGGCAAACTCAAAAGAAGATTACAGGCAGCTAAGTACAAAACGTGGAGCAGATAATCTATAACTCATTGCCGCCCAATGGCCATTTTCCACTCCATTTGAGCAGCTGCTGCGGCCGTGCGCCCAAGCGGCGGGGAGGGGGAGCGAAAGGGGATACTTACGGGCTCGAGCCGTTCGGACGGTGTGGCGGTGGCCGAGCAGCCGCCCGAGGACCAGGCCGGCCCCGGCTCCGCCGGCGGGGCGGCCGCAGGGCTGTCCGGGCGGCGGTGGAGGCGAGGGACGCGCGCGCACGGCCGTGGAACGCGCCCCGGAGGCGGCCTGCGCCAGTTCGCGCCCCTCCCCTTTCTCTCCCCTCCCTGTCGGCTCGCGCTTCCCCTACCCCCAGGTCCCCGAGCTCTGTCTCCAGCTCCCCCCATTAACACACCCATTCAACCACTAACACCTAGCCCACCCCCAAACTCCACTCACTGCGCGCTGGGTCCTCCGCGCGCTCCGCCGGCGCGCGCTCTCCATCCTGTCCACACACATGTACTTTAAAAACATTTATTTTATTTCTGGAGCGGGTGAAGAGTATTTAGGAGAGCGCCGCGAAGCGCGGCGCTCGGAGGCTGGGCGCAGGGGGGTGACCAGCGGCTCGGGGCCCCCTCCCTTCTAGGCCCAGGAGCTTGCTCCCGGCCTGGACTTCGGAGAGGCGCCCGGGATGCGTCTTTCACCCACCCCGTCTCCAGGTTTTCTGTTTTCTCCACGCACCGAGCCAGAGGCCCCGAAACTTTTAGTTTCCGTAGCCCTCCTTTTGTGTAACTGCTTGGAGGAGAAAGAACGTCTGTTCGCCGCGGCTGCCTCCGTCCGGCTGCGGCGCGCGGGGGACGCTCCAGGGTTAATGCGTCTTTGATACCTGAGATTTCCGGCGCGCTCGTTAATGAAAGTTACATTTTTTTAAATTGCGATGATTTTTTCTTTGTAGTTACGTAGAGCCAGCTAAACTTTGACTTTATTGACTATATTTCACAAGAGCGTTTTGTTTGTTTTTGATTAAACTCACCAGGATAAGCAAAGGAAGGAAAGGAGACTACAAGGCTCTTTACTCTCAAGTATAGTCACAGAGCTGTTAGGTCTGTTTCCCTCATTTCCTTACATTGAAACTGCGTTTGCTCTTGTCCTCTGAACACACTTCCTTGCCCCTCTCCGTTGGCAATGTCAGCAAACAGCCAGGCAGAGCCAACGATGGACCTAAGCTGAAAGGAACGGAGCAGGACAGGGCGAATCACGCTGGAAAAACGTTTAAAAGCCAGTTAAGTGTCCTGTGCATGCCAGAAAATTCAAACATGGATTTTTTTTTTTTAATTACAAAATTTCTGAGCTGGAAGCAGCTATGTTTTCAGATGTATTTGTAAACCACTGATTCTACTAATGAATGCAGCCATCAATTAAATAAGCATATTTACCTTGGTTTTCAAGAAAAAAATGATTCTCTAATATTTAAAACCTAGAAAATAAGATAAAACTTAAGCTGCTTTGCTTTCAGAAACAATATGTACTTTTTGGTGCTGCATGAATGTCGCAAGCATCATACTTCAGGATTCATTCCAAACGATGTTATTAATATGTCAACAGCAGATTGTTCAAAAGACATGAAGATCCTAAATACCTATCAGTATTTTGTCAGAAAGCCAGATAGGTGTAGTACTAAAGTAAATCCAATCCAGCTACTGGTCAAGTTTGTTCTTGACTTGTAGGAAATCATAGGTTAAACGTACATGTGTCCAAATAACTAGAACATGTTCTTTTGGTGGGTTCATTGTAACTCTCAGATTAAAAAAGAACCTTTGATAATCTAATTTCTTCTACCTGATGTATTGATGTTTTAATATTCTCACTATTTCAAAAGATAAAAGGAGCAACTGAGAGCATTTGTGCTTTAAACTACATACACACTTACATCTGGAATTTCTTACGTAACATAATTCAAATATTAACCACGCAGGATATAAACTACTGTGGATAAAGTACACTTATGCAGAGCTCATGCGAAACCTTATAACGTACCTACGTTTTTACATATGTCAAAATACATACATACAACAGATCTACCTAGCAAAATTAAATCAGGCTACTTCAAGTCGTTGAAAAGAAGGCAGAATTATCTAATTCTCAGACCTCAGAGGTAATTTTATGATCTCCTTAGGAATATAAAATTATTTCATTCAGGATTGCAAAAGAGAATATGTCAAACTAATAGTAACTTGCATTTACCAAAATATTTTAGCCCTTTCTTTTGTTCATCTTTGAAGGTTTTCGCTCATCTGGGCACCATTCACAAGAAGCCCCAATGAGTGCATACATCAGTCTAATCCTATTTTCTTTTGGGAAGCAAAACTTAGGCTGAAGTTTTTATTTAGTGAGCTTAGTAAGTAATCAATAGACATTTTTGCCTGAATTAAACTGGCCATATGTTGGCTCATTTACTTATTTAACTCTCTCAGAAATAATCTCTGGAAAAACCCATTATCTATCTGCATCATATATTTGACATTCTTTGATGCTCAGGACATAAGTGAATCACTCTTCACTGTATTCTTAAAGAGACAATACCACAAAAAAGGAGGATAATTGGAAGGGGGAAGAATTTATCAAAAGTGAATTAAAATTATACAAACTAGAAAAATGCCCCATAGAAGTTTCAAATTTTATTTCATTAGGATGTGTATTCTATAGAGTTCAAAGGGTTCCACACTTTTCTCCTAAAAATATAATAGACTTGCTATGTTTTAAAATTACATATAAGAATACTGCCTGTGTAAGACAATGTTTTAAATATGAAAGATTTTTAATTATTTCTTTATTCTTTAGAGGTAAAACTTCAACCTTCTTTGTATATCCACAAAGAAGAATTGAAATAGTGTTTAATTATATTGCTAGATTCAAGATTAAGCTGTTAGCCACAAACCTGCCATTACAAAGGAACACTTAAAAGACGCACACCATAGAGTATATCTACATTCAGAAAACATAATTTACCTGGCACTCTCTGACAATTCATAACATAATTTATAACAATACAGGTGTTATGGTAGAAAAAAATGAAATGAGAAGCTTAATAATATCTACAGATGTGTGCAAGTTAAGGAGAGTTGGAGTATGTTATGCATTCCCTGCAATCCAATCAATTTAATTACTCAATCTATATTATTATTTAAGTAATGGCAAAATCATTGACTTATTCATAATAGTTGCTAATTGTTTTTTAAAATAAATTCTACAAAGGACAAAGGAAACACCCATTTCCATTTGTTTTATGTTAAATCAACATAGAACCACTCATGGTGATTTCATTCAAAGAAAACAGAAGGAACTCATTAGCTTATGTGGTTAGAGAGATTGATGGGCTTCAAACATTTTAACCATACATGTTTTTTCCAACTGTAGAAACTCATGTTTTTAATTTAAGTAACCTTAAGAAACTGAAGATTATTTTATTCAATGGGTTATATATTTCTGGTACAGAAATTATGCTAATTTTTAAACCGACATTTATCATCTAAGTATCTTTGTTTAGAGGGAAGTGATCAGGCACTTGTTAAAATATACATAAGAATAACAGTAGTTTGAGTAACAAAGAATCTGAAATAGTATGAAAATGGACATAGGTGCAGAATATTGTGATTAGTGTAAGCCAGTAGAACACAGTATCACTTTCACTGCCCTACTCTGGCAAATGGCTATAAGCTAAGTCACTTCTAAAAGGGTCAGGGTTGAAGGGAAGAGGTATTGAGGCTTGAGAGTAGGCCAAAAACTGCCATTAAGTTTGAGCAACACAGTTATAGAAAACTATTAAGGAGGGAAGGTTGTATCTATTATGGGGAGCTTATTTTTGCCTGTGATTAGAGTTTGTGAAAGTTCTCAAAAGAAACAAAAAACACGTGGAATGACTCTCATTTCTAATTCAGAAATAGAAATAAAATTAGCTAGATTGTATCCTAAACCTAACTCAGTTCCATTTTCTTTATCATTACTCGATGATGCTTGGTGCTGAAACTAGTTTTTCCTACTCTAGAA
Source organism: Hylobates moloch (assembly GCF_009828535.3). NCBI lineage: Eukaryota > Metazoa > Chordata > Mammalia > Primates > Hylobatidae > Hylobates > Hylobates moloch. The sequence goes on from NW_026652280.1 coordinate 144,524,610, forward strand.
AATAAACTACGTTAAAGCTCTAGAGCAGATCAGAGCAATATATGAATGCCAAACTTAACTAGAACTTGTTGAAAGTTGCTAGCTTTGTTTTCAATTTTTGCCTTGCCATGCATGTAGGCTGAAAAGAAAGCAAAACTCATTTTCCGTAAGAGCAAAAACATATGAAAGCATTTGGCAAAGCCAGTAAGGTTTTAGCTATTCTCCCTGCTCTATAGGCTTAGCAAATTTTGTCCAAGAAGGCCAAACCCTATCCAAAATGTAGAGATGCAGTCTCCAAAAGTAATGACAGTTTAAAGTATAATATAAATATAATTAAGGCATATTGTGTTTAATGGTACAATTTAGAAGCATATAATCACGTATTATTAATAGCTGTCATTTGGTAATTAATACTTTAAAAAAAAGCATCCACTAGTTCAACTGCTAACATGACTTTTTCTGTGCACTACAAGTGTTAATTAATATATGCATAATTGTATATAAAGATTCAGGAAATTTTTATGTCGTTACCATTATGATAATCGAAAGTAAGCAAATTTAAAAAGATATTCCTCATAATTATTGTTCCACTGAGTCTTAACTCAAAGTTTTTCTTTCCCGTAGATTGTTCCTATAAACTCTCATTAATCTCTGCATCTTGAGAATTTTCTCTAGTTGGGTCTTACAGGTCTTTTATCAATGCTTCTGTCAGATCACAAAGTGTAAGCAAAAGAACACTCATTTTATACAAAGCTGTCTATAACTTCTAATAATTTTGTCCATCATAAATACTCATAACCGTGTTTTCTCATTAACAGTGCATGGTTTAAAAAAACACCTCCTGCCGTGTGCGGTGGCTCACGCCTGTAATCCCAGCACTTTGGGAGGCTAAGGCAGGTGGATCCCAAGGTCAGGAGTTCAAGACCATCCTGGCCAAGATGGTGAAACCCCGTCTCTACTAAAAATACAAAACTTAGCTGGGCACGGTGGCAGGTGCCTGTAATCCCATCTACTCGGGAGGCTGAGGCAGGAGAATTGCTTGAACCTGGGGGGCAGAGGTTGCAGTGAGCCGAGATAGTGCCACTGCACTCCAGCTTGGGCACTGGGCAACAGAGCGAGACTCCGTCTCAAAAAACAAAACAAAACAAAACAAAAATAAAATACCTCCTGATCACCTTTTAGTGCATACAAACCTCCACCACTGTCAACGATGAATTAAATTTATTTAAACTTTCTTTAAAATTGTTGAAGGTAAACTAAGAATAATCTAAAATTACAACTCTTTGGGCAGTTCTTGATAAAGTATCATGTATTGCTTAGGTGCAGAACAAAATCAAAGAGATGGTTAACAGTAGAAGTAACTCTATCAAATCTAAATCCTTAAAGATAACCAAGTAGCAATTTCACAGAATAGTCCAAATTGAATTTTTAGTGCCTCTCGAATATGACTGATTATTCATGTCATAGTTCATTGTAGTATGGCAAAACTTGCAAAGGCTTTTAAGAGTCAAGAAACAAACTCACATACACCCTCTCTGCATTTTAGAAAGTGAGTCAAATATACAATTATGTAACACTTAAAATGTTTTCATATTGTTTCAAGTGTGTATAACACTTATGATGTTTTCATACATTAAAGTTTTCATAATTATACAGCATAAAATAATCATACTCTATGATCCCTTAGTATTTTTGAAACACAAAAAAACTTATTTTTATTTTTATTTTATTTTATTTTATTTTATTTATTTATTTATTTTGAGACAGTGTCTCACTCCAGCTTGGGCTGGAGTATAGTAGCACAATCATGGCTCACTGCAGCATTGACCTTCTGGGCTCAAGCAATCTTCCCACCTCAATCTCCCAAGTAGCTGTGACCACAAATAAGTGTCACCACACCTGGCTAATTTTTTTTATTTTTTCTAGTGATGGGGTCTCCCTATGTTGCCCAGGCTGGTCTTGAACGCCTCAGTTCAAGCAGTCCTGCCAAAGTGCTGAGATTACAGCCGCGGACCATCGCTCCTGGACCTGTTTCATTTCTGAAAATCTTTTATAGCATAACATTGTATAACATGAGATGTTTGACTTTGACTTTGGTTGATCCTTCTGATCTATAAATTAACTCTTACTAATGTTTTTCATGATTTTGTTCTCTAATCAATCTAACTATGATCTTTTACTCCACTTTGCTGCTTTATTTTTTAAAGGCCTTTATTTGCCATGCATATTTTAATAAAAATAAATATGTCTGAGCATCTGGAAAGTAGAACAGCAGTTTCCAAAGTAAAATAATGTGTTATAAGCCTAATTCCCATCAACATAGTTTCTTAATAAAATAATAGAATAGTATCATTCAGGTTTCAATTTACTGAAACTCTTTACGATGCATTCTTAAGGTCAGTATGAAATCAATCACTTAGATCCTAGACCAAACAATGATGTAATAGGCATATGCTTTTGTGATAGAAAAGAATCAGTTTTCTTTCAAATTAGCATCCAAATTTAGAATCATATTAAAATGTCATTGATATCTCAAAGGAGTACTGAAAGCATTCAGTAATGATAAGGTTTTGTTAAGTAATATTTAATGAAAAATTTGGGGAAAAAATTTGTTTTAGGTTAGAAATACAAACACATAAATAACCTGTCCAGTTATTGTACATTAAAAAGATGTTGCTAAACCATCACCTGGATAATATATTCTTTGAATGGTTTTATTTTAGTGATGGAAATGTGTTTCGCTGGACCATCCACACTCTTAGTCAATTGTCTTGGTTACCAAAATCACCTATCTACAATATAACTAACGATGATTATTAGTGCATTAAGAGTGCCCCCTTCATTACGGGGGACAACTTTAGTTGTCCCGAAAATGATGCCAACTTAATTAGTACTGTATCCTTACTGCCCTAATTAATAGCCCAAATTCAAACCATATATTTTTAATTGTTCAAACAATGTAGAATATACAGCAAGAAAAGCTAATTTCTTATTTATTATCTAATGACAATTGAAACACAATAATTCATTATAATACTGGGTTACTGCTATATATGAGGAGACGTGTCAAGGAAAGAGGTAATGGATATAACATAAAAACAATTTTTATAGTTTGTTAAAATAAAATTAGAGAAAAGCAGAGTAAAAATGCTGGCTATGAAATGTAAATGTTTGAGGAACCCAAGAATGTGAATTATTTTCAAATTATCTGAATCCCAAGAAGACTATCATTTATCATTTAAAAATAAATTTGTGGATAATCAAACAAAGAATCTGAAAAATATTTAAAAGAATGAATTTTGACATTTTCATATAATTATTCAATATTTACTTTCCAATGCCCTGTTGCAAAACGATTTTAAACTTGATATATGCATAAATCAAAACATTTTATGCAGGTGTAGATTTGAGATGATAATGCTGGCCTATTTGCTTATATTGAATATTTCTGTACAGGAGGAAATCATGTAAGGTTAAACATAGATACTAGATTGAATATTTAGAAAACTGTCTTTCCTTAAGAATATTTACAGCTTATCAACATTTGGAAGTAAAATATTATACCTTATATACTGAGGGAAGTCTGTCTTTGCCTGAATTTTTCAGTTAGTGAGAGAAGTGTTTAAATACTCTGAAGTTAGATTATTAACTTCTACAAAACTGAAACAGATGTGTGTCTTAATATGCCATTAAATTTATGATTTACATAGAACTCTTGTATAGAGCTGAGCAGAGGCCGATGATTCTAATTTGCTCTAGATTTACAATAACCTGGTCTGGTTTTTGTAAGTACTGAAATACTTTAAACAAAATTAGAAAGCAGTTGTGCTTTGTGTGATTAAAGATGCAATTCCCTTTGGGGTAATGAGAAAAGTTAGAGCATGTTTCTTTCTTTATGGATGTTTCTATTATAAACAAGAGTGCTATACATTATATATTTTTGTTACTATGATTTTCTTGTTTTTAATTATGAAATAAACCAATTGAATTTCAGTAGAGTCTAAAATTGAAACTATGCCAAAATTTCGCTGAAGAATGTGTACTGAGCCTTATAAAAATCCTTAAAATTTTTCCCAGGGTCGTAAGGTCTTGTTATATAAATACTAGTTCACCATCATTTTCTAGAGCAAAACATCTTCTGATTAAGACCTATGTAGCAAAAAGACTTGAGTGCAGAATAAATTTTAAGCCTAGAGAATGACCTGAGTAAAATTGTTCAGGACTAATGATTACTAGGTTCATACAAATTACAAATTTAAAAAATGGTCTGTTTTATCTCATTACACAAATAATAACATTTACAGCACTGTTATTTAAACTTTCTCCTTTGCTTTGGTGAATTATGCTTCAGCTGCTAAAAATAAAATCTCTACAAACACTTTATTTTAAATTTTGTAAATACTGTTTCCTTAAAAATCAGCCAGGAAATGTTGATATAAATATCATCATAAGCATATGTGTATATGTTTATGTATATAGAAAAAAGCACACAAGAAAGTATTAATTCATTAAAAGTTTATCTCTCATAAAACCTTTATTAGCCCTTGAAGTCTTTGCCACTTCATATAAAATGATTTATCTTTTGAATAACAAGGTTCCATTAATCTGTTTGACAAAGGAATTTTTAAATCATTTAAATAATTTATTTGAATGAATTATTTAAATTCTGTAAAAAATATATATGCACATGTATATGTATATATCTGCGTCTATATATTTGTGTTCTGGCACAATATCACATAAGAAATACAAAATGGAATTCAGAATACATTGTCCTTGACATCACCGGTATGACTTGGTGTTGCTGCTGATGTGTTCTGTGATCACCCACTGTTTGCATAGGACCCCTGTTAGAAGGCCATTTGTGCTACATTTGGCACAACAGGGTAATTTAATGTCAGGGGAAACTTGCACATGATTTTCTGTATTCATTTTTAATTTTGCGTTTTTACTGGAATTGTAGGCTGACATATTTTTCAAAATGTAAGGATAATAAAGGCAATTATTCAGCAGTCATAGAAACCTGCTTTCCTCAATTCAGTGCTCTAGGTGCTGCTGGAGAATGGTAAACATACTCCCTCCCCAGAGAAATAAATCATCTGTGGAAACAAAGGAGAAATATGCATGGAAAGGAAACAAGAATATACAAAACTATTTATAAGTTAATACACAAAACTAATTAGGACATAAGGATTTATAGACTATGCTTAATATGCATGGCATTCTGAAATTTTAACTATATACTATTTCTTCACAGACTATTCACAAAATTTTCTCTCAAATACATTTTATTCTTGTTTCTTTTTCCCTGAAAATGCACTTTTACTCAGAAAAATAATGAAAACGATGAATAATTTTCCAACTTTGGTGAGGTTATAGAATAAATTTATGACAAGTTATCAATTTTATTTTTAAACCTGTAGGAAAATTAGCTTTCACTTAAGTATATCCTACACAGAACATAATAGGTAATATGTATCTGTTTTTTTTTTTTTTTTACCTGCTCATCTCCTTTTTTTTTTTTTTTTTTTTTGGAAATTCCATCCAGTTTTTTTTCCTGTGTGCCACTGTTCCACTGCCCCATTATATTAGGTTTGAGTGGATTCATTCAGATTTTATTTCAATTTTGTTACCCCTCCTATCAACTCATTTCCTTTGGCATTAATTTCCTAAAGAGGACATAATTTCACACATAATAATATTTCAATCTGTTTTGTGGCATGTAGTAAACTTTGAGCCTCTAACTTCTTCAGTTCTGTCACTTTTATCCAACCATCCACAAACCCAGCTATAACACCGTGCCATTTTATACCAATTACCCACAATACTCAAACCTTGGGAGGCAGGTATGAGAAGCTCTCAGCAGTCTAATACAATTTTGTAAAGTCTCTGGTCTACCAAAATAGCTCATGACTCTTGGGGAGATAATGGTCTTTTAAAAGTTCCTATTTTTAAAAGATGCCTTAAATTTTAAATTTTAATTAAAGAGAAAAAAGACACCTCAAACTCCTTTCTAGAACTTAGAACTTCCTCTGAGGAAGCACTGCCCTCCCTGCTCACATTCTTTTTTTTTTTTTTTTTTTTTTGAGATGGGGTCTTGCTGTGTCACCCAGGCTGGAATGCAGTGGTGCCATCTCAGTTCACCATAACTTCCACCTCCCTGGGCTCAAATGATCCTCCCACCCCATCCTCCACAAAGAAGCTGGGACCACAGGCATGTGCCAGCAAGCTGGGTTAGTTTTTGTATTTTTGGCAGAGACCAGGTTTCACCATGTGCCTAGGCTGCCTGCTCACATTTGTGTATCCAGAAATGGCTCCCAGCTTTGTATGGCATAGGAAGTATTATACTATTCAGAATGGTATGCACCAATCATACTGAGGTAATTTTGAAACATTTCACTTATTCTCAGAAGCTTTTTGAAGAACAGTGACCTTTTCAGTGTCTAGCTGTAGTTGGCTGATGGAAAGTATTTCTGGAATAAATGAGAGTTAGATTCCTATAATGAATACCATTGTAATATTTAGTTCAGTATATTGTCCATATTCTGCAGCACTGCTTTTGCTGATACAGATATTGCAAGTTGAATAACCTAGAAATCTTATATAAATGTACTCACCACATATAAACACACAAATTTACATAATAATAAATTTGTTTTGTCAATTAATTGAAATATTTTTGTAAGCCATATGTAAACAAATTTTAGTACCTGCATAAATTAGTAATTACAATGAAAATTTGAGTATTTTCCAGAATAACAATGTTTGTGTGTGTGTGTTAAGTAAAAAGAAACAAAAATGTAGACAAATTGTCAAAGGAGTTTCTAGTACTACTAATCATCCTTTTGAGTGTGTGCTTTTTGTGTGTTCGTGTGTGTGTGTGTGCGTGCATTAGATAGGTTGGAAATATCTCAAGGAAAGCAGGAAATTAACGCATTTGAATTATTGAATTCGGAAAAGCTGAAATGTTGGCTGTCAATCACATTTTCCCTAGAATACTCTTCTCCCTTATACCTTTCCTGTCCCAACAACTTAGATGAGATAAAGGTGTGTCCAGGGAACCTCGGAAATTAGAATCAACAGGACTTACATTCAACTTTTCAAGGGTTATGTTTTGCACCCTGGTACTTTGGTTTTATTCAAAGGAAAAACGTCTTCAACAAATTATACATTATGCTAAAAAGTACCATATTTCTATCGTAGCTCACTTATGACTCACTAAGTTGTCAAAGCCTGGAACCCTACCTCCAACAACCAAAAAGCCTTTTTAACCAATTTTTCCCTGCCAGATCACCAGAAATTTTTTTATTAATATTACCTAGAAGAGTAAACTAATAGAAATGTCCAAAAAAGGAGATGTTTGGATTTTTTGCTGACACCTTAAATGCTGTTTCTTTTTGTTTATGTTCCTGTTTTACATTGAGACGGAGACTCGCTCTGTCACCAAGCGCTCACTGCAACCTCCACCTTTCAGGTTCAAGCAATTCTCCTGCCTCAGCCTCCAAAGTAGCTGGGATTACAGGCGCCCACCACCACAGCCAGCTAATTTCTGTATATTTAATAGAGACGGGGTTTCACCATGTTGGCCAGGATGGTCTCAATCTCCTGACCTCGTGATCTGCCCACCTCGGCCTCCCAAAGTGCTACAGGCATGAGCTACTGCTCCCAGCAACATTCCTACTTTTAAAAAAAGTTTCCCAAGTATATTAGTACAGTATTTTGCTATCTAAGAAAATTATACTAAATATCATTTTATCTTTCTTAGATGTTATGGAATTTTTCAGTGTTGAAGGATCATCAAAATAAACATTGATTATCATAGAACTTATTACACATCACTGTATTTGTTGGTTTACTTGTCCTCTTCCCCACGTGACTGTAAGCTCCTTAGAATCTCTCTAAACTTTATATGCCCAGCTCTTAGCAAAGCATAAAATAGAGGTCTCAAACTGCTGTGGCCTGTAGAAAATCTAGCCCACAAATGTAGTTTGTTTGCACCATAGACAGTGGGTCGCACTATCTTTGGTTTTGTTTCATTTTTTAATCTATCATCTGTCAACTCTTAAAAATCAGGAGATTTCCATAAAATTATGGATTTCCAGACCGGGTGCAGTGGCTCACCCCTGTAATCCCAGCACTTTGGGAGGCCAAGGCGGGTGGATCATGAGGTCAGGAGATCGAGACCATCCTGGCTAACACAGTGAAACCCCGTCTCTACTAAAAATACAAAAAAATTAGCCGGGCTTGGTGGCACGTGCCTGTAATCCCAGCTACTCGGGAGGCTGAGGCAGGAGAATCACTTGAACCTGAAAGGCAGAGGTTGCAGTGAGCCCATATCGTGCCACTGCACTCCAGCCTGGGCAACAGAGTAAGACTCCATCTCAAAAAAATATATATGGATTTCCAACTTCTGAAGAAAAAATGGAAATCTGGCAGCATTTGGCGTATATTAGCTTATAGCAACATCCAGGAGGAAAGGCTTTACCTTCTAAACAAAACATGCCTTCTGTGTTAGTCTGTTTTGCATTCCTATAAAGGAATACCCAAAACTGGGTAATTCATAGGGAAAAGAGGTTTATTTGGCTCACGTTTCTGCAGATTGTACAGGAAGCTTGATGCTGGCATCTGCTTCTGCTGAGGGCCTCAGGAAGCTTACAATTATGGTGAAGGCAAAGGGGGAGCAGACTTGTCACATGGAGAGAGAGGGAGCGAGAGAGAGGGGAGACGTCCTGACTCTTTTCAGCAACCAGATCTTGCATGAACACACTACTGTAGGGAGGACCCCAAGCCATATATGAGGGATCCTCCCCCATTACCCAAACACCTCCTACCAGGCTCCACCTCTAATACTGGGGACTACATTTCAACATGAGATTTGGAGGGGACAAAAATCCAAACTATCACCCTTTCTTACTCCCTGTATTCTCTGTCATTTCTTATTACCTCCTCAAAACCAAGGCAAAGTATCTTGTGCCATGAATCACTCCATTTGTGTAATGTTTTATGTTCTATTTTAATGGTGGCATTAAAGGAAATTGAAATGTGTCATCACTCATATTTCTATAAAGTGGAAAATAGAAGATAGATCAAGAGGACTATATCTTTCACCCAGCTGCCCTTCACCCATTATTTTTCTTCCTGGCCCCTATAAACATTTTAATGTTTGAGCTCTGGTGGTCAATAATTTTTATGTAGAAAAAAGTGTGAATTATACTGTCAATATACATATGAAGAAATATATTGAATAGTAGTGATAGTGCTTTACTTTGTTCAAAGGATTTGTATATGTATTACCTCATTTGTGTTCTTACTTCATAGGTCATATTGAAATTATATTGCCCCTTTATTTGTACTGATTGACTTAGTCTATCTCTGTATTCACTTTCACCAGTTTTCTTTTTTCTCCCCACCTGTCACCACTTCCCACCACTCTTCTATTGATGTTTTATCTTACACTTTTCTTTTTTTTTTTTGAAACAAGTTTCTTGCTCTGTCACCCAGGCTGAAGTGCAGTGGTGCAACCCCAGCTCACTGCAACCTCTGCCTCCCAGGTTCAAGCGATTCTCCTGCCTCAGCTTCCCGAGTAGCTGGGATTACAGGCGTGTACCACCACACCAGGCTAATTTTTGTATTTTCAGTAGAGATGGGGTTTCACTGTGCTGTCCAGGCTGGTCTGAAACTCCTGACCTCAGGTGATCCACCCTCCTCCTTTTCCTAAAGTGCTGGGATTACAGGCGTGAGCCACCACACCCAGCCATTTTTATGTGACTTGTTCAGTTAGTTTCCCTACATGGAAACGTGCCTTGACAGAAACAAATAATGATTTTGATTATTTTCATATTACCTAATATCCCATAACTATACTTCACCAAGAAATGACACATGAAATAAATCAGACTGCATTAGTCCGTTTTCACTGTTGACAAAGAAATACCTGAGACTGGGAAGGAAAGGAGGTTTAAGTGGACTTACAGTTCCACATGGCAGGGGAGGCTTCAGAATCATGGCAGGAGGTGAAAGGCACTTCTTACATGGTGGTGGCAAGAATAAATGAGGAAGATTCAAAAGCAGAAACCCCTGATAAAACCATCAGATCTCATGAGACTTATTCACTACCAGGAGAACAGTATGGGGGAAACCACCCCCATCCCCATGCATCAGATTATCTCCTACCGGGTCCCTCCTACAACACATGGGAATTATGGGAGTACAATTCAAGATGAGATTTGGGTGGGGACACAGAACCAAACCATATCACAGACTTTTTCAATCAAACAAATGGAAGTAAACAATCTTTTATGAATTAATATACAGTTTAATAGATGTAGTTAAATAAAAACACAATATAGCAGAAACCGCCAAACATGAAATGTTTTAAGGCAAACAAGCTAAGCCTTCACTAAAAGTTACCAGATGTAGTTGATGGCCCAAGATATGTTTAAAAAATCATTCCTTAAGATTATACTTTTCTTTTTGTTTTTTTTTTTGAGACGGAGTCTTTCTCTGTCCCCCAGGCTGGAGTGCAGTGGCACGATCTCGGCTCACTGCAAGCTCCGCCTCCCGGGTTCACGCCATTCTCCTGCCTCAGCCTCTCCGAGTTGCTGGGACTACAGGAGCCCGCCACCACGCCCGGCTAATTTTTTGTATTTTTAGTAGAGACGGGGTTTCACCGTGTTAGCCAGGATGGTCTCGATCCCCTGACCTCGTGATCCGCCCGCCTTGGATTACAGGCTTGAGCCACCACGCCTGGCCTCTAAGATTATACTTTTCAAAGAGGAATATTTGCTTAAAATTGGAATGACTTCCAGAGTTTAAGAATTTTTAAATTTTATTTTTATTTTATTTATTTATTTATATTTATTGAGACATAGTCTCACTCTGTCGACCAGGCTAGAGTGCAGTGGCACGATCTTGGCTCACTGCAACCTCTGCCTCTCGGGTTCAAGTGATTTTCATGCCTCAGCCTCATGACTAGCTGGGATTATAGGTGTGCACCACAACTCAGCTATTTTTTGTGTTTTTAGTAGAGGCAAGGTTTTACCATGTTGTCGAGGGTGGTCTCAAACTTCTGGCCTCAAGTGATCCACCCGCGTCAGCCTCCCAAAGTGCTAGGATTATAGGCATGAGCCATTGCGCCTGGCTAAATTAAGAATACTTTTTAATGTGCCAAATTTTATGCTATATTTCTTATTGGTGAGTGTTATTAGTATATTATCATTATTCCTAATTTTCTTTTGTATTTTCTATCTTCATATACAAATTTTTAGTATGATTATAGGCCAACACATTTTCCCATGGAATATAACTCTTTATTTAATTTAATTTTATTTTTTGGAGATGAAGTCTCCCTCAGTCTCTCGGGCTGGAGTGCAATGGGGCTATCATGGCTCACTGCAGCCTCCACATCCCAGGCTCAAGCAGTCCCCCCACCTTAGCCTCCAAGTAGCTGGGACTACAGGGATGCACCACCACACCCACAAATTTTTTTTTTTTTTTTTTTCCTGTAGAGACAGTCTCTCTATTTTGTCCAGGCTGGTCGCAAACTCCTGGGCTCAAGTGATCCTCCTGCCTCAGCCTCCAAATCACTGGAATCACAGGGGTGAGCCACCACATGCAGCTTATAACTCATTTTAAATTCTCATCTCCACAAGATGAGAATCATCGATATTAAACATGCTAGTTGGTTTTGGAAGGATTTTTTGTTGTTGTTTTTTTAGACACGGGGTCTCACTTTGTCACTCAGGCTAGAATACAGTAGCATGATCATAGCTCAAGGCCTCCTGGAATTCCTGGGCTCAAGCAATCCTCCTGTCTTAGCTGCCTGAGTAGCTAGGACTACAGGTGCACACCATCATGCCCAGCTGATTTTTAATTTTTTTGTACAGACAGGGTCTCCCTATGCTGCCCAGGCTGGTCTTGAACTCTTGGGCTTGAGCAATCGTCCCACTTCAGCCTTGCAAAGTGCTGGGACTACAGGTGTGGGTCATCACACCCGGCCTAAACATGCTAGTTTTAAAATTTTCTATAAATTTTATCATTTGCATAATATTCTTTATTATTAGCTTAAAATCCTAAGTAATATATAATTTCTGAAAAGACCCTCTGTGCACATTGTAGTAGTCTCATTGAAATACTCTTCTCCTTTTTCTAACAGTTTTATACGTCTTTTAATCAACTGTAATTTTCTTAATTTTGTCTTAGGGCACACAAACTCCTGCCTACCACTTTATTAAATAATTATCTAAGCAACTTTACTATTAAAACTTTGGTAAAACAAATGTTTGTCAACTGATGGAATAGACTCCGTTTAAATGAAAATCATCACAAATAATTCCCTGTACAACCTGGAAACTAATGTTGGCAAATATGATTGGATCCCCTTCATAATAGAAATTTTCTCTTTTTTTTCCCACTAAGCAAGACACTTCTAAATGAAAAAAGTAAAACTAAGCTTCTCGTATTCATAGTATTTAGCTTACAAAAATTTTGTCTTCTCTCCCTTTTTACTTCGCCAAATTGAAAGATAAAAGATATAGCTAATTCATAAAATTGGATAATTAACACCAATTAACTTAATCTGTGTCCATACCAAAAAAGAAATATTTTGACTATTTTTGGACCCTTAATAAAACACATACATTGAAAAGTGGAATTTTTTTCTTGATGCTTAGTAAGCATCCATGAAGCTGCAATTTTTTTTTTTTTTTTTTTTTTTTTTGAGACAGGGTCTCACTCTGTCGCCCAGGCTGGAGTGCAATGGCATGATCTCAGCTCACTACAACCTGCACTTCCCGGGTTCAAGTAATTCTCGTGCCTCAGCCTCCCAAAGAGCTGGGATTACAGGCATGCACCACCATGCCCTGCTAATTTTTGCATTTTTAGTAAAGATAGGGTTTCACTGTGTTGGCCAGATTGGTCTCGAACTCCTGGCCTCAAGTGATCCATCTACCTTGGCCTCCCAAAGTGCTGGGATTACAGGCGTGAGCCACTGCACCTGGCCAAGGCTACAATCCGTACTGTTCATAGCTGTAATCTTTTATATTCACATCTTACTTAAAATTCTGCAGTCAATAATATGGTAAATACCATTTGAGATTACTTTGCTCTGTAAAAGTTTTTGAAACACCACTACTGAACACTTGACACATGCTTTCAAAGAAGTCACAGATACTACTTTTTTAAAGTAAAAGCTATATTAAAGATTAATGTTTTCTTCTCCATTACCTTGAAAACGATCTGTTGAAAAGATCTGAAAAGTCCTCATAAAATAAAGTGTAAGGTCACTTAACTCTGGTTAATGTTAATATTAAGATGCTTTTTTAATTTTATTTTTAGAAAAGCAACATAACTTAAAAGCTTAGAATTTCATTGAGACTACCCAAGTTCAGATCTCAGCTTCATCATTTTCAAGCTGTGCATTTTTAAGCATGTTATGGAAGCTCAACTTTAAATTAACTGTTTTTTCTAATTTATAAAATGGGAATGATCATTACCTGTGTCTTATAATGTTGTTGTGAGGGTTATATGAATTAATACAGATAGTACCTGGCACATAACAACTCTTCAAATATTTGCTATTATTTTAGTATCTTTAATAGCATAAAACAGTATAATAGTCTAAAATAGTTACAACTTTTATAATGCTGTTATATAAATACCTAAACTTATATAAGCTCATACAATACAATTTTGAACATTCTGTCTTACTTCCTGCGTTGTATTATAGCAAAGAATTTTGTAAGTACATTTTGAAATATATAGCTTTATATTGACTACATAAAAGTCCTATCATCGTACATATGCTAGTATAATTGTTTGTACTTCTGATGTTTTAAATGATCATTTTGAAGGATCTACTCACTCTTAGTTATGTTTATAGAGTTAATTATTTCCTTATTTATTATTTTCTTTCTTATTTTAAAAGGGATTTAAGGAGATTTACAAACAAGAAGAGATAAAAATAATAAGAATGTAGAGGCAAAGAAAAAATTAAAAAGCAAATAAAGAGGCCAGGCACAGTGGCTCACACCTGTAATCCTAGCACTTTGGGAGGCCGAGATGGGCGGATTGCCTAAATTCAGGAGTTCGAGACCAGCATGGGCAACACAGTGAAAACCCGTCTCTACTAAAATACAAAAAAAAAAAAATTAGCCAGCATGGCAGTGTGCACCTGTAGTCCCAGCTACTCAAAAGGCTGAGACAGGAGAATTGCTTGAACCAGGGAGGCGGAGGTTGCAGTGAGCTGAGATCGCGCCACTGCACTCCAGCCTGGGTGACACAGCTAGACTCTGTCGCAGAATAAATAAATAAATAAATAAATAAATAGCAAGAAAGGTGAACACAGGCAAAGTATGCCTATATGCATACTGGACATAAGCCCTTAATTTGCCTTTAAGCTTTCTAAAAGCCACACAAAGAGAAGAGCTATTACAGATTTCCAATGCATGGCAAAAGCATCACCTGATGATGAGGCCAGAGAGAACTCACTAAATGGTAAAGCCAGCCAATTACTTTTCCTTCCATCCCTTCCCTACTACTGATCCTTCCCTCTGCCCTGTCTTCTTTGATACTCAAGTAGATACAGTCCTGTTTTACTTTGGCTACAAAGATGTCCTTCCTTCTAAACTCTGTTGTCCCAACCAGTAAAACTCTCCAAAGGCTAGCTGAACTTTTTTTAAAAAGCTAACTTACCTAAGAAACCCTACACCGACTTCCAATGCTCGTTCTGGCAAAGATTCTTAACAGGAAGGAGAATATCAAAATCTCTGGAATGTCTTGGGGAAGTGGAGATAAAGACTCAAGTGGTTGTGATAGAGTGGTCTCCCTTTCCACTATCAACTCCAGAGAAACAGGGCTTCAAAGCACCTGAGAGAATTAATCCTTTCCTGCAGGGAAAATGGTAAACTTAGAAGAGACAGAGAATAGGCTCACTGGGTGTAACTAACATTATTACTAGTTAACAGCTGGGTTCTAAGTCAGGAAATAGTTTATAATTAATTTTTTAAAGTATACCCATTTTACTATAGACCAAAAAATGAATTCTGGCATTAGAAATTACCCCCTCATTAATATATTATTAATTATATTAATTAATTATATTAAATAACCTAAGATTGACTTCTTAGGTTATTTGAAGATGTGTGTTCTTGAATTTGCCATTTTTTGGTTTTACTGGATTTAATTCAAGAAGAAGAAGGAAACAGGGTAGGGGATGAACATTAATCAAGCACCATTTATGTATCAGATACTGAGGACATTTTAATGTTACTTTATTTTAAGGCTGGCATTTGGCTGGCAGGCACTGGCAGGGCTTGCTGGTAGTTTATGACCAGCATCTGTTCTGATCTATTGGTGCCCAAGCCCAACCATTTACACATTATTAAATATTTTAGTGTTACCCTGCTTTAATCTTCAAAACAAACCTGCAGAAATATGGGAACACTGGGAGCTGGAAGCAGAGACACTATTCAGGGACCCATGGCTCTGACTTTGTCTGCTCTTCCCCATCCTGCCTGCAGGAGGTTTTCTTCTCTGTGCCAATTTGGTTCTACAAGTGGGAGAGCCCTATATGTGCAAATATTTCCTTGCATGGAAGTGCCTAGGCTGTGAAATATAAATGCTTCCAGAGTAACAAATTTGAGTTTTAAAAATTTTGTCTTTCAATGCTGGCGGTAGTGTCTCTGGCAATTGTGTGGCCCAGAGGAACCAGAGGAAAAGAAAAATCAAGCCAAGATATGCTTTATCTGCATGCACCTGCTTCTGATACCCGTGGTCACCTGGATCCAAGTTCTATATCCTTGGCTAAATACACTGGGAAATGGCAGGTGTGTATGTGATATCTTCCTCCCATCTGTAACCAACCTGAAATGCTATCAGTCGTATGATAACAAGGAAATTCTGATACAGAGATGTTAGTTGGCTTAAGGTGCCTAATAGTAAAAGAAGTATTTAAAGCTGCATTTTTGAAACTCCCTTTAAAGCCTGGATTCTGTTTAGCTACATATCTCATTTCAATCTTTTTTTTTTTTTAGCTGAAAAACCTTTTCCTCTGAAAACAGTTTTACATATTAATAAGGAACAAGTATGTCTGCACTGATTAAAGCAAGATAGGGGGCAGAATTAAACTTCAGCTACACCCTCGTCACTACGGCAGGTCCTGCAGCACCTCCACAAAGCTCGATGTTGTAGTCTTAAGAGTAGAGATGGGAAAACATTGACCTACAAAATGCTGCCACCCTCAGACCCATTCCACGTTATTCACCTTGGTAAATAATTCATTCAACAAACATACTGTGTAGCTGTTTAGTGCCAGACTCTAGGAATACAAAGATAAATAAATATAAATAGTGTCTGGCATCAAGCAGCTCATAGACAGCGGGAGGAGGAAAAGAGAAAATAAATAAATAAGTAAAACAAAAACAGCCGCTGATATTTAGCTTTTCTCTATCAATTCTCACAACTGTAAGATAGAAATATTTAACCCTTTAACAAATGAGAAAACTAAAAGCAGAAAGGTTAAGAGGATGTATTGTCATGCATCCCTTGAATAACAGAACAAGGATTACCACCCTGGTCTTAGGGATGCCAAAAGCTCTTTCTTCTGTGGGGGGACATAGCCTGCAATTTGTTGTAAACCTACAACAAAGTAAGCACATTTCAACACAGATTAATATTTCAAATGCATATCACTTAAATGAGAAGGAAAAAGTCCAGGAAACCTACAGATTAAATCATTAAAATCATTATAATACCACCTTACACAACCATTATCGTTATATACGTATTATCTCACAACAACCCTATAAGGTAGAAAGGGCAGATATTATTATTCCATTTCATGGAAGTAAATCTTTGGGCTATTAATGGAAGATAACATTGGGATGAAACTTACTGACCTAAGGAAAAGAACCCTATCTTGCAGTCATGATACTATCCCCAACTAGCTGTGACACTTGAAGCAAGTCAGTTAACCTTGTAGGCCACAATTTGCTCATCAGTAGATGAGTAGAGGGTCCAGATTTTTCACCATTAAGGGTCCTTCAGTTCTAATACATGATGAATCTGCAGCTTGTAGGAAGTCTCCCAGCTAGTACATGGCTTGGTCAGGAATAGAATCCACCTTCCATCCCAAAGCTTTCTACTATTTCATGCTGCTTGTTAATATTAAACTGAAGAGGAATGTTCTGGTTTTCTGGGCATAGAATTTGGTCATACAAACAATTAATTTTTAATCCAATTTTAATTATAATTCAATCAAGCTGATTGGAAGACAGGTATGTAGTCCTTGCTGGTTAAAAGTTATGAACCTACGTGTAAATCCAAGAACCTGTAGGTGGAGGAACACTGGAGAAAAATCTAGATGAACATAAAATGAGAAACACAGACGTGATAGCACTATGTGACTGCACTACAGACTTTCTGGTCAGAAGGAAAGATAGGATGCTTTTCTAGTGCACACCTCAGATAATGTTGGCAGAGCTGCAACATATCTTAGTGTTAGGGATTTCAGTCTCC
This sequence comes from Hylobates moloch, assembly GCF_009828535.3. Classification (NCBI taxonomy): domain Eukaryota; kingdom Metazoa; phylum Chordata; class Mammalia; order Primates; family Hylobatidae; genus Hylobates; species Hylobates moloch. The sequence goes on from NW_026652280.1 coordinate 144,542,103, forward strand.
AAGTATCTACAGAAACTTTCATACCTCAGAAAGCAAAATAGTGACAATTTCTTGACCGGTCTTGCTGATAATTTCATTTCCCAGAAGGCAGAGTAAGCATTAAGGGGAACTCCTGCTCAGGACCCATTCTGACAGAAACCGGTAGGTAAAATGGAAATGATTGGAACCTTGGGGAAAAGCAACCATACGCTCTTAGAGTTTGATTTAAGCAGTGTTCTGCCTATGCAAACACAAATGATTCTAATAAGCAAGAAAATGGGGAGGAAACTAAAGAAACCAGTGTGCTGCACAGGGACTCACTGACAGGCTCTGAATTTAAAACAGCATGTGCCAAAGATGGGAAAAGGGGACACGTAATCAAGCATAAATATATGAAGGTGGCATAGACCTATAAAACTTTAGCAAGACTAAAGCACAGAATGAGCTATGGCTTGTGAAATCTGCTAAAGAGAACCAAAAATGCTTTTCCTTAGTATGAAATGAGGAGGGCGATCAATAAAGGAATGGACTCATTTTTTTTAAGTTGAAGACATAAAATTCATTCACGAGAAAGAGAAAGCAAAGCATCTTTATTCTTTTATGTTTCTTCCTGTTGGTTCAGTCATATCTCTGGTCATATGTCACCACTTCAGAGAGGACCCTGACCACCCTTTCTAAAAGAGTTCTCTCAGACTTCTCGAACCCCTTAGACTTTTCATTCTTCCCATCACTGATTACCATTATTTTACATACTTCAGTGTTTTTGTTTTTGTTTTTTTTTTCCTGTAGTGGAATGTAAGCTCCATGAACGCAGGTACTTTGATTTGTTCACTACTTTATCTCTAGGGCCTTGTATGTACCAAGTACTACTCAATAAATATGTGATGAATGAAGTCAAGACCATTGGACATTAACTGAAAACTGAAAGACAAAATAAAGGGATTATAATGTAGATAGCATTTACTGAGGATAAATAAGCATATAAAGTATATACTAAGTATATGCACTTGTTCACTTAATCATCGTAGTAAACCTATAAAGCATATGTTACTATTTGGTTGAATAAGTTGCCCAACATCATACAACTACAAATGTGTAGAGCTAAGATTTGCAGCAAGAACTTAGGTACAAAGTCTGAAAACTTCACCTGTATGCCCTACTGGGGAAACTTGACTGGTATAGCTGCCAAAATGTCTCTTGACCTCTATGAATTATTACAAGGAGAACTTCTAAATGAGATTATGAAATATTCAACTGATTACCTTTGAAAAATGGGGAGGAGGGAGGCATTGGAGAGGAATGCCTTATGTTCAAAAAATCTCAGTCTGCAAACTTTCGATCCATGAAATGGATGTTGCTTGGTGGCAGTGAGGGGTGGGGAATAGCTTATATAATATTTATTATAAAAGATGATGTCATGAACATTTTTTAAAGTGGTTATTAGGAAAAAGTCTAAATTCAAAAAGAGTAAGCTATTCAGCCTACTCTTAGATGTTCTTTTCTGTCAAGAGTTAAGCTAGTATATCAGAACAATAGATATACAGATCTCTAGATTCTAGCAAAGCATTTAATAAGGTCTTTATTTATTTCCTTGTGAACAAGATGGAGAAATAAATAGAGGTTTAGGGATAGTATTTTTTTTTTCTTTTTTTTTTTGATCTCCGATTCACCCATTCTCTGCCTCACCTCCAATACTGGACTACAGGTCTCGACACCATCTTGGCTAATTTTTTGTATTTCATGTTAGCCAGAATGGTCTCCATCTCCTGACCTCGTAATACGCCCTCCCCGGCCCCCCAAAGTGCTGGGATTACAGGCGTGAGCCACCGTGCCTGACCTAGGGATAGTATTATTATGTGTGTTCATAACTGGTTGATGATTGTACCCAATGGCAATGTTAATGAATCTGTGTCAGTCTGGAGGAGGGCTTTTCAAGAGGTATACCACAGACCTTTGTCTTTGGCCTTGTCTAATGTGAACATGTTTATCAGTGACTGAGATAAAGCTATGAGAAGGCATGCCTATTAAAAATAGGTCATAGGTTACATGAGCTAGGGAAGGTGAGAAAATACATTAGATGATAAAATCAAGGTCCAAATATCCATTTTAAAATTTTTGTGAAACAGAGTCTCACTTATCACCCAGGCTGGAGTGCAATGGCATGATCACATCTCACTGCAGCCTATGCCTCCTGGGCTCAGGTGATCCTCTCACCTCAGCCTCCTGGGTAGCTGGGACTACAGGCATGCACCATGACACCCGGCTAATTTTTTGTAGAGATGGGTTTTCACCATGTTGCCCAGGCTGGTCTCGAACTCCTGGACTCAGGCAATTCACTGCCTCTGCCTCCAAGAGTGCTGGGATTACAGGTGTGAGCCACCATGCCCAGCCAAATGTTTTAACAACAAAAAGATGAAAGACTCTAAAAATACATCTTTTGGTTGGAATAATTGTAGAGTCTTGCCTTGGGACCAAAATACCAACTGCCTAAATTTAGTTGAAGGGATATGTGACTTAGCAGCAGTACTCCTGGGGGAAAAAATGAGGAACTTTACTTGGCAGTGAATCAGTGGTATAATACAATTACAAAAGCAAACAACAAACAAAGAAGTGGTTTAGGCTGCATTAATAAATTTAGGATGTGTATAGAATAATGGAGAATATAATCTAACTCTATTTCAAATTGTTTAGATTACCATGCTCAGTTCTGAAAGTAATATTTTACAGAAGATATAGATGGGAAGAATATAGAACTTATAGGAGTTAGCAGCCTGAATGGTAAGATGACTTAAAACTATTTCATGTGGGCCGGGCGCGGTGGCTCACGCCTGTAATCCCAGCACTTTGGGAGGCCGAGGCGGGTGGATCATGAGGTCAGATCAAGACCACGGTGAAACCCCGTCTCTACTAAAAATACAAAAAATTAGCTGGGCGTGGTGGCAGGCACCTGTAGTCCCAGCTACTTGGGAGGCTGAGGCAGGAGAATGGCCTGAACCCGGGAGGCAGAACTTGCAGTGAGCCGAGCTCGCGCCACTGCACTCCAGCCTGGGGGACAGGGCAAGACTCTGTCTCAAAAAAAAAAAAAAAAAAAAAACTATTTCATGTGAGAGAAGGCTGAAAGAATTGGGAATTTTTAGCCTGAAAATGTTTGTATTTGATGATTATATCAGAATAGTATGCATAATAATTTAATCATCATTAAGAATTTATTATTTACTAGACACTGTGCTAGCCACAGTGTTAGTTACATTAATTACTGCTAGCAATAAGCCTAAGAAGTAGATTCTAAGTTATTTTAATGTTATAGATAAGAAAAATGAGTCTGAGAGACATAAGTAATATGTCTAAGGCAATAAAAACCAGCAAGTGATAATGCTTGAATTGGAACCCAGGTCAATCTTTCTCCAGTGCCTGTTAACTTATCCTCTATAGAAGATTTCTCTCACCAGCAGGGAGCTAAGTTGTATTGTGTATGTATATGTATGTGTATGTTTACATATGTGATGACAAAATTATATAAAATAACAAAGAATCAAAGCAACACATAGTAAAAAGAGTAGAAATATATTTATTACAATGTTAAGAGTGGTTGTACTTGTGTACTGGGAATATGGCAATGTTTTCTTTATCTGTTTCTTTAATTTCTCAAATCCTCTTTACTACACCTATTTTAATTTTATAAAAATCTTACTGGCCAGGCGCAGTGGCTCATGCCTATAATCCCAGCACTTTGGGAGGCCGAGGCAGGCAGATCACGAGGTCAAGAGATTGAGACCATCCTGGCCAACATGGTGAAACCCCATCTCTACTGAAAATACAAAAATTAGCTGGGTGTGATGGCGTGTGCCTGTAGTCCCAGCTACTTGGGAAGCTGAGGCAGGAGAATTGCTTGAACTCGGGAGGCAGAGGTTACGGTGAGCAGAGATTGTGCCACCGCACTCCAGCCTAGGCGACAGAGTGAGACTCCATCTCAAAAAAAAAAAAAAATGCTTTAAGGTACTGTGAGGCACAGTTCAGTTTAAAAACACAACCACTTAGAGTCAGAATTTTTCAGAGGCAATATCATGATAGAAGAAATAGTGAGCTTCCCATTCCTGATGATGCTAACCCAAATTTGGAAGCACTGATAGTAAATCATTACTTGTGGTCAAGATTATAATCTGAAAGATCCAGAATGTTTAAAATACGTACCAGAAAAAAGTAACCCAAGGACTAGGTAGTTAGTTCATATATCACTTCATACTGAGGTCTTTCAGACAGCTAAAAAGACCTTATTTTAGAAAAACTTTTAATATAATACTTGTTGAATGCATACATGAATGTATACATTTAGAAAAGGAGAAGTAGCCCAAGGATAATATTTAGTTTCTGTACCAACCTTTTTACAAGGTATGCATGGACAGTAAAGACTGAACTGAAATGTCATGCTCATTTGCTTGCTCAAGTCCCAGAGTGCTCCTGGCTGTTGACATCTGAGCACAGAGTAACTGGTCCCTCCAGGAAGTGTCATTTGGGCATGACTTCTTCTCACACACTCTACCTCTTTGCCTCCATTTTAGGCTCCTGTAAACATCCCACTTTTTTTTTTTTAAACCAGGACCTCTATTACCCAAGCTGAGTGCTCCACAAATGCAAGAATCAGGTCTCTTTTGATCTCCCCAGATTATATAATGTTTGGTATAATCGATTCAAAACAAATATGTATTGAAATAATCACTTTGGCAGATATATTCAGCAACCTTTCCTTTTGTTGTCTAAGTATAGTCAGAAGATCTGCCTTTGATTTCAAGTACAGCACAGACTACAGCAGAGTTTATCTGTGAGGACCGAATGCCATTATTTGCTACCCTTTTCTAGGATCGTGCTTTCCTCTCTATGAGTGGCCACAAAGACCCACTGCTTCAGCATTGGAGACATTTTATATTTAAAGTAAGAAAAGCAGTATGTTTTTTTTTTTTTTCAGAGTATAAAGTTGTCAATTTTTATTAAATGATAAGCATAAATTGAGCTTATAATATGGGGGACCAGATAAAATTTCAGACATTACCTCCTCCTTTTCCAAGGTGAACTGTATGTTGTCTTTTACTTGTGGTCTTACCACACAATTTGTATCAATATGAATAGCGTTAGGCCACAAAACAACTACAAGAGAAATCAATGTTTCTGCCAGCTTTTTCCAAATTGTATTCACCTAATTAGGGACATATTGAAGGGGACATCCTAGTGCTGAAACTTACTTATCAGTTTTATAGTAAACAAATTGGGTAGGTGTCATCTTTTGTTACTATTATACATATTAAAGCATATTTGTGACATTTTTATAGCTTCTGATGAGATGGGATATAACATAACCTACCATAAACATAACTTCAACAAGAAAATTACTGAAATATGTAATCAATGTAAAAGAATCACTATTTTACTTCGAAAAAGTGTAATTAAATTTATTATTCCAAAAACTACTGTGATAATGGATGACATAGTACTAAACACTGAGCTAACAATGGTGGAAGACACTGTCCCATGATTATTAATAAAAAGATGGGCAAAAATAAGCAACGATGTATACTGCTCATAAGATCAACTTGTGAACATATTAAAAATACCAATATTTTAGCCCACATGCCTACAGATTCTGATTCAATAGACATGGTCAGGAGCCTGAAAATCTGTAACTTAAAAAATGCCACCCAAAATTCTGATGCACAGTCAAGTTTGGGAACCATGGACTCCATCTGGATTAAGTAGACAGTGCAAAGCACACCTTGCTCTCAGCAACCTCACAATCTAATGTGTTTGCCATCATGAGTATGAATGTTTTATTAGAATGAAGAGAAACTGAAGGTTACTGGAATATTTCAAGTAAGACAAATAAAGCCTAAACTAAGATAGTAATGGAAGGAAGAGAGAAGAGAGCAGACATTGAAATGTATTTTAGGGTTAGATTGGCCAGCCCTTCATGATTGACCAGTACTGAGTAAGGAGAATATATATAACTTAATGTAGTCATTTGCTAGGGCTGCCATAGCAAATACCACAGACTGGGCGACTTAAACAACAGAAACTAATTTTCCCCCAGTTTTGGAAGCTAGAAGTCCAAGAGTAAGGTGTCAGCAGGATTGTTTCTTCTGAGCCCTCTCTCCTTGGCTTGTAGATGGCCATCGTCTCCCACGTGTTCACATGTTCTGTGTGTGTCTGTGTCTTCCCTTCTTATAAGGACACCAGTCATATGGGATTAGGGGCCACCCCGATGACCTCATTCAATCTTAGTGTACTCTTTAAAGACCTTGTCTCCAAATACAGTCACACTCTGAGGTACTAGATGTTAGGACAGCAACACATGAATTTGAGAGGACACAATTCAGCCAATACCACTTAACTAGAAAATAAATTTAAATCGACCAACCAGGTACCTAACATAGAGTAAAATGCTCAATAATTATTATATTCTACCCCTAAATGTCAGTCCCTTCCATTGCTTTTGAGGTCATGTGAACGCTCAAGTAGAAAGTAATTGGAAAATAATATTATATCCAGGAAGGGCTTCCTAATGGAATCCGTCTAGATACAGAAGCTTAATTGTCAAAATACTGGTGGTCCTAACCTTACCATAAGAAGTAACTGTGGCCAATCCTTTTTCCTTTGACTTACCTCTGGAGTAAAACAGAGGAAGGTGGTATACTCTAGTCAAGGCAAGGCTTCAAAATAACTCACCCAGAAACTCTTCCCAATTCCTTTCTCTTTTGGTGGAAAAGGTATTAAAGGTATTATTAATTCATTGTCTTCTATGACTATCAGCATGTAGGAAACCATCTCAGAATTTAATTTTCTTTATATAAGTGTAGTTATCAGGACCATTTTGGTTGCAAGTTACAGAAACTCAACTCAAATAAGTTTCAGCACAGGCAATTTACTGGTTCATGGATCCCTAGGAAGTTTAATAACTGGAATTAAGGCTCAGAATCAGCCTTGCTTGGGATCCATCAATTGATATATTCTCCTTTTGCCTAAAAGTCTGTTTCACAATTCCAGTTTAAAAAATTATAGGGACAGACTACAATTAGCTCAGCTTTGGCCCACTGCCCACTATAAGCACCATCAGGGGCTTGGGATCAAGTGAGAACACAACTCCTTTCTAAAAAAATTTCAAAACAGAAATATAAAGTTGAAAGCCCTGGAGATTTGGGAAAAAATGTGCTACACAAATAAAACATATTCTAATAATGTATAATATGTATCATTTTTAGTATTGTGCTAAATGGTTTCTGTCTACAAAAATATTAAAGTTTGAAAACAAAAATATTAAAGTTTATAGCTATGTAATAGCTATAAACATATGTTTTACTATCTTTAATACAATATTTACTTGTTTGTTTAAGCTAAACAAGAAAGGGATTATTCTTATTTCTACTCTTTTTTTTGGCATGGAGTCTCGCTCTGTCTCCCGGGCTAGAATGCAGTAGTGCAATCTCGGCTCACTGCAATCTCTGCCTCCCGGGTTCAAGTGATTCTCCTGCCTCCGCCTCTCGAGTAGCTGGGAATACAGGTGCCTGCCACCACATCTAGCTAATTTTTGTATTTTTAGGAGAGACAAGGTTTCACCATGTTGGCCAGGCTGGTCTCGAACTCCTGACCTCGGGTAATCCACCTGCCTCAGCCTCCCACAGTGCCGGGATTACAGGTGTGAGCCATGGTGCCCAGCCTGTACATTTTTTTTTTCACCAAAGCTTGTATAGCTTGGTACATAAATGTCATAATTAGAATCCATGTCAGTAACTAGGTTTAGTTTACAGGTTAAATTTTCTGTATTATTAATTTCTAACTTTATCACAAAGAAGTGCTTACATGTTATTAACAATGAAATTAAACACTAAAGGATAATTTTTTTTTTTTTTTTTTTTGAGATAGAGTCTGGCTCTGTTGCCAAGGCTGGAGTGCAGTGGCACGATCTCGGCTCACTGCAACTTCCGCCTCCTGGGTTCAAGCAGTTCTCCTGCCTCAGCCTCTCGAGTAGCTGGGATTACAGGTGCCTGCCACTATGCCCAGCTAATGTTTGTACTTTTAGTAGAGACGGGGTTTTGCCATGTTGGCCAAGCTGGTCTCAAACTCCTGACCTCAGGTGATCTGCCTATCTCCACCTCCCAAAGTGCTGGGATTACAGGCATAAGCCACCACACTCAGCAAAGGATAAAATGTTTTAAAATATAGTTTTACATGCAAAAAGGATTGAGAATAAAAAAGCAAAAGGGCAAAAAAAGAATGAAAGAATTCCGAAGTTTGAAGTCTTTTATGAGTCTGATTCTGCACTGAATCTTCTTTCATCTAATTCTTGCTCACTTACCCTCCCTTTTTTTTCCAGTGTGTTTGTGATTTCTAACTGTGGGCGTATACTCCTGGAATTTTATCTATGAGAATTCTTAGAGGGATAGGATAAGGTTGCACTCTCCTGGGGGGGATTTTCTTTTGATTCAAAAGGCACAGCTGAGGACCAGTGTAACTAGATTCTTATCTTGGACTCTTTAGACCATTGAGAGTGTGTGAATTCTTGCTGAAAACACAGTAAGGTTGGTTTATGATCATGAATTTTCAAGAGAGAATTTTTTTCCTCTTTAGTTATACATTGAAGTAAGACTTGCAATTTTCCTTGCACTCCTCTATGCGATGCATTTATTTGTACATAAGGTTAATGATAAGGATATATCTATTTTGCATGCCAGCACTAAGCCCTGGGCTTTGTGACCTTCCCCCTATGCTAACAGGGACATGAAAACTGAAATCAGATTCACCCCATTCAGTAAATATCTTTAAGGTGAAAGAGGATGCTCAGCAATTCTTTGTGAGAAAAATTATATGAACTTCTAAATCAATGTAGGGAAAACATTTGATAAAATTCAATATTTATTAAAGATAAAAACTCAAAGCAAAGTAAAAATAAAAGAAAAATCCCTTAAAACTTGATAAAGGATATCTACAAAAAACCAACAACTTAATGGTGAACTGTTCAAACTACTTTCTTTTAAAAATCAGGAAAACACAAAGTTTTTCATAATCATCATCTCTACACAATACTGGACTAGAGGTCTAGTGACTAGAATATGTAAGAAAAACATGAAAGTATAAAGGCTAGAATGAAATAAATTGTTAATATAGGAAATCCAAGAGAAAATACATGTAAGTTTTGAGAATTAATAAGAAAGTTTAAGTTTCCCAAATAAAAATAAAAATATAAAAATTGTATTTCTATGTATGGAAACAAATTCTTTTTAAAAATAAATAAATACACATATATAATTTAAAAATATTTTGTAAAAAAGGTATTTAAGAGTAAATTTAACAAATTATGGGGGAATAAATACTTTCTGAAAAACATTATTGGTCGGGCGCTGTGGCTCACACCTGTAATCCCAGCACTTTTGGGAGGCCGAGGCAGGTGGATCACCTGAGGTCAGGAGTTTGAGACCATCCTGACCAACATGGAGAAACCCCGTCTCTACTAAAAATACAAAATTAGCTGGGCGTGGTGGCGCATGCCTGTAATCCCAGCTACTCAGGAGCCTGAGGCAGGAGAATCGCTTGAACCCAGTGGGTGGAGGTTGCAGTGAGCAAGATCGCGCCATTGCACTCCAGCTTGGGCAACAAGAGCAAAACTCTGTCTCAAAAGGAAAAGAAAAACATTGAAAAAAGGCATCTGGGCGCGGTGGCTCACGCCTGTAATCCCAGCACTTTCAGAGGCCGAGGCGGGCGAATTACAAGGTCAGGAGTTCAAGACCATCTGGCTAATATGTTGAAGCCCCATCTCTACTAAAAATACAAAAATTAGCCGGGTAGGGTGGCAGGCACCTGTACTCCCAGCTACTTGGGAGGCTGAGGCAGGAGAATCGCTTAAACCCGGGAGGCAGAGGTTGCAGTGAGCAAAGATTGTGCCACCGTACTCCAGCCTGGGCTATAGAGCGAGACTCGGTCTCAAAAAAAAAAAAAAAAAAAAAAGGCTGGGTGCAGTGGCTCATGCCTGTAATCCCATCACTTTGGGAGGCTGAGGAAGGTGGATCACCTGAGGTCAGGAGTTCAAGACCAGCCTGGCCAACATGGTGTGAAACCCCACCTCTACTAAAAATATGAAAATTAGCTGGGTGCCTGTAATCCCAGCTACTTGGGAGGCTGAGGCAGGAGAATCACTTGAACCTGAGGGGTGGAGGTTGCAGTGAGCTGAGATCGTGCCATTGCACTCCAGCCTGGGTGACAGAGCAAGACTCTGTCTCAAAAAAAAAAAAAAGAAAAAGAAAAAGAAAAACATTACTGAAAATCTAAATAAATGGAAGAGTTGACCATATTCTTGTATTGAAACACTAAAAGTGGTAAGACAGATGTAATTTCCCTTCAGAGTGATCCGTACATACTAACAAATTTCAATCAAGTTTTGTGAGTGTAGAAAGAAGCAGCGACAAGCTTCTTCCAAGATTTGTATAGAAGAGAAAAAGGCCATGGTAGCCAAGATATTGCTGAAGAAGAGCAAGAGAGAACTTACTAGATATTTTAAATTATTATATAATTATAATAATTTAGGCAGTATAATATTGGTAAAGGGATAGACAAATTGACCAGTAGAATAAAACAAGGAGCCACAAATTAGGTTATATATTTGGAAACTTGATTCATGAAAAGTCTAACTTTGAAGATGAGTAGGGAAATACAAACTGTTCAACACATGGTGCTAACACTATAGTTTCTTGTTTTTAAAATGTATTACTACTCACACCATACACAAAAAGCAATGTCAAATAGGTTAAATGCTTAAATGTAAAAATGCAAAATGCTAAAACACAGATAAGGGAATGCTTTCTTGAGTAGGAAATGCAGGATACAAGCAAAAAAGAAAAGTTTATGAAGTTTAGCTACTTTAAGATTAAGAACTCTGTTCATAAAAGGGCACCTTAAAGAAATGAAAAAACAATGCACAAATTAGAAAGAGACATTTGTTACAAAAATAAAAAACAGTAGATTAGTACAGATATTATCTACAAATCAGTTAGTAGAAGACAATTCAATTTTTTTTTTTTGAAACAGAGTCTCACTCTGTCGCCCAGACTGCAGTGCAGTACCGCGATCTCTACTCAGCAATCTCCACCTCCTGGGTTCAAGTGATTCTCCTGCTTCAGCCTCCCAAGTAGTTGGGATTACAGGCGCATGCCAGTGCGCCCGGCTAATTTTTGTATTTTTTTTAGTAGAGACGGGGTTTCACCATGTTGGCCAGGCTAGTCTCAAACTCCTGACCTCAAGTGATCTGCCTGCCTCAACCTCCCAAAGTGCTGGGATTACAGGCGTGAGCCACCTCGCCTGGCCTAATTTTTTAAATTGGTTAAAAAGAAGGCTGGGTGCTATGGCTCACGCTTGTAATATCAGCACTTTGAGAGGATAAGGCAGGAGGATTGCTTGAGCTCGGGAGTTTGAGACCAGCCTGAATAACATAGTGAGACCCTGTCTACATAAAAAATTTAAAAATTAGCTGGGCATGTGGTATGCGCCTGTAATCCCAGCCAGTTGGGAGGCTGAGGCCAGAGGATTGCTTGAGCCCTGGAAGTTGAGGCTGCAGTGGGCTGTGATTGTACCACTGCACTCCAGCCTGGGCAATACAGTGAGACCTTCTCTCAAAAAAAAAAAAAAGAGGTACCTCCTAGAACAGAAAATGCTAATTGTAAACAAAATGAGAAAAGGTGTTCAATCTCATTGGTAATCAAATAATTGAAAATTAAAACTTTGAGGAGTATTTATTTCACATTGACGAACTAATAAAAACTGTGGCTAGGTACAGTAGCTCACATCTATAACCTCAGCAGGTTATAGCTGGGAGTACCGCTTGAGGCCAGGAGTTCAAGACCAGCCCTGGCAACATAGTGAAACCCCTGTCTACACAAAAAATTTTAAGAATTAACTGGTTGTAGTGGTACGAGTCTGTAGTCCAGGTTACTCAGGAAGCTGAGGTAGGAGGATTACTTGAGCCCAGGAGTTCAAGGTTATGGTGAGCCAAGATGGCACCACTGCACTCCAGCCTGGGCAACAAAGTGAGATCTTGTCTCTAAAAATAATAAAAATAAATACATTTAAGTATCTTACAATATTAAGTGCTAGCTAGGATATAGAGAAATCATAATATTTATCTTTATACTCCTAGTAGGAGTGTAACATTGATACTGTGTACAACAGTTGTGAATTATCTAATAAATTAGAAATTTTTCATACTCCATGACCCAGCAATTTCTTTTTTTTTTTCTTTTTTTTTGAGACAGGATCTCACTTCATCCAGGCTAAAGTGAAGTGGTATGATCACAGCTCACTGCAGCCTCCATTGTCCCTCTTACCTCAGCCTCCCGGGTAGCTGGGACTACAGGCACTTGCCACCATGCCTGGCATATTTTTGTATTTTTCATAGAGATGGGGTTTCACCATGTTGCCCAGGCTGATCTCGAACTCCTGGGTTTAAGTGATCCTCCTGCCTCGACCTCCCAAAGTGCTAAGATTACAAGCGTGAGCCACCATGGCCAGCCGCAATTTCGTTTTTAAGTAGTCATCTAGAGACTGATCTTTTAACCTCATGCTATTAACATTCTAGCCAGATAATTCTTTGCTTGTGGGGCTATCCTGTAGTTTATAGGACGTTTATCATTAACTGGGGACATTTAGTAGAACTTTCTAGTTACGACAAGTAAAAATGTTTGCAGATATTGCCAAGTATTCTCTAGGGAGCAAAATCATCCCAGGTTAAGAACCACTGCCCTATATAAATTTTTGCACATATCTACTTATAAATTTGCAAGACTGGTCATAGAAGCACTGTGTGTAATAATAATAATGAAAACAAAAAACTGAAGGCAACCCAAATATCCATTAGTGTTAAAGGAAGACTAATAAATCATACAATAGAATACTATACAAGTGTAAACTAATGAATTATAGCTATGTGCTTCAAAGGGTTGAAACTCAAGAACTTAATATTGAGTAGAAGAGTCATAGATAAATACAACTTTCTATTTACATATTCTTGCAAAACATAAACAACAATTATATATTTCAGGATGCAAATATATGAGGTAAACTTATAAAGAAAAGCAAGGGATAGAGAAAATTCAGGATAATGTTTAGCACGGATTAAAGAAGGGTTAAAGAACTGTAGAAGGGTACACTGAAAGCTTGAACAGGTATTATAATGTGTTTTTCTTAAACTGGTTGGTGGTACACAGGTATTCATGATCTGCATTTCTTCTTCTTTTTTTTTCTTTTTCTTTTATTTTTGAGACGAAGTTTTGCTCTTGTTAACCTAGGCTGGAGTGCAATGGTACGATCTCGGCTCACCGCAATCTCCGCCTCCTAGGTTCGAGTGATTCTCCTGCCTCAGCCTCCTGAGTAGCTGGGATTACAGGCATGTGCCACCACGCCCGGCTAATTTTGTATTTTTAGTAGAGATGGGGTTTCTTTATGTTGGTCAGGCTGGTCTTGAACTCCTGACCTCAGGTGATCTGCCCGCTTCGGCCTCCCAAAGTGCTGGGATTACAGGCGTGAGCCACCATGCCCAGCCCTGTATTTCTTATATATGTATTAGAAATTTTATTTTTTTAGCTACTAAATATTTTTTAGAATTTTAAAGGAAGTAGTTTAACCTTCTAAACTATGTAATACAATTCAATAACACATCAAAAATATCTATTTACTTTTAAAATATTTTGATTCGTATATTTGAAGATATAAAATGGCAATAAATCATTTCAGAAGCCAACTTACGATATTGTTTAGGAAAGTTGGGAGAATAAAACAAAATGGGCTAACCACTCATCAAGAAAGATATTCTGTCTGCAAAGGCAATGGCTGCTAACAGATAACATATTCAACTAACTGCTTTAAAAGCAAGACCATTAAATAAATAAATAAATAAAAACAGGATAATGTAGTGGCAGTAATCAGCACTCAGAGTGAACTCCCTCTTGTAAAAAAGCTCATCAGTTGTTTTTTTGCTAATTAAAATGAATATTATTCCTGTGAAATGAACCAAAAAGTTGTATGAAACCGGAAATCCCAAAAGAGAACTATAATCTACAAGAATAATTGCATGCAATTTTAATTGAAGGAAAAGGAGAGGACTGTTTTTATCTTTGCTTTTTTCACATCTTAAAAGTAATCAACCTGTTGGCCAATTAACAATTCTTTTATATTATTATTGTCTGACCTAAAAATTGACACTTGATAAACGGGAAACTTGTGAAATTTTAAGACTAATGACAAAATGACTATTGGCTATAGCTGACTATAATGTGGAGCTTTTGTCCTTAATGAAATAAGGTAATAAATCATTATTAACATTTTCAGAAATAAAGTATGTTTTACTGTTGTTCATTGAAGTGTATATATCATGACTATTAACATAAATATGCATTCAACCTTTATTCATTAAGTACAACCAGAATTGGAAATGAGAGGATCTATTTTGTTGAAGGGCAAATTAATTACATTAAAATTTTTTTATTTTCTCATCAATATCTTATAAAAAATTGGAATGCTGAAGATTTATTCTGTTTTGAAGTTCAGCTTTAATAATACATGTCAATAAAATATATATTTGCATTTCGATTTAGTTTACATAGTATTCAGAACTTTGTCTGTTTGGTTAAATTAGCACACTTACAGATCAGAAAGAAATAGTTTGAATAAGCAGTATTTCATTTATTCAATAATTTGTTACATTGCCCCTGATTTTGGTTATAGACAAGAGGTTAATTTTGTTCATTTTTCTTCTAAAATGTCATGATATGTTGGACTAAAGAGTTTACCGAGTAGATGCAAAAAAGGAAATTATATATTTAAATATTTGATTTCCCAGTATAACAAATTAGTAATTTGGCAGTCTGAACCTATTAGAAATATAAATTTCCATATACAAATCTGTGTGGATTTGGCTTCCCACTCTTTAGGAAAGATTGATACTAGATTTTATCTTTTAGGTCATTTACAATGTTATCTCATTCAGAGTAAAGTGAAAAAATTCAGGTTAAATTTTTTGGTACATTTAAAAAATAGTAATATAGAAGGAATATTATCAAAATACACAATATATAATCTCTTATTTACACAATACAATTTGGAAAAGACTTTCAACGAAATATGGATGAGACTTACATTTATGTGAATTTTACAAATGAATGAAATTTACCCCTTTAATCATTACAGTCTTTTTCATTCTAATGACTCTAAGTCTCTCAATGTTATTTTATGCTATGTATATTCAGTTTAAGGATATGTAATTTTATTGTAAAATTCTTGGTCTAGAAAGAAATTTAAGATTTTATTTTAAAAATCTTATAGTCTAACCCTCTACTTTAACCACTCAGGAATTTTAAACCTACATATATGATGTGTCTTACTGAAAATTATACAGCTAATCTTGGTCCCTCAATTCTTACTGTTGGTGAATAGCTGAAAATACCCTTTAACTCCTCAATGCATTCCTCCTAGTCTCTTCTAGGTTTTATAGTAATCCTTCTAGTTTGTAGCTACATAATTAGAGAAAGAATTCTGTTATAATTTTATGTAAACTGATAACTAATATGATGGAAAGAAAAACTTGGGAAGCATTTATGTGAACAATATTAGATGCATGCTAGAGACTTTTTTCCTAAATTTCTTCTAAAATTTTTGGCTTAGTTCTAGAGAGCTAAAGTGTCAAGACAGTAAGATATAACTAAAATTTATATATTTATGCTAAGTTCTGCCCTATAATAAATTGCTCTTGAGCAGAATTTTTAATATCAAAAATATTCTAATAGTGCCATTTATTAACATTATTTTAGGTTGGAAGCAATTTTTTGATAAAATTTCTTTATATTTGCCTAGTTATCTACTTTTTTTTTTTTTTTTTTTGATGGAGTCTCACTCTGTCACCCAAGCTGGAGTGCAGTGGTGCAATCTCCGCTCACTGCAATGTCCACTTCTTGGGTTCATGGGATTCTTCTGCCTCAGCCTCCTAAGTAGCTGGGACTACAGGCATGTGCCACCAAGCCTGGCTAATTTTTGTTTCTTTGTGTTTTGTTTTGTTTTGTTGTTTTTTTTTGATACAGAGTCTCACTGTCGCCCAGGTTGGAGTGCAGTGGCAGGATCCCGGCTCACTGCAACCTCCGCCTCCTGGGTTCAAGCAATTCCCCTGCCTCAGCCTCCAGAGTAGCTGGGATTACAGGCATGCGCCACCACACCCAGCTAATTTTGTATATTTAGTAGAGATGGGGTTTCACCATGTTAGCCAGGCTGATCTCGAACTCCTGACCTCAGGTAATCCGCCCGCCTCCGTCTCCCACAGGTGTGAGCCACCGCGCCCAGCCCCTATTTTTTATATTTTTAGTAGAGACAGGGTTTCACCATATTGGCCAGGCTGGTCTCGAACTCCTGAACTTGTGATCTACCCACCTCAGCCTCCCTAAGTGCTGAGATTACAGGCGTGAGCCACCACCCGGCCCTTTTTTTTTTTGAGACTCAATCTTGCTCTGTCACCGAGACTGGAGTTAGAGATGGGGTTTCACCATGTTGACCAGGCTGGTTTCAAACTCCTGACCTTAGGTGATTCACCTGCCTCAGCCTCTCAAAGTGTTGGGATTACAGGCGTACGCTACCATGCCCAGCTGAAGATTTTTTTTTTTAATTGGTTATCCAGTTGGCACAAAGAGGTATTTCCCAATTTTATATATACGTATTTATATAATAATAAATATGCTCTTTTGAATAGCTTATTATTCAAATAATGTTTTTGTTCTGGTTATAAAAATAATATCTATTTATTATAGGAAATGCAAAAAATGAAGAATTAAGACTATGAAACTACTTATATTCCCATTCTTTTGTGTACCTTTTGTGTCTTTTTTCCTTTTTTTTTTTTTTTTTTTTTTTGAGATGGAGTCTGGCTCTGTCACCCAGGCTGGAGTGCAGTGGCACTCAGCCCACTGCAAGCTCCGCCTCCCGGGTTCAAGCCATTCTCCTGCCTCAGTCTCCTGAGCAGCTGGGACTACAGGGGCTCGCCACCACGCCTGGCTAATTTTTTGTATTTTTAGTAGAGACGGGGTTTCACCGTGTTAGCCAGGATGGTCTCGATCTCCTGACCTCGTGATCCGCCTGCCTTAGCCTCCCAAAGTGCTGGGATTACAGGCATGAACCACCGCGCCTGGACTTTTGTGTCTTTTTTCTAAGCCCAAGATATACTCTCTCCTCTGTCTATATAAGCACACATGCACACAACATGTAATGTATGTAGTTCTGTACCCTGCTTTTTCACTTAACCTAAAACTTTGATGTCAAAGTGATTTTTTTTCTACAATGAGAAATTCCTTCTTTTTATAGGGAATACTCTTAAACCACTGGAAAAATAAAAGAGCATCATAGGAAACAGTAATAACTTCCTAGGAAATATCATCTTACACTGACCTTTCCCGTATAATAAGATTAATTTTTAGTATTTGAATTGTAAAGAGGTTATGATAAAGACTAAAACTAAATATTTCCTGTTTAAGTCATAAAAATATAAAGACTACAAAACTATATGTTTAACCAAAATCATATAGTGGCTAGCTTGCCTAGAAGTTATGATATATACTTTTAGAAAATAAATATTTTAAAATTCACAGATGCTGCAAAGCCCCGGTCAAACATAAATTACAATCAGTTTTTATGTAACAGTAACAATTCCAAAGGACTCTTACCAGCTCTCAATTTGTATCACAGATAACGCTTTCTTTTTCTGCTCGTGGAATGTAAACCACACTTATTTCTATATCTGTGTATATTTTAAAATAAATTACCCCAGAAAACAAAATGTTGGATATACTATGTTCAACTGCAATCCAACAGAGAAAGCAAAACCTTGTATTTCCTGTAAAAATTCTGTAGTATATTTGGCGAAAATTTTGGAATAATTATAGAATTTGAATACAGCATCCATTTATTTGCAAAAGTATAAAGTACATTATAATTATGAGATGACTCAATACATTTAGTAAATGATACTCCAATTTTATTATAATAATTCACCTTTTCTTGTTTGTGTTCAGTACTGTCAAATACAGAAAGAACTCTTTACTTACCATTCTGGGAAAGATGAAATTTTTCATTGTGCAATAAATATCCTGGAAAGTAAAGAAAATATTATTATTTATTATACCTCCATCCACAGGGATCCTAACTGCCAAATGTAATGCACCAGCAGCAAAACAAAAATAAAGTAAATCTATAGCAGAAAACACAAATCAGTGTTCTAAGAATTCTTGAACATATGTTATATGACTATGGACAGAGCTACCATAAGATTAAGCACTTGCTTTGAAAAGTACTTTCAAATACAGGAATAAACTATTTTATTTTCCACAAAAGAAATATTGTAGAATTAGGAGAACATTGTCAATATGTTTTTTTTTTCACTCAGCCCTTTAGCTCATTTGAAGTTTTTATTGAAAGAGATGAGACAGCTATACCTAAAACTCTTTAAGGGAAAATATGCTTTTCTCACATCCTGATAATTAATGCTATTAATATTGATCAGTTTTTTAAAGTACAATAAACCTAATTTGGAGAAAAATACACTGAGATCATATCTCTCTGCTAAAACTATATAATGGCTAAGGAAATTTTAATAGATATATATGAAGGAGATTTCCTTCAATTTTCTCAATAGTGATATTTCAGACCTTTAGAAACTTTTTCTATTGAAGTAATTTTGAATAAACATTATGATGTGTTAAGATATCTTTGGACCCATTATTCCCAAGAAAGATATTGTTTCTGTAAATGAAAACTAGCTAAAATTTCAAACTACAAACCCTAATGTTCCTAAATTAAAAAGTTAGTTTTTGTTGTTGTTTTTGTTGTTGAAGAATAAAATCGGGATTTGAAGGATGTCCTACTTAGATTTTCACATAGAAAATACCTTCTTTTTGAGACAATTTTTCTCTTAAAAATTTGAATACTAAATATGGAAGTCAAATTCTGTAATGATTCAGGAATTCTCCCTATGACAATAGTTTCAGGAAATTATTAGTTTGTATTTAATTATAAGTATTAATAATTCCTTTCTTAATGCAAGCTCTTAATGTAAAAAAATTTAAACACAGAAATACTTTATTTTACATGGAATTTATTCCTAAAGAATTATCAATACAATTTTGATATTATAACTCATATCAATCTGCTAAAAAAAAAAAAAGTATTTTTAAGCACCAGCTCCTGAAGAGGGCAGCACGTTCTAGATATTATTGAATTCTAAGCTCAAATGTGACAGCTTTGGCTTTAGTATACTTTTTTTAAGAACTAGAGGGGAAAACGTTGATATTTTTTATAGATGTCAGTCCCCATGATATAATAAACCAGCAGAAAGTCTAGGCAGACCAAGGTCAAAACTGTATTTGACTACTAAAAGAGAACATTCAAATTAGACACCTAAAGCAATGTATTTAGAAAAGAAACAAAATACTAGTGAGGAGACGTTCCATGAGGAATGTGTTTTATCTTAATACTGTAGATAACTTTTTCTATTGGCAGTGCATTGACTGTCAAAACTACTAAAGGGGTTAGATTTAATTATCTCACTTCTTGCACATTTCATCTCAATTGCTATGGCAACATTCAGTTGCCTCAGCAGCTATGCACACTTTAATCAGATATTTCCTCCTCATTTCTCTATGAGCCAAACTGTGTAGTCAAATTTACAACCAAGTCCTGATGAATCTGATAACACCTCTTACAATTTAATGGGCAACTGGCCTCCACCCACACATATAAATGTTTTCAGAGAGGCTTATAACTATTGCACAAGTATAAGACTTGATAAGAATATATGTTTGGACTTTCCTACTTCATTGATTTAAAAAAGAATTTTTTTTGCTCTTTTCTCTACCATTTCTTTTTTTAGAAGTTTTTCACCAATTTGAAACTCACTCCAGCCAGTCACTACCTTGGGTCCCCTATCCTCACTAGGGGAGTGCATGAGTAAAGAAACAACCTCCAGTGTTCAAATGTCAATTCTCATCAACAAGTCTATTGAATTATTTACCTTTTATCTGAACATACTTGGAACTGGCACATCAAAGAGCCATTTTTTATTTCTTGAATACAAGTCAGAGAAGAAAGGAAAATAAAGATAAAGCAAAATCTGATACAGGAGGAAAACTGTAGAATATTATACTTAAACAGATGTCCAAGCATGAAGGAAATTTGGTCAAGCTTCAGTAATACAGCAGTTTTAATGAGAAGTAAAAGCATACTGCGTTAAGTTGTTGATGACACTTTGGTGAATATTAAACATCTACATTGTTGGACAAATCATCACTTTAGTATTTGGTAAAAGACTAGAAAAAACTTTTGTGGGCATATAAGGAATATTCAAACTGTCCTGAATTCTGATTTAAAATGTTAGTTAATTATACTTTCATAAATGTTTTGAATTTTGCAAGTAGTAACTAAATTTTAATTTGATACTGTGTAGTAAACATTTTTTAAACTCTAAGAAGCAAAGTGTTCTAAGGTCTTTCTAACAGTTTTAATGGCTGCTAAAATTTGTATTTAGATAGCAATCATTTTTATCCTGAAGTTGTGATAGTTCTCTGGTGAGAAGTTTGACTCCAGTAGCTGACAGTAATATTTCAGCATGTTTTTTCAATCACCACTTAGTAGTTTCTAGTAATATTTTCATTAAGAGGCAACCAAAAAGATGCTTTCTGTAGCTGGATTTATCACTCTGATGTGTAAAGAGCAAATTCTAGATTACGTCTTATGTATTACAGATGGCTAATTACAGCAATCAAAATCTAATCAAACCTTGAAAAGATTGTATTTAAGTGCAGGTCTTATATATTTTTAACTATAATTGAGGTCAGTATTAGCAGACTGTATTCAAAATGTGGTTATTGAAAAGCTAACTTTTCATTAATGATACTGTTTGGAAGCCCTGTAACCTTAGGAGTAGCAGAAGGAATAAGAGAAGTTTAATTAAAAAATATATACATATAAAGGAAGCATGGAACCTATCTTCAAATATTTGAAGGTCTTTTTATGTAATGGAGACAGTAAATGTCTTAGAAAACTAAGACAAATGGTAGGAGTTCCTAAGAATTGGATTCCAGCTCTGTATTTAAAACTCGAAAACACTCCCATTCACAATTGCTTCAAAGAGAATAAAATACCTTGGAATCCAACTTACAAGGGATGTGAAGGACCTCTTCAAGGAGAACTACACACCACTGCTCAATAAAATAAAAGAGGATACAAACAAACAGAACATTCCATGCTCATGGGTTGGAAGAATCAATATCGTGAAAATGGCCATACTGCCCAAGGTAATTTATAGATTCAATGCCATCCCCATCAAGCTACCAATGACTTTCTTCACAGAATTGGAAAAAACTACTTTAAAGTTCATATGGAACCAAAAAAGAGCCTGCATCGCCAAGTCAATCCTAAGCCAAAAGAACAAAGCTGGAGGTATCACGCTACCTGACTTCAAACTATACTACAAGGCTACAGTAACCAAAACAGCATGGTACTGGTACCACAACAGAGACGTAGATCAATGGAACAGAACAGAGCCCTCAGAAATGATGCCGCATATCTACAACTATCTGATCTTTAACAAACCTGACAAAAACAAGAAATGGGGAAAGGATTCCCTATTTAATAAATGGTGCTGGGAAAACAGGCTAGCCATATGTAGAAAGCTGAAACTGGATCCCTTCCTTACACCTTATACAAAAATTAATTCAAGATGGATTAAAGACTTAAATGTTAGACCTAAAACCATTAAAATCCTACAAGAAAACCTAGGCAATACCATTCAGGACATAGGCATGGGCAAGGACTTCATGTCTAAAACACCAAAAGCAATGGCAACAAAAGCCAAAATTGACAAATGGGATCTCATTAAACTAAAGAGCTTCTGCACAGCAAAAGAAACTACCATCAGAGTGAACAGGCAACCTACAGAATGGGAGAAAATTTTTGCAACCTACTCATCTGACAAAGGGCTAATATCCAGAATCTACAATGAACTCAAACAAATTTACAAGAAAAAAACAAACAACCCCATCAAAAAGTGGGCAAAGGACATGAACAGACACTTCTCAAAAGAAGACATTTATGCAGCCAAAAAACACATGAAGAAATGCTCATCATCACTGGCCATCAGAGAAATGCAAATCAAAACCACAGTGAGATACCATCTCACACCAGTTAGAATGGCCATCATTAAAAAATCAGGAAACAACAGGTGCTGGAGAGGATGTGGAGAAATAGGAACACTTTTACACTGTTGGTGGGACTGTAAACTAGTTCAACCATTGTGGAAGTCAGTGTGGCGATTCCTCAGGGATCTAGAACTAGAAATACCATTTGACCCAGCCATCCCATTACTGGGTATATACCCAAAGGAGTATAAATCATGCTGCTATAAAGACACATGCACACGTATGTTTATTGCGGCACTATTCACAATAGCAAAGAGTTGGAACCAACCCAAATGTCCAACAATGATAGACTGGATTAAGAAAATGTGGCACATATACACCATGGAATACTATGCAGCCATAAAAAATGATGAGTTCATGTCCTTTGTAGGGACATGGATGAAACTGGAAAACATCATTCTCAGTAAACTATCACAAGGACGAAAAACCAAACACCGCATGTTCTCACTCATAGGTGGGAATTGAACAATGAGAACTCATGGACACAGGAAGGGGAACATCACACTCCGGGGACTGTTGTGGGGTTGGGGGAGGGGGGAGGGACAGCATTAGGAGATATACCTAATGCTAAATGATGAGTTAATGGGTGCAGGAAATCAACATGGCACATGGATACATATGTAACAAACCTGCACATTGTGCACATGTACCCTAAAACCTAAAATATAATAACGATAAAAAAATAAATAAATAAAACTTGAAAACAATTAGAATAGCTTAAACAATGGCATAAGCCATGAAGCAGCAATTCCTTTGTGTAGGCATATTCCATGAAATGTTAGCATATGAACTGTTTATTTTCCGTTCTTAAATTCTGAGACAACATTGTAGAAACGGTGATAGAACCACGCCACAGATTTAGATGTAGGAATTAAGGTGAGCCACTTCTTAATGAATTTTTCAAATACCAATGCTTTATGTTAGTATGGAAACCTAGCAATGAACTGCAAACAGCATATTCAGCAGCAAGTTGGCAAATCCTACTCTGGAGAAACAGACTAAATGAGAAAAACAAACAGGTCTTAGTGAAGTTATCTAAAACCTCCAAGGAGACATATAAATCAGCCCTAATTGGCATTCATTCAAGAACCTCAGGAGATGCCAGGGAGTGAGTAGAGGTGAGGAATGAGTTCGCCTTTCAGTCTTGACTTGGCTCTTGTACCTAAAACTGGGGTGCCGCCAGACAACACTTATGCTGCTGCTTATGTTAGACTTGTTCTCTGGATGAAAGGAAGATTTTGGCACCATCCTCAAACTCTGTGTTCACTTAAGAAATAATAATTGCTCAATGAAGGGCCCAGAGCTTTTCTTCTGTATCCAGAGGAATTAAAAGTTGAAGACAAAATTGCACTTCATGTGGGAAAGCTCATCTTCAGCAAGAATGCTGAATAAGATAAAGGAACGTTGTAACCAATTTGAAGGTTATAAATATAAAGTAGTTGCCGATTCTTGAATCAGAGTAATGTGCATTTTTCATGTAACATTAGATCTTGTAAAGTTCTAGTTTATGTTCCTTGGAAATCGTGTTTTTACTTAGTTTGGTTGTGAAGTTTCCTTGTGTGACTCCACTCCTGAATCACACTGAAGGAACCAAGGGGCTTACTGACTGTCTTGCACAGTGTCTAATCTTACTATACTCCAGTGCCGCCGCTTGGAGCTTGTGCCCTTTCAAAGACTGGCTATCTGCCTAAGCATCTGTTTCTACCTAAAGAGCTGGTGAGTAGTTTTGCAACAAGAAAAGCTAACTTTTGATAAAATAAAAACTTCAGCCGAATTAACTTTAAAGTAGTTTAATTGAGCAATGAACGATTCCTGATTCAGGCAGCCCCTAGATTCACAGCAGATTCACAGAGACTCCAGTGTAGCCACGTGACAGAAGATTTATAGACAAAAAAGGGAAATGATGTACAGAAATTGGCAGTGAGGTACAGAAACAGCTGGATTGGTTACAGATTGGTGTTTACCTTATTTGAACACAGTCTGAACACTTAGCAGTCTATGAGTGGCTGAAATTTGGTCGCTGTGATTGGCCAAGACTCAGTTATTGTTACAGGCTCATACTCCTAAGTCAGGTTTTCAATTTTGTCTGACTATTAATCTAGGTTACAATTCATCCACAAGGACTCAAATATAGAATTACAGGGTCCTTCTCAGGCCATATGTAGTTTGCTTTAACACTTTTATTTTTACTATTAAAGAATATGGGATGTTACATACTTCATTAAGTATTTTATTTCCCCTGCCCCTCCAGACCCTTTCAAATCAAACCTTTACATTAACTTAGGTTGGCTAAAATTCCTCCTGCTGAGGTTTTGCTAGCAAATGGTCATGAAGCTTGTTTCCAAATGCTCACCCACAAAAGCTTTTACTGGCCAATTCCATTTGGTTGGCTGTACTCCAACACAGTCTCTGGTGATAGCAAACATTAGCTACAGAGAAACAGAAACTTCCATGGCACCCTGGAGGAACTTTTTGATCCAAAAGACACTCCTAGTAAACCAAAGTGTCACTACAACTTCATGAACATTTCCTTATGTCATGAATAACAGTAGGAGGAAGGGGCGGCTGCATTTCTGAAATGGCTGTTCCACGTGTGTAAACCTAGTCCCCAACTTGAGATCAAAGAGTGTCTTCAATCATCAAGTATTTATTTAGTGCCTATCATGTCTAAAATTTAAGGAGTCAGAAAAGGACAAATAGGAGCTATTTTAAAATTCTGTTATTTGTTGAATGAATGGAGAAGGACATATTGCTGGCCTATAAAAAAATCACAATTATCTGCAGGATGGAAAATTAACATGAAACAATTAAAACACAACATCTCTTTGTCATGTCCCTAACAGTTAAAGTAGTTCATCTGTTTCAAACTACAAAAGATTTTAATATATTTTAACAGTATTATTTCCATTAAGTAGTTTTAACAAAAAAGGACAAATTATGTGGCTTTATGCAATATGGTCCTGCACCCTCACATCTACCCACTTGTACCTCTTGCCTATGAAACTTAAGACATCTCTACTGAACCATGATATCTCTCATTGGGAACTGACAGAGTAGGGAAAGTCTTGCATTCTTGTTTTGTTGTGGCCAATGCAACAATGTCAGGTAAATAATCATAAGCATTAAGAAAATGCATATTCAATGAATAATGAATGAATGATAAAAGAAGAATGGAATTGGTGTTGTCCTAAGTGCAAGAAATATTCAACAAGATTAGTGTACTTTGAAATGGTCTTAGTTTCATGGAAGATAAGAGACTTTTCACTGGTCTTCAAGAATGGATGAGAGTTAGATAGTAGATGTGAAGGAAATAAGATATTTCCAGTGGAGTTAAGAGCATGAGCAAAGGGATTGCTTTGGATGCAGAGAAATGAATGAAAAAATTTAATTCTTCTTGATAAGACTGGGTTGTATATGGATTAGTGATTTTGTTTGGTTTAGATTAAAGGATATTGTAAAGAAATGTTTCTTAAACTCGAATGTGCATACCTGGGGACCTTGTTAAAATGAAGAACCTAATTTAATAGGTCCGGATTGAGGTGTGGGATTATTTATTTCTAACAACTTCCCAGGTGATGTTGGTGCTGATGCCATACCATAAATTGCAAGACTGTTGAGGATCCTTGAAGCTAGATAGAGTCGTTTGGGCTTGATACAGCAGGCATTCAAAAACCACTCTATGTCCTCTAGCAGTTACAGCATGATGAAAACTGCACTTTAGGGAGATTACTGTGTCAACCTCATGAAAAGTATGCTAAAGAAGAGAGAATGTAGAATAGGAAAACCAGCTGGGAGCCTGTCTACACTTTCTCCGCATATTTCATACATTTGGTGCTCAATTATCTGTTGATTGATTAGTTTGTGTGGACATGGTCAATTCAAAAGCAGTTTCTCAGTAAAATAATGGTGGTCTCAGTGACTTTTTGAAAACAAGTCAAGTTTAGGTAAAACACATGGGGAATCCATGAATGCTCTTTCCCTCCTCTCCATCTGGAAAAACTGTATTCATTCTTTAAAAGACTTGAAATGTTAACTCTTCTGTTCTTATCATAGTATAAAATTATAATTATGCCCTTATATGTATCTCTCACATGTATAATAATGATAATGATAATTAGCAATAGTAGCAAA
The DNA here is from genome assembly GCF_009828535.3 of Hylobates moloch. Lineage (NCBI taxonomy): Eukaryota > Metazoa > Chordata > Mammalia > Primates > Hylobatidae > Hylobates > Hylobates moloch. The sequence goes on from NW_026652280.1 coordinate 144,568,466, forward strand.
CTAGTGCTTTGAGTGCTTATTAGTAGTGCCAGGCAGATTGCTAAATAATTTTTATAATGAAGTCTTCATTCCATTGCTGTGACAAATTATCACCCCCATATATGAAGATATATGTACGTACATATATCTTCATGTATGTATTTAAATATATATATATCTTCACATTTGTATTTAAATATATATATCTTTAAATCTATATATATATCTTTAAATATACATATAAACACACATATATATCTTTAAATCTATTTTGAAAGAGAACTTGTGTGCCCTAATATTCCAATATTGTGTTGGGTATGTACCAGTAAATATATTTATTCAGAGAATCATCACAATGTGTTCTAAGAAGTCACAAATTTCTTAGTGTAGCTTCTATTTTTGCTTGATATTTTCACCTTTGTTCCTTATCTCCAATAATTATAACAATGGCTAGCAATTAGTGTTTCCTATCTCTCAGGTACAAATTTAAGCAATTAACACGCGTTGTCTCATTAAATGCTCATAATAATTTGGGTGTTATTATTACCCCCATTTTATATATGAAGAAAAAGAGGCACAAAAAATTAGTATGTCTAAGTTTCCAAAGCTACAAAGTAAGAAAGTTGGATGTTGAACGTACTACACTGTGTTATTGAAAGAAAGAAAAAAAGAAAGAAAGAGAGAGGAGGGCAGGAAGGCAGGAAGGCAGGAAGGGAGGAAGGGAGGGAGGGAGGGAGGGAGGGGGAAGGGTGGGGGGGGTGGGGGAGGGGGGGGGGGGGGAGGGGAGGGGAGGGGAGGGGAGGGAGAAAGAAGAGAGAGAAAGAAACAGGGAGAACGAAAAGAAAAAGGAAAGAAAGAAAAGAAAGAGAGAAAGAGAGAGGGAGAGAGGGAAGAAAGAGGAAGGAAAGAAGGAAGGAAAGGGGAAGGGAGGGGAGGGGAGAAGGCGGAGGAGAAGGAGGAGGAGGAGGACGAGGAGGAGGAGAAAATAAGTCGGCATGGTGGCTCACGTGTTGTCTCATTTAATGCTCATAATAATTTGGGTGTTATTATTACCCCCATTTTATATATTAAAAAAAGAGGCACAAAGAAATTAGTATGTCTAGGTTTCCAAAGCTACAAAGCAAGAAAGTTGGATTTTGAACCTGTGTTATTGAAAGAAAGAAAAAAAGAAAGAGAGAGAGGAAGGAAGGGAGGGAGGGAGGGAATCTATGAAATCCAAAGGAGGGAGGGAGGGAGTCTGTTAAGTCCAAGAAGCCTTATTGTCATTTTTTAGTTTCTATCAGCACACCACCATGACAGATCAGGAGGAAGTACCTGCTGGCTGGCCGATGTGTAGTCATGGGATAAAATATTTTCCATGAAGGACCCCGCTCCCCTTGTCTTCTCTCCAGTGACACTCCAAATCCCTTAGACCACAACTCATTCTCACAATAGACTAAAGAATATTCCCTCAAAACATGCACCATCATATATTCAAAAGATAGTCTCCTTTCAACATTTGCCTTTACGGAAAGACATTCAGCTTCTGGGATTCCTTGCTGGTATTAGGAGTAATAACGACAACCTTCCAGATATTTGAAGTGTTTGATATGATAGAAATTGTTACTTGACTGATCAACTAAAAAACAGATCAAAACCAAATAGAATATTTGTTTATTCCACTTCATGAGCTTACATTCTAATCTAAATTTTTAATATTTAAATTCCAAATTGACAAACTGGATATTCTAATATCATAATTTCTGAAATTATGTACTTTTGTATTTTGCTTTAAAGAAAATTATTCTATTTTCTCAAACATATCAATATACTTTTGGGCAAATAAATCTTCGATAGTATATTCAACCCTATTCCATAAATTTACTTGATGCTCTAATTTTACCTGTGTTTGTTACATACTGATATGGTTTGGCTCTGTGTCTCCACCCAAATCTCATCTTGTAGCTTCCATATTTCCCACGTGTTGTGGGAGGGACCCAGTGGGAGATGACTGAATCATGGGGGCAGGTATTTCCCATGCTATTCTCTTGATAGTGAATGGGTCTCTCGAGATCTGATGGTTTTAAAAACGGGAGTTTCTCTGCACGAGCTCTCTCTTGCCTGCCACTATCTACATTAAGATGTGACTTGCTCCTCCTTGCCTTCTGCCATGATTGTGAGGCCTCCCCAGCCACGTGGAACTGTGAGTCCAATTAAACCTCTTTCTTTTGTAAATTGCCCAGTCTTGGGTATGTCTTTATCAGCAGCATGAAACTGGACTAATACACACACCTAGATATTGATAACATGAATAGATACAGCGATGTCTTCAGTACCATTCTAGCACATTCCTCATGTACGGCCTGCATAGCCTGTTCTTGTTGGAATTCACTACAAGTTTACACAGCTAGGAAACAATGTAATCCATTATTTGCGTGCTCTTTTAAAATAGTTGTATTATAGCAATGTAAGAAATACAAAAATGTTACCTGTCCACATATTATTTCTACTAAATTTTCTTTCTCTAGGGAAGTATCATTTTTGGTTTAAATAATATTTGTTGCTATTTTAATACCTACTGTAGCTATTTGGCTTCTTCATACTAAAGGACTTATATTAAAAGGCCTTTAATATAAGACAAAAGAAAACAGAAAACCAACTGGGCACAGTGGCGAATGGCTGTATCCCAGCAACATGGCAAAACCCTGTGTCTACAAAAATTAGCCAGGTGTGGTGGCAAGGACCTGTAGTCCCAGCTACTCAGGAGGCTAAGGTGGGAGGATCACCTGAGCCCAGGGAGGTCGAGGCTGCAGTGAGCCGTGATCATGCCACTGCACTCTGTGAGACTCTTGTTTCAAAAAAAGAAGGAAAGAAACAGAAAACCATTACCATAACTATCAGTACCAAATGTCTAAGAGATCATAATTGTTTTCATTGGAACTGTCATAAAGTATATATACTGCCTTTTTTCTTTCATTATTATAATGCTGTAGTTTTAAAGCGTGGAGATGGAGAGAGCCCTCTGCTTTCTACACCTCAAAATGCGTCTTAATCTATTTGGGCTGCTATAACAAAATGTCATCAAATGGGTGACTTATAAACAAGAGAAACGTATTTTTCAAAGTTCTGGAGGCAGGGAAGTCCAAGATCAAGTGCCTGCACATTCAGTGTCTGGCAAGAGCGCTTCCTCTTGGACTTCCTCACAGAGATAGCTTCCTTCTCACTTTAATGTCACATGGTGGAAGGGGCACGAGATCTGTCTCTTTATAAGTCCACTAAGCCCTTTCATTAAGGCTCCACCCTTATGACCTAATCACCACCCAAAGGCCTCACCTCTTAACCATCACATCTAAGATGAAGACTGTAACATATGAATTTGGGGGAAAACATAAACATTCAGACCATAGCAAACTGTATTATAAAACTTTATAACATATAAAAGACTTTTGTCTAAACTAATCTGAAAACTATTCCAGGATTATGACAACATGTCATGGAAGATGTTGAATTTGAATAAAATTTTATTATTTTCTTATTTTGAAACAATCTTAAATCACAAAACTGTTGTAATGACAAATCACATTTTTACAGAATTATTTGAGAGTAATTTGTCAACATGATAAGATACTTATTATTCCCAAATACTTTAACGTATTTTTTTCTACAAACAAGGATATTTTCCTTTATAACTGAAACACAACCACCGATATCAGAAAGTTAATACTGATAATACTGATACATCACTATAATCCTCAGATCCCCTTCAAATTTTGCCACTTATGTTAATAATGTATTTATAACAAAATGATCCAGTCCGCAATCAAGCATTAAATTTAATTATTATGCATTTTCAGTCTTTCGATCTGAAAGATTTCCTTAGTTTTACCATGGCTTTCATTAATTTGACAGTTTTGAAGATTGTGAGTTAGTTTGTTTTGTAAGATGCTCCTTGTTTACGTTTCTCTTTTGTTTTCTCATTATTAGATTCAGGTTTCCTCCCTTTGGCAGAAAAATCACAAAAGTGATGCTATGTTCATTTCATAGCAATCTATCAGGTGGCACATTACTCATGATGTGAATATTGATCTCATGATTAAGGTGATGACTGTATAATTGCTCTTTTCCTCCTTTTTATAAGCATATTGCAGGGAAGTAGAGTTAACTTTCTACTTATTTATTTATTTATTTATTTATATATGTCAGAGTGGACTCATGGATATTCCTTTTACCCAATAGATTATAATCTGCTATTACTATTATTATTCACTTTGATTTTCAAATTGTCCCAGATATGGTCAGTATGATCCTCTTCTGTCTGATGTCTTTCTTTGACATGTCCCTGGCATTGTTTTAATACTTCCATGTTTCAGCACAGTAATATATTCCAGACTCATTTTGTATTTTTCATGCCCCAGCCCTGGAATCAGCTATTTCTCTAAGGAGTCTTAATTTCTTTTAGATGAGGTCGTTACTGAGAAACCAAGATCTGGGATGTAGGTGTGCCCATTGTTTTGGGGCTGTCATTATTCTCAGGATCCAGAACCAAGGAGATATATACATATAAAAATCTATTTATCTATCCATCCACATATTACATTGATATTTATTTCCATATATATCCATATCTATGAAACACTGCTTCCTCTATTTCCAAACCAGCACCACAGGGTCCAGTGTAGTTTCTCTCTCTGTTTTTTTTTTTGAAATGGAGTCTTACTCTGTTGCCCAGGCTAGAGTGCAGTGGCACCATCTTGGCTCATGCAACCTCCACCACCTGAGTTCAAACAGTTCTCTCCCTCAGCCTCCCAAGTAGCTGGGACTACAGGCACCTGCCATCACGCCTGGCTAAGTTTTTGTATTTTTAGTAGAGATGGGGTTTCACCATCTTGGCCAGGCTGCTCTTGAAATCCTGACCTTGTGATCCAGCCCTGTCGGCCTCCTAAAGTGCTGGGATTACAGGCGTGAGCCACCTGGCCCAGCCGTAGTTTCTGTCTCTTAATATTTGTAACAACTTGTCTGACAATGAAACAACTGTCTCCTGTTATTTTTAATATGTTTACTTTTTGATCAACCATCCTAAGTGTAACCAATATCCTATTGCTGTTAAGCATCTGACCCTTCCCATTCAGATGCTCTGCTCAGCCTATTTGAGCTCCGACACCGTTGTTTAGGCTACTGAGGCTCTCTGTTCACACATTACCTAGAGATTTCCACCTTATTTGTCCCAGCTTCATAGGTTAGGTGAACAGAAAGATAGAAAAAGAAGAGAATGAGAAGAAATTGAGATACTTTTGAAAAAGCTTGTCTGCTATGTAGATTCTAATGCTATTGCGTATCACATATTTAATTGAAAATTTTTCTTTTTATTTGAGAAACTAAAAAAATTCTAACTAGACTTCACATATTTGACAAATATTTATTGAGTGCCTACTCTGTGCCAGTATAATAAATTTTAGTAAAAACCCAATTAACTGCAGTTCTCAATTAATCAATATATTTTACTTACTGGCTTGTTTCTCAGGGAAATTGGCCAACTATAAGCAACTACGTTCAGACTGAAGATTTATTCAAAACAGGGTCAGTCATGAAGTCAGTATGAATTTCACTCTAATTCCCATACTTATATATTACCTTATATGATGAGAAATTACATTTAAAATTATGAACCTAAAAAAGACTATGAAACTCACTATTGAAATATTGCTGTGCTAACTACAGACATTTTAGAAATCTTTTCAACAAATATAGTTTTATTCAATTAACCATAAAATTATATTCTCAAAGCATCCAATTTCTAGTTTATGTATTCATTTAACAAACATTTATAATACATCAATATATTCCAGGCACTGTTCAAGAAAATAAAAATCTCTCAAAGTTCCTGTTCTGATGGAGCTTACCATCTAGTAACAGGAAAAAAGACAATCAACAAGCAATAGCAATATGTGGTATGCCAGGTTATTAATGGTACTAGGAAGGAAAATGAAGAAAAATGAGAGAACAGAGCATGAACAAGTAGAAGTAATGGTAGATGTGCTGTCTTCAATGGTTAGTTTAGTTTTTTCATGTCATCAGTTTATCACTTATTTGGTAAGAGTCTCTTATGATGAGAAATATATTGTTCTCATATTTGTTTGCTGTTTTTCTTTCATATGTTTGGGTCAAATATGTAGCAGACTCTTAACTGTCTAAATCATTTTGTAAGGTCTGGAAAGATAGCAATCAAAATGGTAAATTAGGGAAGGTAGAAGGGAAAGAGAGTTAGTTGAGGTAACAGTTTGAGTGGAATTTTTAAGGTAAAAAAGAAAATGTTTTATATTGATTGGATTTTCCATGTGCGTTACATTATCTTCATAATTTTAAAATCTATTTTTATTTTTAAAAATATTTTCATTGTAGCTGTTCTGCTGCAAACAGTATGCTGGAAGAATTCAAATGTCCTAGAATAAGAATGAGGCCAGGCACAGTGTCTCACCCCTATAATCTCAGCACATTGGGAGGCCAAGGCGGGTGGATCACCTGAGGTCAGGAGTTCAAGATCAGCCTGGCCAACATGGTGAAACCCCATCTCTACTAAAAAGACAAAAATTAGCTAGATGTGGTGGCACACACCTGTGATCCCAGATACTTGGGAGGCTGAGGCAGGAAGATCATTTGAACCCAGGAGGTGGAGGTTGCACTGAGCCGAGATCATGCCACGGCACCCCAGCCTGGGTGACAGAGTGAGACTTCATCTCAAAAAAACCAAAAAACAAAAAAAGGAATGAATGAAAAATAAGGGACTGAGATAGACAAAAAAAGTTATCATTCATTAACCACTTCTCAGATAAATATGTTTCACTAACTCCCTCAAATAGTGACTCTATTTAAATAATTTAAATTGCAGATATGGTCTAAAACTCTTCTATTGTTTTCTTTTTCTTTCTTTCTTTTTTTTTTTTTTTTGTTGAGAGGGAGTCTCCCTCTATTGCCAGGCTGGAGTGCAGTGGTGCAATCTCAGCTCACTGCAACGTCTGCCACCCGGATTCAAGCAATTCTCCTGCCTCAGCCTCCCGAGTAGCTGGGACTATAGGCACGTGCCCAGCTAATTTTTGTATTTTTAGTAGAGATGGGATTTCACCATGTTGGCCAGGATGGTCTCGATCTCTTGACCTCGTGATCTGCCCACCTCAGCCTCCCAAAATGCTGGGATTACAGGCGTGAGCCACTGCGCCCAGTCTCTTCTATTATTTTCAAACAAAAATTGGCCATTTTAGTCCTTAGCTTAATAGATGTCTACCTGTTCCAATGATACCATTATAATATAAAGAATTGATACTATTAGTTAAAAGAATAGAAAAGTAAGAATGTGAAAGCGGTTAAATTCTAGGATAGATTTGTAAGCAGAAGTTAGTAGCATCCATCTGTAAAAGAAAGAGCACCAAACAAGGAATTTTGAAACCTGGCTTAAAGTCTTCCTAGTTCTTGTTATGTAATTTTGGGCAAGCTACTCCTACTTTCTTACACCTAGTCTTATTTTTGGTAAAATGAGGATAATGTCAGCCTTTGTCTAAAGTCAGCATTTAGAAATAAGATTCCCAGAATTAAATGAAAAAATCCAATAAAAAGAAATCTACCAGTCTTATGTGTTTCTACACAAAACTTTGTCTCTTTCTGTCTCCTTCTCTCTCTCTCTTACACACGCACACATAAACATTAAAGGAAAAATTATTTTTCAGTCAAATAAAGGACTATGTTGAATACATCCTATATTATCATTTTCAAATAAATAATGTTTAAAATATAATTTGAGGCCGAGCACGGTGGCTCACACCTGTAATCCTAGCACTTTGGGAGGCCGAGGCTGGTGGGTCACCTGAGGTCAGGAGTTTGAGACCGGCCTGGGGAACATGATGAAACCCCGTCTTACCGGATGGTGGCATCCTGTAACCATTACTTGGAGGCTGAGACAGGAAATCACTGGAACTGGAGGCGAGGTTGCAGTAGACAGATCACCCCTTGCTCCACTGGGGACAGACAAACTCAAAAAAAAAAAAAATATATATATATATACAAACAATATACATATATGTATGTATATATGTATGTATGTATATATACACATATACACCTATACATGTATATGTGTATATATATACACATACACCTATACATGTATAGGTGTATATATATACACATTCACATATACATGTATAGGTGTATATATACACATTAAATATATATAATTTGAATTAGTATACTAATTCTCAGAGAGAAAAATGGCCAAAATAATGGTTGTATTATTTAAATTATTTTAAAAAGAATCCAATAATACACATACACATATATGTGTATATGTATATATACACATATGTGTATATATACATATACATAACATATACACATTATATTTATATAATTTGAATTAGTATACTAATTCTCAGAGAGAAGAAAGGCCAAAATAATGGTTGTGTTATTTAAATTATTTTTAAAAGAATCCAATTTTTATTGTGTAATATATTATATTATATTATTGTATAATACAATATTATTGTATAATATAATATTATATTATAATAATACTTTGATTTTATGTAATATTTATTCACAGGATAAAATAATATGAATTATAAACATATCATTTTTCTAGTTCATTCTCAAAGGCTTTTTATAAAATATAGATTAAACAGCTTTAAATATATTTGTTTCAGCTGGGCATGGTGGCTCATACCCAGTAATCCTAGTACTTTGGGAGGCCATGGCAGATGGATCCCTTGAGCCCAAGATTTCAAGACCAGCCTGGGCAACATGGTAAAACCCCATCTCTACAAAAAATAGAAAAATTAGTCAGGTGTGGTGGTGGGCATCTGTAGTCCCAGCTACTCAGGAGGCTGAGGTGGGAGGATTTCCTGAGCCTGGAGAGGTTGAGGCTGCAGTGAGCTATGATCACACCACTGCACTCAAGCCTGGGCAACAGAGCAAGACTCAGTCTCAAAAAATTAAAAAATATATACACTTTTATTTTACTAAAATTGCCTCATAATATTTGGCATCCTATAACTTAGTTTAATACATTATTCTTTTAATATATACCAATTTAATATATAATACACACATATTTTCAAAGGCACAATGTCTAACGAGGAATTTACAAATTATTTTAGAAATAAAAATCAAAATGAAAACTATCCACAAAATAAATAGAATGTACAAACAAATATCTCTGAAGGTTCCTCTTATTTATCCCCATGCATTATAAGTTACATTTTATTTATTTCTTTTTGATCAAGCAGTATCTGAATCCATTAAAAAATTTCTTCTGACATATTGACATGCTTTTAAACCCCTCTTTGAATTGACAAGCCTAGCAATACTCATTCTTTTGGCCTCGAGTCATTTTATAAGATAAACAAGATCACAAGAGTATTTACTGAGACCTCACCTACAAAACTGGCCAACTACCCCCTGGATGGCAAATTTGGATGGGAGGGAGAAGCAACCCAAAGAATTTACAAGCTAGCTAATAAAATATTCAATGAGCAGCCTAGAAACCACAACGAAGCATTATATTGCAGGGTATTTGTTGTAAAGCTACATTTCCCCCCTTATAAATCCATAAGTGATATTTATGCTTTTCACATAAATTTATATTCAAAGGTAGAACCCTATTATCTGTCACAGTGTTATTGTGAATGAAATGAGATCGTATTTACGTGAATAACACTGAGAGTGTACTAACAGCTAGACTCTGTTTTCGTACATTGATCCATTTAATCCTTATGACTCTATAGGATAGGTATTAGATTGAATCATATGAAATTGCCATTTCTGTTGACTATCGGCAAAACTCTGTTTCAACCTAATACCCCCTATTTCTCCCATTTTATAATTGAGGAAACTGAGTAACTTGCCTAAGAAGAATAATTGTTTTTCCTATCTTAAATTGAGGAAGCTGATGCTCAAGAAAGCATACGTGACTTTTCCAAGAATGCACAGCTGTGTGCTTCTCAGAGAGAAAGATCAAGAGAGAGAATATCTGCAGATGCACTTCGTAAATTTCATTGTGCTATAAAAAAGTTAAACTATTTTTGTTATTATTAAGTCTTTTCTCCCTAACTCCACATTGGGTCTTTTACTGCTCAACAGCCAAGGATTACCAGGGAAGGATGCCACTAGTTATCAAGACAGAAGTCTCTCATATTTGTCATCTTCTGAGATGATTCCCTCTCTGAAATGACATGGCGACTTGCAATCCCCCATCCCTTGTTTTTCTGTTGTCAACTCCGTCCTCAATGATGAGGCACTGGAGTACTTTGGTTTGTTCTCAAATTATTTCCTTCTGTGCTTGGAACAAATGAGTTGCAAGGGCTATTGGGAATAATATTTTAAACAATGAAACATTGTCATCTCTCAAGTAGTACATGAAACATATTCTTCAAACATAATTTCATATGAGCTTATTTGAGCTGGAAATAGAGGCAGTTTAGAAAATATACACAGCAAAAGAAAGAGGAACCTAAATACGGACATCCAGTTGTTCTGTTTTGCTCTTCCACTCTATTTTCACGAAGTGTGTCATCTTCTCCCTTGTAGTAAGAGGCACTTTGATACACTAATTTTGAGCAGTATTTGGTGCACTGAAATAAGTCCAGGAGAGACAATCTTCAGCCCTGGAGTAGAGAACACTAAGATCTTTCTCAACTTCTCACCATCTGCTGCCTTTCCAAAGAAGTACTTAAATACTATTGCTAGTTTATTTATAAAAATTCCACCTGCAACAGTAACATTTTATCCTTATGGTTCTCCAGGACACAGAGGGCATAGTGGTTACCAGTGCCCGAATGAGGAGCCAAACTGTGTTCAAAATCAGACACAAACTTTGTTTGAAACTTCTGTCACTCACCTACCTGTGTGACTTTGAGCAAGTTGTTTTATATCTCTATTCATTGGTTTTTCATTTGTAAAATGGGGATTATATTAGTTCCTACTCCATATAGTTTACAAGTACTTTAAATGGGATAATGTAAGTAGTGTTTAGAATATTGCCAAACATGCTCAATATTTTAATGGATAGTGATTTCTCATGAAATTGTGAGCATGTCTTAATTTAAGATTTAGAAACACAAGTGTTTTTGTCTGCTCATAGAATGCTTAAACATCTATCAGGAATTTAGGTTCATTTCCTTAAAAATTGATTCATCACACTCTTTGCAAGTATCTTATTCTCCTACTTTATTTCCTAGGTATATCTTTAGCTTCCCACTTCCCACCATTTATATCCCATCTTAGCTTTCCCACAGTAAGTACATTTGATCATCAGCTACATCTATCCTTGTCCTTCCCTTTCCTTCAACGTTGGCATGCATTTAATTGCTTATCTTTATCACTTATGATAACTGCTATATTACAAAAATAGACATCAAATGCTGACATAGGTTAGCAATGCTGGGCACTTTTCAAAGCACAGAAAAACTGTACCCTACAATTAAAGCTGGTGAACTAGAGACACATAGAAAAACAAATTAAGATCCACTCACCACCACATATATGTGGTTATGACAATGGAAAATTGCATGTGAACATCATACACGGTAATAGGGGAGCTTTGCACTGGAGAAAAAAGTAAAATGTGAGTTATAAGTCACAGTAGGTTAATAGACGACTGCTAGTTCTAATTTGCTCATTTTCTTATAGAACCTTTAATTACTTCATTTCTAATGCACTTACATTTGCCAGTAGTAGTCTTCTTTATTCTTCTAATAATAGTTCCTAAGGTACATCCTATAAATTATCCCTTTCCTTTTCCTCTCTTTCCTCTCTTTAAACAATTCTGAGAAATGGAGAAAAAAATGTGAACTGTAATTTTAAATAACTTCTTTGGATTAATACACGGGCCAAAAAAAAAAAAAACATTCTGTCATTAGCACTCTGCTTTCCTGCCCCCATAAGAATGTCCCTATTCTTATACATGCCAATTTATCAGCTGCAGCCATTGCTGCTGACCTGCCGTTTTCCATTAAGGCACCAACTCTAGACAAACAAGCCCTCTCCATTCATTCGCTACATTCTTTACTTCTTTAACTTGTTCTAATTCCAGGTTTGCTCTAAGGACCCTCAATTTCAAAACCCTTCATTAGGCTGGAGGAAAGTACTTCAAACTTTCTGTTTCCTTTTACTCTGTAAAAGGCTAGCTTTCTCCCTAAACTCATTTGTTCAGTTTTGTCTCTTAGCTTCCTTACCTCTTACATCACTCTTTTGCAAGAATGGTGCCTTAAAAAAAATTCTCTAAGCCCTGTCCCTCTTGTCTTTAAGATGCTTCTGCAAATCTCACCTCTCGATTAAGTGGAAGAGATAAGTGTTAGTACTGAACTTGCCCAACAATTTAAGTGATGACTATTCTATATTTGATAAAACAGCAACAACTCACAATTTAGAAATTCTGGGAAAAGCAATGGCTTGGAGACAGAGAAAAATTTGTGGTAAGACTGACTCTGTGGCAAATATTAATAATTAAATATAAAAAGAATAGAATTTTTTTCTTGCAAATATAGAGACATTCATTCAGTTATGCATTCATTCATATCATAAACTTTCCTAATCTCTTAGTATGCTAGGGGCTGGAATGATAATAACAATCACAACAGGAAAAATGTCTCTTTCTGGAGTGTTCATTTATGGAATAAGTTTTTGTTTCAGTTCTTTCCTTGCATTCTTAACTCTTCACATGATGCCAAAAGAAGGAATTTGCATCTTTTGAAGGCAAAATATACAAATAAGACGTAACACACTTGATTTTAAATGTTGAATTCAATGTCATCACTCTCAAAATCTTTAATCAGAGTAGCCTGAAGTATGATAGTAAAAGGATGGATTTGAAAATTGAAATGTTTTCTTCCCTCTTTTTCCTTTTCTCTTTTTTCCACTAATGGAAGAACAGTACGAGAGCTTAGCAATATGAAGAAAAGAGGGATAGCCATGTATTAGATAACAGACCTTTAATGAGTGAAGTTGTTTATGATTCCTAAGGAAGCTACACTTAAACAAATTATGTTTCATATGTTTTTATAGATTTGATTTAAAACATCCTTTTATGCCCCGCGAACTAGGTAGGAAACATACTATTCCCAGTTTAAAAGAGAAAAAAATTTAAAGAAATCATACGGCTAGTAGACAAAGCCAGGATTGAAGCTAAAACAGGATTTCCAAATCCTGGACTGATATTTTCCCCACTATAATACATACTACTGCCTTTTAAAAATGCACATGCTAATGTAAACCTAGGGCAGAAAAACTTCAGTCTTTTGTCATACAAATAGTAAAATATACACCACATTCACAGTTAGCTTATGTTTTATATATTTCATAGATAATAAGATATTTGAAAACAAATTAAATTTTTATCAAAATCCTTGGCGAAGTTTGCAGTTTCCTTTTTGTGTGTTCAATTTTTTGATAAAATTTTAATATATATTTTATATTACAGTAGGAAAAAAGCATGTATACCTTGATTTCAAAGTCAAGTGAATTTTGAAATTCTGAGGCATGGCTCTGACATCAAAAATATTCAAATAATCACCACACTGATAACATTAACTTGATTGAATATTGCAGTCCTCTTGGTTAGAAATATTTAAAAGTTGTCTTTGGTTGATTTCTCTTAGTAAGAAAAATATATCTTCCAAAGGGAATTCTGTCAGGGGCTATTACTGCATTTGCTTTTAGGGGAAAAGTAGATAGATTTGTGTAAAATTTACATGTACCTTTAAATTTTAAGTGCAAGAGATCCCAAGCCTTATAAGAAATAAAGGTAATACTCTATGAAATTTAATTGAATATATCCAATTATGATGTTCCAGTATGATCATTACTATGTTAAAGTTGATCTCAAGACGTGAATGTTGAAATGTAAAGACTAGATCTGCGTGAACTATGTTTTAGTATCTCAGTGGTTAGCACTAAAAATGTAAAATGTACTGCCCAGTAGGTTTGTTTTCTAAAAATAAGATGACTCTAAATTCATAGGAAATCATAAAATTATTTTTTAAGTTCTTTTCTTTTTCTTATACCTTCTTTTACCGTGTTTTGTTTTGTTTTGTTTTTTGTTTTTCCATTTCCTATATCTATTTTGGCCTCACTCTTCAACTTCATTTTACTCCAGTTTTCTTTACTCTTATTCTATAATCTGTCTTTTTTTTTTTTTTTTTAGAATTCCCTTGTCTCATCTTCACTATGATTAGCCTCTGGCCTACAATACACGAAAAGGACATAAGACCATTCAGTATACTGAAAACATAACACTCTGGTTTATAATATTTCTTTTCTCTATGAGAAAAAATAATTTCCTTTCTTCCTATGGTAATAGAATCCTTTAACCATGTCTTTCCCCATTCTGCTCTATAATCCATCACTCTGCTTTTCCACACTCAAATTGCAGTCTCTGACCCTCCTTCTCTATTACTTTCTTTGAGGTCTGAATCTCTTTCATCTCTTTTGCTATATTGCATACATTTCTTCTCTCAAAAGCTTCCTATTTCCATTCATAGCAGCCAAGGCTCTAGATATTCCATCTGTAGAGATAATGTAGAGGAGAAAGCACACCAAATGGTTTAACTTTCCTATACTAAATGTTGGCTGGAGCTCGGAGTGGCAAGTCTATATAGCACAAACAGTAAGCACTATGGGAGCTCAAAACCTTTGAGGCATGTCCCCATGTATGTCTGGATTTTATTTCTGTGTCTGAATAACCATGTGCTTGCCTCAACCTTGTTAGGATTATTTAGTGCAATTGTTCAGGCCAGAAAGCATTGAAGCTTTCACAAAAATGTTGCCAAGTTAAACTTAGCTTCACAAAAATAACAAGTAAAAAAATGGTTTTAAGCTCTATTTGTTAATGGTCATTACTTGGAACTCAAGATGTCATTTCAGACATGGCTACTAAATAAACTAGAAATTATATTCAAGGATGCCAGAAACTTACTGTGCAACTAAACCTTTTAAAGTGGATATGCATATAGTAGTGGTATGTACTCGGTAGGCATTTAATAAACCTTTGTTTAATGAATAAAAACAAAATAATCAGCATTTTGTAAAATAATTTGGAACGAAAACACATGCACAATCTACCATCTTTTCTTAAAAGTGACTTGACGCCAGGCGCGGTGGCTCACGCTTGTAATCCCAGCACTTTGGGAGGCCGAGGCGGGCGGATCACGAGGTCAGGAGATCGAGAACACGGTGAAACCCCGTCTCTACTAAAAATACAAAAAAAATTAGCCGGGCGTGGTGGCGGGTGCCTGTAGTCCCAGCTACTCGGAGAGGCTGAGGCAGGAGAAAGGCGTGAACCCGGGAGGCGGAGGTTGCAGTGAGCCGAGATCACACCACTGCACTCCAGCCTGGGCAACAGAGCGAGACTCCGTCTCAAAATAAATAAATAAATAAATAAATAAAAATAAAAAAAATAAAAGTGACTTCACCCCAGTATTAATTTGTTAGATATTACTTTCCCAGATGTGGGCTAACAAGTGAGTTTAGCCAACCCTCATCTTCCTTTGACATCATAGTACCTATTTCCTTCCAGAAGGCCTATTTCTTGAACAATCCATGTGATTATATTGCCACAGTGGCGGTTCCCAATCTGGATTGGTAGCACTTCTCTAAAGGGACTTCAGAAATGCATGTACATTTGTGTATTTATGTGTTTGTGCATGTATGTGTTGTGTCAGGCATCTGGTATTATCAGAATACCTGAGGAATGCTATTGGCATTTAGTGGGAAGGACCTAGACACGCTAAGGCACCCGTAATGCTTGGAACAGCCTGGATAAAGAAAGGGTGTTATCTTATCAATAAAGCCAAGAATGCCCCTGTTTAGAAACACCGTAGCATTGCGGAGATTTGCTTAGCATGCCGGATAGACCAAGTCTAACTTTGATTTTCGTAAGGCCTCTGCTGAGGCAGGTATCTCTTGCTCAATTTATCTGCTTTGTTTTAATTATTTAATATTTAAGTCATTGTTACCAGGTTAGGCTAGTTTTCTTTGCCTGCCATAGGATAAATCTGGGGTAGAAAATAGAGTAGCTTATATAATGTCCTAACATAAACAGTTAATAAGAGCTCACCTTGGCTCTCTCTGCCGGCTCCAGGCCAGGGCATTTTCTCGAGTAAGCTGATGGTGGTGTTTCTAAGGTATAGGAAATGGACCCATGGATTCTGTCAAACCACGAATAATTTATTGGGTAATTACTATATGCCGGTACTGTTGTAGATGCATACATGTATAATCTCATTTTTAGCTTTCCAACATATCTATTCTCTTTTCACAGATGAGGAAACTGAGGCATCAGTTAAATAATTTGCATAAGGTCACACAGCAAGTTATGGAGCCGAGGCAGAACCCTGCAATTTGACTCCAGAGACTGCATCTTAGCAACTAAACTTGTCCTAGGATAACTGACTTGATTAATTCAACTCTTGTCTAAAGTTGTGGTTTTGTTTTGTTTTGTTTTCTGCCTGCCAGGCTTGCTTTACTGTTTGGTTCCTACTGAATAGATTGCCTTGTCTTCAGTTACCAGCACAAAAGCTTTTTGTGAAGCTTTCTAAAAGCAGAAGCACCCAGCATTATCAGGAGGGCACTAGGCCACTGGTCCCTGGGGTAGCAGGCAGAAAGAAGCACCCAGTGGGATGAATGACAACAGAAGTAGCCCAAGTCCTGCTGGCTGGAACCTTATAACCAGGTTAATTGTTGTGAAGGTAGAATCCAGAGAAATGATCACTTAGGTCACCAGGCCAAGGGCCTCGGGTAAAGAGCACAGTTCAGAGGCTGAGGTGAGGCCAAGAAAGCATGAAGAAAATGAGGTCAGCAACACAGGTGTTAGAATGCCAGACTGCATCCGGAAAACAGGGGTAGGACGATCACACCACATTTCAGGCTCACTGTGTGGAATAGGGAGAGGCCAAACTGGCCAATGCATAACAGAAAAAAGGATACCCCACTGCATGTAGAGGGGTCTCTTCTTCATCTCACCTGAGCTGCCATGTCAGCCCCTTTGTGCCCAGGCTGTGCGATTTTTCTGTAAGGTCCTGACAATAAACACTATGATATCATGACAGTAATGTTTACTGTCGCTATGTCCCAGTCTTAGTATTAGGTTCCTAAACTGGTTGGGCTACCTCTAGAAATTTGTGGAAACGTTTCATTTTTCCCTCTGCTGCTTCAATGACCTTCCTTGTTGTTGAGCTGTCCTTGCACTGGAGCAATCAGATTGAGACTGGAGAGCTTCTTCAATAGTTGCTGAGTGTAAAACTAGAAACCATTATAAAGGGATGAAGTCTCGCTGAGAGAATCTGCCCTTCTTCCAGTTATGAGAATTAGGACCCCAGGAAAGGGAGACATTGGTTGGTGTATTGCTTATCACTTAGCACAGGACTCAATCTTGACCTACATCCGGATCCTACCAAATTGTATGGCACCATGAAGACATAATCAGACAATATTGATACATTTTTTGTAATGCAGGATACACAGAGTGTGTTTATTTTATAACTCCATTATTTATGTAAATTTAGGTCTGAGGCCACTGTGGTCTGTCTTACCACACTGTATCAAATTTTGAATTCTAATTTGGGTTTCAGTCTGTTCACAAGTCTAGTTATATCCAGAGAATCAAAGGATAGTTGGATAATTCAGCAAAAGTATTTTATGGGGTAAATGTATCTTGGCTGTCTTGTAGAATCTGGACACCTTTTGTTTTTTGCAACTATAAATTAAAAAGAGACATGTGTTGTTTTAATTTTAAAGGCAAGACCTGAAAGGTTCTACTTGCCAGGATGACTCCAGAAGTTCCACATCTACCATTCTTTTGGTTATTTAATCAACTTTTATTTGCACATTCAGATGATACTGACAATTCTGTAGGCTCTTGAGGTGATAGAAAATAAATATATACCCTGACCTTAAAACATATAAATATACGAAAACAATCTAAGCCATAAGAATATTCCCTTTTATGGTTCAGACCTATAAGTTAGGAAAACTGAGCTCCATGAACATGACTGATATGGTTTGGCTCTCTGTCCCCACCCAAGTCTCATGTTGAATTGTAATCCCCAGTGCTGGGGGAGGGACCTGGTGGGAGGTGACTGGATCATGGGGGCAGATTTCCCCCTTGTTATTCTTATGATGGTGAATTAGTTCTCATGAGATCTGGTTGTTTAAAAGTGTGTGGCACTTCCCCCTTAACTCTCTCTCTCTTTCTCCTGCTACCATGTGAAGACACGCCTGCTTCCTCTTCACCCTTCTGCCATGATTGTAAGTTTCCTGAGGCCTCCTAGCCATGCTTCCTGAGGCCTCCTAGCCATGCTTCCTGCAGAACTGAGTCAATTAAACCTCTTTTCTTCATAAATAACCCAGTGTTGGGTAGTTCTTTATAGCATGTGAGAATGGACGAATACAATGACAAAGATTACTAGTTGGAGCCTGGTAAGAGGTTAAGACTGAGGGAGTTGGCCGGACGTGGTGGCTCATGCCTGTAATCCCAGCACTTTGGGAGACCAAGGCAGGCGGATCATGAGGTCAGGAGATGGAGACCATCCTGGCTAACATGGTGAAACGCCACCTCTACTAAAAATACAAAAAATTAGCCGGGCATGGTGGTGGGCGCCTGTAGCCCCAGCTACTCTGGAAGCTGAGGCAGGAAAATGGCATGAACCCGGGAGACAGAGGTTGCAGTGAGCTGAGATCGTGGCACTGCACTCCAGCCTGGGCAACAGAGTGAGACTCAGTCTCAAAAAAAAGAGTGAGGGAGTCTCTCTAGGGCTATAAATGGAGAAAAGCCAAACCTTATAAATAGATGGGATAAGAATGCTTATGTAAAATTCCAGGTGGCATCTCGGTCCTCATTCCTTATCTACTTATCCACAGTGAACACTTAGGCTCTGCTCAGGATTTCCAGAGTGAAAAACAATAAAGAAGCAAACCAGGAATCATATTTTGGTTACAAGGCATAGAGATCTGGATCTAAGGGAAAATCAAGGTTAAAAACTGAAATTGGCCTCTTAGGTCCCTGTCAAGGAAGAGTACACTCCTGTCCAACATCAAACTACAGGTGACACTGGGTTCAGCTCTGCTGAATAATAATCCAATAAATAAATAATCCAATAATCCAATAAATAAATTAGCCAGGAAATAAATAAGAGGAACCCCATTAGGAACAGGATGGTTAGAAAAGAAAGATACGGGATGATGCTGGTGCAGGGATTCCCTACAATATCAAGGGGAGGTACCTCTTCTACTTACTGCTTGTGCTTCTCTGTAACTGCCTCTAAGAGTCACTGTCTAAGTTCAATGAAATGAATCATTTAAGCACAAAATCTTTAATTCATTATAGCCTCAAGATACTCTTGTCTGCCAATTCAGTACAGCATCATAGAATGACCATAACATAGAGTCAAACTGATTTTGGTTTTTGCTCTCTGTTATGGTTTTTTTTTGAGGGCGGGTCTTTTTCTGTCACCCAGGCTGGGGTATGGTGGCACGATCTCGGCTCACTGAAACCTCTACCTCCTGGGTTCAAGCAATTCTCCTGCCTCAGCCTCCCAGGTAGCTGGGATTACAGGCACCCACCAGCATGCCAGGCTAATTTTTGTATTTTTAGTAAAGATGGGGTTTCACCATGTTGGCTAGGCTGTTCTTGAACTCCTCACCTGAAGAGATCTGCCTGCCTCAGCCTCCCAAAGTGCTGGGATTACAGGCGTGAACCACCATGCCTGGCCAACTCACACCTCTTTAAGCCTCAGTTTCTTCATTGATTAGAGGACTTAAGAGACAACATATACCAAAATAATGCCTTGTGCATGGAGGTCATTGGTATGTGGTAGGTGTGTTTATTATTTTCCAGTACCAATAACTGTATTCGTTTCCTGTGGCTACTTTAACAAGTGACTACAAACTGGGTGGCTTAAAACAACAGAATTTATTCTCTCAGTTATGGAGGCAAGAAATCCAAAATCAAGTTGTAAGTTTTGTTTCTTCAGGAGGCTTTGATGGAAAATCTGTTCCATGTCTCGCTCCTAAGTTTGTACAGCTGTTAGCAATCCTTGGTTTTCCTTGACTTGTAGAGGCATCACTCCAGTCTCTGCCTCCATCTTCCTGTCACCTTCCCCTCCATGTTTTCTTTCTTTTCTTTCATTATAAAATTAAAAATTTTATTTAAAGAAATGGTTTTTAACTTTTTTTTTTCTTTGAGATGGACTTTTGCTCTTGTTGCCCAGGCTAGAGTGCAATGGTGTGATCTCGGCTCATTGCAACCTCCGCCTCCCCGGGTTTAAGCGATTCTCCTGCCTCAGCCTGCCGAGTAGCTGGGATTACAGGCATGCACCACCCCATCTGGCTAATTTTGTATTTTTAGTAGAGACAGGGTTTCTCCATGTTGGTTAGGCTGGTCTCGAACTCCCGACCTCAGGTGATTCACCCACTTTGGCCTCCCAAAGTGCTGGGATTACAGGCGTGAGCCACCGCGCCTGGACTTTTTTACCGTTTATTTTAAGTTCAGGGATACATGTGCAGCTTTGTTATATAGGTAAGCTTGTGTCATGGAGGTTTGTTGTATAAATTATTTCATCACCCAGGTATTAAGCCTTGTACCTATTAGTTACTTTTCCTGATCCTCCCCCTCCTCCCACCCTCTACCTTCAAGTCAGCCCCAGTGTCTGCAGTTACCTTCTTTGTATCCATGTGTTCAAATCATTTAGCTCCCTTATTCCAAATAAGGTCACATTCTGAGGTTCCAAGTGGACAGAGCTATTAGCAGGGGGTAGAAGGACACTGTTCAACTCACTACAACATCCGTTATGGGCTAAATTGTGCCCTGTCCCCCGCATTCATATGTTAATACCTTAACTTCCAGTACCTCAGAATGTGACTGTATTTGGAAACAGTGCCTTTAAAGAGGTAATTAGTTAAAATGAGGCCCCGAGGGTGGGCCCTAATGTAACCTGACTGGTACCCTTATAAACAGAGGAATTCGGACACACTGAGAGACACCTGAGGTACATGCACACGGAGGAAAGACCAGGTGAGAACAGTGAAAGGCAGCCATCTTCAAGCCAAGAAGAAAGGGCTCAGAAGAAACCAGCCTTGTCAGCACCTTGATCTCAGACTTCTAGCCTCCAGAACTGGGAGAGATTTCCGTGGCTTAAGCCACCCAGTCTATAGCATTTTGTTATGGTAGCCCTAGCAAACTAATACAACACATACAATTAATGATTGGTCTGCTTTCTTTAGTTTCTTTAGGTTTCTCTGGACAGCAGCTTATACATTGAAGCTGACTCTTCACAATGTGGTAATGAACCCTTGGTTGCAGTGACCTTACGATGTCAAGGGAGCTCAGATACTACCTCATGCACCAGCCAATATCACCTTTTGTAGCAAACTTTTGTTTGATTTTCTTGCTGAAGTAAGTGAATTATAGTGAATATACTCAAGAAGCTTGATAAATGCAATTCTACAGTATCTCAGATCATCATAGTGAATATTATGATTATTGTAATATATAGAAGGTATAGAGGATTTAGATTAAGAGTACTTGAAATTTCTTCAAAATAAAAATCCTTATCACAAGCTTGTTTTCTTATGGTCTATTTTTTTTACAAGTTAAATGTAAAAAAATTGGTCAATTGACAATTCTGCCTAAGAAAATCAAATAAAAGTCTTAAGACATATGTATGGTATTCCATCCATTTCAACGTAGCCATTGTGATTTGAAGACAAATGTTAGGTCACTTAGTCTACTATCCTCCATTGGCAAATTCTAAAAGCTAGTTTTCATGAGCATGAAACTTTGCATCTTTTTATTTATGGGCTTCAAAAAACCCTGAAACTCCTAAGTGTTATCTTTTTAAACTAGTTTATGATTTGCACAGCTGTTATTTCAGTTTGTTGTTTTATTGCTTTTGTAAAGAGCTCTGAGATTTTTATGAAGGTGCTTATAGTGTATGTTTAATCACCATTTCAGTAATCATTATCTTTGTCATTTAAAACAGCACCTCTGTAAGGCTGTGCTGGCATTAAATAATATACATAAGCAATTAACAGTAAATGTTAATAATGATATTGGTAAACTCTAAGACATAAAGGAAGAACAATAGAGTTTAAAAAGCATATGTAGTTCTCTCAAGCTTTTCTCTAACAAGTATAATTTCAAATATATGTATTGTTGAGATATGTAGCTGATATATTTCTTACAGCTGGAATACCTAGAGATTTTACAGCAATACATCAACTAGTGCGCTAGGGGTGGATCCCACATTGTACTCTCTTAACAATAGTTGGCAGCAGGTAACATTCCTTTCTTCTGTGTCTACTCTGACCCGCTCCAAGGTCAAGACAATGAATATGTGATTCACTACTCACTTCCCTTTGAAAATTTATGGATTTCTCACAGTTATCTACCTGTCCCTTGACTGTGTTAACAGCAATAAGTAGGTTACGGAGAAAAGAAAAAGGGACAGGTACTAGTGATACTCTAGTCTCTGTGGATAGTGTGAGCATTGAAACAATGTTTGGATAGTGTAATGGGTCAAGTGCCTTGAACAGGTTGTCTTGGTCCAGATTATCAACTCTATAGCTGAGTCTCTTTCTTTTTCTGATGTATCTCAAGTGCTTAGCACAGTGCCAGGAGCACAGGAGTTGATCAATCAATAATCTTTAATGGGTAAATTAATGAATTAACAAACCACAAATTGCACTGCCATTCTTCTTTGGGAAAAATTTGTTAGTTGCTTAGTCAATAGTGATAAATGGTACTGAACACTGTCTGGCAAAATTTAAAAAAACAAACAGGCCATGTTGCATCAGGCTGAAGCAAAGCATTATCAAGA
This sequence comes from Hylobates moloch, assembly GCF_009828535.3. Classification (NCBI taxonomy): domain Eukaryota; kingdom Metazoa; phylum Chordata; class Mammalia; order Primates; family Hylobatidae; genus Hylobates; species Hylobates moloch. The sequence goes on from NW_026652280.1 coordinate 144,591,277, forward strand.
TGTAGAGAGCAGCAAGCACATACACACATCTGTGAAATACGGAAGTAACTGCAATTACCAAAAAAAAATTTGAAAAGCATAAAGCAGTTCGAACTGAATATATAATAAGCAAGATATATATGCTGCAACAAAAACAGATGATAGAACATTTGAAATCTAGGGAGTCTCTAGAGGAAGTGCAAAGTCATGGCATTTATTCTGAAAAGTTCTTGAAGGAAATAAGTTTTGAATCAGATTTTGAAGAAGGTGAGAGTTCTCATTTGATATAGATAAGTACAAAATTGATAGATTAGAAAGCCAGTGTAGGAATTTAAAAAGCCTAATGGAATTAAGGGAAAAAAAGTCGGTGGGAAAAAAATTTTAATGAACTCAAGTAACATAGAAACACTTAAATAGGAAAACCTAACATAGTATATGCACAAATGTTCTAAGAATGTATTAAACATAATACACTGGTTCATTTCTGTAAATAATATCCCTGGACCCTAGCAGAAGGGAGGCTAGCTCAGATAATGGCTTCCTGACGTCAAATTATTGTGCTTGCCTACACAGCCTAGTTAATACTCTTTCAAAATGTAACCACCTGTGAGTGAGATGCTGAGGAAGTAATAAATAAACTATTTTACTGCACCTCAGAGAAATACATTCATAATTTTATCTTACCTGTATCATGGGAGGGTAATTGTGATACCTTAGACATGGCATCCTATAAAATTACAGGTTTTGTCTAAAGTAGCTAAAGTAGATAATCAGGTTGATCAATAATGTTAAGTAAAGAATAATATAACAAAAAACTTCTTCCTCAATTATCTGAATTATTAAGGTAAGAGTGAATTTTATAACAAGTATATTTTCTGGATCAGTGGTTCTCAACTTGTTTGAAGCACTGAGGACTATTTTTTTTTTTTTCTTTTTGAGACAGAGTCTCACTCTGCCGTCCAGGCTGGAGTGCAGTAGCACAATCTCGGTTCACTGCAGCTTCTGCCTCCCAGGTTCAAGCTCTCTCGTGCCTCAGCCTCCTAAGTAGTTGGGATTATAGGCATGTACCACCACACCCGGCTAAGTTTTGTAATTTAGTAGAGATGGGGTTTCAGCACGTTGGCTAGACTGGTCATGAACTCCTGACCTCAAGTGATCCACTCGCCTCGGCCTCCCTAGAGATTGCAGGCATAAGCCACTGTGCCCGGCCCTGCACTAAGCACTATCTGTTGACTGAATAAATAGCATGTTTTACACTTATTTCTTTGAATAAGTGTGTTATTATAATTAGCAAATTTAAAGTTTATTTACAAAGATTTCTAACCTCAAATATAGGACAAGTGGCCACCTCTATAGGAATGGGAGCAATTGTCAGAGAAGAGGGGTAAAAATGTTAAGGCAATATGTAAAACATCTAAAATGGTATTTGTTACAATGTGCCTGGTGTTGGCCATTATATATGCTTTTAATAAAAGTGGAATTCTTCAAGGATGTTTTCTGGTATAATACAGGTTTTCTAACTAAAAGAAGTTAGGGACCACCGAGCTAGACAATTGCTTAGATCTGTGCTGACAGTTGTGACTTCCTAGGATCACCGGATTAAAGAGCATCGTAGCAGCTTTGACATCTTTGGCTGTCTTAGTGATTGATGCTCATCACGGTGGTCTGAACCATGATGAAACTATCTCTATCGGTCATTAAGGAAGGCTGTCATGTCATGCATATTGCCACAATTTGAGGATATATCTGAATAAGAGAAGTAATGAAACTGCAAGATGACCAATCCCGTAAATGTAGCCATGTGTCATATATTGCAAGACCCAGAGTATATGGCCAGAATGATAGATATTAATGATGGAGATGGCTTGATTTAAATAGTTTATTGTTCATAGGTGTAACTTAAACGTAATTTATTTTCTTTTTCCTCAAAAATCACCCTAGTTAGAACTGGAAAGATTAACTGTCAGAAATTAGTTAAATGAGAAATAGAAAATGATTTAATTCATTCCATAATAGACTTGAATTGCAATGGAATTGGGGGGAAATATAAAATTATGAAATGCAAAGAAAATGAAAAAGATGGAAAAAATGTGTACATCATTAAATCACTAGTTTAGATGAATCATTTTGCTTAGTATAGAGAGCACAGTTGTAATGGATTATCTCAAAAATGCTTGAAATGTGGCATTGCAAGAGGTGGTTCTGTTCATTTATTTAATTTTTGCAGAGTCAGGTAATTTTGAGAAAAACAGTACTGCAAGAAAGTACTAAAATTGCAAGATACAGCAGCTCAGTTAAAAATAACTAGAAATAAGAACCTATACTTAGTAGAACAAAAAATAAACTTTAGAAAATTGTTTTTGTGGAATCAAAGATTTCTGACAGGGCCAAATGGCAAAACACTTAAGTTGAAAAATAAATACAGTGAAACTTAGCAATAGAATTAAAACTAGAGTTTTAGAAACTGTTGATTATCATAAATGACTTTTAAATGATGGCTGGAAGATTATTTAAATTGTATACTCAACTTGGATTAATACATTATTATATAATAATATAACAAATATTATATAATAATTCTACCTATATTTGTATCCTAGCATCTAACAAGTGAAGGCACATTGTGACATATGCCTTCTGGGATGTTTATCAGCTCTAACGCCTCTTCTTTAACTAGTCCCATATCAATAGGGCATCTTTGCTCCCATATTTGAAGTAGGGGATCCTTCCCTAGGGTTATAGCAGATTGGGCTGGAGAAGAAGGACAGTTACCTCCCCAAGAGAAGTGGATCTAATTCTCTTATTCGGAACTAGAGCACAGTTAGTTAAGTGCTTGAATAGGAAAGGGATCTAAAGTCAGTGCAGAACCATGTTTCAGCATGGACAGGCACTGCAGCAGAGAGAGAGGAGAAAAAGAGAGACAGAGATTGAGTAGGGGCAAGAGCAAGAGAAGAAAAGCAGATGCTCGGTGAGAGGAGACAGCCCCATGAGATGTTCGTGTTCTAGGTCCTAGTTATAGTTCCACATGAGATTTGACTGGATCTCCCAACGTTGGCTTATTTGCATTTTCTCTATAGTTTTTATAATAAACTTCGATTGTGCTTACGTATTAGACTACGAGTTACATTTAGGGCATGAAGAAAAAAAGTTCTGCAGAGAATAGAGAGAGCTAAATATTAGGCAGGGTCATCACAGTTCTCTAGGTTTCTCTGTTTGGTGATTCAGTAAAACACAAATACCTGCATTTAAAGGCTTTTTATATGTTAATATGTTATGAGGTAAAGTAGGCTTAGTGACTTCTCTAGTCATATGATTCCTTAGTGGACTGAAATATGATTCCCAAACACATAATCCTGCTGGATTTTGCTTAGTCGAAATTTTAAGATTTTGAGATATTCAGCCAAAATCAGGCTACAAGTTTCTCACCCTGTAGAACTTGTTTTTGCCTAAGTAAGCATGAATGGACACAATTTGTACTTCTGGAAAAAGTAAATAAGTTAGAACAAAAGCCACAATGAGATACCATCTTATGTCTACAAAACTGAAAAAAAATATATATAAATCTCAAAGTTGATGAGAATTTAGGGAAATGGGTCATCTCATACTTGGCTGTTTGAATTATGATGAGTATATTTTTATATACCAATAGTCACTTGCTCATTGAACAAATATTTATTAAATATACTCTAAGTGTTAAACATTGTCCTACACACTGGTATTTAGCAGTAAACAAAACAGACAAAAACCTTCGCCTATATGGAACTTGTCATTTCCAAAATCTTTAAAATGTTAAAAAAAAGTTCATATCCTTTTTACCTAAGAGTTGTACTTTTTAGATATATATATATATATATTTTATTCACACAATGAAATACTATGCAGCCATTAAACATGATGTTTTTAAAGACCATATGATTACGTAAAAATTAAGTTTTCAGCCGGGCGCAGTGGCTCATGCCTGCAATCCCAGTACTTTGGGAGGCCGAGGCAGATGGATCATGAGGTCAGGAGACTGAGATCATCCTGGCCAACCTGGCAAAACCCCGTCTCTACTAAAAATACAAAAATTAGCTGGGCGTGGTGGTGCATGCCTGTGATCCCAGCTACTTGGGAGGCTGAGGCAGGAAAATCGCTTGAACCAGGGAATCGGAGGTTAGGGTGAGCTGAGATCACGCCACTGCACTCCAGCCTGGTGACAGAGCAAGACTCCATCTCAAAAAAAAAAAAATTAAGTTTTAAAGGATTATCTATAGCAGGTTCTCATCCTTATACAAATGAATATAAGTACTAATATACATATACTTTTTAAAGAAATATGTACTAAAACATTAATGGTAGTTGTTTCTGTGTGATGGGATTATAGATAATTTTTATTTTCCACTAATTATGTCTTAATATTTCTAAATTTTCTGCAATAAACCAGGATTAATTTGGTCTATTTCGTTTCAAGTCTAACATGGATGGTGTCTCATATTTTCACAAAATTGAGAATTAGAAGCTCAGTGAGGGCAAGAACCCTGTCTGTCTTGGAAACTTGGTTGAATCAATGAATAAGTCAGCATCAAAGAGAAAATTTGCATACTTCAGTTAAAGGAGAACATTGTAGTGCAATTGTTACTGTACATGTTTGACATCAGCAATATCTATAAACTGATCACTACTTTGTCATTCAGTTATCTGTATTAAAAATGCCACATGAAATTTAATGTAAACTTGGTTCCATATATGTCATTTAAAATATCCTCTGAGGCCGGGCGCGGTGGCTCACGCTTGTAATCCCAGCACTTTGGGAGGCCGAGGCTGGCGGATCACGAGGTCAGGAGATCGAGACCACGGTGAAACCCCGTCTCTACTAAAAATACAAAAAATTAGCCGGTCGTGGTGGCGGGCGCCTGTAGTCCCAGCTACTCGGAGAGGCTGAGGCAGGAGAATGGCGTGAACCCGGGAGGAGGAGCTAGGAATGAGCCGAGATCGCGCCACTACACTCCAGCCTGGGTGACAGAGCAAGACTCCGTCTCAAAAAATAAATAAATAAATAAAAATAAAATATCCTCTGAAAGATGAACACAGTGTACATAAAAGAGAATTCAATTAAAAGCAGTGAATCCCTAATGATAGCTTAGGATGGATTCTTATTCAGGCCTGAACAGTTATCTGTCCAAAGTTCCTACTGTATGCATTCTAATTAAGGAAAAACAAAACATTAGAAAAACTGTAGGTAACATGATGTGAGCTATATAATGTGAAATGAAACTATCAGTCAAAAAAGTGTTAATAAAAAGCTGAAGTTTTGGCCGGGCGCAGTGGCTCACGCTTGTAATCCCAGCACTTTGGGAGGCCAAGGCGGGCGGATCGTGAGGTCAGGAGATCGAGAACACGGTGAAACCCCGTCTCTACTAAAAATACAAAAAAATTAGCCGGGCGTGGTGGCGGGCGCCTGTAGTCCCAGCTACTCGGAGAGGCTGAGACAGGAGAATGGCGTGAACTCGGGAGGCGGAGCTTGCAGTGAGCCGAGATTGCACCACTGCACTCCAGCCTGGGCGACAGAGCGAGACTCCGTCTCAGAAAAAAAAAAAAAAAGTTGAAGTTTTAGGGTACGTATAGTGAACATGTGTTACCATGTGTTACTTTTACCCCTTGGCATCTATATTTCCCAATTCTGGTAAAATAGGACCTCCTCCTCCCAAAACCTTTTCTTTGGGGAACGACTCCTCAATCCATGTAATATAAGTAGGTTTGACTCCCACTCTCAACTCTAGTGCTGTCCAATACAGTCAAGGCTATTTAGTTTAAATTTAACATACTTAAAAGAAAGTCTAAATTTTAGTTCCTCAGTTGCCTTAAGCACATTTTGAGTAATCAATAGCCGCACATGACTAGTTGTTACTGTACGGGACATAGTAGATTATAGAACGTTTCCATCATCACACCAAGTTTTCTTTGACCACGGTAGGGGTTTCAGTAACCCAGTATTAATCTCATGTGACTGGCCGCAGGGATGAGTCCAGGGAAGAATGTATGACCCAATTCAGGTAGGTAAGAGCCAGGCTGAGGATTTCTGTAACGGTTGTGAGAGAGAAGTTCTCATGACTATTGGAATAAAAGATGGGCAAGGAGATGGAGCTGCTGCAATTTCCCCAAGGGCAACCCTGCTGAGAGTGGACACTGTACAGAAGAGAAAATACCTACAAACAGAAAACAGGTCATTGAGATGCTTTCTGAGATCATGAATCAACAGTGCCTAAAGACTACCTGTGGATTGTTTTGGTTTTGGGGTTTTTGTTTTGTTTTTTTGAGACATGGTCTGGCTCTGTCGCCCAGGCTGGAGTGCAGTGGAGCGATCTCGGCTCACTGCAACCTCCACCTCCCAGGTTCAAGCAGTTCTCCCACCTCAGCCCCGCAACTAGCGGGGACTACCAGCGCGCACCATGTCCAGCTGATTTTTGTATTTTTTGGGGGGGTTGAAAATTAAGAATGTATTTTAGATTGTGGAATTTAAAAATCTAAAAAAGCACAGTACACATTTTCAGAAGAGGAATTTTACTATTACTCACTTATGGTGATATTTGCAATATTAGAATATAATTAGGTTAAATAAATCAAATAAGGAATCCAGAAGAAACTGTTTTTGAGTTAAACCAAGTACACATTGGCAATTTTGAGAAAGGAGAACACACATTATTAACATAACACACAAGCTCAAATGCAAGTTTGTTTGTTTGTTTGTTTGTTTATTTTGAGACGGAGTCTCACATTGTCACCCAGGCTGGAGTGAAATGGCATGATCTCGGCTCACTGCAACCTCCACCTCCCAAGTTCAAATGGTTCTCCTGCCTCACCCTCCCAAGTAGCTGGGATTACAGGCGCCTGCTACCACGCCCGGCTAACTTTTTCTATTTTTAGTAGAGACGGCGTTTCACTATGTTGGCCAGACTGGTCTCAAACTCCTGACCTTGTGATCTGCCCGCTTTGGCCTCCCAAAGTGCTGGGATTACAAGTATGAGCCACCGCACCTGGCGTCAAATGCAAGTTTATATGGTGAGTGTTTGGTTTTTTTTTTTTTTTTTTTTTGAGACAGGATCTCGCCTTTCGCCCAGACTAGAGTGCAGTGGCGCCGTCTCGGCTCACCGCAACCTCCACCTCTCAGGTTCAAGCGATTCTCCTGCCTCATCCTCCCAAGTAGCTGAGATTACAGGCACCCGCCACCCTGCCCAGCTAATTTTTTGTATTTTTAATAGATACAGGGTTTCACTATGTTGGCCAGGCTGGTCTCAAACTCCTGACCTTGTGATCCACCTGCCTCGGCCTCCCAAAGTGCTGGGATTACAGGCGTGAGCCACTGTGCCCGGCTGTGGTGAGTGTTTTTAAAGGATTTTAAAAGCATGCTCCATCAGCATAATAGCTTTTTCTCATTTACGGAACAGATGCATTTCTGTCTGCTTGTGTACAGCAAAGGGTTAGAACCTGAATAAACTTATTTATGATTCCAGAAATGTGCTATTTTAGAAATGTACTCCATAGAATTTACTTCACTGCACTACCACTGATTCTTCAAATAAGCAAAGTATGCAAGGTCTTATCCCATGAAAATGTTTTTAAGCGCTAGCACTTTAAATTGAAACATTGTTAGAAACGTAGCAATGTCAGGTACAATGTCTATACTTAGTCTTATTTAAAATAAGAATTGAATGCACAACAGAAAATTTTCATTTTCTTTATCGTTGGAGGGGAGGGAAAGAAAGCAAGCAGAGGTGGGGGTATGATTACACTATTTAAGGAACAGCTGAATACAAAGACAATGAGTCTTTCATAGTCTCAACAACTCCACAATGAATAACTGGATTATCTCATTTATAATTCACATTGGATCAAAAAAATTGGTTCCCCTCTGTGCATATCAATTTAATTCAAACCTTATTATTTTCAAAATACAAAGATGAATACTACAAGATAAACTCTAACTCCAATAGGTATTTTCTAAGTAGAACACCAAACAACAAAGGGAATCCCTCTTTCCAGTGTCTTTTGATGTGACAAGATTTTGCCAGAGTGGAAGTCTAACACTTAAGTAAGCATTCTCATGGCCAAGTAAGAAACTACAGTTGTTGTGGGTATTACCCTACCATTACCCTATGTATTACATATTAAATTAAACTCAGCATTAAATATGCTTGTATAATTATGCCATTAATGACGATAGCAGTGATGATGCTGGTGGGAAAAGCCTATCTTTAGCCCAAGAAAAGTAAGGGAGAAAAATGTAACAGGCAGAAAGCAGACATGGAGTTGGGCATTTTTTGACTAGGAAAGAGAATTTTAAGCATAGAAATATAAAAAGAAAAGTACTCCCTCATTTCCCCTATGTGGAAATAAGATGAAACATTTATTAGATATACTAGACAAGAACAGAACTAAGTACTCCAATTCTACTGCAGCATTACAAAAAAAAATCCCTTCACCACAGGGTGAGATTTAAGGGCAACCTGCCCAAGGATGCATGTTATATAAAACACAGCAAGATTGCCACTGCCCTGCCAACTACTTCCAGTCTCTACCCAGGTCCTACTGAAATACTGGTGGTCACAGTTAGTTTTATTGAAATAAATATTTAAAGAAAAGGATAAAGCATTTAAAAAGACAAGCCAAAATGCTTCAGGAACCACATATCCAATACAAAGTTTATCCTCAAATGAGTTATGTTTGCCTTGCACTAATAAACTTTTATTTCACTCAAATTAGAGTAATAATTTCCATGCATAAGTATCTTCCCTGCCCAATAATTCAAAGGAAAAAAATCCAAAATGATTAGTAAAGAAAAATATAAGAATTAACAGACCCTTTAAATTTGTTTTAAATATTTTTAAGGTTTAAAAAGTGTTTAAAGTTTGTCATTCCTAGTAGGAAAACATTATCTGAACAAATACCCTAATGGCAAACCACCGTAAAATGCTTCAGTTGCATTTGGGGGAGAGAGGTAGGGATTATTCCTAGTAGGAAAACATTATCTGAATGAATACCCTAATGGCAAACCACCGTAAAATGCTTCAGTTGCATTCGGGGGAGAGAGGCAGGGATTAATTCCTAGTAGGAAAACATTATCTGAATGAATACCCTAATGGCAAACCACTGTAAAATGCTTCGGCTGCATTTGGGGGAGAAGGGTAGGGATTATCTTCAAAGCACCCCAGCTCTCTTGATGAGAAGGTCAGAGGTACACTGGTTTGTATTATTGCGACAGCCATAAGGTAATCTAGGTTGCTTTTCCTTCAGCAAGGGCTTTATTTATCAGAAGGGCATTGTGCTTGACTCCCAATTGGCTGACAATTTACTGATAAGATTCATAACCTTTGGGTTGCTCTGGTATGTTGACAAATTTGCTGGCTTCTGAGCCACATCCTGGAAGGCCACCATAACTTCTGGATCCTGCATGTCTGCAAGAACCTCTAGATCACTAAGAATTTCATTGAGTCCAGGCATTCTGGCCATTCCAGACATTCCTCCGGGAAGATTACCAGGCATTCCCCCAGGAAAGCCACCTGGAAAAGAGCCATACTGGGCTTCTGACTGTGGTCTGGCTTCTTCTTCCCTCTGGCTGTCTCATGCTCTTCTTGAGCCTTCTTAACTCTTTCTGTTCTTTGATCTCTCGCTCTTCACGTTTCGCTCATACTTTCTTCTGCAGTTTCCTGTGCCCTAGGTTGAACTTCTTTCAGCATTGTACTAGCATCTTCATCGTAATCCAATTTACAGGCAAGGGCAAGATCATGGGCTACATCTTCCCAGTGGCCTAGGAGTCTGTGTGCTTTCCCTCACCATTTGTAAGGCTGAGCTGAATCAGGATTTATTTCAATGGCTCTGTCACAGTCTCGGATGGCAGCATTTGGCTTCTGTAATTTGACGGAAACACTGGCCCTCTCGGCATACAAAAAGGCCAAGCGCAAATTCAGCTTGATGGCATTTGTGAATAAGTCAATGGCTTTCTGCAGTTCACCATCATTTAGGGCTTCAACAGCAGCCACTTTCTTATCATTTGCCTGATCTCATATCCTCTGTTATCTCTGCATTTTCTTTTTTTTTTTTTTTAGACGGAGTCTCGCTCTGTCGCCCAGGCTGGAGTGCAGTGGCGCCATCTCGGCTCACTGTAAGTTCCGCCTCCAGGGTTCACGCCATTCTCCTGCCTCAGCCTCCCGAGTAGCTGGGACTACAGGCGCCCGCTACCGCTCCCGGCTAATTTTTTGTATTTTTAGTAGAGACGGGTTTTCACCGTGTTAGCCAGGATGGTCTCTATCTCCTGACCTCGTGATCCGCCTGCCTCGGCCTCCCAAAGTGCTGGGATTACAGGTGTGAGTCACCGCGCCTGGTCCTATCTCTGCATTTTCATCTCCCATTTCTTGAGGGGCATCAGTGTCTGGTTCAATCACCCATTCATTATCAATTTCTAGATCACTTTTCTCACTTGATGGTTTGTCTGCCTTTAAGTCTTCCTCCACCTTCTTACTATCAGGGTTTTTTTTCCCTTGGTATTTTCTTCTGATTTAGCTTTCTGAGTAGCAGGTGGTACTTTACCCCCATGCTCTCCATCCACTCCCTCAGGAAGCACATCTCCTCGGTGTACGGAATGCTCGGATCCTGCTTACACATACTCACAAGGGCCTGCTCGTTCACTTTGCTGGGTCCATGGTCAGGAAGCAGTGGGCGAAGCTGAGGAGCTGCAGCCCGGTTCCAGGCCCAGGTGCTGGCTTGGCGTGACCTCGCAGAAGCAATTTTTGTAATTTTTTGGTAGAAACTGGGTTTTGCCATGTTGCCTAGGCTGGTCCTGAACTCCTGGGCTCAAGAGATCGTCCCATCTCAGCCTCCCAAATTGCTGTGATTACAAGCGTGAGCCACTATGCCCGGCCTACCTGCAGATTTTTAACTTACAAAAGCCAATAAATTTCTTTGTTGTTCAAGATTAATTCGGGTCTATTGTTTGGATATATAACTAAACTAGTATTAACTGAGATATATAATTGAAAGTGAATGAACTAAAAGCAGTGTGGTTATCTCTTTGATACCATCATAAAGCCTCAAAAGTGACTCCAAGTATATTAAAATAGGTTTTGAGTTAAATTTTGATTGTAATTCAAAGATGAGAGTGACATGTAATTATACAGATAAACGTATGCTGTTGCCATTTAACAAAAAGAAAGTTTTTAAATCTGGCGGGGTGCGGTGGCTCACACCCATAATCCCAGCACTTTGGGAGGCTGAGGCAGGAGGATCACTTGTGTCTAGGAGATCGAGACCAGCCCAGGCAACATAGCAAGACCCCAGCTCTATTAAAAAAAAAAAAAAGGAAATTGTTTAAATTTTATATAGTTTATTTTCTGAAAAGCTGTTATCAAATCAGTGGGAGTAGGTTTATATAACTGATAGCCCCTTAGAATCCATGAATATTTATTTATGTTAATATATAAAACACATATAGTATAATATATAAAACATAAATATATGTTAATATATAAGTGAGCGTTTTTCCCCAGTTCATCAGACTCACAAGTTATCCAGTTTTGCTTTATTGATATATAGGTGTTATATAATATTTTCTTACACTACTTAAAGTGACTTGTGGTTGATTTTGGTGTAGCATACTTCCATCTAAGAGCTGCAACAGCCTTTTTATATTGAGTAGTACTTCCTTATGATGATATAGAAAAAAATTATATAACTGAAACTTGTATTACTAAAATCTTGTAGTTTCATATTTAATTTTATATTTCTTTTCTCTTGCTTCTCACCCTCAGTTTTGTACCTACTGTGAACTAGTTTGATGGTCAGAAGGAACAGTTTAAAAAAATGAATAGTTGAAGAAAATATAAAGACCTCACTTGTTAACATTAAATAAAGAATGCTTTGGCCCGGCACAGTGGCTCATGCCTGTAATCCCAGCTACTTGGGAGGCTGACGCCGGAGAATCGCTTGAACCTGGAGGCGGAGGTTGCAGTCAGCTAAGATCACGCCATGGCACTCTAGCCTGGGTGACAGAGCAAGATTATGTCTCAAAACAAAATAAAAGAATGCTTTTAATGTCAGTGCTGACCTTTTCAACTACTTTTTAAAAAATGTCTGTAGTACAGCTAGAAGAATCTCCATTTTCACTCTGGCAACCTCAGCAGCAATTTGTCTGCATATGCTACCATTACATTTTCATAATAAAATATAGTAAAACAAAAATAAAAATGCCAATAAAATAGATTTGTTTCTAAAAATGGCAGGGGGTGGAATGTGGTACCTGAACATGTTTTCTAACACGGTCCACAAAATCATGTTTTCTCCCATATCACATTTTAAAAATAGACTACCAGGTAGAGGACAGCCCACTTGCAGAAAGGCTCCCTCAGGCATCAGCAGGAGATGTTCAAAAAACGCTCTGAGTCAACATGCTGACAGTGATCAGAAAAAAAGACAAATTCCCCTAGCATTGGGCTGTATACAAAGAACCATCATATCCCAGACCTAGGGGATGATATATGATGCACCTGGAAAAGTGCATTCAGTTTGGATAAACTCAATTCCAGAAATATGTGGAAGATTGGAGAGAGTAAAGAGAAAAGAAAAAAAAATGATGAAGTGTCTGGGGAGGTGAGGTTGGGAAGGGGGCTTGGGAGGAAAGATTAAAGCAACTGGCTAAGTAACTTAAGATTTGACATGATAACAGCCAACAAATATTTAAAAATAGCAAATACTATAAAAACAGAGAAATTACTTGGGATGGTAAAAGAACACAGAGAAAGAAGCAGGATTGAGAAACCTGATGTTCTGCCTATGTGTAGAGGAAGATTAAAAAACTGAAAAATATAGTAACTTTTGGAATATTGTCTTAAGGAGTCTGTAGGAAGCTTTAATTCATAGCCAATTTACTACTAAACACAAAGAAAGCCATGGATATTGGAAGACAATGATTGTAAGGAACGGATGGTGGCCTATATGACTAGAGATATTCTTTCTTACTTAGTAGTTCTATAAATCTATTGTAATATGAAAACTCTAATTTATGTGGAAAAAGGGTATATTCCTTGCCATGAGGCAAGGTTTAAACCAAACTTTTAAAAAACCCGTTATTACACAGTTTGCTCTGGGATCTCTGACTAACACAGGGGAGAAAAGTGTTTTTAATCTGCAGTTTTCCAAAACCAATTCAATTAAAAATAATAAAAAATCTGAAATCCTGTCCATAAGGGTTAATAACTACAGAGGTGTCCAACAGATATCCAATCACAAAAATTCAAATGCTCTTTTCATTAAGCCTCTGGTGTCTTTTTCCATAGCTAAACCAAGATAATTGTTTTGGGGCTAATTTCTGAGGCTGTTTAATAACACCTCCTGCTAGACTTCTCATGTAAACTCAGCAAGAGGAAACATCCAGAGTAATAGAAAAATATTCTGTTCATTTTATAGCTCAAATTCATACTTTTCTTTACAAAAGAGATCCCGCTGTTTGAGTTTGGCAACTGCCATACCAACTGCATTGGGGAAGATTGGATTAGAAGGCAAAGCTGACTACGCAGTAAAGTCTGCACTCTCCAGCAGGATTTTTATGTAAATTCCATTACAATTCATACTTCTGTAGATAATTAAAAGGATACAAAACACTTTAAGGTTTCCAAGTCAGCAAAATAATGAACAGGACAGTCCGCAAACCAATTCACTACGTTTTTGACATGTGGTCACTCATGTAAATGGGCTTTGTGTCTGTTCTTTCACAGAGGATTTTTTTTTTTTTTTTTTTTTTTTTGAGACGGAGTCTTGCTCTGTCGCCCAGGCTGGAGTGCAGTGGCGCGATCTCGGCTCACTGCAAGCTCTCACGCGTGACAACACACCAAGCTCCTGCCTCAGCCTCTCCGAGTAGCTGGGACTACAGGCGCCCGCCACCACGCCCGGCTAATTTTTTGTATTTTTAATAGAGACGGGGTTTCACCGTGGTCTAGATCTCCTGACCTCGTGATCCACCCGCCTCGGCCTCCCAAAGTGCTGGGATTACAAGCGTGAGCCACCGCGCCCGGCCAGGATTTTTTTTTTTGATGCTACATTCTAACAACTCATAGCTCCACAGGTTATTGCTAATGTGTCAACATGACCTACAAACAGTTCACCATACTTTTAATTTTAGTAACTGGCAGATTTTGCATTACGTTTCCTTAAGAAAATATGGACAATCTTTTCTCCCAAAATGTGGTGGCTCAAGCCTGTAATCCCAGTACTTTGGGAGGCCGAGGCAGGCAGATCATGAGGTCAAGAGATCGAGACCATCCTGGCCAACATGGTGAAACCCCGTCTCTACTAAAAACACAAAAATTAGCTGGGCGTGGTGGCGCGTGCCTGTAGTCCCAGCTACTCAGAAGGCTGAGGCAGGAGAATCACTTGAACCCAGGAGGCGGAGGTTGGAGTGAGCCGAGATGGCGCCACTGCACTCCAGCTTTGCCACAGAGTGAGACACACATACCTTATAGACTAATGGCAGTGCCAGAGAGGTATGCTTTTATAATTAACCAACCACAAAATTAAAACTATATAGATTGATCTATAATTATTATTTTATGTAATTTGTGATGACATGTAAAGGTAAAAGTATGTTTTCAAAAGACTAGCCTCTAGAGACAATATGTTTTTAGGTTTCCAAATGGATCTTTCTTAGCAATAGTCAATGACTATAACAGAAACAGCCAAGAAAATATTCTGTAGCACAATGTAAAAAATGTATTATTTTCCTTCTGCTATTGTCATTTTAGTTCCATATATTGTCTTGTGCTGGAAGGTGAAATTCCCATTAGTGTCAATGGGGAATTCAGGCATGGAGTAAAGGAAACCCAAGACTCAGGCAACAGTGACACAATTCTCCAAGTGAAGCAAGAATGTGAACAAAGTATGCATTTGAAATATAAAATATTCTGGTGATCCATGATCCCATTAGTGGAGTTGAAGTTTTCAGGGATGTATGCTCATCTTTATTCTGGGATGACTAACACACATGTAATATTCCCTTTGGTATATTTAATAATTTCGCTCAAAATAGGAAGACTATTGACATTTCACTTCATTGCCAAATCAAACAAGATTAGTCATATGAACTGTGTCTCACTGATAGATGAATTTTGATGGTGAAAAGTCAAAACATGATGATGCATAGCCTTTGACTTGTAGTTGGCCTTTTGGGAGCCATGCTGTGCCTCTTTCCAAAGGAGAGAAGCCCAGACTGGGTTCCTGTGGACTTACCCAGAGAATCATATATGTATAACTGGCTCATGACTTTTACACTCTAGAATGCTTCATTCTCAGGGAGCTCTCAAGTGCACTTAAATGTTCCAGAAGCAGACATTCCCAAGCCTTTGCTTTGGGAAGTCCTGATAATTTAGAGAAACAGCCAGAAGAGAAAATGGAGACAACATGACCAACCGATGCTAAATAGAGGCAAAAGGCTCGTGTATGCTAATAACAAGATTTCATCCTTAATGCGGGATTTTAGTGATTGTTTTACATGCAGTATCCCATATAAGCCTCATGACAATCCTATGAAGTAAGTCTGCTATTATTCCCATTTTTGGATGAGAAGACTGAGGATCAAAAACTAAACAGCACTTTATTTCTTTGAAGATCAAATGCTATATAGTGGAGTTGCATTTGAGCCCATGTCCAGATTTCTTAACCACTTTAAATATTACTTTAATCTTCCTTATTACCACAAAACACACACACACAAAATGTAATTTACCTTCTCTCCATACTTTTCAGAATATATATTGATTTTTGCTTTACCGTTTTATGCTCCTTTTGGTGGTTTCAAACCTGGATTAATCTAGTTCTTAGATACTGATTTTGTTGTTGATGGTGGTGGTGGGCTATAGCTCTTTTATGCGACCCTGACAAATCACAGGTGGTTGCACTGCTTTAATTTCCTTTTAAGAGACTTTTCTCCGAAAGTGCCAGCCACACAGGGAAGAGGAGGTAGAGATTACTCAGTTTGTTGTTGGTCTATAAGGTTATGACAGTAATAAAATGTAATTTCTGAGAAGAAAATTTTACTTTTAATGACAACAGCAATACTCAGTGAAAGAACACAAACTCGTGCAGGCCCTGTACTAGATGCTTTGGGTATAAGAACTCATTCAGTACTCAGAATAACACCGGGGAGTAAGTATTATTGTAACCATTTTACAGATGACAAAATAGAGCTCAAATAATCTAAGGAAGCTGCTTAAGGTCATGCAAAGTCTATAGCAGAACTGATCAAGCACACATCTCTCTGCCTGCAGGGACTTTGCTTTTTCCTTTACCACACTGCCTGCCATATCCAGAAATGAACTGTTCAAGCTACTTTCTTTAAGGCTAGAAATAAACTTTTAAGATTTGACAGACTGTGTTAGAGACCAAGTGAAGGTCATTGGTATAAAAATATAATAGTAAAATGTCTTTCTTTCTTCTCTATCACTTGAGTCTTTCTTCTCTCTGCCCTTGCCCCATTTTCATATGAAATGATATCATATATTTCAGTACCTTGAGCAATTACGATGCTGTGGGGCTTTGAAGAGGCAAACCATCCCTAACTTTAGCATTGCCAAGCTTAAAGATGCCCGTGGGAACAGAACATCTTGCCTTTCTTGATCTGGTTGGCCTCAAAACCTCAGCTATTAATTATAATCCAGGTACTGTACAGGGGACCTAAGAACTCTACTTCCTTTGACTTCTGTTCCTCATTAGGTTCTGTGACCTTGGTCTCATGAAGAGACAATGGAAAAAAAGCAGGGGGATAAGAGATATTTCCCCCTCAGCACTTGGCCATTTGACATGTATGCAGAGCTATATTTGTCTCTGTCTCATCCTTTTGAAGGTAAGCTTGTGGGGAGTACCAGGCATGTCATGTGGCATTAAGTGCTCAGCACACTCTTACTCCACGCTTAACATAATAGCTCTCATATTCATTCATGAGAAAAGCCTCCTTTTCTTATGTCCAGCCAACTGAAAAGATTCATAAGGATGATTTTAAAAGGTTGAGAGGCAACTTTAAGCACAAGAATTTACAAGATGCACATACACACTAACAGAAAAATCTCACAGTGGTAAATTATACTATTTGAGCTGGTGCTTCTTCTCCTGTTTAGACCTAATGTCTGCATGAAATGTTTGTTCAAAGCTGGTACATATTGTTTTACTCAAGAATATATATATATATATATATATATGTCTCTTTAGAATTAAAAAAAGGAAAAAAGAAAAACCCATCTGTTTGTGAACAAATGTGGCTTTTTCTTCTGTACATTTGAGTGGCCTGTTTGGTTGAAAGCTTACAGTACCTATTTTACAAAAAAAAAAATTTACTAAATTAGCTTCCTCTAGAAAATAAATCTGGATATGATCAGGAGCAGCCAAAGCAAGAAGCAGTAAAATCCAAAAATAATGTCACAAACAGCTTAAGTCACTTAACTTTATGTAAATCTACAGAGGAGTAAAAAAGAAAAAAATAGAGCAGAAAAAATGTCTGAACAAAGCAGGTTAAAAACTGGGAGGAGAGAACTCTTGCATCAAAGAAAAAGAAACAAAAGAAATTATAAGCTATTCTTCTTTTACTGGAAAGAAATTAAGGACTTACACCTATGATACATTGAGTAGAAGCAACTACAAAAGAAAAGAAAAAAAAAAAAAACATGCCCAAACCTGTACTTGAATCAAGGTGGAGTGACTACCTGCCACAATTACATAAAACTGTCTCAAGTTATTGTTACAGGATTATTTCTGAAATAGGAAATATTCAAGTATGTAGCACACTTCTCAAAATTCTCTCCCCTTGATCAGTAAGTTATAATATTTCAGCACATAGTAAGTGCCACATTCATTAATTTCTAATACTGAATTAGGGTTTTCTAAATCTTCTTTATCCCCTTTAGAGTGTTGTGCCTGACTTCTATTATACTGTGTATAAAAATGCATCAAAAAGATGCATGTTTTTTACTCTATAAATTGCTAGGTAAAAATTATTTCTTGAGTATTAAGCATACATATATGCCTTCTCCCTGCCCTGCCCCATACTATGAAAGATTGCTTGAGGTGAAATGATTAGTCAATATTTTAAAAGAAATACCTTGATGCATATATTTTTAAGAAGTTTGATACCACTCAGCCTCTATCTTTGCCTAATAGTGAGGTAACTATTTATTCCTTATTTTCTGAGGCAATCTTAATTTATGTCTCTTGCTCTGGCACAGTTATTAATAGTATCTGCTTTTACTTTCAAAAGTATCCAAATTTAAATGATAAATTATATAGGTATCTGATATGGTTTGGCTGTGTTTCCACCCAAATCTCATCTTGAATTGTAGCTCCCATAATCCCCACATGTCATGGGAGGGACCTGGTAGGAGGTAATGGAATCATCGGAGGAGGATTATCCCATGCTGTTCTCGTGATAGTGAATAAGTCTCATGAGATCTGACGGTTTTATAAAGGGCAGTTCCCCTGCACACGCCCTCTTGCCTGCTGCCATGTAAGAAATGCTTTTTCTCCTCCTTCACCTTCTGCCATGATTGTGAGGCCTCCCCAGCCATGTGGAACTGTGAGACCATTAAACCTTTTTTTCTTTATAAATTACCCAGTCTCTGGTATGTCTTTATTAACAGCGTGAGAACAGATTAATACAGTATCTCTACCTAGTATCAAGGCAGCATGGCATGGAATGATCTAGGGCTTTTGAGACAAGCCCCTCAGGGTCTTTGCGTATTTCCATCATTTACTTACTGTATAAAGTTGGGCGATTACTTATCCACTCTGAGACCAATTTTTCGTCAGCAGCATATGGATAATAATAGCTCACAGACTTGTTGAGATAACACAAATGCATAGTATTATGTCTGGGTACATACACAAATGGGGACAATAAGATCAACTTACAAGATTGGCGTGCAGTTTACTTAAGATGATGAAGTTATGCATAGTGCTCAGCACATGGTAGATACTCAAAAAATATCATTTGCATCACACTCATTCTCATCATCATCACTATCATTGGCCATTAGTGGCTGTTTGTAAATATTAGAGTTAATCGTTTCTTCCCTTCTAACCTTACCTCTTCTGGTACATGCTGATGTCACATCTGTGAAACATGCTTAGAAATGTGTATTATACCCACAACAATCAGGAATTAGGAGCAATTTTAGACTGCTTTGCATACTAACTGAACAGCATTTGGTCTAGTTACTGGGCAAAACACATTGGTTTGTCTGACATAAAAATGCGTGTCTCAGAGAGTATCTCAAAAGTTCCCTCAATGCAGAGGACTATGAACTCTGACTCTTGGATGCTCTAGGAAGATCCTAGGTCCTTCCCTCTCAAGATGGAATGCTTTGGAAGTCTCCATCTTCAAATGATTTTCATTCCATTTCATTACATATCTGGGTGTTTTAATTTAAAAAATATTATAAGAATCCTCTATCAAGCCGGGCATGGTGGCTCACACCTGTAATCCCAGCACTTTGAGAGGCCAAGATGGGCAGATCACCTGAGGTCAGGAGTTTGAGACCAGCCTGGCCAACGTGGTGAAACACTGTCTCTATTTACAAAAAGTCAGCTGGGTGTGATGGTGCATGCCTGCAGTCCAGCTACACAGGAGGCTGAGGCAGGAGAATCACTTGAACCCGGGAGGTGGAGGCTGCAGTGAGCTGAGATCATGCCACTGCACTCCGGCCTGGGCGGCAGAGTGAAACTCTGTCTCAAATAAATAAATAAATAAATAAAAGTAAAAAATCCACTATCCAGGTGAACTGGTGCTCCAGCATGACAGGCAGTGTGTTTTCTAAGGCTTATCTTACACCTGCTATAACTCTGCCTGTTCCCAGTTATATATATCCCAGTTTGAGAAAGAACAGGGATTTCCCAGTTAGACACAGCCGGCTTAGAAGCCAGTTCTGCACACTGTGTGCTTTTGTAACTTTTGGCGTATTACTTAACGTCTCTGATCCTCAGTCTCTTGGTCTTAAATATGAGGATATTATGATGCCCATTAAATTGTTTGATAATTAAATGTAATCATATCTGTAAGGTCACCAAGTCATATGTTAGGAATTCAATCCATGTCAATAATTTCACCTTTTTTCAGTGTTAGTTAAAATAGTTCAATGACATCATGTCAGGTCACACTGACGAAGACCGATTTGAATTTATTTCTATTGGGACACAGAGCCCAAAAGTACTTGAAAGATGACATCTGGCTTACCACATACGAATGTCTATGCAATACAACATGGAATCTCATGCAACCATCCAGGTCCTTCCTTCCAAATTCCCACAGTAACTCAACCTTTAGTGGTAATTGTTTATTAATGGCCTTACTTGACTGGGCATATTTTTTTTTAATCCAGTTGCCATATAGAAACCACATGGTTGAGATGTCTTTGGACTTTAGAAAGCACTGGTGAAATGAAAACAGAAATCATATTCCCAGGCACAGGATTCGATTAGCCAAAGACTTCCTTCGTTACTTGGCTGACACTTGGGTGTCCTTCAGGATCACACTCAGATATATTTTCCTTTAGAGTGCTCTGAAAATATTTTTTTGCTTTCCTCTATCACTGTACTTATTACAAACCACTAAAAATTCATGTTCATTAATCTATCTTCTCCCTTAACCTTTGAATCTCTAGAGTAGGTTCCCAAAGTGAAGTCAGCAGATCCTCTGGGGTCCCTGGACCCTTTCAGGAGGATTTATAAAGTGAAATCTATTTTCAAAACCGTATTAAGACATTATTTGCCTTTTTCACTCTGTTGACATTTGCAATGATGATAGAAAGCACTGGTGTATAAAACTGCTAACATCTTAGCATAAATTAAAACTGTGGCACCAAACCATATGTAGCACTATAGTCATATTCTTAACCACCTCACACTTGCAATAAAACAAAAACAACACAAAACAAACAACAAACAAATACCAATTTTAAGGATGTCTTTTTAAAAACAATCATTGTTAATTTTATGAAATCTAAATCTCTGAATATACATCTTTAATATTCTATATGACAAAATGGATGCATGCAAAAAGCACTTTCGCAGACTACTGAAGTCTGACCGTCTTGAGGAAAAGCACTTATGAGATAAATGTTTGAGTTGTAACCTGACATAGCTGCTCTCTTCATGAAATACCATTTTTACTTTAAAAAGCAACTGACAGACAAACGATGGTTATTCAGATTTAGGTGCTGTGCAGATATTTTTTAAACAATGAATGAAAGCAAGCCAAATCACTTCAAGGAAACAATCAATAGTACTTATTGCCAATGATAAAATTCAAACATGCAGACAAGAATTGTAAGCTGAAGAACAATTTATATCTGTCACTGTGAACTTGACAGCTTCGTAATATGTAAAGACTTTTCTGATAAGCTTGGTGGTGATATTAACAGTGGTGATTCCTTTTAAAATGTTTTATGAAATATGCTGACATATGGGAAATCTACATAACTCAGTGAAACAGTACTTTCCGAATGACCAAGGCATGACGTTACAAAATCATGCATGTAGTATATTAGCTAAAGATCTATTCAAAATATAAGATTAACCAATGTGTTTTAATGCAGCAGATTTTTAAACGTTCATTGATACAGTTTCAGATTCCACCTTGCAACTAACCTTTAATAAACTATCTGTCAAAGTTTTATTCAGTATCAAAGAAGAATAGCACATTTATCTGAGAAGGCTAGTAAAATATTCTTCCTTTTCTTTGCATCTAGTGTCTGTGCAAGGCTGATTTTCTTCATAAATATTGAATTAACAATTAAATATTTAAAAATTTCTCATTTTAATTTCTAATGTGGTAAATATTGAGAGCTGTAACTCACAAAAAATAAAAGTTCTTGTTTTTTTTTTTATTTTTTATTTTTTGAGCAGAGTCTCTCTCTGTCACCCAGGCTAGAGTGCAGTGGTGTGATCTCAGCTCACTACAACCTCCACCTGCCAGATTCAAGTGATTCTCATGCCTCAGCCTCCCGAGTAGCTGGGACTACAGGTGTGCACCACCACACCTAGCTAATTTTTTGTATTTTTAGTAGAGATGAGGTTTCACCACGTTGGCCAGGCTGGTCTCAAACTCCTGGCCTCAAGTGATCTGCCTGCCTCCCAAAGTGCTGGGATTATAGGCATGAGCCACCATGCCTGACAAGAGTTCTTAGAATCCTCAATAATTTTTGAGAGTAGAAATGGGTTCTTAGCTTAAAAAGTTTGAGAAACACTGCTATAGAAAGCAGCACTGTTCTCTTTCTGTCCAGAGTACTTGAGACTCGTGAAGTGCTTCATATGGATTTATTTAACAGATGGATGAGGATGAGTAAGTGAATATTGCCTATAATGCCAGAAGAATCTGACACGTTAGAAAATATCTTGATATGCAATATGTGATGAATCAATTAAATTGCAATTTAATCTTTCCCCCTAGCTTTGTTTCTTGCCTTGTAACGCCTATTTCCAAAACAGGTAAGGAGACACACCACAGGTGATTAGTTGTTCAGCCATGATTAATCAACTAATTAAATCAAGTTGAGCTGGTGAGGGGGACGGGGAACCAGTTATTTCTCTATAAGTCCCTTCTCTGATAGCCAAAGAATTGACTTTACTTCTTTCATTATCGGTGTATACATTTTACAAGAATTTGTTTGGAACAGGATAGTTTTTAACATGTTTTGAAAATTTTTTTAAAGCTTGGTTGGCCATGTTTTAATATTGTTTTATAATGATATTTTAAGGCATATTTAGTACCCACCTCAAAATTTCAAATGCCTCTTAATAGTGTGGAGAAGAGAGACTGATGGGCAGAAAAACTGAGAACTAAGGAGACAGTGAGTAGGGAAATAAGTGTCAGCTAGATCAACCCGTAGCCTAAGGACTCACAGAAACAAGAATAAAGTTTAAATTAAAAATAATAATAAACTCCAAACACTAAGGGTTTTTTTGTTTTTTTGTGTGTGTTTACTTTTTTTTTTTTTTGAGAGACAGAGTCTCGCTGTCGCCCAGGCTGGAGTGCAGTGGCGCAATCTCGGCTCACTGCAAGCCCCGCCTCCCGGGTTCACGCCATTCTCCTGCCTCAGCCTCTCTGAGTAGCTGGGACTACAGGCGCCCGCCACCACGCCCGGCTAATTTGTTTGTATTTTTAGTAGAGACGGGGTTTCACCGTGGTCTCGATCTCCTGACCTCGTGATCCGCCCACCTCGGCCTCCCAAAGTGCTGGGATTACAAGCGTGAGCCACCGCGCCCTGCCGTGTTTACTTTTTATACTACTATTCTGATTCCTTCAAGCCAAAGTCATCTCCTTTGAAAGAGAAAATATCTTCTTGATAACTCTGTACATGGGAAACAGCAGAAGCAATTTGGAATCCATGGTACATTTTTTTAGTCTCACTGAATAGAGGAGATAGTCTCTTGCAGGAAAGGAGCACCATTGAGTTGGCTAATGTAGTTAACATACTATACCCAAGAGCTAAAGCTCTCTAATTATTCCATAAAGCCTATTTTATCCATTGTAAAATGGATCTTGTCTCCCATTAGGTTGATGCGAAAGTAATTGCGGCTTTTGCAGTACTTTAACGGCAAATACTGCAATTAATTTTGTACCACCCAATGACTTCTCTGAAATAAGGATAACTTGTTCAATCAGTAGTATATCATAGTTTCATTGGCAGAGTTTTAGTGTTTCTTTTTAGAATATAAAATAAGGGTACATCTTACCATTGATAGCATCTTACATTCAATGAAATATAGTAACCTAGGAAGAAAATGTTTGATTCTATAGTTATATGGTGAGACCATATTCAGAAGTGTGGTCTCTAATACCTTGTCTGTTTTCCTTTCCTGTCTCTTTGGAAAATAATGGACTCATCTAATGAGCAAGTAAGTTGATGTGTTTCAAGGCAATAAGCGAGTTTGAATGGCACTGTTTGATCTCTAAGAACTTTAGAGTTTGGTAGAAAGCTTATACAAGCCCAAAGCAAAAAATAAAGGAAACTGTTTAGCTGAAGTATATAAATAAAATGTGATCACATAAAAGAGATTTCTATAGAATGAGTCCATCCTAATTTTTATGCTTCAAAATATTAAACATTTCCTCAGCTTACAATTTAGGATATATATATATGTGTGTGTATATATATGTAAATTTTAATGCAAACAATAGTATATGTAATTACTCTTTGCATTACCCTTCTCTTCTGAAGTGCCAAGGAAAATGTGTGCAAAAACATTTATGCCTACATCATTATCTGTGCATTGGCTAAACAATCAAAAGTACTTCTGCAGATGCATGTATGAAAATTAAGAGCATTCCCACTTCCTCATTCAGTCAAGACAGTCATGCTGTTCTGGCAACAGAGATGCATAATGGAAACAATATTGCTTTAAATAATCAAAATACACAAAGGCACATTTTTCTGAGTGATTGGAAATAACCCTGACAAATGCTTGCATTTGGTAAATTATGAGCTAGCCCAGTTATGTTTGCATAAATATAATGAAAAGCATTTTTGAAAAATTTAATAAGCGTATAAAGCAAGGCATTCTCTTGGTAATGATTTCTTTGACGGATAAACCCACAACCATGCAGGGCAAGTTTATGAAGGTGCCTCCTTGAGTGCTTTAGAATGTGTGTGTATGTGTGCGTGTGTTTGTGTATATGTACACAAATATATGCACAAAAATAAAAAGTTTGCAAAAATTATGTAAGTGGCAGAGATATTCTTACAACTAAAAAGAAATAGAGAACAAGCGTAGGCATTTAAAATAGCTACTTATATTTGAAAAGAAGAACACAAGCTAAGTGCAATTGAATGCTTTGTTAATATGGTACATGGATAATTCATATTCCCCATACATAACTCTTGGATAACACAGAGATTACCTGTTAGGTAAAAACATAATTATATTCTCTTCCAGCAAGCTAGATATCACACCTCAGCTGCACTTTTAAACAGGTATCTGTATGTAGTTGAAGAGGAGTTGTGTGTCGCTAATAAAAAAGTATTTGAATAGGGCAAAAATAATATTCTACTCACAGGTAATATGGTGCTATTTGTTATCAGATTGCTTTGGGTAGACCCGAGCACTGAGCATCCAACATGTGGATGCAACAACAACAACAACAATAATATACATTCAAGCAAAGCCAAGGAAAGATATACATTCATTTAGGATTGTCCAGATTATCATGGTTTTTAGAGTAAGCATAATAAGGTAGGGAGACTGACCACTGAATTTGCTACATGGATAGCAAAGCTATTGTGAGAATTCTATAGCCTTTAAAAGTCACCAGGAGCCAAGGAACACACTTTCAGGTGAAAGGATTATCATCAAGGCCTTTTCCTATGGGCAGGCCATACAAAACAAGAAATTTGCACATTCTCCTATGAGGATAGACTGTATTCAAAAAATAAAATACACCATGAACAGTGGGTGGAGTGGAGATGACATTCTTAGGGGAAAATTCCTTTAATTCCTAAGCATGAATTGTAGGAAGAGCCTGATTGTGATTTATGGCCTTAGTCATCCTTTTTTTCCCCCAGATAATTGTACACTGTAATTTTTCTTTCTGATAATTAACCTTAGTCATCAAGTCTTTCCCCATTAACTGCCACCCACCTTCACTTGAGGATGGGAAGTAACAGCTTGAGAGAAACCAGGATTACAACAGGCCTCTGGTTGGGTAAAATAGCGCGGCAGACCAAGTTGAATTTGTACTACTTTCCTTACCCTTTGAGGTAGTCCCTATTTCTTATCTTCTGTTCCTCCAATTTAGGGCTAAACCCCTAGAAAGCTTAATGCTTTGCTTTTGTTTCAATATTAAAATACATTAGAGCCATTTGGTAAGTCCTTATCACCCAGCTTATGACTTCTCTTCCTATGAAGAGAAATCTTTTCATGAAATTTCTCTCCTGAAAGTCATCCATGTCTAAGTCATTGTGACAGCTAATGTTCTCATATTCCATCTTCCTTGTCTGTGTCTCCTCCTTGTTGCCTGATCAGGCCTTGCTTCCAGAAACTCTCCACCCTTTCTTCCTCTCTTGGGACATTCTCAGTTTTCTTTTTAACTGTGTGACTGCAACTTCTGTCTCTTTTCTCTTTGCATTCTATGTGTATGTGATCTAAAAGTTTGTTCCTTAGCCCTTTTCTCACCTGTTCTCTCTTTTCGTTGACAATCTCACCTATGCTTTGGGTCCTGTCTGCAGAGGATGCCCACAGCTCTGCTGTTAGCCCTGCGTCTCCTCAGTGCTAAATACAGGTTTCCACCTGCACACTGCTCTTCCCTGGAAAGACAGGCTCTGGCACCTAAAACACTCATTACGTCCAAATTGGATTCGATATCTTCCCTCTCACATTTACATCCCCTCCTATGTTTCCTATTTTTTCCAAAATGTCATCACCAAGGTTTGAAACCTTAAAGTCAAGTATGACAGCTTTTCTGTCTCTCTCTGCAATAATACACAAAACCCTGTCCATTTCTCCTCTAAGGTATCTTGACCATTTATATCCTCTTTTCCATCCCTTTTTAGAACAAATTTTTTAATTTTTTGTTTTTATTTTTATTATTATTTTTTTGAAACGGAGTCTTATTCTGTCACCAGGCTGGAGTGCAGAGACGTGATCTCTGCTCACTGCAATCTCTACCTCCCTGGTTCAAGTGATTCCCCTGCCTCAGCCTCCCAAGTAGCTGGGACTATAGGCGTGCACCACGACGCCCAGCTAATTTTTGTATTTTTAGTAGAGAGTATGTTGGCCAGGATGGTCTTGATCTCTCGACCTCGTGATCCGCCCGCCTCGGCCTCCCAAAGTGCTGGGATTACAGGCATGAGCCACCACACCTGGCCCCAAAATTTTTGTTTTTAAAGACAGGGTCTTGCTCTGTCTCTTAGGCTGGAGTGCATATAGCTCACATGATCGCAGCTCACTGCAATCTCTAACTCCTGGGCTCAAGATATCCTCCCGCTTTGGCCTCCTGAATATCTGAGACTACCGCCATGCTTATCTAACCTTTTAAATTTTTTATAGAGATGGAATCTTGCTGTTGGCTAGGCCGGTCTCAAACTCCTGGCCTCAAGAGATCCTCCCATCTCAGCCTCCCAAAGTGCTGGGATTATAGGTGTGAGCCACCACGCCCAGCCCATCACCTCTTTTCTATAGGCTGGCTTCCTGCTGTTCTTTCACAGGCTGACCTGGCTACAGGAATTTTGCCATTTAAGAGCCGCTCCCAGCAGGGCACGGTGGCTCATGTCTGTAATCCCAGCACTTTGGGAGGCAGAGATGGGCAGATCACCTGAGGTCAGGGGTTCGAGACCAGTCTGGCCAACATGGTGAAACCCTGTCTCTGCTAAAAACACAAGAATTAGCCTGGCATGGTGATGTACACCAGTAGGCTTTTCTGCATCCAAACAACATTATACATTGCTGCCAGAAAAATAATACACAGGGCTAGGCGTGGTGGCTCACGCCTGTAATCCCAGCACCTTGGGAGGCCAAGGCGGGTAGATCACAAGGTCAGGAGTTCAAGACCAGCCTGGCCAATACTAAAAATACAAAAATCAGCGGGGCATGGTGGCGGGTGCCTGTAATCCCAGCTACTTGGGAGGATGAGGCAGAGAATTGCTTGAACCCGAGAGGTGGAGGTTGCAATGAGCCGAGATCGCACCACTGCATTCCAGCCTGGGCGACACAGCGGGACTCCGTCTCAATAAATAAATAAATAAATCAAATTAAAAAGAAAAAAAACCCACAGTTTTGTTCATGTTTATGTGCATTCCCATATCTACATGCATTTGCTTCAGACATTTGCTTTGCTAGTATTTTTCTTTTTCTGCAGAAGTGTCTTTTTCTGTCATCATCCTCTTTCCCTCTCTTCAGTACCCCTATGTCATCCAGTATTTGAGTTTAACAGTTTTGTCTTTCCAATAGATGATGAATTCCTTAACTAAAAGGCCTGATATGTTTATCTTCATATCCCCCACATACACTCCAGTGCCTGACATAAAGTAGCTCCTCAAGAAATCTTTGGTTTTGAATTAAGGTGAGTTTCATTCCTTTGTTTAAAAATCTTCAACATTCTCTATTTGCTACATGTTACAAATTGTTTTATCTGGTCAACAAGACCCTTAGACTTGGGATCTGGGAAAGGTGGGGAAGAGGAAAGCAGAGAAAGAGGACCAAAGAAGAAGGAAATTGGAAGCAGCAGCAAATGGCAGGCTGGAAGTATTCCGAGACCATTTTTGTGTTGTTCCTTTTCCTACTGATTACTATCTGGTCCTTGAAGGCCCAGACATCCACGTACCACTACCACCAATCTCTCCAGGAATCTCAATGCTCAGCACCCCTGTTAGACCATATCCAGACCCGCCGCTCCCAGGGGATGCCCTGTGTCCACTGGCAGCCACTTAGTGACTGATGTGCTATGCTCTGTCTTGAGGCAGGAAAACCGGACTAGCCAGCTAAGCCTAAGAATGCACCTATCCTAAATGCTAATGGTAATTCCAGACGCAATAAGCAGACAGTCAGACTTTTAGGGCCTTCTCTTTTTGCCAAGTAATGCACAGGTATTAGATTTAACTGGTTTTTAGGAGATGGCTGCCCTGAATTTGGTGTTTCACCCAGGTAGTATGAGCCAACAGAAATCTGGGTTGTGTAAGAGGGGAAGTATAATGATGAAGGGAGGCCTAAGCATCCCCATACAGGCTTGTCTCATGTAGTTAAATAAATACATTTACTGTTACCAGCAAGGCCAAAGATGAGCAGGGGGAAGGGATAGCCCCAGAGAGGTGATGGGTTTTTCCTTAAAAACTAAGCTCTTTTGTGTCTTATTGGCCTCCTTTACTTCATATGCAGATATCTGCCCCACACTTCCTTCCTTAGTGTAGAATACAAGAGCACTAAACTAAAAATAAAACAAACAGATAACAAACAAAAAAAAACCCATTACTTTTGGTGTGCTGATATTGGAAAATGTAAACTTACAGACTGTTAGGTAATCCTAAGTCCAGACTCACTACTCATTTAACCTTGGCACAAGTTAATGTTTAAGTGAAACTTTACAATAACCAGTTTCCATTTCTTCATTCTCCTTACATTTTTTTACCCATTTTCATTGTAAATTGTTTTACATTATTTTGCCCTTCCTTTTCTTCGGTACGAGAATAAAGTTGTTTTTATCTCTGTGTCATTTCCACCCTTTCCTATACTTACTTTCCCAGGAGATGATCTCAGCAGTGTCCACACCGGACCAAAGGCATCTGGCACATACTCTCATAACTTTCCTCGCCTCCACCTCAGATTTCCTGACACCATCCTCTTTTCCTGTCCTTCTCTCTTGGAATAAGACAACAACAACAACAACAACAACAACAACAGAAAACAAAAACTCTCTAGCTAGCATAACTACCTGGATTCTCCCCAACTCCTGTTCCATTAATCACACATTTCCCCTAACAACTCCAATTGCCCCTGCTCCACTAATTTCTTCCCTTCTACAAACATGGTCAAATCTCCACTTGCCTAAAACTTTTCTTGCTTACTTCTCCCGCTTCACTTTCTGGGTACAGATTCCTCACATTTGCTATCTTCAATTATTCTCCCCTTCATTCTTCTCATGCCCTTGAAATATGTCATCTGTGGAATACATATTTCAGCCCACAAATCTAAGGAAACAGTTCTTGTTGACCTAATCATTGCTGACTCACTAGCTGCTTTCATTCCTTCTATGGTTCTCACGCTGTATTAATCGGCGCAGTTGACCATCCTGAACTACCCCAGTGTGTTGTGCTTCTACACTGGGTTACATGCTTTCTTCATCTCTGTAGCAAGAGTTTTCTCAGGTTTCCTGAAAACTTTCTAGTTCCAGAATAAATTCCCTACTTTGTTCTTTACAAATGTATTATCTTTCTTTCCTATCCCTTAGTAGCTTCATGAAATTACTTGCATCATCTGTGAATATGGTTCCTTTCATATATTACCATAACCCCATTAGAATGCATTTCTTATAGGAAAAAGCCCCTAAGATGTTTTTTAACTCTCCTTGGTAAAGATACCAGTAATCCACATAACAAACATTTTTTAATATTTTGGTCCCAGCAAGATGGTGTTTTCTTAATTCATACCTATTTTGGAAATTTCTTTTTCTTTCTTTTTTTGTTTTGTTTCCTGATCACGTGTGTCTGACCATGACAGAGCTATAAGGAAAAGTTGTTTGAGCTCAGGGTACTTGCAATTCATAGTTATTCTCTGAAAACCACTGTTCTGAAATTACTGTGTTGTACATCATGAAGATACCCTGGAGTTCTTTCAGCATCCTTGATTTTCTTCTTCCTTCTTGCATATTTGTGATATGTAGCATGAGAAGGTTATGACTACTCTGAAAGTGAAGTGGAAGCTTAGGTGGTATGTATGAGTGTTTTTATTGTCACCTTCCATCTTTGTACTTGTACATTGGCAGAGTTTTTAGAAAGAAGGGGTGATGCTGTCTAGCTGGTGTTCCTCAGCTGGTCATATTGAAAACACATAGGTAGATGCCTGCCTACTTTTGGTCAGACCCAATGGTGTAAAGTGCCCCATATCCACCTACATGTTGTGTTCACCTTTTTTCCTTGAGAAATGACTATTCTTACAGATATAGGCTTTCAGGGAAAGGTATGACAGCCTTCCTCTTCAATATATTCTTATAAAACTTTTGGACTTGCCTGATAGACTCTTTCACATATCCTTTAAATTTCCATTCAACCCTCAAGACAGAGGTAGCTTCCTTCGTCTTACACAAGAATAGGGTTGAAAGAATATCAGAGAGCAAGTCAGGCTCCCAGGACCATGAAAACTGTATTTATGGAAGGCCATAGATTCAAGTTTCTGTAATGTGGGCTTTCCCCCAAGGTAATGACTGCTAAAAACATGTATGTCCCAGGGAACTGAGTTAGGTTGCTTCCTGAGACAATTCCTGGGAGAAAAGAGATAGCCAATGCAGAGACTCTATCTATCTGACTTACTATAGTACATCCTCTGCTTTGCAGTGTCTAACAGAAATGGGCGCTCCATAAATATTTGCAGAACTGAAATGCATTGAAATGTTGGCAAGAAAACAGACAGCATTGATAGTAGTACCAGATTTGGGGAACTTGGGCAAATTCCTTATTTTTTTATACCATTTCCTTAATAAATTATCAGATGTTCCTGGTGTAGTGATTTAGGCAGACTTTTTCCCCTAGGGTGTTGTCAAGGTAGTTGGGAATTTGGTTGAAGCTGATCTCTGAAAAGATTCAGTGGAAAATCTCACCGCAGGACATTTTAGGATTAGGTACTTTCACAAAGAAATCAGTTCTGCTGAAGCTTCTGGACCTAGCCAATGCTGACTACAAGATACTAGATTCGACAGACAAGTAGGCAATACAGCTGTGTCTCTCCCTTTGTTCCTCCATAGGATTTAATCATAAACTTATATTGTTTGAATATAGTTTCACTAATTATGAAATATGATCAGTTCGGACAATTACATGAAATGTCAAATAGAAATATCCCAGACCTGGCATCAGTGGTTATAAATCAGTGTTCTAGTAATGTTTAATGTACCCTCAACACTTTTTCAGAAACCAAAAACATTTTTAATCAAAAAGAAAACAAGGTATGCCACCGATGAAAATGACATGCATATTTTTGTGCTTATTATTTAAAGAAAGGAGAAACATCTGAAATCTGTTTGCTAACTACAGTATAATACAAATTAGCCTGCAGGCACCGTGTGTGCCGTACCCTGTCTGCTTGCCAGCCCTGCTTAGTCCCAACGTATTAATGAGCAAGTGCAAGTATTTGAACAATCAGCATTTCTGCATTTGCATGCAAACTCTCATGCTGTGTAATTATACACAGAGCTGGCACTCAAATTAATTAAAGCTGATTTTTCTGTGACTGCAAACTGGTCATATCCTCAGCTTTGCCTTCGTATGAAGTCATCACTCTACATTCAACGTGACACTCTGTCCCCGGCATTCTTAGTAGTGCTAATGTTCGACAACTGTGAATCCGGCAATATTTTAGAGAGCAGCTGACAATGGCTGGGCGTTCGTATGCTTTTCCTCTCCTATCTTTGCCCCTTCTGGAGTATAAAGAACAGCTTTTGAACACTTGCTTTGTAATTATCTCAAATACTAATGCAAACAAATTACATATATTGTTTCAGTGGGTTCCCTCCCCTCTTTTATGACACCACCCACTTGATTAGAGCTTACAAACAATTCATCAAACTTTAAAAATTTGTTTATTTGATGCCAAGAAACAATTAGTTGTGATGGTTTTAGTCTTAATTTTGAAAAGGCTTTAACAAGTGATATTTTATTTTAAGAGATAAAGATCTTATCATTCAAAATCAGGGAGATTAGGAAAGAAAGAAGCAGCAATGACTGCTAGATTCGATTAAGACTTTTTGAATCCTCATCAAACATAATGGACTTGAAACTGAGACTATTATTTGCCAGAGAGATCCGTAAATGTTAACTTCTAGGACAGAAGGCTTTCCTCAACTCTTCCCAATAAAGCCATCTCCTTTGGTTTCTCCATTCCTCTGAAGGAAATGTTCCTGTGACAATTCTTTTGAAAAGACATCTTCAGAGCAATTAAGATGTCACTATGATTCTCTTTTCATAATTTTAAATCTCTGAATAAAGATGGCTACTAAAACATCATCGTGTAGGGCCTCGGGAGATGAGCTGCTTTGACATTTTCCTCTGAAATCACCCGTTACCACACAAGCACAGCTCACCATCTTCCTCATTGCTCTGCATTTCATTAGCCAGAAACTGTACTGACAGCTATTGCAGGGGCTGGCTATCTCTTTTTAGAGCAGGCACCAGACAATTCTACCCCTCAAGTTCAAGATCCTGAAATACACTGGCAAGATTGCCCTAGTAATCTACATTTGAAAGGGAAGATGGAGTAGTAGGAGATTTCTTTATACTCTGACTTTAATGATCAAACAAAGAGATATAATTGCCCTTACCTTATCAGTTGTAATGCTGGATCCACATAGAACACAGTGATCAAGCTCCCTTCAAATTCCAACTGGCAAACAAGTGAGAAAAGAGTATTGAGCCTTTTCCAGAGAGGCTCCTGGGGAAATCACAGTCACAACACTACTAAGATCCCAAGCCTGCCCTTCTGTGTTTCGTCAAGAATTTCCTAAGCAGACAGGTGTCATATTGGCATGGATTTTGTTGCCAGGTACATTTTAAAAGTTGGGCGTGGCTGTGATCAGGTAGCCAGTTCCACCTGTCTCTAAACCCTCATAACCTCCATTGCTTTCAATATTTTGCTCAAGTACCCAGTGACTTCATGATTTACCCACGCACTGGGCCCAGCTAACTGACGTGTGGGAACAGTATCGAGTTAAGCAGCACCGTCATTGTAGTACACAATGCTCATTGCTACTGGCAAATACCTATTTGCTGAATCAGGATTGGGCTGCAGTGAGCAGGACTGGGCTGTTCTACAGCTTTCTGTTTGTTTCCTTTTTAGAATCACCCTCTTCTAATTAAATCTAACCATTTAGCAAAAATGGGCTCTTTTTATGTTCCTGTCTTAAAAAGATAGCTTTATTTAAACATAGAGAATGACTGTATTTTCACCTTTTCTAAAGCAACTGTTTGCAAAACAAAAGGCAGAGGAAGAAAATAAAATCAGAGTTCCTCAAACAATCAAAATGAACACCGCTGTGTACGTTGTATGTTGTACATTTTGCTTTTAAATTTTCTGATAGCAAATCAAATACATGTGTTAGTTATGATCCTTTTACTTCTTCTAAAGAGAAAAGGATAATAGGAGAAGCATTCTGTAAACTTATTAAGGAAAGGAAATCATTTTAGCTCCCTAAGGAGCAGTAGACAGTTAATTTATTTTATTGTTGATTGTGGTATTAAAAAAAAGTTGGTTGGCTACATTATCTCTCTATAGTCATGTATGTAAATGGAATTCAGGTATTGAAGAAGCAAGACAAGATTTTAGAAACAGCCAAAATTATATGTATTATTTGTCATGCAAGTATAACATGATCAAAACAAAGTATAAAAAATATAGGGCTAAATAGATGGAAAGGTCATGCATTTGACTTGTAATTTCAACCCATTTTGTCAATGTACTGTACTCTAGAGGTGGGATTTTAATTTTCTCAGACCCCTTGATTCCTTAAAGACATTTAAATCAAGCAAACTGTGCTATTTTTAGATTGATTTGGTCTCAAATATCAAAGTTTCATCCAATATCTCGCCCAAGCAAAAATTTCTTACAAAATATTGCCTTTGCTTCAACTTGCCCATCACATCTAGCACAAGATTGACATGTAATGAGTTCAATAAATATTTGCTCAGTACATGTTTAGAGGTACATTTATAACTACATATATGGAAATTATAAATTATACAAATCAACTAACCTGCAAACTCTTGAAGGCTTCTTTCATATATAGGATGTATACATGGTATGCACATACATGTGAGCAGTAATCATTGGCCAAGTAAATTAAAATTAAATAACTTTGGAGATAATACATTACTACCTCCAAGACAATCTACTTTCATTTTAAATGAGATCTTCCTTATTTTTGACCAATACCTTCCTGAATTTTCTATTCTTTGGTATGAGCTTTTGCTAAAGCTTCTGAGGATAAATTTAATCCCTATTCCACATGAAAGTTATTCAACTATTTGAAAAATGGCTATCATTTTTCTCTACGTCTCCTCTTTCTTCAGACTGAACATTCCTTTAATCATTATAACATGATATGGCTTCTAATGCCTATCACCATATTGGAGAGATTCCAGTTTGTCCATGCCTTTCCTAAATGTGGCAGTCAGAACTGAATGCATTATTTGAAATGTGGTCTAATTATGCAAAATACATGGGTACTGATGCCTGCCTTGTTCTGGACTCTGTTTCTAATAATTTAGAATTTTGTGGAGGCAGGAAATGCACTCTGAGGAGAGGTTGGCATCATTATTATTCTTAGTGCTTGAACTTTTACAAAACTAAAACATCTAAATCTTTTTCATACCAAATTCTGTGGAATCAAACCTCTTACAACTTTTTCCATCCATTCTAGAGTTTATCTCTGGTACTGGCTCATTGTTCTAATTATTTGGGATATTTGGATTCCTGATTTTGCTATCCAATGTCTTGGTTACCACATTTCATTTTGTGTCATTCTTTAAAAGACATCTGAGCAGCTACTATGGGTCAGGCAATGATCATACCGAGGGCAAGATGACAGGTCCCTTTCCTGAAAAAGCACACAGCCTGGCAAGGAGCCTGACAATATCATTATTATGCCTTCCATGCTTTCCTTCAAATCATTGGCAAAAAAAGTGCTAGTGCATGTCTCAGAGACCTCTCTTCAGATTGGCAACAATCAATCAACCCTAGATAATGAGAATAAAACAACTCCTATCATTTTTATTGAGCACTTATTTAATAAGGTGTAAAGAGCACTTTATGTAAATTATGTCACAAGAAACACAGTATCCTTATGACATAGATAATTTTAATCCTTATTACAGTTTAGGGAATTATGGTTCAGGAAGCTTACGCAACTTTCAAAAATTTTCATGGTTGATAAGGTACAGGGCTTCAATTTGAACCCCTAAGGCTGTCTGACTCCAAAGTTCATTCTTAATCACTTTTAAAGAGATAATTCTGCCATTTTGGAAACTTCCTAACCATATTCTAAAGTATCTCTAACTTATCTTCTAGGAACATATGAGTATTTTGATTAAAATACTTGCAAAAATCCAGTTATATTCTCTTTTGAAGAGAAAACATAAACTAGTTTACTTGTGGCTGCTTTTTTCTTAGGGACCCCATGCTGATTCTTAATAGTCAGTGCCATTTTTCAGCAGGCTCACTTTTATTTTAATAATTGTCTAAAGTTTGCTAGAGACTGATATCAAACTCATTGGTTTGTTCTGAAGTTCTGGAGTTCTCAGAATCTTTCATTTCTGGTAAAATCGAGTTAACATCAACTCCTCTCTATTCTTTTTTGTTTTTGTTTTTGTTTTTGTTTTTGTTTTTGAGATGGAGTCTCGCTCTGTCGCCCAGGCTGGAGTGCAGTGGTGTGATATTGGCTCACTGCAAGCTCCACCTCCCAGATTCACGCTGTTCTCCTGCCCCAGCCTCCCAAGTAGCTGGGACTACAGGCGCCCACCACCACACCCAGCTAATTTTTTGTATTTTTAGTAGCAACGGGGTTTCACCGTGTTAGCCAGGGTGGTCTCGATCTCCTGACCTTGTGATCCACCCGCCTCAGCCTCCCAAAGTGCTGGGATTACAGGTGTGAGCCACCGTGCCTGGCCAACTCCTCTCTATTCTTGCCTCTGCCCCATTCTCCATGATATCTCAAACATAATTGTCAGAGTTTCCACAAGCACATCCGAAGTTCTTTCTTTCCTGAAGACACTAGAATTTATTTATGTAGCTATCTGCTTCACCTTCTTGGGGTTCACTTCCTGCGATGGGAGTTACTAGAAGTAAAGAATGACTTGTTCTGTATAAAGCTTTACATGGACAACACACTCTAAACATATTTTTGAAAAAAAAATCTACATAGCTAAGAGGGAAAAAAAATTCTGCTATGCTGTTTTGTAAAAATGAAAAAAGATGACTATTTTTGCCTTCTTGGGAGGAGCAACACATATATCACTTATGAATAGTTCTTTTGTTGAGGAAAACAACTAGATAAATCTAGAGTAGACACTCAAGTTGAGAAAGTCTAGGTCCTTCTGGGTGTGGTCTGGTAAGCAGCACTGGATAGACAGCGAGCTACATTTCTCTATAATAAATTACAAACAATGTGTCAGTCTGCAAAAGAAGACTTGGAAATGGGAAAAATGGAAGTGAGACACTGCCCAGGAACGAGGCAGAAAGCCCAGAACGCAACAGAGGAATACAGCCAGGGGGGAATTTCAAGGAGCTCACACTCAACTCTTTTTTTTTTTTGAAACAAGAGTCTCACTCTGTTGCCCAGGCTGGAGTGCAGTGGCATAATCTCTCGGCTCACTGCAACCTCCGCCTCCCAGGTTCAAGCGATTCTCCTGCCTCAGCCTCCCAAGTAGCTGGGATTACTGGCACGCACCATCACACCGAGCTAATTTTTGCATTTTTAGTAGAGATGGGGTTTCACCATATTGGTCAGGCTGGTCTCTTAACTCCTGACCTCAAGTGATGCACCCACCTTGGCCCCCAAAGTGCTGGGATTATAGGCATGAGCCACCATACCCAGCCTCACACTCAATTCTCAAAACATAGCTGCCTCAGCCCTGTGGTAATCCAAGGGGTGACACAGAAATAGCAATATAAGGCAAGGTCCTTTCCTTCCAGATGTAAATATAGTCAATGATCCCAATTTAATAAAATGAAAAATATCTTTAGAAAAGAAAATAGTGTCTATTTGGTAATTTTTACTATTCCAGTGCAAGCGGGTATTAGAAAATAATAAAGTATTATTATTTATTAAAATAAATATATTTATGATTTATTAAAAATAATTTTAATATATTTGTATATCTTTTTATTACGTAGAAGAGCCTAAGATTATTTTTGGTAGGTAAGCACAGAATGAAAGGACGGTATGTTATCAAGAGACTGTCGAGTCCCCACTTGTGAGAGATTTTCAGAAAGTTGATTTTACCCTATCTAGAAGAGACTGAATAATCAGTTTCATCTGAATTTTATAGGAATAACCAAAGAATTAATAGGAAATAAAAGATTTTTGAGACTCTTCCAGAAGAATATTGATATTATTTTCAATAATCCTGAAATGTTCTTAGTCAAATATATGTATCAATAAAAATAATCAATTTAAATGGAGAGTATAATACATACTATTAAAAGGGATGCATATATGTACATATGTATGTGTGTGCTTATTTAGGATTCACAATTTAAGAAAATGTAGGATTCACGATGTTCATCAAGGTTTGAAAGTTAATTTATTAGGCCGGGCGCAGTGGCTCACGCCTGTAATCCCAGCACTTTGGGAGGCCGAGGTGGGCAGATCACCTGAGGTTGGGAGTTCGAGACCAGCCTGACTAACATGGAGAAACCT
Organism: Hylobates moloch; assembly: GCF_009828535.3. Lineage (NCBI taxonomy): Eukaryota > Metazoa > Chordata > Mammalia > Primates > Hylobatidae > Hylobates > Hylobates moloch. The sequence goes on from NW_026652280.1 coordinate 144,629,366, forward strand.
CATCTCTACTAAAAATACAAAATTAGCCGGGCATGGTGGTGCGTGCCTGTAATCCCAGCTTCTCGCGGGGCTGAGGCAGGAGAATCGCTTGAACCCGGGAGGCGGAGGTTGCGGTGAGCCGAGATCGTGCCATTGCACTCCAGCCTGGGCAACAAGAGCAAAACTCCGTCTCAAAAAAAAAAAAAAAAAAGAAAGTTAATTTATTACTGAGAATGGTTCTCACTGGTAATATGCAGTACTGGAAGCCACAGCACAGTAGCATTACGGTAATTCATTACAATGGGAAGACGATCCTCACTGAAAAATTCAAGAAACTGAACAGTTAGTTACAGAAGGGCAATTATGGGACCTGGTCTCATTTCATTATCTAAGATGAGTGCGAATAAAATGCAAAACTGACACATAAATGATGCAAGGCATATTAGGTTTGAGATTTCTTCTTTTGTTTTAATTATCTAAGTTTTTATTAATAAGTGCTTTGAATTATATGATCTTATTTTGATGCTGGCTATTTCAAAGAAAAATAGCACACGGGCTCATACTAGATTATGTTATAGTAATGCTAATCACTAACTTTTTTTATTACTATGTACCAGATAGTGTGCTAAACATTTTACATATATTATCTCATCTATAACTAACCACATCGGTAGTTTCATTATCTATTTTAACAGAGAAGAAAACTGCGGCACAAAGAAGTTAAGGGACTTTTCCAAGATCACACTGCTAGCAAATAATTGAACCAAGATTGAATTCAGGTAGAATCTGGAGACTGTATATTCCTATTCATTTATTTTGCATCTTCTAGGCGCTTCTTTTAAATGCACATACTATATTCTCAAGTGTTTTTCATATGATCTATACCCTTAGGAAGGAGAGATCCATTTTCCAAATTTATTTTTAATGTTAAAGTCTTTAATGTCATCTTCAAAGTGAGTACAAAATATACCTGTGTCCCTTAGGACTCAGCTAACTGGTCAACTTACTTAGGTATCTTTTGTTGATTTCATTGGGCAGAATTAATTGTTGTCTCCTCTGTATCCCTCATATAATGTACAGATGCCCATAATATCCATTACACCTATGTATTTACATGTCTGCTTACCTCCAGGGCCTAGCTCAGTGTCTGGAACACAATAAATATCAAAAAATGTTTGTGGGATGAATCAATAACTCGGGCCAGTCCATATCTTTTCTTCGTCATTTTTCTACATATAATTTCCCCTGCCAGCCACTGATTTGTCTCCTGCTGGGGTAAAATGAGTAGTGCCTTCTCTGGACTTTGAATTAACGTTTTCCCTGTTTACCAAACTAAAGTGGTAAAGAAACTCATGTTCCAAGCAAGGAACATTTTTGATAAATAAATGAGTTTAAAATGCTGAATCCACAGTGTCATGCTGAACTACCTCAAAAAAGAAGTTGCCCAAACTTTGTCCACATTCCCTGGGATAGATGTGGCTCAATGACATTCTCTTCAAAATCTTTATTGTGAAGTAATCTGACCCATAGTTTAAACAGACATGGAAGTCATAATGTGTCACCCAACACAGACCTTGGGAAAAAAGTAAATCCAGTGCAGACAAATGCATTAGCCTAAAACGATTGTATCCCTTCTTCATTCTCTTATTTGACATTTATTGAACAAATGATGAGTCTGAATAAATGATGGTTGAGGGAGAGGAGGAAGGTTGCAGATAGGCTCTGAGACAGCTGCAGAGAGCAGGGGAACTTTAAGTGGAGCACTAGGACTAAGGTTTAGTTGGGAGACGGGAGAGTGGCAGGTAGACAGGATGAAAAGCACGAGGAACAGCATCAAGCGTATGGGGACATGGGAATGCATGAGCTCTTGGGCAATTGGCAATTGTGAGAAGTTCAGGGGAGCAGAAGGCTCTTGGAGGAGAGGAAAGAAGGATGTGTTAGCCATACATCAGTTCAATGTAAACATTTTATGGTAAAAGAATACAAGCCACAGACCTGCACTCTAGGCCTACCTGTCATGAATTCAGGGCATGGCAGTATGAAAATCCTTTTACACCAGGGGTTCAAAAATCAAATGCCTAAAATGACCAAGCTAGTAAAGATTAATGAGTGAGGAGTGTGGGTATAAGACAATAGGAAGTGCTAATGTGTTGTCAGGGGAATATTGGCCCAGTGTCATCCAGTGGTACCAGAACTTTCAACTTTCTAGATAAGTCAGATATCTGAGTTTTTATGTGAAATCTCCAAATTTTAAACTATTGACATCTAATTCAATGTTTTATTAAATATTATACTGGCAAAAAATGCCTATTGCTGCCCTACAACACCTGATTTAACTTTCTGTTCTATAAAATGACTTGATAATACTTGTTCAATCTTCCTCAAAAGATTATTAAAAAGATCAAATCATCTTTAGATAAACACTTAGAGAATTACAATGTGCTATAGCAATTTATGCATCATTTTTATTGTTATTAATGTCACCAATTCTCATTTTTCCCACAAGCCTACTTGTGTCTTGCTTGCTCTTCCTGGTCTTTATTTTTACTTTATTCTAACAGTAATTCAAAAAAGAGCTTAGCATACAATGGCCTAATATCAAAGGAATTGGCTTAACACTGCGGGGTCAAGATGGGTTGGCATCTCTGTTATCCCACATAATTCAATCAACTTGAGTAACTGGATCTTCTCCTGGCAGTAGGATGGGTATAAACACTTTAAAAACACATTATTTAATTTGATTTATTTATTTATTTTTGAGACAGAATCTCTCACTCTGTTGCCCAGGCTGGAGTGCAGCTAAGTTTTGTATTTTTAGTAGAGATGGGGTTTCGCCATGTTGGCCAGGCTGGTCTCGAACCCCTGACCTCAGGTGATCCGCCCGCCTTGGCCTCCCAAAGTGCTAGGATTACAGGCGTGAGCCACCACACCCAGCCTAATTTGATTTTATATACATATATATATACTGAGGAAAAATTGCTTTCTGTATACTATATGGAAATGGCTTATTTGTGCATGTGTGTGAATATATATGTATCATATATACTGTATATGAAAGTACATGTATATATATCATATATACTGTATATGAAAATAGCTTTGTGTGTGTATATAGATATGTATGTGTGTATATAGATATATGTGTGTATATATCTATATACATACATACATATATAAATACACACACACATACACACACACACACACACACACACACATATATATGCCATTTTACCTCAGCCTACACAACTCCTGATAATCAAAAGTCCTAAAAAGAGGGCCGGGCTTGGTGGCTCACGCCTGTAATCCCAGCACTTTGGGAGGCTGAGGTGGGTGGATCACCTGAGGTTGGGAGCTCAAGACCAGCCTGACCAACATGGAGAAACCTCGTCTCTATTAAAAATACAAAATTAGCTGAGTGTAGTGGCACATGCCTGTAATCCCAGCTATTCGAGAGGCTGAGACGGGAGAATCGCTTGAACCCAGGAAGCAGAGGTTGCAGTGAGCCGAGATCGTGCCATTGCACTCCAGCCTGGGCAACAAGAGCGAAACTCCGTCTCGAAAAAAAAAAAAAAGTCCTAAAAAGAAAACTAACAGTAGATATTACCCAAGCATATTGGTATATGCAATCAAAATACTCTGTATTCGTAAGTTATTATTATTTCTTTTCTACGAAGTAGAGATTCTCATGTACTTACAGAGGTTTTGGTTAATGCTTTATCTTTAACCAATTTATAGGCTTAAAAAAAAAAACAAGCAGAACTGATACCAATGACTACTAAAGATGGGTCCCAGAACTAAAGATAACAATTAGATATTATCAGGCCTCCCCAGATGAAGTTGCAGAATCTCTTTCACTTTAAGCCTTTAAACAGGTTTATCTCATTTGTCTCAGATGATTTTAGTGTGGTCCTGCCAAACAGTGACCTCTCAAGTTTTCTGCACATGTGCTTGTGCTGGTTGACAGGACTGTATGATTTTCGTGCAATGTATTCAGATTCTCTGTGGCATGTGTACTCTTTTAAGAAACCAAAAATCTCATGTGAATCTCATAAATTTTCCCCTGCTGCTGACTGGAACTTCTTCAGAAGCAGTACCAGAACAACCAGGTCTTCTTTAAGTGCTTCTGTAAAGACTTTATTTCTGCAGCTGTAGCTGAGGCTTCCACTGCAGGCAGCCCAATAAGGTTTAGATTACAAACGGGAAATAAACCTGTTGAAGTCGTAGTCTGAATGTACCTACCAGCAAGAGTGAAATGAATCACATGCTTCCTGTTGGTGACATTTTACTCTATAACTTTAGGAAGCTCAGCAGGAAAAGTGTAGGTTTGCCTAGAAAGGAGAGTAGGAAAAATTTACAAAGAAATGAATAAACTAGAAAAAAGGTAAGGCAGGTGGCCAATCCTGTGATTTTTAATTAGGAATATTAAAACACTGAGCCCTTTGTTTAGATAGCCAAAACAACCCTTTTACATTTTAGAAATGGGGCTTCGACCTCATTTCATCCTCTCCAAGATAGTCCTGGATTAAATGATGAATAGAAGTTGGATACTAAATTTTACAGTCTTCTTTTTTTGAGACAGAGTCTTACTCTGTCACCCAGGCTGGAGTGCAGTGGTGAGATCTTGGCTCACCGCAACCTCCACCTCCCGGATTCAAGTGATCCTCCAGCAGCCTCAGCCTCCCTAGTAGCTGGGACTACAGGCATGCACCACCAGGCCCGGCTAATTTTTGTATTTTTAGTAGAGATGGGGTTTCGCTATGTTGGCCAGGCTGGTCTCAAACTCCTGACCTCAAGTGATCTGCCCACCTTGGCCTTCTGAAGTGCTGGGCTTACAGGTGTAAGCCACTATGCCTGGCCCTAAATTTTACATTCTGAGTATAGCTAAGAACAAATAATACTGGGAAGATCAAATCGATGTCATCTGCTGTTGACAGTATGGGTTACAGTGAAAAAGAATTGGAAGTAGTCAATCCCTGCTTCTCATCAAATTATTTCCCTTTCTCTTTGTCCTCCTACTCCTGTGAGTAAGTAAGTTGGGGTCAAAGGAAAATTTGGGATTGAGTGAGAAGCACCTCAGATGTTGGGGAATAGAAGAAATAGTAACAGCGTCTGAGTTCCAGATTGGGAGAGAGAGATCTCATCCAAAGACTGGGTCTGGTCAGTGAAAATGAGAGGGTGTTGTGAAAACTAGGACTGTGCTCAAGAGAGTTGCAAAATCACAATCTGATGAGGCTTTAGGGAATCTGTAACAGCAAATCAGTCAAAAATGTTTACCTAGCCTCAGTCTCAAACACACTGGCTCCTTCCTGCCTTTTGATGACCCTTCCCCCAATTCCACTCATGGGAGCCAATTCTAAAGTTCCATCGCTGCATTCTGTCACCCACACAGCCCCCTGCAGCCACATCTGCCGGTGGGTGGACGAAGACAGCAGAACAAACAGGTTTGGGTGTGGTGTGGTTCTTGTCATCTTGCCAAAGGGTCACAGTCATTTTAAAAAATCTTTTCATTTACATCTCAGAATGAGAGTGTGAAATATGATGTGAAAAATCTGAGGCCTCACAAAATGTTTTATTCATTTTTACAAATAGACCATTTAGTTGAGTTTCTTTGCTTGGCTGAATGTCTCTGCCACAGGCTTGGGTCCTTCTTAAGGAGAGAGACTGAGTCATATATTTCTGAAATCCAAAAGTACCTCAAATATAACAGGTGCTTAACAGATCTATGTCAAATAAAGGAACAAATCTTTAGAAAATCTAATATTCTTTTAGGTGTTCTTTTAGCATGGCTATAGGTCAGAGATAGGGAAAGATTTACGATATCCTAGGGGAAGAATCTCGGCCAACTTAAAGTGTAAACTTTCCTAAGTCAGGCAGACTCACTATAAGAGGAAAGCTGACAAATGCTACATTTTATTTATAATCATTAGCCAAATAAACTACTGTGTCTTTGTTACATTAAAATAGTATTTGAGATTTCACCCTTCACCATGTCCACCAGAACAGGTGCTGGTGGATGCCTGTTCTCCACAGCTGAGAGACCCATAGATGGTTCACATCACAGGACTCTGTGCAGACAATCCCCAGTACCAGCCCGGAGCTGGGTAGACCTGCTGGGTGGCTAGACCCAGAAGTCACTGCAGTTTGGCTCACAGCAAGCCACATCTATAGGAAAAGACGGAGAGTACTACATCGAGGGAACACCCTGTGGGAAAAAGAATCTGAACAATAGCCTTCAGCCTTAGACCTTCCCTCTGATAGAGCCTACCCAAATGAGAAGGAACCAGAATACTAATCCTGGTAATACGACAAAACAAGGCTCTTCAACACCCCCCAAAAATCACACTAGTTCACCAGCAATGGATCCAAAACAAGAGGAAATCCCTGATTTACTTGAAAAAGAATTCAGGGGGTTAGTAATTAAGCTAATCAGGGAGGGACCAGAGAAAGGCAAAGCCCAATGCAAGGAAATCCAAACAATGACACAACAAGTGAAGGGAGGAATATTCAAGGAAATAGATAGCTTAAAGAAAAAACAATAAAAAATTCAGGAAACTTTGGACACTTTTAGGAATATGAAATGCTCTGGAAAGTACAAGCAATAGAATTGAACAAGTAGAAGAAAGAAATTTGGAGTTCAAAGACAAGGTCTTTGAATTAACCCAACCCAACAAAGACAAAGAAAAAAGAATAAGAAAATATGAACAAAGCCTCCAAGAAGTCTGGGATTATGTTAAACGACCAAACCTAAGAATAATTGGTTTTCCTGAGGAAGAAGAGAATTCAAAAAGCTTGGAAAACATATTTGGGGGAATAATAGAGGAAAACTGCCCTGGCCTAGCTAGAGACCTAGTCATTCCCAGAACACCTGGGAAATTCATTGCAAAAAGATCTTCACCTAGGCACATTGTCATCAGATTATCCAAAGTTAAGACAAAGGAAAGAATCTTAAGAGCTGTGAGACAGAAGCATCAGGTAACCTATAAAGGAAAACCTATCAGATTAACAGCAGATATCTCAGCAGAAACCCTACAAGCTAGAAGGGATTGGGGGCCCAATCTTCAGCCTCCTTAAACAAAACAAATGTCAGCCAAAAATTTTGTATCCAGCAAAACTAAGCATCATATATGAAGGAAATATAGTTGTTTTCAGATAAACAAATGCTGAGAGAATTCGCCATTACCAAGCCACTACTGCAAGAACTGCTAAAAGGAGCTCTAAACCTTGAAAGGAATCCTGGAAACACATTTTCATGTGTTTCTTCTTTAAAGCATAAGTCACACAGGACCTGTAAAACAAGAATATAAACTAAAAAGCAAAAGCAAAAAACAAACAAAAAAAACAAAATAACACAGGCAACAAAGAGCACAATGAATGTAACAATACCTCACATTTCAATACTAACATTGAATGTAAATGGCCTAAATGCTCCACTTGAAAGATCGGAATCATAAGAACTCACCAACCATCTGATGCCTTCAGGAGACTCACCTAACACTTAAGGACTTACATAAACTTAAAGGAGTAGAAAAAGGCATTTCATGCAAATAGACACCAAAAGTGAGCAGGGGTAGCTATTCTTATATCAGACAAAACAAACTTTAAAGCAACAGCAGTTAAAAGAGACAAAGAGGGACATTATATAATGCTGAAAGGCCTTGTCCAACAGGAAAATATCACAATCCTAAACATATATGCACCTAATACTAGTGCTCCCAAATTTATAAAACAATTACTAACAGATGTAAGAAATGAGATAGAGAGCAACACAATAATAGTGGGGGACTTCAGTACTCCACTAACAGCACTAGACAGGTCATCAAGACAGCAGTTCATCAAGACAGAAAGTCAACAAAGAAACAATGGATTTAAACTATACCTTGGAACAAATGGACTTAACAGATACATACAGAACATTTCATCCAACAACCACAGAATACACACACATTCTATTCAACAGCACATGGAACTTTCTCCAAGATATACCATATGATAGGCCATAAAATGAGCCTCAATAAATTTAAGAAAACTGAAATTATATCAAGCACTCTTTTAGACTACAGTGGAATGAAACTGGAAATCAACTCCATAAGAGATCTTCAAAACCATGCAAATGCATGGAAATTAAATAATCTGCTCCTGAATGATCATTGGGTCAAAAATGATCAAGATGGAAATTTAAAAATTACTCAAACTGAATGACAATAATGATACAACTTATCAAAACCTCTGAGATATAGCTAAGGCAGTGCTAAGAGGAAAGTTCATAGCTCTGAATGCCTTTATCAAGAAGTCTGAAAGAGCACAAACAGACGATGTAAGGTCACACCTCAAGGGACTAGAGAAATAACAAACCAAACCCAAAGCCAGCAGAAGAAAGGAAATAACCAAGATCAGACCAGAATTAAATGAAACTGAAACAAACAAACAAAAAATACAAAAGTTAAATGAAACAAAAGGCTGATTCTTTGAAAAGATAAATAAAATTGCTAGACCATTAGCAAGATTAACTAAGAAGAGAGAAAATCCAAATAACTTCACTGAGAAATCAAACAGGAGATATTACAACTGACACCACCAAAATATAAAAGATCATTCAAGGCTACTATGAACACCTTTACACACATAAACTAGAAAACCTAGACGAGATGGATAAATTCCTGGAAAAATACAACCTTCCTAGCTTAAATCAGGAAGAATTAGATACCCTGAACAGACCAATAACAAGCAGCGAGATTGAAATAGTGATTAAAAAATTACTAACACAAGAAGTCCAAGATCAGAAAGATTCACAGCAGAATTCTACCAGACATTCAAAGAATAATTGGTATTAATCCTTTTGACACTATTCCACAAGATAGAGAAAGAAGGAACCCTCCCTAACTCATTCTATGAAGCCAGCATAACCCTAATACCAAAACCAGGAAAGGACACAACCAAAAAAGAAAACTACAGACCAATATCCTTGATGAACATAGTTGCTAAAATCCTTAACAAAATACTAGCTAACCAAATCCAACAACATATAAAAAAGATAATCCACCATGATCAAGTGGGTTTCATACCAGGGATGCACGGATGGTTTTTAACATATACAAGTCAATAAATGTGATATGCCACATAAACATAATTAAAAACAAAAAATCACATGATCACCACAATAGATGCAGAAAAAGCATTCAACAAAATCCTGCATCCCTTTATGATTAAAACTCTTAGCAAAATCGGCATACAAGGGACATACCTTAATGTAATGAAAGCAATCTGTGACAAACCCACAGCCAACATAATACTGGATGGGGAAAAGTTGAAAGCATTCCCTCTGAGAATGGGAACAAGACAGGGATGCCCACTCTGACCACTCCTCTTCAACATCGGACTGGAAGTCCTAGCCAGACCAATCAGACAAGAGAAAGAAATAAAGGGCATCCAAATCGGTAAAGAGGAAGTCAGACTGTCACTGTTTGCTGAAAATATGATCCTTTACCTTGAAAACCCTAAAGACGCCTCCAGAAAGCTCCTAGAACTGATTAAAGAATTTAGCAAAGTCTCCGGATACAAGATTAATGCACACAAATCAGTAGCTTTTCTATACACCAACAGCAACCAAGTGGAGAATCAAATCAAGAACTCAACCTCTTTTAAAATAGCTTTAAAAAAAATAAAATACTTAGGAATATACCTAACAAAGGAGTCGAAAGACCTCTACAAGAAAAACTATAAAACAGTGCTGAAAGAAATCATAGATGACACAAACTAATGGAAACACATCCCATGCTCATAGATTGGTAGAATCAATATTGTGAAAATGACCATACTGCCAAAAGCAATGTACAAATTCAATGCAGTCCCCATCAGAATACCACCATCATTCTTCACAGAATTAGAAAAAGCAATTCTAAAATTCATATGGAACCAAAAAAGAGCTCACATAGCCAAAGCAAGACTAAGCAAAAAGAACAAATCAGGAGGCATCACACAACCTGATTTCAAACTATCCTATAAGGCCATAGTTACCCAAACAGCATGGTACTGGTATAAAAATAGGCACATAGACCAATGGAGCAAAATAGAAACTCAGAAATAAACCAAAATACTTACAGCCAACTGATCTTCAACAAACAAAAACATAAAATGGGAGAAAGGACACCCTTTTCAACAAATGGTGCTGGAATAATTGACTAGCCACATGTAGGAGAATGAAACTGGATCCTCATCTCTCACCTTATACAAATATCAACTCAAGATGGATTGAAGACTTAAACCTAAGACCTGAAACTATAAAAATTCTAGAAGGTAACATTGGAAAAACCCTTCTAGACATTAGCTTAGGCAAGGATTTAATGACCAAGAACTCAAAAGCAAATGCAATAAAGACAAAGCTAAATAGCTGGGACCTAATTCAACTAAAGAGCTTTTGCACAGCAAAAGGAACAGTTGACAGAGTAAACAGACAACCCACAGAGTGGGACGAAATCTTCACAATCTGTATGTCTGACAAATGACTAATATCCAGAATCTACAATGAACTCAAACAAATCAGTAAGAGAAAAACAAACCATCCCATCAAAAAGCAGGCTAAGGACATGAATAGACAATTCTCAGAAGATACACAAACGATGAACAAACATAGAAAAAATGCTCAACATCACTAATAATCAGGGAAACGCAAATCAAAACCACAATGTGACACCACCTTACTCCTGCAAGAACGGCCATAATCAAAAAATCATAAAACAGTAGATGTTGGTGTGGATGAGGTGATCAGGGAACACTTCTACACTGCTGGTGGGGATGTAAACTAGTATAGGCCACTGTGGAAAACAGTGTGGAGATGTCTTAAAGAACTAAAAGCAGAACTACCATTTGATCCAGCAATCCCACTATCTACCCAGAGGAAAAGAAGTCATTATTCGGCCGGGCACAGTGGCTCACGCCTGTAATCACAGCATTTCAGGAGGCTGAGGCAGGTGGATCACGAGGTCAGGAGTTCGAGACCAGCCTGACCAACATGGTGAAACCTCGTCTCTACTAAAAATTTAAAAATGAGCCGGGCATGGTGACGCACACCTGTAATCGCAGCTACTCAGGAGGCTGAGGCAGGAGAATTGCTTGAACTTGGGAGGCAGAGCTTGCAGTGAGCCAAGATCGTGCCACTGCACTCCAGCCTGGGTGACAGAGCAAGACTCCATCTCAAAAGAAAAAAAAAAAAGAACTCATTATTCAAAAAAGATACTTGCACAAGCGTGTTTATAGCAGCACAATTCACAATTGCAAAACGTGGAACCAACCCAAATGCCCATCAATCAATGAATGGATAAAGAAACTGTGATATATATCACTATATATATATATATACACACACACACACACACACACATACATACATACATACACACACACACATAATGGAATACTACGCAGCCATAAAAGGAATGAATTAACAGTATTTGCAGTGACCTGGATGAAATTGGAGTCTATTATCCTAAGTGAAGTAACTCAGGAATGGAAAATCAAACATCATATGTTCTCACTGATGTGTGGGAGCTAAGCTATGAGGATGCAAAGGCATAATAATGATGATGGACTTTGGAGATTTGGGGGGAAGAGTGGGAGGGAGGCAAGGGATAAAAGACTACAAATATGGTGCAGTGTATACTGCTCGGTTGATGGTTGCACCAAAATCTCACAAATCACCACTAAACAACTTACTCATGTAACCAAATACCACCTGTATCCCAATAACTTATGGAAAAAAATAGTATTTGAAAACATTCTGTATAAGGCAATAATGCTTAATATTTTGGGGTTTAAAAAATACTTCTAGAAATCCAAAGAAAGCTATGGACTCTTTCCTGATAAACATGCACATTCATGTCTATTCAGAAAACAAAACAACCCTTTTTCTTTATTTATTTTTTATTTTTGAAGAGATAGCGTCTCACTGTGTCACCCAGGCTGCAGTGCAGTGGCACTATCTCGGCTTAGTGCAACCTCTGCCACCCTGGTTCAGGCGATTCTCCTACCTCAGCCTCCTGAGTATCTGGGATTACAGGCGCCTGCCACCATGCCCAGCTAATCTTTGTATTTTTAGTAGAGACGGGGGTTTCATCATTTTGGCCAGGCTGGTCTCGAACTCCTGACCTCAGGTGATCCACCTGCCTCGGCCTCCCAAAGTGCTGGGATTACAGGCGTGAGCCACTGCGCCCGGCCCAAAACAACCCTTTTTCATGAACACTCTAAAGCACTTTCATGGACAAGCCTGTATACCAGGTTAAGAACTTCCATAAAGGCAAAGCCCTTGAATGGTGACCTTCAAGGTCCAGAAGAGGGCTTTCGAGAAAAGGTTTATTTTAAGGTTCAGAACAATAGACTCCTATATAGTGTAATCACACATTCCATCCATTCCAAGAGACTGAATTGAAAGAAGCAAATATGCACATGGAGCTGCCCCCTCTCTGTGGAGGTAATGGAATTTTCATGCACACCCCACAGGGTAGAAGAATTCAAAGGCGCTTGTTTAAGCCAGATGACATGCAGCCACGTTATGGCCAGACCACACTAGCCTCACATCCAAAGAGACACACACAGTAGGTTCACCGCAGTGAAGCAGATGAAACATAGTAGAGGTATGGAGTTTGTGCCCTTGAAGCTTAACGTCAATCTTAAGATAGTTCCTAAACAAATGAAAAAAGAAATTACTGTCATTAATCACTCTCTGATTCTTAACAATATTTTTGTCCTCAGTCCTAAAAGTTAAGCCGATTACCAGCCATTCCCTGAGATTCAAAGGACAGGGAAGAACTTGCATGAGAAAACAATGTGTATGCTTCTCAATTGTCTTTTCTGACCCCTCATCTCCTCTCTTTCCAGCAACAGCTTCCTTCCCATAATACTTTCCTTCTTGCAATGGCAAAGAAAAAGAAAATATATATATATACACACACACACACATATATATGTATATATATGGAACTTTCTAACTGAGCCAACTTCAAATTGCCAAACCAAAATCTGGAAGGTTGCTTTTTAAAATGCTTTTGTAGCCAAACAGATGTATTTCTAAATTTTACTTCACTTCATTCACTGGCTTCTCCTCCACTATATTTAGGACTCATTGCTCATTTTCTTATCATTTTCCATTTCATTGCTTTTGTTTCACATTTGAGTAACTGCAGGTCAAATGTACTCCAGACTATTCTGTTAAAGACATGTTAAAATCAAATAGCAACTGTATGATTAACGATATGAATCATCCATTTTATAAAAAAACAAGAAAGTAAACAAGTGCTTGGCAAAGCCCCACCTGCTTTGCTGCTGTTGTGGTGCTGCGCATATGGTGAGGAAAACAATTCCCCCTTCTCAAGGCTGAACTAAAATTAGGCTCCACCTGCAAGATGTTAATGAAAACTTACACAGCTGCATTCCAGAAACAAGTTACCCAGATTGCTTTTGGAAAGCTCTGTGTAAAAGCAAACTTGTTAGCTGTTTGCCTAATTCCCAAACTGTAGTATTAATTTTAATGGCAATTATTAGCACAATAACCAACTGATAAGTAACCTCAAAATAGATCTGATATATCAGATAGGAAATACACTGGGACTTTATCCACACATTGCTGAGTTTAACCCTTTACTCACGCATGCATTCTTCCTGTCTCTGTTTTGGCACTGGCTTTCAAACAGAAGACAGGAGAACATGGGAAGTCACTGGAATGGGTCCCAAACAGTTCCAGTTCACATGGAGGCTCCCGTTATCCACATGCTGCTTACTGGGAAGAAGAATGAGAAACACATGCTTCCTTTGCCCTCCATCCCTTCTGCAGATTCTCAAGCTTTCTTTGGTAAAGACTCAAATAGGAACCAAATTACATCAGACTCACATCCACCTTTCTCTTACAGATTTAAGATATAGAGGCAGCTGGTGAATTCTCACCAGAGCAAGCAGTCTCTCTGCTTCATTTCCAGGTCAAGTCTTCACAGCTCTGTTCTATAGGCCAAAGGGCTCATTCTTGATCCTCATTACTTTCCTAGGTCTTACTATAGTGCTTATCCTTGGAGGGAAGATGTATTATAGTTTAATTATTTAGTAAACTATGTGTGTCAAAAAAATTCAAGAAGCTGCCATTGGGTGATGGAGAATCTCTGCCTTTTAAAAATCCCAGCCTTGAAAAAAAATTCCTCTTCATCATTTCCTTTACTTGTAATTTCTTTAGTTTTATCAAGGAGCAGGAAATGCATGCAGTTGTTCTGAGTTGATCTATGTTCCCAACGTTGCAGGTGTCATTGTATAGATTCTTAATATTTTCATACTTGCCCCTTCTTTAAGGCTCTGATACAATTAAAAAAAATTTTTTTTCTAAAAGTCAAATAGGCTGAATTGGATCTCGAGCGGCAAATTCAATTCCTGTTAGAGATTAAATAATGGGGAAAACAGCAATGCTAACAAGTAGAAGGCTGCCTTTCATTATCCCATCTGATTTCATTAGCCTAATTCACGATTATTAATTATTGGTCTGATGAGATCATCAGTGTAAGCACGCCAGCCTCATGATGGTTGCATTTGGGGAATATTCAGTCTTTTTCAAGATTTCTACGTAGCCCTGAGACGATATTCTGGTTTCATTTCCATTTTAGGCTGCTGCCCTACTCAATAAATATATCTGAACCGCCTATGAAATGAACATTGCTGGAATAAACATTTTGTTTACTACCCAGACCTGCTTTGCAACTGTCAACAAAGAAATATAAAAAGAGATTTAAGTTTTCATTCCTAGATAGTGAACTCCTGTGTGTTTCTACAATGCAAGTCATTACAGACTCAGCTGCCCTGAGATTGAGCAATTCTCGTGCACACTGTAACAAAGGGCTGCCAATCTGGCAGGGTGGGAGTGGACTGGGCCACTTAGATAAGTTTCATTCACTGTAGGAGCCCAAGGGAACAGTGCATCAAGGCAGCTGTGCTGCCTCGGTTCATGGTGTAACTTTGCACTATTTTCCCTTTAAGTCGCTACTAATCCCTTGAGTTTACATGTTTTTGGGGGCTGCATCAGAGAAAAGCAGTGTGAAATTGCCTGAAAGCCTCCTTATAAATAAGACTTACAATATAGACCAGCTCAGTTGATGAAAAGACTGAAAGAAATGCTCTTGAGGGTCCCAAGAACCATTTTACAAGGTCCCCACTGTGATTTTTTTGGTCTCTGCTTAGTGACTGCTAAAAAAAAATTACTAACTAAATTAAAGTCTCATTTGCCCCAAATTCAGTAGTAAACAGATCTTTAGCATGAGGTACTTCCAGTCTACATATTTATTAACAAATATTTCTTGTTTAAACTCTATCTTCTCTTTCTAGAAAATATTACTCCTTTGATAAACAGAAAAAGGAGAAAGCAAGAAAAGCAAGAAACCTAGTATAGCAAAGGTTGGGACACTACGCTATGGTTCCAGGGACTCCTGGATTTGCTTCCTAAAACTATGTGCAAGGCACTGGTATGGACCAGGTATAGGCTTCATGGCTTTTAATTCTCAGCTCAACACTTTGAGGTATTATTGCTCCATTTTAAAGACGGGGAAAGCGAGGCTAGTAAATGGAAGAACTATTCATTTAGTATGGGAGTGTCTTACTTTAAAAGAATCCTGTTTTTTTCTCTTACTACCATCCAGAGAAGCTGGAAGACCTGTCCTCATTAGCCAAGAAGACACAGAGAGGCAAAAGATAAACACTCTTCCCTCTTTATTCCCCTGGGTTCTTCATTACCACCAGTGGATCTCTCATGTTGACTCTTAAGAGTCTGGAAATTGGCCTGACCTCCTACCCTATTCCCCTTATGGAAACACTGACTCCTCTCCCACCTCCCATTTTTCTTACACTCCATCCTGTCCACCCAGCCTGCCTCCCTGTTAGTTTTCCTACTCTCTGAATCCTCCTGCAAACAGCCATTTGGAAACAATTTGGAGGTCCACCTACTTTCCTGTGCATCTGTCTTTTGTAATTTAGAGGAGGGACTGTGTGTTTTCTCCTTGTCATGTTAATGCCTCATATTCTGTGGCTACCTAATAAATGCTGAATAATAGCAGCTTTACGACAGTGCAGAACCAGAAACACCGGTTCTGATATTTAGTATTTCATCACCAACAAGGAACATTTATTCACTGTCAGCACTATGCTAGGCACTAACTGCAGTTAATTACCAAGGCCTGGCTCTAACCTTTGCACACCAGGATGTTTGGCTTTTTTCTCTTATTTTCCCAACAAAAGAAAAAAATGGGACCACCTCGGAATCTTCTCATTAAATTAACAGCATCCTGAAGAGAGAGGCCCATACTGTTTAATAGAAGGGGAGACAAGATACAGAGCGTGCTCAATGCGAACTCTGAGAGGTAGTGGCAAAGTCACACATAAAGGTCACTTTGCTGTTACATACATTCCTGGCTTTCCTTTGTGCTAGCATGGAAAGGGAAGAATGGACAATCTGAAATGTGTGTTTTCCAGGAATAACAAAAATACCTCTGTGTTCATGCTGTGTCTAAACCAGTGAATTAAACTTCAAAATTTAGGCCAAAGATACAGTTGCTTGTAATATCAACATAATTGATTCAGAAAGGTTGTTGTTTTGTTTTGTAGACATCCCTAAATAATTATCCAATTTCTGTTTCTTTTGCTTACCTGTGTAGACAGAGGCTACAACTACACTATGAAAGTAAAAGGCCACTTTCAAATTTGGGACTTATGAATTCATGAGCTAACCCATTATAACACCATCGATTTTGTTGTTGTTCTCATTGTTAATTCAGTAAATATCAAATACTGCCACATGTTTGGCTCTATGCTATACACTGGAGCTCGGAGATCAGAGTAGAGACAGACATGTAAACAAGTTACTAAAGAAATATGGTGTGGTATAATGGATATAATTATAAGTCCTACAGGAATGATAAATTCTTCCCATGTGCTCTGAGAAGGCTACATATGGGAGGTGACATTTCAGCTGTGTCTTAAAGATGAATAGTTGTTCACAGTCAGAGGGTGGGAAATA
Organism: Hylobates moloch; assembly: GCF_009828535.3. Classification (NCBI taxonomy): domain Eukaryota; kingdom Metazoa; phylum Chordata; class Mammalia; order Primates; family Hylobatidae; genus Hylobates; species Hylobates moloch. The sequence continues at coordinate 144,646,380 of NW_026652280.1, forward strand.
CATCACAGGCAAAGGGAACAGCAAGTGCAAAGATAGAAGTTCAGAGAAAATAATAGTATATAGTGTATTTGTTACATAGGGTATATGATGAGAAATGGTAGAAGATGATGTTAAACTCCTTAGTGATGAAGTCCCTTGTGTGTCACTTTAGGGAGATTAAATTCTGTTTTATGGTCATCAGGAAGTCATCGAAAGTTTTAAACAGAAGGATAATGTGATTGCATTTATTCTCTAGAAAGAGAATTCAACATAAAGAATGGGTTGGCAGTAGTTGAGTCCTCAGGGAAGGGTGAATTACATGGTCATCATTTTAGTCAAGGCCTGAGGTAACGAGGGGCTTAATTTAGACGGCACAAAGGAAGACAAAAGGAAGAAAATATAATTGAGAGGTATTTAGGAGATAGAGATTACAGGCCTTGATAACTAATAGGACACGTGGGAGAGGTCAACTTGAACAGTTTTCTAGATGGTGATGCTTCTAAGGGAAAATATTACTATCATTTTGTTGCACCCCATCCCAAATATTTCAGGAGCTATACTGAGTTATTCCTTTATGCTAGTTTATTCAAATGTCACCATAGCAATATGACATAAACAATAGGTGGTTTTATTCCGGCTATATGAAGCTCAGGAAAGTTAAGATAGTTGCCCAGTCTCACAACTAGATCACAAGGAGTCAGGATTTGAACCTGAGTCTTCTGTTTAAAAATCCAGTGAGTTGGGCCAGGTGTGGTGGCTCATGCCTATAATCCCAGCACTTTGGGAGGCCGAGGCGGGCGGATCACCTGAGGTCAGGGGTTTGAAACCAGCCTGGACAATGTGGCGAAACCCCTCTCTACTAAAAATACAAAATTAGCCAGGCATGGTGGTGCATGCTGGTAATCCCAGCTACTTGGGAGGCCGAGGCAGGAGAATTGCCTGAAATCGGGAGGCAGAGGTTGCGGTGAGCCGAGATCGTGCCATTGCACTTCAGCGTGGGCAACAAGAGCGAAAATCCATCTGAAAAAAAAAAAAAAAAGCCAATGAGTTGGCCAGGCACAGTGGCTCACGCCTGTAATCTCAGCACTGTGGGTGGATCACGAGGTCAGGAGATCGAGAACATCCCAGCTAACACAGTGAAACCCTGTCTCTACTAAAAAATACAAAAAAAATTAGCCAGGCGTGGTGGCAGGCGCCTGTATTCCCAGCTACTTGGGAGTCTGAGGCAGGAGAATGGCGTGAACCTGGGAGGTGGAGCTTGCAGTGAGCTGAGAACACGCCACTGCACTCCAGCCTGGGTGACAGAGCGAGACTCGTCTCAAAAAAAAATAAAAATCCCATGAGTTCTGTACACATTTCCACAGTCTCCAGGTAACATGCATGAAATTTCCCCCTTAAAACCTTGTTATCAGGGCCCAGGATGGTGGCTCACGCCTGTAATACCAGCACTTTGGGAGGCCGAGGTAGAGCAATCACTTGAGTCCAGAAGTTCAAAAACAGCCTAGTCAACATAGTGAAATACTGTCTCTACAAAAAATTTAAAAAAAATTAGCTGGGTGTGGTGCTGTGTGCCTGTAGTCCTAGCTATTCGGGAGGCTGAGGTGGTAGGATCACTTGAGCCTGGGAGGTTGGGCTGTGATTGTACACCACTGCACTTCAACCTGGGCAGCAGAGATCCTGTTTCAAAACAAAACAAAACAAAACAGGCTGGGCGCGGTGGCTCACACCTGTAAGCCCAGCACTTTGGGAGGCCGAGGCGGGCAGATCACGAGGTCGGGAGTTCAAGACCAGCCTGGCCAACATGATGAAACCCCATCTCTACTAAAAATACCAACAATTAGCCAGGCATGGTGGCATGGTGGCGGGTGCCAGTAATCCCAGCTACTCAGGAGGCTGAGACAGGAGAATTGCTTGAACCTGGGAGGCAGAGGTTGCAGTGAGCCAAGATTGAGCCATTGCACTCTAGCCTGGGCAAGAAGAGCAAAACTCCATCTCAAAACAAAAACAAAAAACAAGACAGAAAACCTTGTTATGTGTTTTTGAATCAAAGCAAACCATAAATTTGATCAGTAAGTGTTAGGACCAGTTTAAAACCTTCATTTTGCAT